>NC_141691.1:257081146-257749045 GCF_964263255.1 Lissotriton vulgaris
TCCTAAGCAGGGGTCCACTAGGGAAGGGAACCATTGGAAAGGAGAGATGTCCCTCTTTCCTACAATGTGTGTATTGGTGTTCGGGAGCTGAGCTATTCTCATGAGCACTAAAGCAGTAAAACTGAAATGAGTCGATCAGCTCATTTCAGTTTCACTTTCATTGTAATGAAGCCAGCACTCCATGCGCACGATTATCATTACATTGAAAAAAAAGGCCTTTGGAGGTTGGGTGAGCTCTTCCCCAGCTCCAGAGGCTGAAAAACTAAAAAGGAAATCTCTCTGTTGTTTTCAGCAGAGGAATTTTTGGCTAGTGTGCAGAGGATGTGAAGGTTATGTCCTCAGCACATTAGTGCCACAGCCGAGGACAGAACCGTTATGTACTCAGCATAGAAGGGGTTAAGGATGCTGAGAAGAAAATGGAGAAAAGGGTAGATGAAGTCTTCAAAATGTTCAACAGAAAGGGAGGACAAACAACCTGTGTGTTTTAGTTGTGGGAATAAGGGCCTCATGGCCAGGGATTAAAATTGTCATGTGAATAAATCAAAGTGTGCTTACTGCTTAATCATGGGCCATTTCATCAAGGTTTGCAGGACAAAGAATAAGAAAGAGGACAGGAATACTGTTAAATGTGTAATGGAAAATAAGGATGACACAGAAGGGGAGAATGATTCCTTGAGTGATGGGGCTCTAGATCCTCTAGAAGTGCCAGCACCTTACTGCTAAAACCAAAGAAATACCATAAAAAGAAAACTTAAAAGAAAACCTACAATCAAGACATCTTGGTATCGCCCTGAGAATATACAACTCCCTGCCTCCTGAAGTCAGACTGTTATAAATGGGGGTCTCTAGTTGGCACTGGCTGGTGCCAATGTCCAAACAGGGACCCTTCTTCCTAAGTCCGGGCAAGTGAGTTAGCCCTTTTGACAACCCTTGCTCAACCCTGTGGTAACATAGCTCGAGCAGTTAGGCCTATCTCAGAGGCAGTGTGTCAAGCATGTATGACAAGGCAGTAACAACACCACAAAAGGACACAACTTAGGTAGGTATAGAAAAATAATATCTTTATCTAACAGTTTAACTCAAAACTCTCAAACCGTTTCAACAAGCTACAATGCACGTAAACTAGTAGGAACTCAAAAATGGCAATAACGTATTCATCAGAATGTAACAATGACTGAGTTCAAGGCCGCACCAGATACTTGCCATTGAAAGAGGGCACAGCGCACATCTTCTCGAAGAAGCGGAGATGATGACAGGCGTATTCCCATCTACCACAAGACTGGGCTGCAGAGGTCCGCAGCCTGCACCCACACTGGTTGGGGCACTTGGGGACAGGCAGCGGCACGCAGCTGCGGTGGGCCAGGCAGGTGGTGGCGGTGGCGATGGCTCTTGTCTTGCAGCTCCGTGGTGGGCTCACAGCGGCAGCAGCTCTCTCAGCTGCCGTGGCCCACGAGACGATAGCGACAATTCTCGACAATGGTGAACAAGATGGGGGCACTCAGCTGCAGCAGCTCTCCCTTACCTGCGACGGCCCACAGGACAACTCACAATGAGGCAAAGTTAGCAAAGGTGCAGGCACTAAATGGCAGCAGCTTTCCCTTAGCTGTGACAGCCCACAGGACAAATCACAATGGGGCCAAGTTAGCAATGGTGCGGGCACTCAGTGGCAGCAGCTCTTAGCCGCGGCAGCTCACAGGAGGACGAAGGGTGATTCAATGTTGGCAAAGGTGCGGGCACTCAGCGGCAGCAGCTCTCTCTTAGCTGCGGCAGCCCACAGGATGAAGGGTGATGCAAAGTTGGCAAAGGTGCGGGCACTCGGCGGCGGCATCTCTCTCTTAGCTGCAACAGCCCACACAGGTGCAGCGAAGGGTTCAAAGGTGGGGATTCAGGCGAGCTCTCAGTTGGGGCAGCAATCTCTTAGCTACAACGACCCGCACGGGTTCAGTGAAGGTTTCACAGGTTCAAATTCAGGTGGGCTCTCAGCGGCGGCAGGTTAACTTTTAGCTGCAGCGGCCCACACAAATTTAGCACAAGTTTCAAGGGTTCAAATTCAAACAGGCTCTCAGCAGCGGCAGCTCTCTCTTAGCTGCAGCAGCCCACACGGATTCAGCACAAGTTTCAAGGGTTCAAATTCAGGTGGGCTCTCAGCAGCTGCAGCTCTCTGTTAGCTGCAGCAGCCCACATGGATTGAGCGCAAGTTTCAAGAGTTCAAATTCAGGTGGGCTCTCAGCGGCAGCAGCTCTCTCTCAGCTGCAACGGCCCACACGGATTCAGAGGTACAGTCAACAGTTCTCACAGTAGAACTAGAGGCTCTGGATTACTCAGTGAGGGTCTCACCTGCAAGCAGAATTCCTCACACAGGAATTCCGACGGCTGACGGGGTGAAGTCTAATGTCCCTGAGACTACTGCAGGAGGCGCTCTCAATTCAGGCCCTCGGGTAGTTTCTTCGGCAAGCTTGGTGAAAGTTTAAAAGTCCTTTCCTCTGTTCACTTGGACAGAGTTTAGTCTTGACATCCAGAAGGAACACACTTGGAAAAAGTTTCAGTGCTGTGTTTTATACCTAAAAAGTCTTTGTTCTCTAAAGTCACAAATCACTCAGTCCAGTCAGAACCAGTTCAGAGGGGTCAGGGAGCACTTGGTTTACGAGGCAACATCCTGCCATTTCAGAATGAGGGGGTCTGCTATCAGACGCCCCGTGGGAGATGGAGCAATCATTCACCTAGCCAGGCACGACCTTGATCAGATCAAAGAGTCACCCCTCCCCATGCTCTGAATACTGATCTCTCTCTCCAGCCAGGTCTGACCCAGCTGCTCCAAAACCAGACAGCCAATACACACACTAGCGGAGCCTACAGCAAAGCTTAGGCCAGAAACTACTTCGTTTTCAGAAGAGGCATTTCCAAACATGGGATATATAAACAGTCTTCACTAAAAGATGTCTCTCAATGTCCTGAGCATAAACATATCAATCTCGAAGTTCCTATCAGGTTCCTGGGGTCAGATAGGATGATAGAAGGTAATCCTCAACTGGCACATTCTGGCCTATGAGAACAAATCATTTCACAGTAGTGACAGAGAAAGGGAGGATAACTCACTATTAGAATATGCTACACAGATCTAGGCATTCTGGTTATCCTAATTCATACAGTTATTTTTATGCAGGGAGCATTCGCGCTGTGGCAATTATTAGCAATGGCACGACACCCAGAGCATCTAAATCCATCCAACATAAAAGAGAGGAAGATAAAAGAGGGAGGGGGACCCACGCCAATGATGCCAGGTCTAACATAGACAGAATCCCTATATTGCCTTTTTCAAAAAGGAAGTTAAAGTGATGTTGATGAAGAAACGTCTGCCTTAGAACCCTAGCCTCCAAGGCTCTCAAAGACATGCTAGCTTCTATGAGACTGTGATGATTGAATGTTGTTCTGTTGGTTTTCTGTGGCTTCCTCTTCTACTATTCGCAATTGCTAAATTGTAAAGCACTCTGATACTCCCTGTGGTCAAGTTTGTGCAGCATAAATCGTTTTTTAAATAAAAATATAAAAGATGGGGGTCCTAAGTATTGACAATGCTGTTTTAGATGTGAATGGTAACTCTGAGAAGAAGCCTATGTGTGATATAAATATGGGAGGGGAACAGATACATATCGCACCTGACTCTGGGTCACCATATACAATAGTGCAAAGTTCTGTGTGGGAGGACAAGTTCAAAGCCAATTTAGGTGACCATTTGACACAGACAAATGTACACTCAGTTACTTTTACAGGTGAAAAGAGCCTTGAGGTTGGATTCACAGAAAGTCCAGTTTGAATTTAAAAACAGGATAGCCCAAGGGAGATTGTATGTAGTGGAAAAAGGACCATCCATACTTGGGTGGGTGGATCAGGGGGTGTTAAGTATTAATCTTGACTCCAATAGGAAAGACCAAGTAATGCTTTTCAGTGAACCACCGGTGTCAATGGAGGGAGACATGAAGAAACAATTGCTGGCCGTATTTTCCTGTAAAGTGGGGAAAATGAGTGGGTTTGCCCTCAAAATTGCATTACAGGAGGGTGCAGTACCAATCTGTCATGAAGTAAGGAACATACCAATAGGTGTGAGGGAGAGTGTCATGGAAGAGTTAGATGTCTTATAGAGTAAAGGAATAGTTGAACCTGTAGAGAGTGCAGAGTGGTTGGTTCCCTTGGTCATAGCCCAGAAATCTGAGGGCTGTTTACGGTTATGTATTGACCTCAGGGATTTTAATAAAAACATTGTAATTGACAAGTTTCCCTTTCCTAGAATTGATTCACTTCTGTGACAATCCAAGGGGATAAAATGGCTTTCGACAACCGATTTAATGTCGGATTATCACAAGATCCAATTGCATCCATGTAGCAGGGGTCTTACGGTGTTCATCACCCCTTTCAGATGCTATTCATTTATACGTATGGTGTTTGGCCTTGCGTCAGCAGCTGCAGTATTTCAGCGCCTAATGAACACAATCTTTAAAGGTGTCAAAGGGGTGACGTACTTCTATGACGATAGATTGGTAATGGGCCGAGACAAACAAGAGCATGATTCAAGGTTAAGCATTGTGTTTGAGACATTAACCCACATAGGTTTGACTGCAGATTTGAAGAAATGCAGATTTGGATTGAGATCGATTTCAATAATCAGGTCACAAAGTAGGCGGTGAGGGTATTTTGTAAAAAAATACATAATTGACGATGTTAGTAATGCCCTGGCTCCAACCTCCAGAAAGGAAGTCCAGTCCTTCCCAGGGCTTGTGGACTTGTATTCAAAATGTTTACAAAACTTTGCTATGAAACTACATGGTTTTAGACAGTTGTTAAAAACAAAATAAGAGTTTGTGTGGAATGAATAACTACACACTGACTTTGAAAAGATAAAGCACGAGATAAGCGCAGCTGTTCCTTTGCAAGGTTTTGATGAGGGAGCTACAGCATTTTCACCACAGATGCTAGTGAGAAGGGCTTGGTGTGGGATTACCCCAAGTGGCAGGAACAGGAGAAGAATGCACAGGGCCGTACGCCTCTCCTTTACTGCCGACGGGGAGAAAAAGTTCTCAGTGATCAAAAAGGAAATGTCAGCTGCAGTCTGGGCAAAGGAAAAAAACAGGCACTATGTATGGGGCTCACGGTTCACACTGCACACAGACCATAAACCAATGGTGAAGGCTGTAACCTCCAATGGCATTGTCAGGGCTACCCCACATATTGCAAGAATGACTTTGAGATTTCTGGATTTTGTGTACAATGTAGAATATCTGCCTGGGAAAAGGAATAAAATGGCAAGTATTTTTAGCCCCTCTCTGTTGCCTTCGAAGGAGTCAGGAAAAGATGAATGGGAGGATTTTAGTGTGGTAATTATTGAGGATGGCCGTACTCAAGGAGGAATGGGAAACAAAATATTATGAGTGTTAGAAATGGGATCTCTGGTTGGCTAAGGCTTGCGCCAAAGCCAGGAAAAGACCACCACTCTAGTCAAGGCAAGGGAGTCACGCCAAGATAACCCCTGCTCACCCCCTTGGTAGCTTGGCACGAGTAGTCAGGCTTATCCCGGAGGCAATGTGTAAAGCGTATGCGCAACACCCACACACAGCAGCCACACTAGGCACACCACAAAAAGGAACTCCACACAAGGTTATATAATAAAAATAATGTTTGTATTACCATAAAACACATTAGATCATAATCACACATATACACTGTGCCAACTGGCACTGGTCAGTATTTACAGGGGATTATTTACACATGACAGGGCCAGGTGGGCCACTGTCAAAATCAGCACTTAGTAGAAATAGTAGATGTAGCACATAGAATAATTGTAGCACAAAATAATAGCACAACCAGTAACCACTGCTAAAAGGTAGGAACACACTACGCAATAATCACATTGGATATTGACCCCAGGCCAACTGGCCTTTCATGGGGCCCAAAGGCCCTTTGTCCAAAATAGTCAGGGCACGCCGCCTAGGCAGCCAAAGCAAAAGTGGGCAAGAGTTTAGCCTAAACGTGGCAGCTGCCCACTAATTGCTGGGCAGCTGTAAAATGAGCATGGGCACAAGCGTGCCCTCTGAGCCCCTCTCTGGGACTCTGAAACTGGTTGGTGCAACGCAGCAGCTGCCCTCAGCCAAGTGGGGCAGCTAGTGAAAAAAAATGGCACTGGTCCAATACATACTAGCACTGCTCATGCCTGGTTAGCCCCTCTCTGGAATGTGGTCAAGTAAATGGCCCCTAAGCACTGTGGGGCACAACACAGGGTGAGGACACGGGCCCCTCTGAACAGCTAGGGGCTTGAAGAGCGGCCCACTGGCAATCAGGGCCGCTCTGTGTCAGGGCCCCTCACGGGGGGGTTCTTCAGTCAATAGTCCCCCCCACATTGGAGTGGCCCGCACCGGTGGTCCCGCTCAGAACATGAGCCGGGTTGGGACCGGCTCCACTGGTACACTCGCGGAGCCCTCCAGCCCTCCTTCACTCACCGGGCGGTTCTCGGGGGACTCTGATTCTTTCTCCGCCATCTGCCAGGTCTGCAGTCTCCTTCCGCTGCTCGGGTCCCTGGGGGCAGGCTTGGTGGCGTACGGGAGGCACGCTGGGACCGAGGCGCCTCCTCTGCTCGCTATGGCTGTCATCAGTCTAGCCCCCTTCGTTGCAAGGCAACGCCGGTGGCTGGGATCAATCCCAGTACGGCGGCCTTGTGACATCAGCGGGAGCACCTCCAGGGATTCATGGGCAAGCAGAGGTGAAACAGGGTAGGCACACGTTTGAAGACAAAGTCCGCGGCGGGGTGGGCACCCGCTAGTGGTATGAAACAGGCACAAAGTCCCTGGCGGGGTAGGTACCCACTGGGGATATCACGAGAAGAGCAAAGTCCCCGGCCGGGTGGGCACCCACTAGGTGAATATAAAAAAACAAGGCAACTATGCGGGGTGGGCATGAGGTTCCGTGATTCTGAACCCGTTCAATAAAGGTCGTCGTATTGAGACGATTTCGGTATCAGCGGACAGCAAATGACGAGTGCAGTATGTACGAGTGTTTTCGTCATGATCGATCAATGGAAACACTGTGTATTTAGGTATTTCCTTCGAACTTTAGGGTTCCATTTTGTGTACGGCAGCCATTTTGTGGTTGCCCTCACATAGGCCGATGACTGAGGCCGAACGAGTCCTTGGGACACGTACACCTTTAGCTGACTTCTGTGTGACCTGAACGGACTGACTCTCTTGCCCGAGGCTGACCTCGTTGAGCCAGTTTCTTGTTAGGCAGCTTGTCAGATAGAGATCAAAGAGCAGGACATTGCTCAGTTTATGGTACATGCACACACCCTTCTATCTTGCTTCTCATCTGCTTCTGTTCCTTCCTTTACGGCTTAATTTATGATTTGGGTTGAGGTCCTTTTATTATGGGTTTGTCCGGCCTATCCGAGCAAGAATTTTGGATTTTGCCTTGTCATTTCTGGTGGGCTGGACAACTGAAAGTGGGATTGTCGTTATGCTATACTTTTAAAATGTCACTGTTTGATTGGTCCGTTTGTAAGTAATTGATGCTAGCCAGGAATGTGATTTTTGGCATAATAGACGATGTCTCACTTTACTAAATTGTGCAGTCTCTAGTGAACCACCAGTGTCGTGCTTTTTAGACATCTGTTCCTGGTTGCAGCCAATAAACTTGGTCTTTGACGTCACCTAGAAGTGTTCTGTGTCTCTGTATGCCAAGACAGGGGAACTCGAAGACATCAGGCGTTTTCCCTGGAGCCGCTGGGTTCTAAAACCCGGTTCTTCAGTTGGCGCCCAACGTAGGGCGACTTCAGCGGTACCGGTCCAAGCCTGAAGATCGTGAGGAGCTTCGTGTGAAAATTCTGGAGGAAGGCCTGCCACTTCATCGACCCCTGTATGTCGTCGTGGTCCGATAGTCTTTGCTGCGAGGTTCCCCGCTTTCCGACGGCTACGAAGGACTGCTGCCCTGACTGTCGCCCAGTCTTGGAGCCTTTTGATGATTTGTAGAGCGAGACAATAGACGGGTCTTCTGGCGATGTCATCGATATTTCAGTTAAGTATGAGTGGAGCGTGTCCCAGTCCTTCGTTTTGTTTTGGGTATCCCCTTGGGATCTTTGATTTGGGACTTGCAAGCTCCAAAGCCGAGGGTCTCGTGTATTCGCGAGGTTATCGTATTCGATATTCCCTTGAAGTTTGAAGCTAGACTAGTGAGCGAAGATGCCTGGTCTTAGCAGACTTGGAAAGATATTTTGTTGTGGTTGTAATAGGGATTCCCGATTGGAGGACTCGTGTCCGGTGCCTCCGATTGGAACTCCGACCTATGAGCTCTATTTAAAACATGGTGGGGGCCCTATCACGTATAATGAAGTTTAGATTAGATATACTAGGAAGGACGGTGTCCTAAAGTGGCCCCAATATGATAGCTATGACACGGAGATTTTAGATAATCTAGAAGTTAAACTGTTCAAGAAGAAAGCCCGGCCGGCGATATTTGACTCTTTACGCCTATGGCGAAAGGAAGCCAAACAGAAAGAAATTAAGTTAGCGAAGAGAAATAAGATAGAAAAAGGCATTTCGATGGTGCAAGCTGCTATACAGTTTAGGGATAACGAAGAAGAACAAGAGAGTGAACAGTTTCTTAGGCAACGTAAATTGGCGATAGATAAGTGCTATCCAGCTTTGCCACCTCAACAGCAAGATGCAGCGAAGGACCTTGAGAAAGATCCTTTGATGTCACATCTATTGAGTTCGCCACCCCTTATGTGCAGAGTGCTACAGCACCTCAGCCACCTTTAGTTGCGCAACCTCCGGTTGCTTTGATACCTGTGGTTCTACAACAGCCAGCTCCTCTTCAGTTGGCTCCTATTCCTTTGGCGCAGCCTTCTCAAGGGCCGCCGACTTTGCTACATGCTTCGTCTCCTACTCCTACGCCTGTATTGTCTACTCCTTCTGCTACTGCTACTATGCATACTTCTGCTCATCCCGTTTTTCCTCCTGTTCTTTCGTCACCTTCTCTTTCTGTTCGACGAAGAATGACCGATACTGTTACTGGTCTCTTTTCTCCTCTCTTTGGGTCATTGGGTATGACCCCTGTTTCAGAGCGTAAACAATTGCGTAGCCAATTGCCTGGTCCCGATGAGCAGACAGTGTTGGATCATTTAGCGCGTAAATGGGTTACTTATCCTTTAAAGTATAATTTTGAGTGTGTTATGGATGTTTTCCGTCAATGGGAAGCACCGACGCAGAGATATGTTTTTGGGACAATGTGTACTTTCCTTCGTGAAGAATGGGAAGATGGTGAATTGGGATAGTCTCAGCCTAAGTTGTTCCGTATACAGTCCGAGTTTGCGAAGGGAACTATAGTGGGTGTTGACGTTGAGAGAGCAGTTGCAACATTGTTGTCGTTTAGAAGTGAGTCTCCTTCTCAGCGACTGTTTGAGCCTGATCCTTCAGTTAGGAGAAAAGTGCGACAATATCCAATGAGAGAGGTTCCTCCGGTGTGGAAAGATGCAGTGCCTGCTGGTGCGAATAATGTTCCCCCAGCCGTACCGGCTCATTTTCAGCGTGTTTGGGTACATGTTCCATGGAAGTGTGCTGAAGTTTTGGCCCTTAAGCAGACTTTGCCTGATCCACGTAAAAATCCTGCAGGGTACTATAAGGAATTATCTCAGACTGCAGACTCATGCACTATGAATTTAGCTGACATAGACATGTTGTTTGGGAATGTTGTTCCACAGCCTTTATGGGGACAGATTCGTCATACGGATCATGCGCAGGAATTAGGTGATACATGGGCTAATATTGGTGCTTCAGATGCTAGACAAGTTGGTGGTGCTAAACCTGAGCCTTTAGTTGCGGAACTCCCTGGTCGGATTATTAATTATATGAAGACTTTGATGCCTGCTATGCGTGTCAACTGGGATAAATTGTCTGCGTGTAAGCAGAAGAAAGACGAAAGTGTGTCTGACTTTTTGACTAGGTTCGAAGAGACGTTTATCGACCATAGTGGTCAGGACATGAGTACGGAAGGTGGTCAACGGTTGTTCGTTGACAAGTTTGTACATAATTTGCTTCCCGAGTTGTGTACTAAATTAAAGGATTCTGAGAGTTCTTGGACCGTTTCTTCATCAGCGCAGATTTTGGCTACTGCACAGTACTATGAAAATAGGGAATAGGATGCGAAAGATAGAGCTGACAAGAAGACTAAAGAGTTAAAGACGAAAGTTCTTTTGCAGCAAGCGTATCTGCCTCGTAATAATCAGCGCGATTATCAGCAACCTCAGCAGTATCAGAGAAACTCGCAAAGGTTTGAGTCTTCTCAGCCGCATTTTCCTGTAGGCCCTAATCAGTGTGCGTATTGTAAAGAAGAGGGTCATTTCAAGAGTAATTGTCCGGTTTTGTTACAGCGTACCAATGGTGTTTCTGGTGTGAGAGGTCGAGGTGTTCAGCAAGTTCCTAGAGGTAGAGGACGTGGTGTGTTTTCTCAGAATGCGCGTCCCTTGCCTCCACAGAATTCTATGAGCTTTGATCAGCAGAATGGTGCGTCTGGTAGGACGGCTCAGTATTATGCGGACGATTACTATGTTGAAGGTCAGAATATGGATGGTAATGATTGCTAGGACAGCCATAGACAAAGAGAGGGAGTTGTTTCAGTTCCAGTAGATCAGAGTGGACCTTATGTTGAAGTGATTGCATCAGGTGTGTCAGAGCCTTTTCTGTTGGATACTGGTGCTGCGAAGAGTTCTATTATGCACTCTAAGCTCCCTGGCGCACCTTTGTCTGGCTTAACGAATATTTCAGTAGGTTTTTCCGGCGCCCCGGTTAGTAATCCGATTTCTTGTCCTTTGTCTCTTTCTATTGGACCTTGTGAATTCGAAGCACCCCTTATTTTGACGACGGGTTGTGGTGAGAACTTGTTGGGATTAGACCTATTGAAAAGATTGTATGCAACGCTACATTGTTCTCCTTCAGGAGTACAGCTTACGTTGGGTAAGAGAGTAATCTCTCCGATGTGTTTATCTAAAGATAGACTTCCATCTGAATTATCTTCTCGCCCTGATTCTCTTTGGGCTACTGGTCCTAATGATGTGGGTCTTTTGGAGATTCCGCCGTATGTTGTGACGCTGAAAGCGAATGCTAGATTGCCACGTATTCCCCAATATCGGATCTCCAGTGATGGTGAAAGAGCACTTTTAGCTATCATCTATGATCTGATTGAGAAAGGTGTGATTGAGGAAACGAGAGGTAATGTGTGCAATAGTCCGGTTTTGCCTGTTCTGAAACGTACAGATTCTTCACAGCCTCCTGTATATAGGTTTGTGATCGATCTCCGCGAGGTGAATAAAGTTGTTGTTCCACAATTTCCTGTTGTGCCAGATATCACCGCTTTATTGACTTTGATTCCGGCTTCAGCCACGTGGTTTTCGGTGATTGACTTGAAGAATGCTTTCTTCAGCATCCCGATTGCCGTGGAGAGTAGAGATATTTTTGGCTTCTCTTTAGGAGGCCGAAGTTTCAGGTTTAAACGCGCTCCTCAAGGCTATTGCGAGAGTCCATCGATCTATAGTCAAGCGTTGAAAACTCAACTTGATACGTTTGTTTTACCTGATGATGCTGCCCTTATTCAGTATGTCGACGACTTGTTAGTCGCTGCCGATAATGAAGAGATTTGTAAAGAGGCTACTTTGTCGTTGTTGCGTCATTTGTCTGATTTCCATCATAAGGTTTCTCTTTCGAAGTTGCAATATTGTCGACAAGAAGTTACCTACTTAGGTCACCTCTTATCGAAGGAGGGAAGAAGATTGACCCCAGAATGGATTCAAGCTATTGCAAAAATTAGTGTGCCAACGACACAGAGAGAAGTGCGTGCTTTCCTGGGTATTACATCGTACTGTAGACAGTGGATTCCGAATTTTTCGCTTCTTGCGAAACCTTTGATAACTCTTACTGTTAAGGATACTCCAAATCCTATTCCTTGGACTGACGAATGTCAGAAGAGCTTTTTAGAATTATGCGATGCGTTGTGTTCGGCTCCTGTGTTGGGTACTCCCGATTATAGTAAGCCTTTTACACTCTATGTCCACGAGAGAGAGGGATGTGCATTGTCAGTTTTGACACAGCAGTTCGGCGCTAAGCAACGTCCATGTCCGTATTTTTCGTCGACTTTGGATCCGGTAGCTAGAGCATTGCTGAGTTGTTTGAGAGCTACAGCAGCAGCGGCAGTTTCCATTCGAAAGTCTGCTGGTTTGGTGATGGATAATACATTGATTGTGATGGTTCCACATGCAGTGGATACCTTGTTGAATCGCACCATGACACAGCACTTAACTAGTGCTCGGTTGTCAGGTTACAAATTGACACTCTTAGCGAGTCATGTGCACATAAAGAGATGCAACACGTTGAATCCAGCTACGTTGTTGCCGATTTCAGTTGAGACAGATGTTACTGAACAGCATGATTGATTCCTTAGGACAGAGGAAGAAACGAAAGGGAGAATAGACCTTAGGGATACTCCTCTTGCAGAGTGTGATGGTACCTTATGGGTTGATGGTTCGTGCTTTAAGCTTCCGAATGGTGATACGACTGCGGCATATGCTGTTACGACTTTGCATACGATTGTCGAAGCTGCACGTATCCCACATAATTCAGCGCAGCGCAAGCAGCAGAGTTGATTGCATTGACAAGAGCGTGTGTGTTGTCGAAAGGGAAACGAGTGACTGTGTATACCGATGGCCAGTATGCGTTTGGTGTGGCTCATAGTTTTGGACGTTTGTGGAAAGAGCGTGGGTTCCTGACTTCGCATGGAACTAAGATTCAGCATGGTCAGTTGGTGTTGCAAGTCGCGATCGTGAAATGCAGTGCGCATAAGAAAGTTACTGATGATGTTGGTCGTGGTAATGCGTTTGCAGACGAAGTCGCGAAAGAAACTGTGAGAGACGTAATGAGTCGAATGTATGTTGCGGGTCTGGCGAGATGGGTTCCGGATAGAAGTATGTGTGAAGATACGATAGAGAGCGTGAAGTCTATCCAAGCTGAAGCTACAGAGAAAGAGTTGAATGAATGGAGAGAAAGTAAGGGTAAATTGGATTCGAATGGTTGTTGGATTGAGTTGTCAGAACATCAGCGATGGTTGTTACCCGATGCATATGTACTTCCAGTGGTTACGATGGCTCATGAAATGGCGCATATTTTTCCCTAGGTTTGGATTGCCGAGAATGGTCTGGAGTGACAATGGGAGTGAATTTGTGGGTCAAGTGATGAAGAGAGTGTGTGATGGGTTAGGAATAAGGCAGAAATTCCACGCTGCAAATCACCCCCAATCAGTTGGCCTAGTTGAATGCTATAATGGCACCCTTAAGCTAAAACTAGCCAAGATTCAGGCAAGCTCTGGTCTACAATGGCCTGATGCCTTGCCGTTAGCACTTCTGTCCACAAGAATGACTGTGCATTCATGAATGGGACTTAGTCCGTATGAAATAGTGTTTGGTCGCCCGGCAAATATATGGGGAATGCCGCGGCCAACAAAATTCAGCGAGATAGAGCACCCTGTGTTACTTGATTACCTTTATGAATTGATGGCTAAATTGCGTGTTTTGCATCAACAGGTTCATGAAACCTTGCCACAAGCATCTGAAGATCCAGGACATGCTATCGAACCTGGATCGTGGGTCCTGATATAGAATTTCCAGCGGACTAAGAACGAGCTGCCCCGCTGGACTGGTCCCTACTTGGTGCTTTTGTCTACACGATCAGCAGTGCGAGTGCGCGGTAAAAAGAACTGGATCCACGGCGTACATTGTAAGAGGGCCCCTTTGCCTCTGCCGTACGACCGGTGGGTCCAGAAAGGACTTCCTGACTCTGAGACTGAAACCGTGCCTCGTTTTCGGCCTTTTAGCGATGCCTGTTTGATTGGAATGAACACTGAACGAGAAAGCGACGATCTTTTGCAAGAAGCTGTAGCTCCATCGAATCGTTTGGATACTTCTGAACCTGAGCTTTTGTTTCGAGAACAGACATTGCCTGGCAAAGAGCGTTATAATTTGCGACCAGGAGTGGTTGGACAAATAAAAGAATACATTCTTTCTTTATTGATTTTGAAGGTTAAACTCTCCTCTGAGAAACTGTTTTGATTTTTGATTTTTCGAACCGCCATCCGTGTTCAGCTGTAGGGTAGCGGTGTCAAGTCTTTGGAGTGCAAGCCGAAGACGTTAGGTCGACGGTTCTGGTTGGTCTAAGGGCGTTCCCTGGACTGGCAGACGCATTCCCTAGCGCGGAACACCCTACCGCCGCAAACAGCACGATTAGAGGATGGAGTTTTTCGAGATGGAGAGACCTGTTGAAAGAATGAGCTGTAAGAGCAAAATATGTAAAATAATGAGCAGAAAACGTTTTTAATAATATGTCTGTTGATGTTGTTTAGCTTAATGATGTTTTTAATTGGATATGTGACAATCTCTTTTCAAGTAACGTTTGTGCCCACTACACAACCTATGCCTCCTCCTACTGTTTCTTCACATTCTTTTCACCCTCTGCCCGAACATGAAACTGTTAGAAGACTGGAATTTGCTAATAATTCCTTTGTTCAGCTTCTGCACCAACACCAGCTAGTATTGAACACGACTAATTGTTGGGTGTGTGGTCTTATGCCCCATACTACTGATAAAGGTATTCCTTACTTGGTTCTACCTTTTAACTACAATGGTTCAGTATGGGCATACAGAACGATGTTCATCTATGCTCGTGAAGTTTATCCCCTACGTTCTGTGAAGGATAGTCCAAAGACTAGTGCTCTAGTCAAGGGTATAGTCAATATGATTAGAGGAATTAGTTCCTACAAGACTATCCCGAGAGATGAGACACAAGCATATATTGGATGGAACGTGACTGGATATGGAGTTAGTCTGAGTGTTAACCAGCGAGCGAAAAGATCCCCTCCGATTTGGATAGTGCCCCATCAGGGTCTTTATTGTCTGCAAGGTAATGGCAAGAATCCGAGAGTTCAGTTAGGGAAGAGTGTCTGCACTGAGACGTATGTTTTTGCGTCCCAGACTTCCCCAGCGTTTTTAGCAGCTAAGGGTACCTATTTCATCTGTTACGATAGAGCATATACATGGTTGCCCCCTGATTTCTCGGGCACATGCTTTGTTTCGTTCCTGTTGCCTCCTACGTATACAGCTGCGGCAGATTACCACAAGACGAGAGTTGTTAGAGGTGTCTTCAGTCAGGAAGATACTGCAGGACAAGAATTGGGAGATTTCTTTAAGGGTTTTCTGCCATTCTGGGGACCTATGGTCAACAGCAGGAACATTAGACAGTTGACGAGAGTGGTTGAGTCCACCATAGTCGAAACTGCCGGTGCCTTTAGTAACTTGACTGCTGAGCTCCAGTCGGATCGTCTTTTGACTCTTCAGAACAGAGTTGCGTTAGATGTCATAATTGCAGATAGAGGAGGTGTATGTAAATTGATTCAATCGAGCTGCTGCGTTTTCATTCCAGACAATGCTCCGACAGTTTTCCAAGCCATGTACAAGCTACATAAGATCTCCGAGTCTGTACATGTGGACGAACAAGATTGGTCGTTAATGGGATGGTTTTGGGGATTGTTATCCACGTGGGGATGGAAGATTCTGATGGTCATTGGGATGATCTTAGCTATCCTTTTCCTGTTCTGTCTCTGTGTGCAGTGTGCTCCTGCTATATGTGGCCTTTGTGCTACTTTGTGTGTAAGTGACCTGTCCAGAGAGAGTTGCTAAGTACTAGGATGATGCTACAGCAACATCTTGATGATCTGATGAATATAGACCTGGATTCAGACTGACATGAGTTTGGGTTTGTTGCCTATGTAAGGGCAAAAGGGGGGTCTGAGGTTTCGTGATTCTGAACCCGTTCAATAAAGGTCGTCGTATCGAGACGATTTCGGTATCACCGGACCGCAAATGACCAGTGCGGTATGTACGAGTGTTTTCATCATGATCGATCAATGGAAACACTGTGTATTTAGGGATTTCGTTCGAACCTTCGGGTTCCATTTTGTGTACGGCAGCCATTTTGTGGTTGCCCTCACATAGGCCGATGACTGCGGCCGAACGAGTCCTTGGGACACGTACACCTTTAGCTGACTTCTGTGTGACCTGAACAAACTGACTCCCTTGCCCGAGGCTGACCTAGTTGAGCCAGTTCCTTGTTAGGCTGCTGGTCAGATAGAGCTCAAAGAGCAGGACATTGCTGAGTTTATGGTACATGCACACACCCTTCTATCTTGCTTCTCATCTGCTTCTGTTCCTTCCTTTATGGCTTAATTTATGATTTGAGTTGAGGACCTTTTATTATGGGTTTGTCCGGCCTGTTCGAGCAAGAATGTTGTATTTTGCCTTGTCATTTCTGGTGGGCTGGACAACTGAAAGTGGGATTGTCGTTATGCGATACTTTTAAAATGTCACTGTTTGATTAGTCCATTTGTAAGTAATTGATGCTAGCCAGGAATGTGATTTTTGGCATAAAAGACGATGTCTCGCATTACTAAATTGTGCAGTCTCTAGCGAAGCACCCGTGTCGTGCTTCGTAGACCTCTGTTCCTGGTTGCAGCCAATAAACTTGGTCTTTGACGTCACCTAGAAGTGTCCTGTGTCTCTGTATGCCAAGACAGGGGAACTCGAAGACATCGGGCGTTTTCCCTGGCGCCGCTGGGTTCTAAAACCCGGTTCTTCAGGCACTTGCGCCAAAATTGGCCAAATTGCGGGGAATCTCCACGCTGGGGATTCCCTTTCACCAAGGATCACAGCTTCGTGCTGCAGATGAAAGCCAGAAGCTCTGCTCCTCTGGGGCAGCCCAACCACAGCTCTCTTTAGGGAAATAAAGCGCTTTTTCAGCAGAAGAACCAAAACGCTCCCGGGCGCTGCAGGTAAAGTCCAGTAAAGTCTTTTTAGCAGAAAGGGGGGGCAAAGCCTGGGACCAGGGGCCAGCTCACAGGGCACTCCAGCAGGAAGGCAGTCCCCAGTGGTGGTACCTCCTGGCGTCCAGCAGCAGCAGCAGGCCCCCGCTCAAGTAAGAATCCAGAGAACACTTCACATGGGGTCACAGCCCCTTCTTATACACTAATTTCCTTTGTCTAAAGCTGTAGGGCAAGGGGAGAACCAGTCACAACTGAATCTGGAGCACTTTGTTTTGCTCAGCCCCTCTCCCTATTGACAGGACAGGCTAGGCACATCAGACGCACCACAGGGGGCGAAGCCAGCATTGTGGAGGGAAGGCACAGCTCTATTCAGGTCCCAGGTGCAACTCCTCCCTCCCATCTACATGCAGATCTCCCTATTCATCACCGGGTAGACCCATCCCGGCTCCTGGAGCTAAGCACACCAGCCAGCCCCTGTCCCTCACAAGTCAGTCAGTCAATTCACATTCACTGCACACAGAAATGCCAACTTCTAAAAGTTGCACTTCTACACTAGCCATATTAAATCTGTGCACACCATCGTTCAGCATTTAATCTCACAAGTTTGCACATACCAAACTAGCCCCTGAACTCCTCTCACATCAGGAACTGTCATGGACACTCATCTCCCCCATGCATTCCAATGGGAGGGCAGGCCAATCTCTCCACACGCACTCAGACTGCGCACACACTTTACACTGGGACACACTGCTAAAGAGCGCAGAAGCCCAAAACAACTAACATCAGGTCACACTTAAAAGCAAAAACAATGAGAATGAAATATTGAGTCTGGTGAAACAATTCATTATCAAGGGTTGGTCTGATAAGTGGGAATTAAAGGGTGAATGCAAAAGCTTGTGGGAAATTAAAGGTGAATTGTCCCTTGGCAATGCAGGTTATGTTTTCAGGGGGGACAGGATGGTACTTACAAAGGAGTTGAGATTGAGACTTTTAGCCATAAAACATGAAGGACATCTTGGTATTGAAAAAGAGTGAGATCAATTTATTGGTGGCCAGGCATAGATGTAGATACAGAAAGATTAGTTAAAAAAATGCCAGTTATGCTCCAATTCGGACAAAGCACAATCCATGGTAAGGCTGTCTTTGGGTGACAAGAGGTGCCTGGACCATCAGTGGGATGATCTGAGCATAGACATTTTGGGACGCTTTCTAGATGATTGAGGTGTATCTAAACAGGTCATTATGGTCATTGACCATTATTCTAAGTGGCCTGAGATTAAACTATCGGATGGAGTTGATGCCAATGCCACAGTTTCCTTTCTCAAGAAAATATTTTTAAGAGAAGGTATTCTAAAATCCATTCTAAGCGATAATGGGCCACAATTTATTTCTAAAACTTACAGAGGTTTTTCAAGCAGGAATGGAATCATTGGGAAGAAAACCCTGGCCTACCATCCATTTGAAAATGGCATTGTAGAACGCTTCAACAGAGTGGTAATAAGCAGTGCGCAGGCAGCAAATAATGCTGGTACAGATCGGATGAAGGAATTGTATGGCACAGTCAGGCTTATAGGATAACACCCACTGGAACAGGTTACAGTCCGTTTAGAATTCTTAGAGGAAGAGAACTGTTTACAAAGGACAACAAGGCCTTGATGAATGGGAAAATTTGTAGCAAATGGTCTCTTTTTGTGGTGAAAAGCAATCTGATGAAAATGCAGAAATTTTACAAAACATACTATGACTAGATGCATGGTGTAAAAAGAAGTGTATTTTGCACCTGGCGATCGGGTGAGAGTAAAACTGGGTCACAAAATTAAGAAGGGATGTAGCAAGATTTCGGAGCCATTGCAAGTCATAGAGGCTTACATGACATCTGCTTTGTTGAATGACAAAAAGGTACAGCATTTTAGCAGAATGGCAGACGCAATAAATGTCTTGATTGGCAATTTGCAAAAAGGGGCAGAGTGAATTTCCACATTTCATGGAGTGGATGTGGAAGGAGGTAGCAATTGAAAGCAAAGAAGAAGCAGCACCTACCTTGATTTGATGTATGGTTTAAAAAGCACTTTAATCACTGTGCAAGGGGTCTCTCCGCGCTAGGACTTTGCTTTCGTAGGCCGTGGAAGGGACCTATTAAAACAGTGCTGTCTTAAGAATCCTCCAGAACTGCAGGTGATCAGCACACTCCTACAGCTGGATGGGTAGTTGGTTCCAGTAGGTCTGGGCTAAATGGAAGAATGCTTTACCTCTCTGCTGGGATTGTTTGCAGCGAGGAACTACAAGAACAGATTTGGAGCCAGATCGAAGTGCCCTGGGAGGCTGGTATTTTGTGAATTTGTCTGTCAGATAACTGGGGCCTTTACCATTTAGGGATTTGTGTACAATACAACATATCTAAAAACTGATCCTCTTGCGCACTGGGAGCCAATGCAAGCTCTGCAAGAGGGGAAGGGGAGTAGCGTGGGAGGGAGCATTGGAGATAAGCCGGGCTGCAGTATTTTGGACCAATTGTAGTCTGTTCAAAGATGCTGCATGTGCTGAGATCAGCAGAGTGTTGCAATAATCCAGGCGACTTAATACTGTGTCTGAATGAGGGTTTTCCAAGTGGACAGGGGGAGAAAGGGAAAAACTCTTGGGAGAAGGAAGTAGGGTAGTAGCGGACACATCCACACTTCAGTTACCAATACTTCAGAACTAAGAAATCGTACTATGTCAACACATGTAGGTAGATCTGCTGTACTGCCAAAGACGTTTAATGATTTAATAATGTGATGTATATTAAAGAGAGGGTATGGGGTTGTGTACGCTGATATTGCATTGCATGGTATTGTGTAAAACTACCTTTATGATTATATTTTATGTGACAGTTTACAGTGATGAATTTATCACTACAGTATTTATTATTTAGTTTAGACTTGATGTAGTGCTCATTTATTGTATTATTTGTTAAGTTAATGTAGTTGTGATGAAGAGCGGAGATGTGGTATCCAGGTTACCGGTGCCTAGGCAATGGGATGTCACAGGTTCTAGAATGTGGGAATGGAAGGGAGCGGGGAGTGTCAGTTAACAGGAATACTGGTGGTGAGAGGGTGCTACCAGCTTGCTCTCGAATAAATGTACAACCTTACCTTCCTGGTCAGTCATGTTCTGACAACCATGCATGCACGTTTACAAATCTATCATAACTGTGGGTCAAATGAATGTGCCACCCTGAAGAGCTTTGGGGAGTGCTATTGGAAGAAAGGCCAAACTGGCCAAAGGCGGATTAAACAAGGCCGCAACGAAGGACAGAGGTGTCCGAGCCCTTTTAATTCCTGCGAGAATCCAGCAATTTGCCACCCTGAAAATGTGTTCTGACTTTGCTAACAGACAGTGCTGTATACACTTTGTGACGAGAAACCCATGAACTCACATAAATTTATAGTCTCTCAGATACGGTCATCTCACACAGAATTGTTATCGTTTTAAAGGCTAACAGGTATATAACCTGGCTACTGTTTCGCCCTTACCACTTACTTGGTCCGACCATTTCTTAATTTCTTTCAGTGTGGCATGACTGCCTTGTACCCCAGTTCTCCCCTGAACCGGGAGAACAGAAGGAAATGGTTCAATGTTACCATCAATACCATAACCCCTGCTCTTTCCGCCACCCCCCTCCAGCTGACAAATGACCCAGGTCTCAATTCTATTAAATTTAACAACTGGTTCTCTTGAGCCTTGGACACTGTGCCCCCCCCCTTTAAAGTCACCAACTCCTCAAGACAAAAGACATCAGCCCCATGGTTTTCATCTAAGCTCCGAGAAAAGTTGCTTAAAAAAAACAGGAGCACAGCTGGAGATCATCTTATGATCGTACGGCCAAGTCAGCCTACAAAGCCGCCTCAAACATTTTTCACAAACTTAAACGCTCCACAATGAGAGAGTATTTTATTAATAAAATTCAAATGGCTGGCAATTCACCAAAAAATCTGTTTAAAATTGTCAAAGGCTTCACAAAGCCGTCTGTCACCTCAAGTGTAATTCCTCCCACCCAGGATCTTTGTAATGGGCTATCAAATTCTTTTATTGGAAAAATTCTGGATATATTTTCAAAGTTTGGCCTGCCTAACCTCCCTCTGATCCCTGTTGTCGGTTCGGCTAACAGTCATAATCTGATCACTCTCCACCCCATCCGCGTCCTCACTCCAGTAACTTCTAGCTTGCAACTCGGGCTCTCCTAAGGATCCCTGTCCGGCCCAGTTCTTTAGCATCCTAGCTCCCCTCATTAATCTTCCATTAAACCAGATTTGGAACTCCTCCCTTGGCACTGGTATCTTCCCCTCAACTTGGAAACAGTCTCTTTTAGTGCCCATTCTAAAAAAAAAAAACAAAGCCGACCCTATGGTCTATAAAAACTTCCGAACCATTTCACTTCTACCAGCACCAACCAAAATCTTGGAAAAATTAGTACAGGAACAACTCTCCGGCTGTCTAGAATCTCGCCAGCTTTTTCACATCTCCCAGTCCGGGTTTAAAGCTGGCTATAGTACTAAGACGGCCCTCTTAGAAGTTTCTGAGACCATCCGGGAAGGCGTTGATTCGGGTAAAGCAGCCATGTTGGTGCTCCTTCACCTGTCCGTGGCATTTGACACGGTCTCTCATTCCATCCTTCTTGATAGACTTCACAACCTAGGGAAACAGGGCATTACCCTGTTTTGGATTGGTCCTACCTCAGTGGCCAAACACAACAAGTTTCCGTCCTTTCTTTTGTTGTTGAAGAGAAACCGTTGAACCATGGGGTACCCTAGGGTTTGGCTTTAAGCCCTATCTTCTTCAAAGTTTATCTCTCCCCCATGGAGCCCTAGTCGAATCTCACAGGGTTAGAGTGATCTCTTACGCCGACGACCCCCAATTGGTACTTTCCGTCCTAGATCACTCCTAAGCGGCATTTGCCAATTTTCGACAATGCCTTTGTAACATCTCTTCTTGGATGTCCCTAAACACTTTGAAACTCAACTCGGATAAAACCGAGGTTCTTTTTTTTAATCAAAAAAGTCTGCCTTCCCCGACGCTCTGGTGGCCTTCCAAGCTGAACCCCCCTCCTAAGCCAGTCGACTCCGTTAGGAACCTTGGTTGCCGGTTTAACAATGATCTGTCCTCCAAATCCCAAATCAGTCAGGTATCTTCTGCATGCTTTGGCAAACTGCATGTGCTCCGTAAATTCCTTCACTTTCTTCCCCTGAAGTCCTGTAAGACCTTCGTCCATGCCTTAATTACTTCTCATCTCGACTATGCAAATAGTCTATATCTTGGGGCGCCAGCCTATTCGATCAGACAACTGCAAATTATTCAAAATGTGGCAGCCAGATTGATATGTAAAATTCCTTATCATCACTTGATCACCCCTCACCTCAGGAAGCTACACTGGTTTCCGGTGAGGAAACGTATTCAGCTTAAGGCTCTTGTCCTCACCCTTATAGCTTTACAAGGTCCTGGCCCAGGCTACGTTCAGGCTCGCCTAAAGCACTCTCAACACAGTAGTAACCTTAGATCTAACCATCATCTCCTTCTGATGACTCCTCATTTTCGCCGTTCTAGAATGGGTGGCACAGCCTTCGCAGTGATTGCCGCCAAAGCGTGGAACGGCCTGCCACTCTCTCTACGCACTGCTGAGACAGGACCCATCTTCCGACGTGCTCTAAAGACCTGGCTCTTTACTAGCCTCTAGGCTCCTGCTAGTGCCTTCTCCTACTGCCTATTTTAGTGCCGGGACACCCCGATGGGGGTAGCTGCGCGCTCTATAAAATCCTGAATAAATATATAAATAAATAATATTGAAGAGCTACATGCCAATGGAAAACTCTGTGTCATTCTATGCAATCAACTGTGCATTGTCTGTATTATGTTCATAAAGTAAATACATTTAGTTTACAAAATCATAAAGACATCCACAATATTTTAACCAAGCGACAGGACTGAGTCTCAGCACAATAACACAGAACTTATTCCCAGAGCACGTGACTTCGTTATTTTTCTGTGGACCGTTGGTATGGGCATTCTTGCACTTTAACAACTTCTCTACCTCATGTTGAACCACTTTTACAATAACCAATAACACATGAAAAGACAATTGGCTAAGATTTCTGCACCTCACGACAGTTTTGACATGTATACAGGTCCCGTGCAAAAAGCCCGGGCAATCAACCGCCTAATGATGCCTCTGTGCTCCAGATCCTTGAGATACAAATGATGGGTGGTCACAGAAAGATAAGTCCAGATAGCAAAATAAGATTTACAAAATGTCTTTATTGATCAATCGATATCAAAGCTTTAGATTTCAGCCAATGCGTTTCATTCTCCCTGGGAGAACTTCATCAGGGCTCTTAAGGGCATTCGCCCTTATGAGTGGGAAACCAAGTTGAATGTGGAAAATTCTTGTGTCTATGATATGTCTGCTGGCTGCAGGAAAATTCTTTACAATTTAATGTAGGAAAGACAGAGGTGATCTTTTACGGCCTCCAGGAACTTAGTCTGCAGTTCAGCCAGCAAAAACTGTCCGTAACCTAGGCATTATATTTGAAAATAAGCTTACTTTGGAAGCTCAGGTCACTAAAACAACTGCCTCTTGTTTTGCGATCATCAGGTCCCTTTGAAAAATGTACCCGTTATTACCTTCGATCTGGGGGTCTCTAGTTGGCAATGGTATTCACCTCTGTTCAAATAAGGACCCTTACTTCTAAGTCAGGATAAGGGGATTACACTCCTTAATAACCCCTGCTCATCCCCTTGGTAGCTTGGCACGAGCACACAGGCTTATCTCAGAGGCAGTGTGTTAAGCATTTGTGAATATACACAATAATACAGTGATAACATTACAGATGGACACAACACAGGTTTAAAAAAAATAAGTATTCTTTATATAGACTTAAACACAAGACCACAAATGACAAAAATCCACAATACTACTCTTAAGATTACTTAAAAGATGATTAAAGTCTCTTAGATCAAGTTGCTGTTAAATGCGACAAAGTTCTCAACAAAGTACCTGGATGCGTAACGCAAAGTTAACAAAAGGCTCGCAAAAGGGGAGATGCGTCGGTTTCGTGACCCGGGGGAATGGTTGCGTCTTCCTCAATGCTTGCGCAGAGTAGGGGACTCGTCGTGAGCCTTACCGGTGCGGTGGTGATGCGTAGATTCTCAGCCTGCTGGCCTGTTGCGGTGCGCAAGATGGAGCCTTGATGTGATGAGACGATCTGGTTGCGATGCGAGAAGATGGGGCCCTTGATGCGGCGATGCGATGACGATGCGATGACGCCCTGGAAGCCTTGCGACAACTCTGTACTTTGGAGCCGCGACAGGCCATGCGACACGCTTCTCCGACGATGCGATGGCGACTCTCTCAATGGCGTCACTCTTCTCCGGTGATGCAACAGCAGACAGCTGCGATGAACACACGCTTCCAGTGAGATGCGACGAAGGCTCGCTTCTCCGGCGTTGCGATGATTTCAGCTGCGGCGGCGACACGCTTCTGCTCGATGCGTGCTCTTCCAGCTCCCAGCGGCACGCAAGTGACTGGAGTCAGAATTCCCAGCAAGGAAATTCAGGAGGGAGCTGGAGGTGAAGTATTTTGTCCCTCAGACTTCAGCAGGAGGCAAGCAAAGTTCAAGCCCTTGGAGAATATTCTGTAGATGAAAGTCATTACAAAGTTCCTTCTCCGTTCCCTTGGCAATGAAGCAAGTACTGCAGGCCAACACAGCAAACAGCACACTGGCAGAGGGGCAGTCCAAACTCCTGCAGCTTCCTTGGTTCTTCTCCTGGGCAGAAAGGTTTCTTGTTCCAGAAGTGATCTAATTTCTTGGGAGTAGGGTCTCAATATTTATACTCCAAAATCCTTTGTTCTCTGAAGGCAGAGAGGCCTCTGCCTAGTCCAAACCAGTTCCCGAGCACTTTGTTTACACAACTCTCCTTTTCCTTTCACTGTGCAGGGCAGAGATATCAGATGCCCCACAGAAGGTGGAGCTAGCACATGGGAGGGAAGATACAGCTCTGGAGCACTCTGTTGACATGATTCCCCTTTTCCTTTCACAGTGCAGGGCAGAGATATCAGACAAGCCACAGGAGGTGGAGCCAGAATTGTAGAGGAAAGGCCCAGCCCTATTCAGGTCCCAGGTGCACTCCTCCCTCCTATCTGGATGTAAATCTCTCTATTCACTACTGGGCTGTCCCAGCCTGTCTCCTGAAATTTCGCAGCCCTCTCACTCACAAACCCAGACAAGGAATACACAACCCAGCAGAGGTAGGCTCAAATGGTTAGGCAAGCAAATACCTGCTTTCTAAAAGTAGTATTTGCATTCACAGAATATTAAAATAAACTTTACTAAAAGATGTATTTTATTATTCTGAGTTCAGGCATACTGAACATTCTACCATGTTCCCTGAGTCAGTTAGGATTATAAGAAAGTAATAATTTAACTGCCCATTCTGGCCTATGAGAACAGGTAGCCTTCAATAGTGAAAAACGAAAATGGCTGTAATTCACTATTAGAACATGCTACACACATCAGAGCATGTCCTACCTTATACTTACAATGCACCCTGCCCTTGGGCCTACCATAGGGGTTTCTAATATGAAGCAAAGGGAAGGTTTAGGGACAGGCAAGTGGGTGCACTTGGCCAAGTCGACATGGCAGTGCTAGACTGCACACAGGCCTTGCAATGGCAGGCCTGACACAGACTTTACAAGCTGCTTCTGTGGGTGGCACAACCAGCGCCGAAAGCCCACCAGCAGCATTTGACTTACAAGCCCTGGGCACACACGGTGCACTGTACTAGGGGCTGACAGATAAATCAAATAATCATGGAATCCAATCATTATATCAATTTAACATAGGGAGCACTTGCACTGTGGCACGGATTAGCAGTGGCACAGTGCCCAAAGCATAAATCCAGCAAAAACATATCAACACAGAGGAGGCAATCCATCAAAAATGGAAGGGAGACTCATTCCAATGATGCCAGGTCTAACAGTACCCAAGTAGCAAGATGTACGATTCTCAGTAGGCACGACTACTGTAACGCTCTTTTGCTTGACTCTCCAAACTTCCTGCTGGACAGACTGCAAAGGATCCAGTCAGCAGCTGCCAAATTAGTCTTAGCGTGGTCTAGAAGTTCTTCTGCCTTTGCAGCTTTGGCAGAACTTCATTGGCTCCCTCTGAGACAGAGAGTGCAGTTTAAATCCCTCTACCTTGTTTTTAAAGCCCTTCATGGGATAGGGCCCGTGCGTATGCGAATAAATTTGATTGGTACATCCCCACAAGAGTGCTTCGCTCCTTGTCGGCGAGATTAGTGGAGGTTCCTAGATTTAGAAAGTTTAGGTCAGGGGGTAGATCCTTTGGGGAGGCAGCGGCTAAACTGTGGAACAGACTCCCCTGGGAAATCAGGAAAATTAGGGAGCTCCTTCTAGGTCAGTCACAAATTCACTTGAAAAATAAGTAGGAATTCTGTCTGATGACTCCCACTGGTTGATGTCAAGAAGCTGCTGTGTGCTCAATGGATATGCATTCGGTCCAGAACTTAGGATCTACATAGATCTGTCTTTGAGGACGCAGCAGCTTCTTGACATCAACCAGTGGAAGTCGTCATACAGAATTTCTACTTATTCTTCTTGTGAATTCGTGACTGATCTAGACATCTTTGCTGGGGACACATTCTGGTACAGCTCAGGACATATCATAGACATAAGTATTTACCCAAATTCAACTTGAATGCTCTTAGGAGCCCTGACGAAGTTCTCCCAGAGAGAACGAAATGCGTTTGCTGGAATCTAAAGCTTTGATATCGATTAAACAATAAAGACATTTTGTAAATCTCATTTTGCTATCTGGACTTATCATTCTGCGCACACCCACTTTTATAAAACTGCATTGCCATTGCTAGACAGGTTGTTTAGAGTTAATATTTGATAAAATATGCTTGATCGCAAAAAAAAGCATCTTTAGTCTACTCTTGCTCTCTTCAATCCTATAATAACTGCATGTGTCACGAGAGAAGCCTGGACACGGGTCTCTGGGAGTGACTCAGCAGTTCAGCAGTCCTTCTATGCGCCCAGCTTTAGCCCGCACATCTGGTGTCTCAGAAGTTTTAAACACTTGGTGAAAACGAGGCACAGCTTTCTTTTTCATTCGTGTGTGGTCACAGGAAAAGATTAGTTGTAAAAATGTAGTATGGCTTGTTTAGAAGTTTCCTTTTTCTACAGTCGCATTAAATGTTTTTTTCGATCAATACTCACGTTCCTCGTCGACCTTTGTTCTTCTAGCTCAGTCCCAGTTAACACTGACTCCCGCTCGCCCTCTTCCTTAATATGTGGCGCTTACATCATAATCCTCCTGTCTCTGGCTGAGGCCACCTCACAATGACGGCTGGCCCATAGTCGTGCAGGCACCGCACAAGCCATGTTGATTCAATAATTTATTTCAGGTTTCTCC
The DNA here is from genome assembly GCF_964263255.1 of Lissotriton vulgaris. NCBI lineage: Eukaryota > Metazoa > Chordata > Amphibia > Caudata > Salamandridae > Lissotriton > Lissotriton vulgaris. Next base: position 257,108,506 of record NC_141691.1, read on the forward strand.
ATTTCCTTAATCAAATCTAAAAATATAGAACTGTAAATTGTTTAAAGCTGTAATATCCCTTTCTATCCCTTTAGGATGCAAAGCCAGTCTTCTCGATTGTACCATGCAGAGTCGCACATATTGTCACACCTCTTACCGCGCTGATGTGGCCAAACCTGGCAAGTCTGACTGTTACTACCATAATGCTTGTGGCAATGCATTTTCTGTTTTTACTGTCGTCTGCTTTCTTTATATGCAGATTTGACCGTTGTAAGTTGCCTTTCTTTTGAGTCGATTGCACAGTGTGCAAAGGGTTACATAATGTTTGAAGTTGTAAAGTGTTTATACGAAAAAGTCAATAAAACATTAAAAAAAGGCAAACCGAATCTTGTAATTACATATCGACAAGGAATGGGAGAGGACGTAGATTAAAGTAAATCTATAAAGGACACTCTGCCCTCTTTAAAAATTTTGTTTGACAGTCAATATTTCAGGCAATTATACTTAATTCAGTGTTTCTTGACCTGTGATCTGCAAAACCATACTCCTGGTGTCCGCAACAGTTTAAAATATTAAATGATATTAATTCTAATGAAGTACATATACATAAAGTAGCAAAACTGAAAAGTGAAAATGTTCAAGCATTTTGTACAAGTGAAGGACTTTGAAATTAGAGGGTAAAAATTAAGGGGCATATTCTCAAGAACGTCTGTTAACCATCACAAATTTAGCTTAAGGCAACTTTGCATATCGCAGTCTATCGCGAAAAAATAACACCATGTTAACGTCCAATTTCCAACCCAGGGACACCATGCAGTAGTAGCATGATAACGCACCAAATGACTGCGTAAAAAAAGCAACTTGACAAACAATAAATGCAAAACAAGAACGGCAAAAAAGTTACGATGCAGCAAAGCACGAACCAACATCAGCAAAAACCAGCGACAAGCTTTCAATTCACACGCGTCATGCGGGAAAATGCGGGAAAATGCACTATAAACAATATGACCAGACCAAACAGCAACAGAGTGGGTAACGAACAGGGACTGGGGGACGGGGGAGATGGGCACTATGGCACACATGCACAATCATGTGTAGCACACTGCACACGCACAATGATTGTGGAACATGTCCCTGATTCCCTTGGCACACTGCAGCACACATACAAACACCAAGTAGGCCCACGTCTACCATGTGCACATATGGGCCCCCTCCAAATCACCAACGACACAACCTATCCATGCACATGTGATTAATTCAGAAAAGCAGCGAATGTGTGAGCCACACTGACTATGCAAGTAACACTGCATGACCGATAGCATGGCAGCAGCCAAAATACATGACATGGTGCACGATTCGACATGGAGGTGGCCCAGTGTGGATTACATCCTCAAAGACGCAGGTCACACTCTGGCACATTCACATGCATAAACAACACATCTGCAGACAAACAATGCACAAGAGTACAAAAACCATCCAAGAGCACAAATGACCCAATTCGCCAACATCGCAGCACCGTAAAAGCACACAAGTCAAAGGCACACCGCCTCAAAGGGATAAGTGGCCGCTAAATCAGAGCTGCAGGGGTGACTCTCCCACAATGCAGCACACACATAGCAATCAAAGCACATCAACATTGACGATGATGTGGTACAAAATGCAACACTTTCACTACAGACAGAGGACACAACTGGTGCCACAATTGGTGTGCATAAACTGGCCAATCACATCTGGTATAGCAGGAAACTGTGAGATGATAATGTACAAGTACAACCTCACATCCATCATGTAGTCGAAATGTCCACTGTCTCCCATCAAATAGCCAGTTCCTCCAAAACAGTCACAATGTACATTGACATGTAGTCTGTATGTAAACATCTGCCAAGCGTCAACATTAAGCATGGGCGGAAAATCCGTTACGCTCGCGGATTTTGCGGATTTTCGGGAAATTCGCAATCCGCGAGATTTGCGAATTTCCCGCAAAATCCGCAAATTCGCACGCAGCGGATTTTTTTTGCGGCGCGCGGCGTTGGTGATACAATTTTTGAGGCGCGCGGCGTTTATCATCGTTTGCCGAGTTGTTTTTCTCGATATTTTGCGAGTGCTGCGCCATTTTGGATCTTGCTGTGTGATCCCGCGGGAATTTGGCGAGCGCGATTACGTCATCGCGGCTTGCCAACTTGCACAGCGAGAGTTTGTCAACGCGAGTACGGCGAGATCACGTCTCGCGGTACTTCGCAATTGCGAGATTTGAGATGCGGCGAGCAGCAAGAATCTCGCACAAGCGAAAACATAAAATTTGCAATTCTGCACAAGAAATCCACCAGCAAGCAGCATAAACCTTCTTGAAATGATGATTTTTATCTGAATAACTCCTTAGGTTGACATTTGCCTGCACTTTTTTAGCGAGGAGTCCATTTTGGGGAGGGGGGGAGGGGGGTGGGAGGAAGGAAGTGCCCCACAGTCTTCAACTTCCTGTTCCTGTTCAGCAGGCTCCTCCCAGTGCTTTGTCCATCTCCTGGTCACTTTTCATTTGGATCTGGAGCTGGAAGGATTACTTTTTGTGGATGCTGCTGGATCTTTGGATTTGAGGCCTTTTTGACTTTCTTTGGATCACTGTTGGATTAGAAATTTTACAAGTAAGTTTGTTTGGGGCATTACAGTTGCTGCAACTAAAATTTTGGAATTTTCGATTTTTGGGCTGTTTTGGGGCCTTTTGCCCAGGGGTACTCAGTGGTGGGTGGACTGAGTCTTTCTGTGGGTTGTCTTGAACTTAAACATCATGGAGGGCATGGATGGATTGGGATTGTGCTGATTTTTCAGTGATTTTCGTTTTTTGGGGCTGTACTTGTGGCCTTTTCACCAGGGGTATTTGAGTCTAGCATGGGCCTAGTCTTTCTGTGGGCTGTCTTGAACTTAAACATCATGGAGGCCATGGATGGAATGGGATTGTGCTGATTTTGCAGTGTTTTTCGATTTTTGGGGGTGTTCATGGGGAGGGACAGGCCATGTGGCTGGTGGCCATTTTGAGTGCTGCTACAGGCACTGGCCATGTGCTGGGAGAGGCAAGTGGCCATTTTGAATGCAGGCTTTGTTGTTAGGCCTGCAACCATTTTGCCTACTTTTCAACCTTTATGCCCAGGGGTAGTGAGTCTTGCATGGGCCTAGTCTTTCTGTGGGTTGTCTTGAATTTAAACATCATGGAGGGCATGGATGGATTGGGATTGTGCTGATTTTTCAGTGATTTTCATTTTTTGGGGCTGTACTTGTGGCCTTTTCACCAGGGGTATTTGAGTCTAGCATGGGCCTAGTCTTTCTGTGGGCTGTCTTGAACTTAAACATCATGGAGGCCATGGATGGAATGGGATTGTGCTGATTTTGCAGTGTTTTTCGATTTTTGGGGGTGTTCATGGGGAGGGACAGGCCATGTGGCTGGTGGCCATTTTGAGTGCTGCTACAGGCACTGGCCATGTGCTGGGAGAGGCAAGTGGCCATTTTGAATGCAGGCTTTGTTGTTAGGCTGCAACCATTTTGCCTAATTTTCAACCTTTATGCCCAGGGGTAGTGAGTCTTGCATGGGCCTAGTCTTTCTGTGGGTTGTATTGAATTTAAACATCATGGAGGGCATGGATGGATTGGGATTGTGCTGATTTTTCAGTGATTTTCGTTTTTTGGGGCTGTACTTGTGGCCTTTTCACCAGGGGTATTTGAGTCTAGCATGGGCCTAGTCTTTCTGTGGGCTGTCTTGAACTTAAACATCATGGAGGCCATGGATGGAATGGGATTGTGCTGATTTTGCAGTGTTTTTCGATTTTTGGGGGTGTTCATGGGGAGGGACAGGCCAGTTGGCTGGTGGCCATTTTGAGTGCTGCTACAGGCACTGGCCATGTGCTGGGAGAGGCAAGTGGCCATTTTGAATGCAGGCTTTGTTGTTAGGCCTGCAACCATTTTGCCTACTTTTCAACCTTTATGCACAGGGGTAGTGAGTCTTGCATGGGCCTAGTCTTTCTGTGGGTTGTCTTGAATTTAAACATCATGGAGGGCATGGATGGATTGGGATTGTGCTGATTTTTCAGTGATTTTCGTTTTTTGGGGCTGTACTTGTGGCCTTTTCACCAGGGGTATTTGAGTCTAGCATGGGCCTAGTCTTTCTGTGGGCTGTCTTGAACTTAAACATCATGGAGGGCATGGATGGATTGGGATTGTGCTGATTTTTCAGTGATTTTCGTTTTTTGGGGCTGTACTTGTGGCCTTTTCACCAGGGGTATTTGAGTCTAGCATGGGCCTAGTCTTTCTGTGGGCTGTCTTGAACTTAAACATCATGGAGGGCATGGATGGATTGGGATTGTGCTGATTTTTCAGTGATTTTCGTTTTTTGGGGCTGTACTTGTGGCCTTTTCACCAGGGGTATTTGAGTCTAGCATGGGCCTAGTCTTTCTGTGGGCTGTCTTGAACTTAAACATCATGGAGGGCATGGATGGATTGGGATTGTGCTGATTTTTCAGTGATTTTCGTTTTTTGGGGCTGTACTTGTGGCCTTTTCACCAGGGGTATTTGAGTCTAGCATGGGCCTAGTCTTTCTGTGGGCTGTCTTGAACTTAAACATCATGGAGGGCATGGATGGATTGGGATTGTGCTGATTTTTCAGTGATTTTCGTTTTTTGGGGCTGTACTTGTGGCCTTTTCACAAGGGGTATTTAAGTCTAGCATGGGCCTAGTCTTTCTGTGGGCTGTCTTGAACTTAAACATCATGGAGGGCATGGATGGAATGGGATTGTGCTGATTTTTCTGGTTTTTTTTGTGGTGTATAACTGAACTGATGTTCCTCTGTCTTCCATTGTTTTTAGGTGCACAAGACTCAAGAGAACCACCAGTGCCAGGAAGAAGTCCTGCAGCATAACGTCACGCGACGTCACGTCTGGCCTCAGACAACTCTGCAATTCGTGCAACTGCGGCCTGCTGTCTGACCTGCTCTGAAGAAGATGGCCCCAAAAAAAGTTCTCCGTAGCTCCTCTAGCAAGAAAGTTGCTAGTAAGGAGCAGAAGAAGCAAGTTACCAAGGAGGCTGGTGTGCCAACCGCCACGTTTTTTGGGAGAAAAAAAAAAAGTACGCCTGCAGCAGCAGCAGGATCTGCTGGGGACCAAGCTGGGAGCAGCACCCCTGCTCCATTGGGTTCAGTGCCTCCACCACCATGCCAACTTAAGTCAAAGCCCTTGAGTGCTTCAGAGGCAGTCAGTGTACTTCTCCAATCACCATCGACCAGTGATGTTGGCTCATCGCAAAAAAGTAGCAGCAATGTCCCTGAATCAACACAGGTTGTTGTAACTCATCTGACAAGTGTTGAACAACCACAGCCGCAACAACAACACCATGTGCAAGTACACGCCCAAGTACATGTGGAAGGAGAGGCAGCAAAAGGAGATGCGCAAGCAGAGGTGCATGGAGGGTCACAAGTCCCCACAATAGTTGTTCCTCCCGAAGTAGGGGCACATCAGGAAATCGACAATGAAGCCGAGGTATCATTGGAAGCCACTCCTCCTGATGATCATTCATTGTCTTCCACATCCCTAGCAAGGAAAAGATCAAAGGGGGTGTCTACATCTTCTTCAAGCCCACCTCCTTCTGATGCAAGTGATCCATCTTGGGAACCAACACTGCAGTCTGACAGTGAGGCACACCATGATCTGACAAAGGTACCTAAGCGTAAAAGGAAGGTCGTCGAAAAACTCATAGCTATGGATTGTGATGAGGCTCAACAAGAAGTGACAGATACTGCTGGTGATGAAGCCTCTCACGATGACGACGAGCCAGTCATCACAAAGGTCACTGCAGCCCCACCGGGCATGCAGCAAAGAGACATTTTGACCCTATCCCGAGAAGCTGCTGAGCGTGATGATGATGTCGACGAGGAGGCAATGGAAATGGAAACACAACAATCATTAGATTTGGAGTTAAGTAGTACACCAGCACCTACCGCTTCCATATTTCTTCCTCGCAAGAAGGTACCCACCTCGACCTCAATTCGTGGTGGTGAAAGTGCAAAACGTACTGAAGTTCGGCAATCCACATCCTCCACTTCATCTGGCATTAGCAGCAGGACCACCACCACCAGTATCGCCGCCTCCTCCGGCCCCCAAAGACATTTCAAGTCTCCAGTTTGGGACTTCTTTAGTGTTTGCCCAAAAATGGAAAATGTAGCCATCTGTAGCATTTGTAAGCTTCGATTTAGTCGTGGTAAGCTTGGTTCTAACTGTGGTACCGGAGGCCAGAGAGGTCATCTTAAGAGAGCGCACCCTGTCCAATGGTTACCGCACCTAGAGGCGGTCAAGAAAGCCGGAATTGCACGTAATGAAAACATTGATTTTTCATCTGATGATGACGAGGAGGAAGAAGACGATTCAAACACTTCACTTACACCCAGTACCCCTGTGAGCAGCACACCCCATGTGAGGCACACTAAGAGTGTGGGAGAGAGTGAGACATCAATGCGGAACAGTTCATCAGCGAGCGTAAGTGGGTCGAAGATATCATCATCATCCCGTAAATCCTTGGTCCAGGGCAACATTAAAAAGATGTTGTTTACAGAAGCGCAATATGAACGCAACCACCCACTGACGCGTCTGTATAACACTAAGCTGGCTAAAATGCTAGCTCTGGACCTTCTCCCTTTTTCTTTTGTAGAAGGGGTTGGTTTTCTAGAATTAGTGACAGCGCTCTGCCCTAAATGGAAGGTTCCTAGCCGGTTCTATTTTGCCCGAGTTGCGGTTCCAGCACTACATGAAGATGTTCTGAAGGTGATTGGGGCAGCTTTGCAGAAGAGTGCTGTTCACACTATACATCTGACAACAGACATGTGGACCAGTGGCGCAGGCGCTGATTACATGTGCATCACTGCACACTGGGTCTCTTTTTCAGGGGCTAAAGCAAAGCTAAACGCAGGTGTTGACGCGGACATTGTTTTTAAAGCTGCTCGGAAACATGCAACACTAGCCATGTTTGGTTTGGAGAAACGTCACACAGCAGAAAACATTTTGGGTGTCTTAACACAAAGGTCCTTAACTGGCTGTCCCCACTAAAACGCCAGGTTGGTTATGTTTCCACGGACAATGGCTCCAATATAGTTAAGGCCATGAGGGACGGTCACTATTTCAGAGTGCCGTGTTTGGCGCACTGTATAAACCTGGTTGTCCAAAAATTCTTGGGTAATAAAGGCAGTGCAGCGTACAGTGTATTGGACACCTGCCGAAAAATGTGCAAGCATTTCAGCCATTCTTTTAAGGCCCGGAAGCAGCTGAGGAGCCTGCTATATCAACGTCAAATGCCAGTGAAAGCACTCATCCAGGAGGTGGTAACACGTTGGAACTCAACCTTCTACATGCTTGAGCGTCTGTATGAGCAGTATACGGAACTCGATCAATATTTCCTTACAGAGGGTACAGAGGAGCTGAGGATGGGTGCGGCGCAATGGAACATAGTTCAAAGCCTGACACGCATGCTTCGTCCTTTTGAGTTCTTCACGCGTGCAGTCAGCAAGGAGGACTCTAATTTGGGAAAAGCTATCCCATTGTTGTACATTGTTAGGAACTTGCCTTGGCCCTTCACAGTCCTCTTTCTCTTGCCATGTATAACGAAGCCCATGTGACGCTAGGTGGGGTTAAAAGGCTGATTCCCCCTGTCTCTGGTGCTCGTTATCTAGCATTGTGGTTCCTGTTCCTAGCTGAGAGTTGTAGTTTGTTTGGGAATACTGATCTAAATCACGGGCTTGTGATATTCCCTGTATTGTGTTTTTGACTCTACATTTTCCCTTTGGATTTCCCTGGTCCTGCCCTTGTGTGTGTGGGGTTTTTTGGTAGCCTGTGTTTGTCTGTTTTGTCTTGTTCTGTTTTGTTTATATGTTTTAGGTGCAGTTCCAAATCCTTGGGCAGTATTGAGTCATTTTATCCCGGCTGGGATTTAGGAGTGACTGGGGCTCCGGCGCTTCTGTCTTGGAGATCGGTGGTCCGGCGGGATCACCCGGTGTCAATTGGTGTGTTTGAGTGCTCTGACGCTGCCCCGCACTTCCGCGTCTTCTGCAGGCCCTCCGCATCGTTGTGAGGAGGCGGAGTGCCGGTTTGGGCGCTTCCGCGTTTGAAGCGACGCGCAACGAAGATTGAGTTGCTCTGCCCTTCAGCCCCTGTGTTTGTATGTTTTGGACCCTCGTTTGGCCATAAGAAAGGAAGACTCTCGTTGCTTTGGCTATTGGAGGTTTTTTTAGTCGTTTTCACGACTTTTTCCTCCTCTTCTCCCCCTTGGCCTCCGTTGGTTCCAGTTCCCTGAAGCAATCCCCTGCTGCTTCGCCCTATCTTCCCCTGGTCCCCCCCCCCCCCATTATCTGCCTGCCGGACTCAGCATCTACTCCTGGACGGAGCACTCCACCAGGCGATTATTACAGCTTCTGTGGGTAAGGAGGAGTGTTACAGGGAGGTGTGTGTGGGGGGCATGAGAAGAGAAAGAGGGCTTGTATATTGGGGATATTGACATTGTGTTGTTTTTCTTGTGTGGCAGACGGCGATTTGGCCAATCCCCTGTAATACAGTACGTGGAGTTACATGGTCCTGGCAGAAGGACTCTTTCCCTTGGAGAAGAAGACCTGGGATCCCTTGTTCGTCCTTCCCTTATTCCCGCCCCCTGTCCCTAACCAGTTCGTTGGTTCATGGTATTGTTTACGGTGTGAGCCACGGATTGGTGGGTTCAGGGGAACGGGGTTGTCTTCGCTCCTGCAGTGTATGGGCATAGGTGGGCAGGAGCCAACAGAATAACGAGCCCACGTAATAATTGCACTGCCTGAGCGACGATGGATGAGGATGTGGGTGCTACGGCGGGTACATCTCCCACTTTACAGGATGTCATGGGCGCATTGACTGCACTTCAAAGCCAGATCCATGATTTACGACAGGAAAATGTGGCCATGAAGCAGGAGGTTGGGGCACTGCTTAGTAGAGAAAGGGTGCAGCTTAGGACACCTCAGACCCCGGTAATACAACCAGCCACATTTCAATACACAGGTGGGCCAGGGCAGGGAGCTAGTGGGGGGGTACCAGTATCAGTTACTGTGAACACTCCTGTACCTGTACCATTGGCGCCACCAGAGAGGTTTGCAGGGGATAGCGCCAAGTTTGGCACTTTCATGAACCAATGCCAACTGCACTTCATGTGCAAACCAACTGCTTTTCCCAATGATTCGGCCAAAGTGGCGTTTACGATATCATACTTGGCTGGCACAGCGGCACAGTGGGCTATACCCCTAGTGGATAGGGATGATCCGGTGTTGACTAACTATCCGGCATTTAAAGAACTGATGCGCGGGTTGTTCGCGAAACATGCCTTTATGCAGGCAAGTGACACAGAACTTCTGAAGTTAAGACAAGGACGCCAGGACCTCCTGACGTATATTTCCACCTTTAATCGGTTGGTGTCGGAGACACACTGGCCCGAGGATAAGAGAACATCTTTGTTCTATCAGGGATTATCCGAAGATCTTAAGGACATAGTCTCACAGGTAGTGGACCCCCCACTTGATTGCGCGGCTTTTATCGATCTGGTGGTTAAGTTGAACCATCGCTTGGCGGAGAGACGGGGGGAGAAGAGTCGTTACCAGGTGTCTCGGGGAGGGTTTGTGAAGCCTGATCATAAGCCCCTGGGAGCTGGTGAGACAAAAGGTCTCTCTGAACCAATGGAGATAGGTGGAGTAAGGGGGCCTTTGTCCGATGAAGAAAAGAAAAGAAGGCGTGAGATGGGTCTGTGTCTGTATTGTGGCCAGGGTGGGCACTTTGCGAGGGAATGTCCCGTGAAACCCTCTGGATCCTCCTATGGGAAGAGGGTGGCCTGTTTGTACCATGAACGGAAGGAGCGACAGTACGAGGTGCTTGGGGTAGTTGACAGGGCTCCTAGACATTTCATCATTAATGCGCATTTGGTACTTGGAGGAGAGAGTAGAGTACCAGTGTCGGTATTGTTGGATTCGGGGGCTACGGGGAATTTCCTTGATATCACTTTGGCTGATAAATTGAAGGTTCCCTGTTGCATAAAAGATCAACCCGAACCCGTGCGGGCGATTGATGGCACAGAATTAACATCTGGTTCAATTACAAAGAGGACTATGCCTCTGTGCCTGGTATGTGAGAACGGACACTCCGAGATGGTGTGTTTTGATCTCATTGATGCTCCCTCATTTGGGATGGTTTTAGGTGTGCCGTGGTTGCAAGAGCACAACCCCAGGATAGATTGGGCACAAAGGCTGGTGTCTCTTGATTCCTCGTATTGTATAAAACATTGCTACAGAGATGCAGGGGAAAAGGAGTTGTCATTATCTTGTGCTACTACTGACATGGATGCAATACCTTTGCAATACCAGGAGTATAGGGAGGTGTTCGATGTAGAAAAGGCGCAGGGTTTACCTCCACATAGGTCATTCGATTGTAAGATCGATCTTATTCCTGGGGCGCCCCTTCCTTGTAGTAGAGTGTATGCTCTCTCCGAACCGGAGGAGTTGCACCTGAAGGTGTATCTCGACGAGATGTTGCGTCTGGGGTTTATCCGTCCATCATGTTCGCCTGTTTCTTCTGCTATCTTCTTTATTCCGAAGAAGGAAGGTACCCTGCGGGCATGTGTGGACTATCGCACGTTAAACAAAGCCACCATCAAGAACAAGTACCCTCTTCCACTCATCCCCGTGTTGTTAGATCAGCTTCGCAGCGCAAAGGTGTTCACCAAGTTGGACTTGCGGGGCGCCTATCACTTGGTGCGTGTGAGAAATGGGGATGAGTGGAAGACGGCTTTTAAAACGAAGCATGGACTTTATGAGTACTGTGTAATGCCCTTCGGGCTGTGTAATGCACCGGCGGCATTCCAGTACTTCATAAACGAGGTGCTTCGGGAGTTCTTGGATCGGAGTGTGATAGTATACCTGGATGATATCTTGATTTTCTCTGAGACGGGGGCTGAGCACCAGCAGCATGTGATCCAGGTCCTACGCAAGTTGCGGGAGCATAACCTATATGCAAAACTGGCGAAATGCCAATTTAGCACTACGCAGGTGGAGTTCCTTGGGTTTGTGGTGTCTGCCGGAGGGGTTCGGATGGATCCAAGAAAGATTGAGGCCATACTCACCTGGCCAGTTCCAACGTCTGTAAAACATATACAGGTGTTGTTGGGATTCGCCAATTTTTATAGGCGTTTTATCTCCCATTTTTCGGACATCGTGGCTCCCCTGACTCAGCTTTTGCGAAAGGGTGTACCCTTTGAGTGGTCCACAGAGGCGCAGGGGGCTTTCCAGCGGCTGTTGGGTGCGTTTACATCGGCACCTGTGTTGATCCATCCTGACCCGGCTCTGCCATTTTTTGTGGAGACGGACGCATCGTTGTGTGCAGTTGGTGGAGTACTGTCCCAGAGAGAGGTTGAGACTGGGTGTATGCATCCTATTGCTTTTTTCTCCAAGACCCTGCTGCCTGCGGAGCGTAATTACACAGTGGCAGAAAGGGAGCTGTTGGCGGTTAAGTTGTCCTTTGAGGAATGGAGGCATTATCTGTGGGGGGCGAGGCACACCGTTACCATTTATACGGACCATAAAAATCTGGAGTTTTTCCGTTCAGCGCGAGCCTTGACACCACGCCAAATGCGGTGGGTTCTCTTTTTTAATGAGTTCGATTTCATTATTACATATCGGCCGGCAGCGCAGCAGGTTAAGTCTGATGCCTTATCCCGTATCCATGTAGACTCCCGTGAACAGGGTAAGGAGAAGGAGACTAGGCCTATGATATCTGAAGACAGGATTGTCGGGGTGGTGGATGGGGAAGCGTTCACTGCGTCGGTAAAGAACCAGTTGCGCAGGATGGATCTTACGCCTTGGGTGTCTTTGCCCCAGGCATCGTTCCGGGATGACTTATTGTATTATGAGGATCGGTTGTTTGTACCCCCTTCATTGAGAGATCAGGTCATGGAATGGTGCCATTCATCGGCCCTGGTGGCGCATCCTGGGATCCCAAAGACGAAGGAGATGTGTGCTAGGTGGTTTTGGTGGGAATCGTTGGCTAGGGATGTTCAGGGGTATGTTACGGCTTGTCCGGTATGTGCTATCAGTAAGCCCTTACATAGTAAACCATCGGGTCTGCTGAAACCTCTGGAAGTCCCTCCTTCACCTTGGCACACCATCAGCATGGATTTTGTGACTGAGCTACCTTCTGTTTCTGGGTTCACGGCTATTTTGGTTGTGGTTGACTTGTTTACCAAGATGGCCCATTTTATTCCTCTTCCGAAGATTCCTACCGCCAGAGAGATGGCTTTGGTTTTTATGTCTTCAATAGTGCGAATACATGGGTTGCCTTCTGCAGTGGTGACAGATAGGGGGGCTCAGTTCGTTTCCCATTTTTGGAGGGAATTGTGTGCAGTGTTGCGGGTGGACGTCAGATTGTCAACTGCATATCATCCACAGTCTGACGGCCAGACCGAGCGCACAAACCAGACTATGGAACAGTACCTTAGGTGTCTGACGTCATCACTGGCATGTGATTGGGTTACGGCTCTTCCCATCGCCGAGTTTGCATATAACAACAGTCAGCACTCGGCCCTGGGCATGACACCCTTTTTCTGTTCATTAGGTTACCACCCCAGGGCATTGGCTATTCAACCCACTGGCCATGTGCCAGCCATAGATGATGTGTGTGGTCGTTTGGGCAAGATATGGGATATTGCCCGGGAGCAGTTGTTGGCAGCTAAGGCTGCTATGAAGTTGCATGCGGACAAACATCGTGTCCCTGCGCCTGTGTATCAGGTTGGAGACCAGGTATGGTTGGCTACGAAAAATCTGAGGCTTGAGGGCTCTCGTAAATTACAACCCAGATATGCGGGACCGTTCCCAATAGTACAGATCATAAACCCTGTGGCCATGAAATTAGAACTGCCCAGTGACTATAGGGTTCATCCCGTATTTCATACGTCCCTACTAAAGCCTTATGTACCTTCCTCACAGGTTCTGCCACCTCCTCCCCCTCTTCTTGTGGATGGACAGAAGGAGTATGAGGTCCGGGCTATCCTGGATTCAGAAAGACGCAAGGGACGTCTGTTCTATTTGATAGATTGGAAAGGGTATGCCCCTGAGGACCGGACTTGGGAGCCGGCTGGGGGAGTACACTCCCCTCGTCTTGTTCGTATGTTCCATCGTCAACATCCATCTAAACCCTGCCCTGTGGGGAGGATCGTTGGGAGGGGGTACTGTTAGGAACTTGCCTTGGCCCTTCACAGTCCTCTTTCTCTTGCCATGTATAACGAAGCCCATGTGACGCTAGGTGGGGTTAAAAGGCTGATTCCCCCTGTCTCTGGTGCTCGTTATCTAGCATTGTGGTTCCTGTTCCTAGCTGAGAGTTGTAGTTTGTTTGGGAATACTGATCTAAATCACGGGCTCGTGATATTCCCTGTATTGTGTTTTTGACTCTACATTTTCCCTTTGGATTTCCCTGGTCCTGCCCTTGTGTGTGTGGGGTTTTTTGGTAGCCTGTGTTTGTCTGTTTTGTCTTGTTCTGTTTTGTTTATATGTTTTAGGTGCAGTTCCAAATCCTTGGGCAGTATTGAGTCATTTTATCCCGGCTGGGATTTAGGAGTGACTGGGGCTCCGGCGCTTCTGTCTTGGAGATCGGTGGTCCGGCGGGATCACCCGGTGTCAATTGGTGTGTTTGAGTGCTCTGACGCTGCCCCGCACTTCCGCGTCTTCTGCAGGCCCTCCGCATCGTTGTGAGGAGGCGGAGTGCCGGTTTGGGCGCTTCCGCGTTTGAAGCGACGCGCAACGAAGATTGAGTTGCTCTGCCCTTCAGCCCCTGTGTTTGTATGTTTTGGACCCTCGTTTGGCCATAAGAAAGGAAGACTCTCGTTGCTTTGGCTATTGGAGGTTTTTTTAGTCGTTTTCACGACTTTTTCCTCCTCTTCTCCCCCTTGGCCTCTGTTGGTTCCAGTTCCCTGAAGCAATCCCCTGCTGCTTCGCCCTATCTTCCCCTGGTCCCCCCCCCCCCCATTATCTGCCTGCCGGACTCAGCATCTACTCCTGGACGGAGCACTCCACCAGGCGATTATTACAGCTTCTGTGGGTAAGGAGGAGTGTTACAGGGAGGTGTGTGTGGGGGGCATGAGAAGAGAAAGAGGGCTTGTATATTGGGGATATTGACATTGTGTTGTTTTTCTTGTGTGGCAGACGGCGATTTGGCCAATCCCCTGTAATACAGTACGTGGAGTTACATGGTCCTGGCAGAAGGACTCTTTCCCTTGGAGAAGAAGACCTGGGATCCCTTGTTCGTCCTTCCCTTATTCCCGCCCCCTGTCCCTAACCAGTTCGTTGGTTCATGGTATTGTTTACGGTGTGAGCCACGGATTGGTGGGTTCAGGGGAACGGGGTTGTCTTCGCTCCTGCAGTGTATGGGCATAGGTGGGCAGGAGCCAACATACATGCTGGAGGACCAACTGAAGGAGGTGTGTTCTGTGTTTGAAAAAGATGAAAAAAACCAAGACTCTTTGCTTCTGGCTGAGAAATTATTAGAGCTCCTACAAGGTGATGAACGTCTTAAAAAGATCCACTCAGAAGAGCATTACATTTGTGCTACTATTCTGGATCCACGCTACAAAAAGGCGCTGGCAGGCCAAGCATACTTTCCTTTTGATGATGAACATGTTCCAAAGTACAAACATTGGCTAGCCTTGTCAGCCAAGAGGTTTGAAAGAGAACGACTGAAAATTGAAGGAAATGGCAGTACATCAGCAGGCCATCCCCAGTCAAAACAATCCACTTCTGCACCTGTGGCTGTGACACAAGTGACCTCTCAGCCGTTAAAGACACCGGCAACCGGATCATCTGCACGAGACACAACAGAAACATTGGAGGCTGAAGAGGATTGGCTAGCTCTGCGTGGGTTTGGTTCTCAAAAGGTCAGAGGCACAGCAAGAGCTAAGCAAAGTGGAGGAACCTTGGATGAGGACCTTGAGTCGATGGTGAAGGACTAGCTGAATGACTCAACAGAGGTCTATGTTAATTCTGACCCATTGGCGTATTGGCATGGGAAAAAAGAATTGTGGCCACAGCTCACCAACCTGGCTTTAAACTACTTGTCTTGCCCACTCGCAAGTGTGTCTTCTGAACGGGTTTTCAGTGCTGCTGGTGGCATTGTAACTCCCAAACGGAGCAGCCTCTCGCCCAAAAATGTGGAGAGGTTAACAATGATCAAGATGAATCAGCACCTCATACCACCAGATTTCAGAGTACGAGAAAGCGTGCCGGATGAAGAGGAGGTGGCCAGCAACATAGATGAGGGAATTTCTACTCTGTCAGGTGACACTGAGCTCACCCTGCCTGAATTCGCAGAGTATGATGACGAAGCCTTATTCTTATTCCTGGACCGTGATACCGAGCCCTGAAAATGAGACAACGAATCAATAACTTTCTTTTTCGTCCTTATTCACTTTTATTCCTGTGTGTCTGTCTTTCTTTGTTGTGCACAGTTAATATATTTCAAACTTTAATCAGATAATCACAAAATCAAGCCCATCAGCAGAACTGTCTTCACTGGTTTGCTAATTGATTTGAAGTTGCCGCAGTCTGCATTCCTCAGGTTCACAAGTTCAGAAGAACATGCTCCTCTATCCTCCTCCTCCAGACTCCTATTTCCATCAAACCAGAGGGCAGGTTTACGCCCAATGAAGAAAGACTCAGCACTTGTGGGGGTGTTGTTGTACCTCTTTGCAGGTGAGTTGACGGCTCTGGGACCATTGTTGGGAAGCTCTAATACCGGATAAAAGTGGTTTGGACCAAATCCCAGGCGGAAATTTTTTTGTGTTTTTGATGACTCGCTTGCCTTTTAGGTGCTCTTAGGGGGGGTTCCGTCTGTTTGTGGGTGAGTTTCGTGGTCTGGGAGCACTGCTGGGACACTCTAATCTTGATTGCATTTGCTTTTCAGGAAATCCGTGGTGGCAACCCCGACTTATGGCCTAGCTACGCAGCGCGTTTGGACCGAAGGCCGAGAAATATCGCAAGTATGAGATTTTGCTTTTGGCCTGTTTGGGGGTGTTATGCTTCTTGGCGGGTGGGTTGGCGGGTCTTGGGGCATTCCTGGGAAGGTCTAATACCGGGTAGAAGTGGTTGGGACAAAATCCAGGCCAATTTTTTTTGTTGCTATTTCTGACATTTTGCTCACTGTAGCGTTTTCGGGGGCCTGTTTGTGGGGCTTCCTGGTGTTTGTGGGTGAGTTTCGGGGTCTGGGAGCACTGCTGGGACACTCTAATCTTGATTGCATTTGCTTTTCAGGAAATCCGTGGTGGCAACCCCGACTTATGGCCTAGCTACGCAGCGGGTTTGGACCGAAGGCCGAGAAATATTGCAAGTATGAGATTTTGCTTTTGGCCTGTTTGGGGGTGTTATGCTTCTTGGCGGGTGGGTTGGCGGGTCTTCGGGCATTCCTGGGAAGGTCTAATACCGGGTAGAAGTGGTTGGGACAAAATCCAGGCCGATTTTTTTTTGGCTATTTCTGACATTTTGCTCAATGTAGCGTTTTCGGGGGCCTGTTTGGGGGGCTTCCTGGTGTTTGTGGGTGGGTTTCGGGGTCTGGGCGCACTGCTGGCTATATATACTTTACTTTGCAAGAGGTTTGAAGCAAATCCATGGTGGCAGAGGGGAGTTAGGGCCTAGCTGCAGAGCGCGCGCGGAGTGATTTGGGAAATTTGTGAAAAACTGACAAAGTCCCCATTTTTGTACGTTTGCTCTTTGGCTGTTTGGGGGTCTTCTACTCGTTTTCTCCTGGGTTGACGGCTCTGGGGCCATTGTTGGGAAGCTCTAATACCGGATAAAAGTGGTTTGGACCAAATCCCAGGCGGAAAATTTTTTGTGTTTTTGATGACTTGCTTGCCTTTGAGGTGCTCTTAGGGGGGGTTCCATCTGTTTGTGGGTGAGTTTCGTGGTCTGGGAGCACTGCTGGGACACTCTAATCTTGATTGCATTTGCTTTTCAGGAAATCCGTGGTGGCAACCCCGACTTATGGCCTAGCTACGCAGCCCGTTTGGACCGAAGGCCGAGAAATATCGCAAGTATGAGATTTTGCTTTTGGCCTGTTTGGAGGTGTTATGCTTCTTGGCGGGTGGGTTGGCCGTTCTTGGGGCATTCCTGGGAAAGTCTAATACCGGGTAGAAGTGGTTGGGACAAAATCCAGGCCAATTTTTTTTTTGCTATTTCTGATATTTTGCTCACTGTAGCGTTTTCGGGGGCCTGTTTGTGGGGCTTCCTGGTGTTTGTGGGTGAGTTTCGGGGTCTGGGAGCACTGCTGGGACACTCTAATCTTGATTGCATTTGCTTTTCAGGAAATCCGTGGTGGCAACCCCGACTTATGGCCTAGCTACGCAGCCCGTTTGGACCGAAGGCCGAGAAATATCGCAAGTATGAGATTTTGCTTTTGGCCTGTTTGGGGGTGTTATGCTTCTTGGCGGGTGGGTTGGCGGGTCTTGGGGCATTCCTGGGAAGGTCTAATACCGGGTAGAAGTGGTTGGGACAAAATCCAGGCCGATTTTTTTTTGGGCTATTTCTGACATTTTGCTCAATGTAGCGTTTTCGGGGGCCTGTTTGGGGGGCTTCCTGGTGTTTGTGGGTGGGTTTCGGGGTCTGGGCGCACTGCTGGCTATATATACTTTACTTTGCAAGAGGTTTGAAGCAAATCCATGGTGGCAGAGGGGAGTTAGGGCCTAGCTGCAGAGCGCGCGCGGAGTGATTTGGGAAATTTGTGAAAAACTGACGAAGTCCCCATTTTTGTACTTTTGCTCTTTGGCTGTTTGGGGGTCTTCTACTCGTTTTCTCCTGGGTTGACGGCTCTGGGGCCATTGTTGGGAAGCTCTAATACTGGATAAAAGTGGTTTGGACCAAATCCCAGGCGGAATTTTTTTTGTGTTTTTGATGACTTGCTTGCCTTTGAGGTGCTCCTAGGGGGGGTTCCGTCTGTTTGTGGGTGAGTTTCGTGGTCTGGGAGCACTGCTGGGACACTCTAATCTTGATTGCATTTGCTTTTCAGGAAATCCGTGGTGGCAACCCCGACTTATGGCCTAGCTACGCAGCCCGTTTGGACCGAAGGCCGAGAAATATTGCAAGTATGAGATTTTGCTTTTGGCCTGTTTGGGGGTGTTATGCTTCTTGGCGGGTGGGTTGGCGGGTCTTGGGGCATTCCTGGGAAGGTCTAATACCGGGTAGAAGTTGTTGGGACAAAATCCAGGCTGATTTTTTTTTGGCTATTTCTGACATTTTGCTCAATGTAGCGTTTTCGGGGGCCTGTTTGGGGGGCTTCCTGGTGTTTGTGGGTGGGTTTCGGGGTCTGGGCGCACTGCTGGCTATATATACTTTACTTTGCAAGAGGTTTGAAGCAAATCCATGGTGGCAGAGGGGAGTTAGGGCCTAGCTGCAGAGCGTGCGCGGAGTGATTTGGGAAATTTGTGAAAAACTGACGAAGTCCCCATTTTTGTACTTTTGCTCTTTGGCTGTTTGGGGGTCTTCTACTCGTTTTCTCGTGGGTTGACGGCTCTGGGGCCATTGTTGGGAAGCTCTAATACCGGATAAAAGTGGTTTGGACCAAATCCCAGGCGGAATTTTTTTTGTGTTTTTGATGACTTGCTTGCCTTCGAGGTGCTCTTAGGGGGGGTTCCGTCTGTTTGTGGGTGAGTTTCGTGGTCTGGGAGCACTGCTGGGACACTCTAATCTTGATTGCATTTGCTTTCCAGGAAATCCGTGGTGGCAACCCCGACTTATGGCCTAGCTACGCAGCGCGTTTGGACCGAAGGCCGAGAAATATTGCAAGTATGAGATTTTGCTTTTGGCCTGTTTGGGGGTGTTATGCTTCTTGGCGGGTGGGTTGGCAGGTCTTGGGGCATTCCTGGGAAGGTCTAATACCGGGTAGAAGTGGTTGGGACAAAATCCAGGCCGATTTTTTTTTGGCTATTTCTGACATTTTGCTCAATGTAGCGTTTTCGGGGGCCTGTTTGGGGGGCTTCCTGGTGTTTGTGGGTGGGTTTCGGGGTCTGGGCGCACTGCTGGCTATATATACTTTACTTTGCAAGAGGTTTGAAGCAAATCCATGGTGGCAGAGGGGAGTTAGGGCCTAGCTGCAGAGCGCGCGTGGAGTGATTTGGGAAATTTGTGAAAAACTGACAAAGTCCCCATTTTTGTACTTTTGCTCTTTGGCTGTTTGGGGGTCTTCTACTCATTTTCTCCTGGGTTGACGGCTCTGGGGCCATTGTTGGGAAGCTCTAATACCGGATAAAAGTGGTTTGGACCAAATCCCAGGCGGAATTTTTTTTGTGTTTTTGATGACTTGCTTGCCTTTGAGGTGCTCTTAGGGGGGGTTCCATCTGTTTGTGGGTGAGTTTCGTGGTCTGGGAGCACTGCTGGGACACTCTAATCTTGATTGCATTTGCTTTTCAGGAAATCCGTGGTGGCAACCCCGACTTATGGCCTAGCTACGCAGCCCGTTTGGACCGAAGGCCGAGAAATATCGCAAGTATGAGATTTTGCTTTTGGCCTGTTTGGGGGTGTTATGCTTCTTGGCGGGTGGGTTGGCCGGTCTTGGGGCATTCCTGGGAAAGTCTAATACCGGGTAGAAGTGGTTGGGACAAAATCCAGGCCAATTTTTTTTTGCTATTTCTGATATTTTGCTCACTGTAGCGTTTTCGGGGGCCTGTTTGTGGGGCTTCCTGGTGTTTGTGGGTGAGTTTCGGGGTCTGGGAGCACTGCTGGGACACTCTAATCTTGATTGCATTTGCTTTTCAGGAAATCCGTGGTGGCAACCCCGACTTATGGCCTAGCTACGCAGCCCGTTTGGACCGAAGGCCGAGAAATATCGCAAGTATGAGATTTTGCTTTTGGCCTGTTTGGGGGTGTTATGCTTCTTGGCGGGTGGGTTGGCGGGTCTTGGGGCATTCCTGGGAAGGTCTAATACCGGGTAGAAGTGGTTGGGACAAAATCCAGGCCGATTTTTTTTTGGGCTATTTCTGACATTTTGCTCAATGTAGCGTTTTCGGGGGCCTGTTTGGGGGGCTTCCTGGTGTTTGTGGGTGGGTTTCGGGGTCTGGGCGCACTGCTGGCTATATATACTTTACTTTGCAAGAGGTTTGAAGCAAATCCATGGTGGCAGAGGGGAGTTAGGGCCTAGCTGCAGAGCGCGCGCGGAGTGATTTGGGAAATTTATGAAAAACTGACGAAGTCCCCATTTTTGTACTTTTGCTCTTTGGCTGTTTGGGGGTCTTCTACTCGTTTTCTCCTGGGTTGACGGCTCTGGGGCCATTGTTGGGAAGCTCTAATACTGGATAAAAGTGGTTTGGACCAAATCCCAGGCGGAAATTTTTTTGTGTTTTTGATGACTTGCTTGCCTTTGAGGTGCTCCTAGGGGGGGTTCCGTCTGTTTGTGGGTGAGTTTCGTGGTCTGGGAGCACTGCTGGGACACTCTAATCTTGATTGCATTTGCTTTTCAGGAAATCCGTGGTGGCAACCCCGACTTATGGCCTAGCTACGCAGCCCGTTTGGACCGAAGGCCGAGAAATATTGCAAGTATGAGATTTTGCTTTTGGCCTGTTTGGGGGTGTTATGCTTCTTGGCGGGTGGGTTGGCGGGTCTTGGGGCATTCCTGGGAAGGTCTAATACCGGGTAGAAGTTGTTGGGACAAAATCCAGGCCGATTTTTTTTTGGCTATTTCTGACATTTTGCTCAATGTAGCGTTTTCGGGGGCCTGTTTGGGGGGCTTCCTGGTGTTTGTGGGTGGGTTTCGGGGTCTGGGCGCACTGCTGGCTATATATACTTTACTTTGCAAGAGGTTTGAAGCAAATCCATGGTGGCAGAGGGGAGTTAGGGCCTAGCTGCAGAGCGTGCGCGGAGTGATTTGGGAAATTTGTGAAAAACTGACGAAGTCCCCATTTTTGTACTTTTGCTCTTTGGCTGTTTGGGGGTCTTCTACTCGTTTTCTCGTGGGTTGACGGCTCTGGGGCCATTGTTGGGAAGCTCTAATACCGGATAAAAGTGGTTTGGACCAAATCCCAGGCGGAATTTTTTTTGTGTTTTTGATGACTTGCTTGCCTTCGAGGTGCTCTTAGGGGGGGTTCCGTCTGTTTGTGGGTGAGTTTCGTGGTCTGGGAGCACTGCTGGGACACTCTAATCTTGATTGCATTTGCTTTTCAGGAAATCCGTGGTGGCAACCCCGACTTATGGCCTAGCTACGCAGCGCGTTTGGACCGAAGGCCGAGAAATATTGCAAGTATGAGATTTTGCTTTTGGCCTGTTTGGGGGTGTTATGCTTCTTGGCGGGTGGGTTGGCAGGTCTTGGGGCATTCCTGGGAAGGTCTAATACCGGGTAGAAGTGGTTGGGACAAAATCCAGGCCGATTTTTTTTTGGCTATTTCTGACATTTTGCTCAATGTAGCGTTTTCGGAGGCCTGTTTGGGGGGCTTCCTGGTGTTTGTGGGTGGGTTTCGGGGTCTGGGCGCACTGCTGGCTATATATACTTTACTTTGCAAGAGGTTTGAAGCAAATCCATGGTGGCAGAGGGGAGTTAGGGCCTAGCTGCAGAGCGCGCGCGGAGTGATTTGGGAAATTTGTGAAAAACTGACAAAGTCCCCATTTTTGTACTTTTGCTCTTTGGCTGTTTGGGTGTCTTCTACTCGTTTTCTCCTGGGTTAACGGCTCTGGGGCCATTGTTGGAAAGCTCTAATACCGGATAAAAGTGGTTTGGACCAAATCCCAGGCGGAAATTTTTTTGTGTTTTTGATGACTTGCTTGCCTTTGAGGTGCTCTTAGGGGGTTCCGTCTGTTTGTGGGTGAGTTTCGTGGTCTGGGAGCACTGCTGGGACACTCTAATCTTGATTGCATTTGCTTTTCAGGAAATCCGTGGTGGCAACCCCGACTTATGGCCTAGCTACGCAGCCCGTTTGGACCGAAGGCCGAGAAATATTGCAAGTATGAGATTTTGCTTTTGGCCTGTTTGGGGGTGTTATGCTTCTTGGCGGGTGGGTTGGCGGGTCTTGGGGCATTCCTGGGAAGGTCTAATACCGGGTAGAAGTGGTTGGGACAAAATCCAGGCCGATTTTTTTTTGTCTATTTCTGACATTTTGCTCAATGTAGCGTTTTCGGGGGCCTGTTTGGGGGGCTTCCTGGTGTTTGTGGGTGGGTTTCGGGATCTGGGCGCACTGCTGGCTATATATACTTTACTTTGCAAGAGGTTTGAAGCAAATCCATGGTGGCAGAGGGGAGTTAGGGCCTAGCTGCAGAGCGCGCGCGGAGTGATTTGGGAAATTTGTGAAAAGCTGACAAAGTCCCCATTTTTGTACGTTTGCTCTTTGGCTGTTTGGGGGTCTTCTACTCGTTTTCTCCTGGGTTGACGGCTCTGGGGCCATTGTTGGGAAGCTCTAATACCGGATAAAAGTGGTTTGGACCAAATCCCAGGCGGAAATTTTTTTGTGTTTTTGATGACTTGCTTGCCTTTGAGGTGCTCTTAGGGGGGGTTCCATCTGTTTGTGGGTGAGTTTCGTGGTCTGGGAGCACTGCTGGGACACTCTAATCTTGATTGCATTTGCTTTTCAGGAAATCCGTGGTGGCAACCCCGACTTATGGCCTAGCTACGCAGCCCGTTTGGACCGAAGGCCGAGAAATATTGCAAGTATGAGATTTTGCTTTTGGCCTGTTTGGGGGTGTTATGCTTCTTGGCGGGTGGGTTGGCGGGTCTTGGGGCATTCCTGGGAAGGTCTAATACCGGGTAGAAGTGGTTGGGACAAAATCCAGGCCGATTTTTTTTTGTCTATTTCTGACATTTTGCTCAATGTAGCGTTTTCGGGGGCCTGTTTGGGGGGCTTCCTGGTGTTTGTGGGTGGGTTTCGGGGTCTGGGCGCACTGCTGGCTATATATACTTTACTTTGCAAGAGGTTTGAAGCAAATCCATGGTGGCAGAGGGGAGTTAGGGCCTAGCTGCAGAGCGCGCGCGGAGTGATTTGGGAAATTTATGAAAAACTGACGAAGTCCCCATTTTTGTACTTTTGCTCTTTGGCTGTTTGGGGGTCTTCTACTCGTTTTCTCCTGGGTTGACGGCTCTGGGGCCATTGTTGGGAAGCTCTAATACTGGATAAAAGTGGTTTGGACCAAATCCCAGGCGGAAATTTTTTTGTGTTTTTGATGACTTGCTTGCCTTTGAGGTGCTCCTAGGGGGGGTTCCGTCTGTTTGTGGGTGAGTTTCGTGGTCTGGGAGCACTGCTGGGACACTCTAATCTTGATTGCATTTGCTTTTCAGGAAATCCGTGGTGGCAACCCCGACTTATGGCCTAGCTACGCAGCCCGTTTGGACCGAAGGCCGAGAAATATTGCAAGTATGAGATTTTGCTTTTGGCCTGTTTGGGGGTGTTATGCTTCTTGGCGGGTGGGTTGGCGGGTCTTGGGGCATTCCTGGGAAGGTCTAATACCGGGTAGAAGTTGTTGGGACAAAATCCAGGCCGATTTTTTTTTGGCTATTTCTGACATTTTGCTCAATGTAGCGTTTTCGGGGGCCTGTTTGGGGGGCTTCCTGGTGTTTGTGGGTGGGTTTCGGGGTCTGGGCGCACTGCTGGCTATATATACTTTACTTTGTAAGAGGTTTGAAGCAAATCCATGGTGGCAGAGGGGAGTTAGGGCCTAGCTGCAGAGCGTGCGCGGAGTGATTTGGGAAATTTGTGAAAAACTGACGAAGTCCCCATTTTTGTACTTTTGCTCTTTGGCTGTTTGGGGGTCTTCTACTCGTTTTCTCGTGGGTTGACGGCTCTGGGGCCATTGTTGGGAAGCTCTAATACCGGATAAAAGTGGTTTGGACCAAATCCCAGGCGGAATTTTTTTTGTGTTTTTGATGACTTGCTTGCCTTCGAGGTGCTCTTAGGGGGGGTTCCGTCTGTTTGTGGGTGAGTTTCGTGGTCTGGGAGCACTGCTGGGACACTCTAATCTTGATTGCATTTGCTTTTCAGGAAATCCGTGGTGGCAACCCCGACTTATGGCCTAGCTACGCAGCGCGTTTGGACCGAAGGCCGAGAAATATTGCAAGTATGAGATTTTGCTTTTGGCCTGTTTGGGGGTGTTATGCTTCTTGGCGGGTGGGTTGGCAGGTCTTGGGGCATTCCTGGGAAGGTCTAATACCGGGTAGAAGTGGTTGGGACAAAATCCAGGCCGATTTTTTTTTGGCTATTTCTGACATTTTGCTCAATGTAGCATTTTCGGGGGCCTGTTTGGGGGGCTTCCTGGTGTTTGTGGGTGGGTTTCGGGGTCTGGGCGCACTGCTGGCTATATATACTTTACTTTGCAAGAGGTTTGAAGCAAATCCATGGTGGCAGAGGGGAGTTAGGGCCTAGCTGCAGAGCGTGCGCGGAGTGATTTGGGAAATTTGTGAAAAACTGACGAAGTCCCCATTTTTGTACTTTTGCTCTTTGGCTGTTTGGGTGTCTTCTACTCGTTTTCTCCTGGGTTGACGGCTCTGGGGCCATTGTTGGAAAGCTCTAATACCGGATAAAAGTGGTTTGGACCAAATCCCAGGCGGAAATTTTTTTGTGTTTTTGATGACTTGCTTGCCTTTGAGGTGCTCTTAGGGGGTTCCGTCTGTTTGTGGGTGAGTTTCGTGGTCTGGGAGCACTGCTGGGACACTCTAATCTTGATTGCATTTGCTTTTCAGGAAATCCGTGGTGGCAACCCCGACTTATGGCCTAGCTACGCAGCCCGTTTGGACCGAAGGCCGAGAAATATTGCAAGTATGAGATTTTGCTTTTGGCCTGTTTGGGGGTGTTATGCTTCTTGGCGGGTGGGTTGGCGGGTCTTGGGGCATTCCTGGGAAGGTCTAATACCGGGTAGAAGTGGTTGGGACAAAATCCAGGCCGATTTTTTTTTGTCTATTTCTGACATTTTGCTCAATGTAGCGTTTTCGGGGGCCTGTTTGGGGGGCTTCCTGGTGTTTGTGGGTGGGTTTCGGGATCTGGGCGCACTGCTGGCTATATATACTTTACTTTGCAAGAGGTTTGAAGCAAATCCATGGTGGCAGAGGGGAGTTAGGGCCTAGCTGCAGAGCGCGCGCGGAGTGATTTGGGAAATTTGTGAAAAGCTGACAAAGTCCCCATTTTTGTACGTTTGCTCTTTGGCTGTTTGGGGGTCTTCTACTCGTTTTCTCCTGGGTTGACGGCTCTGGGGCCATTGTTGGGAAGCTCTAATACCGGATAAAAGTGGTTTGGACCAAATCCCAGGCGGAAATTTTTTTGTGTTTTTGATGACTTGCTTGCCTTTGAGGTGCTCTTAGGGGGGGTTCCATCTGTTTGTGGGTGAGTTTCGTGGTCTGGGAGCACTGCTGGGACACTCTAATCTTGATTGCATTTGCTTTTCAGGAAATCCGTGGTGGCAACCCCGACTTATGGCCTAGCTACGCAGCCCGTTTGGACCGAAGGCCGAGAAATATTGCAAGTATGAGATTTTGCTTTTGGCCTGTTTGGGGGTGTTATGCTTCTTGGCGGGTGGGTTGGCGGGTCTTGGGGCATTCCTGGGAAGGTCTAATACCGGGTAGAAGTGGTTGGGACAAAATCCAGGCCGATTTTTTTTTGTCTATTTCTGACATTTTGCTCAATGTAGCGTTTTCGGGGGCCTGTTTGGGGGGCTTCCTGGTGTTTGTGGGTGGGTTTCGGGATCTGGGCGCACTGCTGGCTATATATACTTTACTTTGCAAGAGGTTTGAAGCAAATCCATGGTGGCAGAGGGGAGTTAGGGCCTAGCTGCAGAGCGCGCGCGGAGTGATTTGGGAAATTTGTGAAAAACTGACAAAGTCCCCATTTTTGTACTTTTGCTCTTTGGCTGTTTGGGGGTCTTCTACTCGTTTTCTCCTGGGTTGACGGCTCTGGGGCCATTGTTGGGAAGCTCTAATACCGGATAAAAGTGGTTTGGACCAAATCCCAGGCGGAAATTTTTTTGTGTCTTTGATGACTTGCTTGCCTTTGAGGTGCTCTTAGGGGGGGTTCCGTCTGTTTGTGGGTGAGTTTTGTGGTCTGGGAGCACTGCTGGGACACTCTAATCTTGATTGCATTTGCTTTTCAGGAAATCCGTGGTGGCAACCCCGACTTATGGCCTAGCTACGCAGCGCGTTTGGACCGAAGGCCGAGAAATATTGCAAGTATGAGATTTTGCTTTTGGCCTGTTTGGGGGTGTTATGCTTCTTGGCGGGTGGGTTGGCGGGTCTTGGGGCATTCCTGGGAAGGTCTAATACCGGGTAGAAGTGGTTGGGACAAAATCCTCGCGGGAAAGCCTTTTGGCACTTTTTGTAACTTAGGGTTCGTTAGGGTTAGCCCTAGCAGCAGGATTGCATGTGTTTCGGGGTGATTTTTGCTACTGAGTTCTGGGGTCTTAGAGCACTCGTGAGAATGTGTAATTTTGGTTGCAAGTCATTTGAAGAAAATCCATGGTGGGAAAGGGGGGATTTGGCATAGTTAAAGAAAGCCTTTGCCACTATTCTTAACTTAGGGTTCGTTAGGGTTAGCAGTATTTCTATTGCATGTGTTTGAGTGGGGGGGATTTCGAGTCTTGGAGCGATGCTGGCAATGGATACTTTTGCTTGGTTGCTTGCAAGTGGTTTGAATGCAATCCACGGTGGGTAAGGGGTAATTAGGAAGGGGGTACTTCGGCCTACTTTTACTTTCAAAGTAAGTTTTGTCACCAGTTTTCTGCTAGGCCTCGTTTTTTTAGATTTGATTGGGGGTCTTCTACATTTTTGGGACTGGCTTTAGTAAGGGTCTGGGTGGGAGCACTGCTAGGAAGATCTAATTTTGTTCTAAAACACAGTTTACAGTACACCTAGCTTGAGGGGAAAGATCCGCTACATTAATTTGCCCCTACTTATTTATCCTTCAAAAGGTGACTCAGACAGAGTACGCACTTTCAAAAATATTGTACTGTCTACTAGGAAAATCAAATTGTGACTTTTTGCACTCCACAGCCTACATACCTTATATTTATTTATCAGTGGTGTTGTAATATTATATCACTTCCTGTTTTTCGTTGAATAATCACAGGCCGGGTTTCAGTCTCTGCAATGGGGAAAAAAGGATGGAGTCAGGCTTCACATTAGCGAGCCACAATTCAGCATCAATTCAGAAAAGGGGGGTGGAGATGAACAGAGTGTCTGAATTAAGCAGACCACTCTTACCCAGTCCAAAGATCAGGGCTTGATCCATCACCGTTATTTATCTCACTGCCCCATCCCAGCTCAGAACCTGGCTATATGCAAATCAGTCTGTTCCTGGCCCAGTGCATCATGGGAACAGGGCAGACTAAACTACCAAGCCAATTCTTCACCAGAAAGGAGACAAGCTACCGGGGACCGGTTTCTGGCATTTCAGCCGTCTTCGGCCCGGCTTGCTTGAATCCTGATGGAGCAGTGAGAAAGGGACTCATGTCTGAGTATACCCTGCCACACCTATAGTGGCCAAAAACGATTCAGAAAAGGGGGTGGTGATGAACAGAGTGTCTGAATTAAGCAGACCACTCTTACCCAGTGCAAAGATCAGGGCTTGATCCATCACCGTTATTTATCTCACTGCCCCATCCCAGCTCAGAACCTGGCTATATGCAAATCAGTCTGTCCCTGGCCCAGTGCATCATGGGAACAGGGCAGACTAAACTACCAAGCCAATTCTTCACCAGAAAGGAGACAAGCTACCGGGGACCGGTTTCTGGCATTTCAGCCGTCTTCGGCCCGGCTTGCTTGAATCCTGATGGAGCAGTGAGAAAGGGACTCATGTCTGAGTATACCCTGCCACACCTATAGTGGCCAAAAACGATTCAGAAAAGGGGGTGGTGATGAACAGAGTGTCTGAATTAAGCAGACCACTCTTACCCAGTCCAAAGATCAGGGCTTGATCCATCACCGTTATTTATCTCACTGCCCCATCCCAGCTCAGAACCTGGCTATATGCAAATCAGTCTGTCCCTGGCCCAGTGCATCATGGGAACAGGGCAGACTAAACTACCAAGCCAATTCTTCACCAGAAAGGAGACAAGCTACCGGGGACCGGTTTCTGGCATTTCAGCCGTCTTCGGCCCGGCTTGCTTGAATCCTGATGGAGCAGTGAGAAAGGGACTCATGTCTGAGTGTACCCTGCCACACCTATAGTGGCCAAAAAAATCAGCATCAGGCAGGCAGTGGACAGGGTGTCTTCTGGTGACCAACATCGATGGACGAAGCGTCGGCTGCAATGGAGGAGTGCCGCTAATAAGAGGATTTTTTTCTGCAGGCAACTTACTTACCACTTCCAACAGGACAACTACAACAACATAGATAAAGTATCCCTTGCCTTTTTCTCTGACTGTGACTGCATTTCTTGGATCTCTCTCTGCTTCTGAATTGATCCCTTAACACATCACTTAGTCCACTCCACTATCACATCTGCACCACACATAGTCATTTGTAAGTGCTCCTACGTAATTCGCAAGTCGCAGCACGCCCCAGCCCGTAGACGACTGGGATGGCCCCAATGATGAAGCATGTCACCAAGGGGCAACCCTGGTGAGTGAGGGGACACCTAGAAAAAAAGCAATTTCTCCTTTTCTATCTACTATACCTTCCTGACCAACCCCATTGAGTGTTGTTGTGAATGGATTTATAGTGACCAGCAAGGCTCTCAGGTATCTGGCTACAGAGACCTTATGTTGAATATAGTTATCAATAATTCCACACACGCCCTGTACTGTCGCATTCTTTCTTCCACAGTTGTCGAAAGTACTACTTACTTTTCACTGACATGCATGCAGTAGTGCATGCACTTTCAAAGATTGATGGATAGGTTTGTACCCAAAGAATTGTTTATGTTCAATTGTTTGTCTATGCTGTGCTTTTTTTACAGGGTGTCTTCTGGTGACCAACATTGATGGACGAAGCGTCGGCTGCAATGGAGGAGTGCCGCTAATAAGAGGATTTTTTTTCTGCAGGCAACTTACTTACCACTTCCAACAGGACAACTACAACAACATAGATACAGTATCCCTTGCCTTTTTCTCTGACTGTGACTGCATTTCTTGGATCTCTCTCTCCTTCTAAATTGATCCCTTAACACATCACTTAGTCCACTCCACTATCACATCTGCACCACACATAGTCATTTGTAAGTGCTCCTACGTAATTCGCAAGTCGCAGCACGCCCCAGCCCGTAGAGGACTGGGATGGCCCCAATGATGAAGCATGTCACCAAGGGGCAACCCTGGTGAGTGAGGGGACACCCAGAAAAAAAGCAATTTCTCCTTTTCTATCTACTATACCTTCCAGACCAACCCCATTGAGTGTTGTTGTGAATGGATTTATAGTGACCAGCAAGGCTCTCAGGTATCTGGCTACAGAGACCTTATGTTGAATATAGTTATCAATATTTCCACCCACGCCCTGTACTGTCGCATTGTTTCTTCCACAGTTGTCGAAAGTACTACTTACTTTTCACTGACACGCATGCAGTAGTGCATGCACTTTCAAAGATTGATGGACAGGTTTGTACCCAAAGATTTGTTTATGTTCACAATTGTTTGTCCATGCTGTGCTATTTTTTCTTGTCTCCCAAAACCTTTCCCAAAAACCCCCGTACCCATCCATTTTTCAAACCCTAACCCTCTTCCCACGGGCTGTGTGGTTTTGATTGATGTGTGACTAAATTACAGCAATAAATCCACACACTTGCTGGGGAGGATAAGGTGATAGCAACAGGCTGGTGAAGAAATCCGAGGATATATTCTTACTCTGCTTGACAAAGACCCATGGCTAATGTCAAAGAACTTCAACCGAATTAGTTATACTTTAACATTTGTTAGGCTACAATGTGGCACTGTTCTAATGTACTTCTGTCACCTGCTATATTCTCTATTCTACCGTTGTATTGCTCAGGAGGACAAACCAGATTTCATTTTCTTTTTTTTCATAGGCAAGCAACTGCCACTGTGTCACACCACTAGTACCACCGCTATGAGGAAATTTTATCCGCCCAGGATTGCCAACCTTATTTGCTGTTTCCCGTGGAGCCAGCCCTGGGCCTAGCCCTACTTGCAAACAGAAATTACAGGTAAGATAGGCGTTTGGTTGGAGGTAGTATAATGGAGTATTAGGAGAGACGAGAGATTTGATTGACGGTAGTACTACTAAAGTCCTAGGACTATTCAGGAAAACAAACTTACTGTTATGTTAAACCCCCACCCACCAGACTCAAAAGCAGTAAAAAACAGGTATGGTCAGATAAAGTTTAAAAAAGTATATTTTTATAGCCCTAACAAAAGAATCTCCCGCAAGACCCTCCCTAACCCCAACGATTGTCCTTCAAAAGTCCCCAAAAATCCCAACTCCCAATTCCCACCCCCCAAAAGTCTCTAAAAAAGGGGCAAGGGACACTATGGCAGGGTGCTGTTGGAATTAGCAGCCAGGGCATCATGCTCCTTGCGGAGGGTGGCAAGTTCGAAGCGGAGGCCCTCCACCACGTTCTTATAGTTATGGACCTCCTGCTCCAGGTAGGACAGTCTGAGGGATACGCGGCGCCGGTGTGCCTTGCAAATCCTGTGAGGGGCAGCTGCTTTCTTTGCTGCTCGGCGGTGGCATTTGGCTTTGGTAGCCCGGCTCCGTACCGCTGGAGCACTGCGCTGGCTGGCAGCCCGCACGGAGGAGGATGCAGCTGTCCCAGTGGACGTTGTTGTTGTACCAGACTGCGTCTCCTCCTCCTCCAGGGCCACCAGCCGCCGATATTCAGCGACAGTGGCATCCAGCCTCCGTTGCCGGGCCATTCGAGCCAGCTCCTTCCTCCTTGATGGTGTCTTGGATTTGGAAGGAGCAACTACATGAAAAAAGAAAGACATAGTCTGTAACCAATGCTCCTTAAGATTAACACAAAATGATTGAGCAGAAAGTTGTCACAGTACAAGTAGCAAATTGAAAGCACAGTACATAACTATTGAGGACAGTATCTATGTAACCTCCGACTTCTTCATCCTTGCTTTAACATTAGTGGGAGTTTAAGGAACAAATTCTACGAGCACTATGGACTTCTATTACAGTCGACTATGACAGTACACCACTCTTATTCTTCTTCTTCTCTCTTGTTTAGGAAAATTGGTATGTTATCTTATGCAAGCCGGCATAATGCCAGCGCAGTGAACTTGCACCCGAGAAAAACAGACGCACACCATGGTGAGTGAGACAGACTTGCGTTACTGTACCGGTCCAGTACATGCAGGTGGTGAAGCTCTTACTTTTCTATTACAGGTGGCACTGAGAATACTCTGTTAAAAGGGCTACTGCTTAATTAATTTAGCTTTCACCCTACAGTGCAAATGAGTATTAGAAAAGGAAAATGAAGAAGCTAAATTATCTGATTATCTATCACTTCACATGGGATGTATTTGATGACATATGGGATGACTTTAGGTGCTTTGCTTATTATTGAGTGAACAGTGATACCCCCACACATGAATGACGTACTACTACTAAACTACAGTTTTTAAGGGAGGTAGGGAGTGTCCACCGTAATAACCGGATATATGCTGTGCTTGCAGTTGCAATACAAACTACTGCTACTATTCATGGTAGTCTTTGGACAATGTTACAACTTCTTTTCCTTGCCTTTCCTACACTGGAACGGACGTGCGGGTGCGGTGTTACATGCTCTTCAAAGTAACACTTAGTTCATCCAGTGACCGTCTACTCTCTCTAGATACACATATGCTATCTAAGAGTCAGATAGTACCATGGATGATCCAGGCATCCATCCATTCAAAGTATATTGCACACATACAGTTTCTGTCTCACCCACCCAGGCTGTTCTCCTTCCACCCATCCTTGCTTCATCATTCACCCAGCCATGCACCATACCATTTTCTTACCTTCCCAGCCACCTCGGGGACCAAGCAAACACATATCATTCTTCTTTGCCAGTCATCATTACATTTCTCGTGCTTCCACACTTACTTACACCCTTCTTTCGCTTTTCGTTCATCCCATCCATCAAGTTCATCTCAGATCTGATTGGGATTCTTCTCGCCAAAAACTTCACAGCTAAGTCGAAGTACATTTAGAGGAGGCTACTACCTGCTTTTTTTCTAATACACCCGTGCAGAAAGCACACTCTGCAGTCTTCAATCTCAATGACTAAGGAATGTATAGCTTACCTCTGCCCGCCACCACTGTGTGAACCCTCACAGGCATGTCCTTGTCCGGCACTTGCACCGCCTCCTCCCCAGAGTAGTCCTCCTCGTCCAATGCCACCACCACCTCCGCGCTGGCCCCGTCTCCAGATGTTCCACCTACAAAGTACATTTAATAATGTTAGAATACACCACTCACTACTATATAATATTTGGTCTAGGAGGAAGAAAGAAATGTGAAAAAAAGTGTACAATTTAATAATTTATGACTGTGTACTCTAGAGTAAAAATGTCCCTTTTTCCAGGGAAGGCTGTTGTCTTGCTGCACTTTTTGGCACAACTGATGAATGTTTGCTTTTTACTTTTTAACACGCACCACTTTTTCTCCTAACAGACAGAACCTTGACTTCTAAGAACACGAGCAGGATCAAGTTCAAACCAGGTGAGAGCTCGGCTCGACCACAAGAAATGTGTCCAGTTAATCGTCAGCACTAAGCACTTTTCCATTTTCAGTTACACGTTCACTTTTATGACAAACTTGAATTTAATAAATGTGTTTACTTTTAATAAAGCTTTTAAACTTAAATAGACTCTGTGGTTTTTGGTCCTCCAGACTAGAGTGGATGAGCTAAAGGTTTTCGCATTTTTGCAAGCATGAGTCCGTGCCTCTGCCATCGGTGACTTTGGGAGCTAAATGACTCTGCCACACTATCTAGTCAGTAAGGAGATTGGGGGTTCAACTACAAAGTCTGTTATCACTGAGGTATGTGGAAAGTCTAACAGTTACAGCACCTATTATAATTGATAAGCTAAGCGATGCATTATTTAGTGTCCATAGTTCTGTTTGTGCAGATTTGTCCCTGCAACAGTAGTAGAATGGATTGTCCTCCTATCCAAACCAAAAGTAAAGTAGTATCTTATTCTTTCTTGGTGGTGGTCATTCACCTTTTTATTGTTGGCAATGGTCAAAGCATAAACATTTAGAATACTTGAAAAGACATTATGGACAATCCCAGAGGACTGCACTCAGTGCATAGAGCTATTGCTGACTAGAATGGGAGTCCAATGGAAATGCCAAATGTGCAATCTTAGTTAGCTACACAGACAGACTAATAAGAATAATCTAGTAATACCACACAGAGTCATAGTCGAGGCAGGATAAGAATTTAGATCCTGTCTACAAGAAGATCAAAGATGATTTAGAAAAAATCGAATGAGTAACGCTAGGAAAAAATAAGTACTCTATATTAAAATTAAAACTTACTGGGGCCAGCAAAGGAGCCCTCGACTGCCCGGTCCTGGCCTGCATCGACAACAGCACCCTCCTCCTCCTCCTCCTGTGTCCTCCTCTTGCCCCTGGGGGAAGCTGATGTACAACATGAAAGAAAGAAAAACAGAAAACATGGATGATATTTCTCAACCAAATCAAACATTTCAAAAGAACTAACAAAGTAACAAAATATTTTTGCGAAATAGCAAATAGGGAACGACTCCACGGGATATATTATTGACCAATCTCATGTGGTCGACTACGTCATTACTTTAGTATTGCTTGATTTGCGGACCGTCGAATTGGAAACTACCCTATGTAACTCACTAAACAAAGTACTAAAAAGGTTTGCCTAGGATTGGCAGGCAGCAGTCCGCAGCACGCAAAGTGACAGCCAAAGTCCATCATGATTGAAGATCAGCGACAACACGAAAGTTTCCTACTACATTCACCAGTCATTAAAATACTCAAACTATTAATCCACCACCACTATTTCTTCTTATCGCCATGTGTACAAAGGAAGGACTGGACTTGAGTCTGTAGGGGCTGATTTAGAAGGCCCTTGCGGCTCTTTTGCTCCATTGTTGCGTGACTTTTGTGACGCAGCGACAGCACAAAAGAGGTGCAATGGTGCGGCGTATATTAACAACGTGACGCATATGGGAGATGCATCACGTTGTAAAGCCCTGCGCCAAATAGGGGGCGTTCCGGCGCAAGGGAGGGCGTTCCTGCGCAGGAACGCATCCTAAAAGTGGCTGAGGGAAATCTACAAGATTTCAATCAGTCACTTTGAGGGCAATGATGCGTGACTCAAACCCTGCGCCTGCTTGAAGCAGACGTACGGCTTGACGCAGCATTGGGGAGATAGGGCACCCCAGAGCATTGATGGAGCTGCACCATCGTTGCGACGCAACTCCAGCAATGCGCCGCCTTTATGGCACAGATGGGTAACGCTTTGGTGATGTTTTGGGCCCATGGCGCGCCGCATTGTAAATACGGCGCACCATGGGTGATGGTGGCGTGACGCACAATTACTGGCGCATCCCTGCAACTTTGCAGGGATGCGCCGGTAATTAAAAATCTGAACCTTAGTGTGTAGCATTACGCAGTTCTTTCAACTACACTCATACATAATTTCACAGGCCAATGAAATGAACACAAAATCTAAAACAAATAAGCATAGTAGCAACACTACTGAGAAGAAGGAGAGCAGTGTACCTGAAATGCACAGAAGATTTTGAAATAAAATTTACCTACAATGTAATGAGCAGCATTATTGCTCTTGGTAAAAAACAAAAATTTGCAATATAATAACACAGCAGGAGAAAACATAGTAGTAAAGACATAGCTACTACTACTCACCAAGCCCGGGGATCTCAAGGCCAAGGAGGTCGAGCAGATCTCGCTCACGGGTCAGGACATCCGTCCAGCGGTGGGTGGCCTGGTTGTAGGTGCGCTAGACCCGAGAGTGGTGGTAAATGGCCTGGCACACCTTCTCCCACCGCTTCCGGCGCTCCCGGGCCCCATACCCGGCACTGATCTTGCCGCCTCCCATGATGGTCCTGGGGAGGCGGCGCTGAACATAAAAAACGAGTTGGGCCACCTCCTCCGGGGTAAAGATCTCCCGTGGCATCACTAGCTCCCCCCTCAAACGCCCGCACGGGAGCCGGACACAGGGTGCGGGACCCTTCCCCTTCTCGGGATGCTTCCCGGCTCCCTTCACCATGGTCTGGGCAGAAAGGAATAAAGAAAATAGAATAGGGAAGAGAAGAAAAGAAAAGAAAAGAGTTTACAAAAGTAGTTTAAAATTAACCAAAAGTAGCAGTAAACACAAAAATATAGGGCTAGAAAAATAGAGGGATAGATAATAAGTAAAATAGATCAAAAAAAACTTCAAACAAGCAAAGGATAGCAGAGATTGACAGAGGATACAAAGACCATGCCCAGAACCATAGCAATGAATGAGAAACAAGATGGCCGCGCCCGTTCACGACCGCGCGGGTAAGTTTGCGCGAGATTTTCCTTGCGAACACGCGCGAGACTGTACTGGCAAGCCGCGGACTTTGCGAGATTACACTTCGCGCCAGGAAACGGAAATACGTCAGGCAAACAAGATGGCTGCGCCCTTGAACGACCGCGAGGGTAACTTCGCTCCTTGCGCTACGAGCGGCTCGCAAAAACGCACAAAACCTTGCCAACTAACACGCCGCAAAAAAACAAATTGCATATTTGCACGAATTTGCGGCTTCCGAATCCGATCTCGCGCGTGTTCGCGCCCCGCGAACCCCGCGAAATTGCAGAAAAACGAGTTTTTCAAAACTGAAAGCACTCGGCAGGGGCAAGAGTTCAAACTCATCATTAGTAACAATTCCCGGTAGTGCTTCCTGACTGGGGCCCCTCCAGAATTCAGTTGCTAGTTGCAACAATTGTATGACCCTGCTCTGACCCTCACAGCAGGCTCATACAATAGCTACAAGTAGGCCACAAAGGTCCTGGGGGAAAAAAATGCACTGCAACAGAAAGCAAAATTACAGATAAGGAAGCAGGTGCCAGACTGGAATTTTAAAACAGTGACACATTAATAAACTAACCCCAAATTAATTCATCTCAGTTGAAGCAGGGCTGGTGTGCTTGCTTTTCCCCCCCATAATCTACAGTAATGATGAACCAGAGGGTGGCATTGATGTAACAGAGGGTTGCAGTGGTGAAACAGAGGGTGCTGGGAACCTGTGATGATGAACCAGACGTAGAAACAACATAATTCGCGACCGTTGCGCGCCGAAATGTAAGTTCGCAATTGCGAACTGGTACGAAACCCTCGCAAACTGGTAGAAATCCTTGCAAACACACAAAAAAAAATCCGCAAATTCGCAAGAATTCGCGGATTTTGCAGATTGCGAGTTCGGAAATCCGCAAAATTCGCGAACGCGAGATTCGCAAAATTCACCCATACTTAGTCAACATACATGGGAAACTCTGTTAATCTGCATCTCCCCTTAACATTGCAGGGGGACAATCAACACTTACTGCAGAGCAGACCACAAATCCCATCAGTGATGATGAATAGGACAACCTGGACACATGTTCAGACACCCTCCAATGGATAATGGACAGCCTCCGCGCCCCACCACCAGGAGCAGGGCAGCCCAGCTGCCTCAAGGTGACACCACCACCTGCACAGACCACACAGCAGGAAACACACACCACCAAGGCTGTCTCCCAGTACTCCCACTAACAACACATGGAATTTCAATGCCGTGTGTTGGGTTGCCAGATGGAGTTGGCTGATCGTCTGCTGGTGTGTTTCGAGCTTGTGGCAGCCGAATTCGATGCCATATGTGGGTGTCTGAGTCCCATCAGCGACCACTTACAGTCCCTAACGGACACCCACTGTCCGCACCATGCTCCCCGACAACCCTTGGCTGACATCGCTGGGGCCATTACTTGGATACAAGAACTGTCTAGTCAGACAGGCACCAGCGATGACAGCACAGAGTTGGCACAGATGCGCAGGACAATGGAGACCATGGAGCAGATGCTGGCTGGAAGTATGGCTGCCACGGCTGAACACCAGCTAGATGTAGCTGGGATCTTCAATGCCTTGAAGTTCATCTTGTCATGGCTGCCATTGAGCCTGTCCCAGATAACTACAGCGGAAACTTTGACACACACATCTCTGACTCCTGATGTGTCACCCCCTTTGTACATGTGTCAGTCAGTCCCTCCCTGTGTAGGGACAATGCTCATTGTGTGGTACTGTAAATCCGGACCCTGCCGTTCCACCGGTATCGAGGTCCAACACTCGTATCACAAAATATCGTCGTACCATGACGACTCTGGTATCTACGGACCGGTAATGATTAGGACATTATCCCTATGCATTTGCGTTATGATTGAGTGATGCTAACACCCTTAAATCGTGGTGTCCGTTCCGAACCCTCAGACTCCATTTTGTAAACGGCATCCATCTTATGACTTGCCCTCATATAGTCAATTGATTAAGACCGAGTTTGATCTGAAAGGACACGTCCACCGTAGCTGACTTCCCCATGACCTGGCCGAGCTGACTCCACTGCCT
Source organism: Lissotriton vulgaris (assembly GCF_964263255.1). Lineage (NCBI taxonomy): Eukaryota > Metazoa > Chordata > Amphibia > Caudata > Salamandridae > Lissotriton > Lissotriton vulgaris. The sequence continues at coordinate 257,146,006 of NC_141691.1, forward strand.
CCAACCAAGCCTGTTCGGGCAGCTCCTCGCCCAGTGGCCGAGTAAGATATCATCAAGGCACAACATGCCATAAACCATTCACTACATACAGACCATGTTTTCCATACACATACACCTGTCCATGATTCTTGTTTATGACCAGTTTTACGATGGGAGGGTGCCCGACCTTATTGGTGTTTCATCGATATCTGATGGGAATTCTGGGCCTGGCTGGGTAATCCATCACGATCTGGACATCTAAAATATGTGCTGCATGCCTTCGCTCTTTGTATTATTGTAGAAATATGTGTATAAGAACAAGAAAAGAACTCCCTCTTGACCTATAACTACTTAAACCATAGGAGTAACCTCTCAAACATAGGGCATATACCAACAATGTCTACACAAGATGAAAAGTTTTTTTCATTTTATTTCATTTTAGCAGTTTAAAAAGTCATTTTTTTCTCCTCTTTTTTTTAATTACTCCTTTTTTATATCATATTTATCAAAATTCATCAGTTATAAAAAATATATACATTTTACACAATAGCTACAAAAAAACATTTTACAACACAATCAAATTGTCCTTATTTCTTCAAATTTATGCAAAACATGAAATCAATTAAATAAGCACACATTGGCGGAGTAAACTACGGACGACGGCAGAGGCGGCTTGCATTGGGGACTAGGATCTTTGGATCTTGCAAAATGTATCTACATGATTAAAGACATACCATTTTATGAGGATTATACAACTAGGAAAATTATTTAAAAATGTGGCGTCCCCTTCATAACCCCAACGAAAAATAAGTCGACCTTAGAGATAGTAATAAGCCGTCCTCTGCCGGGCCCTGTCCCCTTTGTATACAGTTCAGGTTCTTAAAAAAACAGCTGCCTTATCCATTAATAAAAAAGGAATATAAATCTGGCCTGGTGAACATCTACATATCTCCAGATCTGCACCCCAGGTTGAGAGATCCTATACCATACTGTCTGTTTGGTCCTGATGAAGGTGGTCCCTTATGCGGCATTTCCACCGAAACGCGTCGACCTTTCTTCTCCTTTTGAAATCTAAATGACTTTGGTCATTTACTGGACTACAGTCTTAATGTTATAGGAAATCTCCTTTTTTGCTGTCTTTGTGATGGAATGGATGTTTAGGAGGATGTCTGTGGTATGTGCGTGGCTCTCTACCTGGTGTGCTTATTTAATTGATTTCATGTTTTGCATAAATTTGAAGAAATAAGGACAATTTGATTGTGTTGTAAAATGTTTTTTTGTAGCTATTGTGTAAAATGTATATATTTTTTATAACTGATGAATTTTGATAAATATGATATAAAAAAGGAGTAATTAAAAAAAAGAGGAGAAAAAAATGACTTTTTAAACTGCTAAAATGAAATAAAATGAAAAAAACTTTTCATCTTGTGTAGACATTGTTGGTATATGCCCTATGTTTGAGAGGTTACTCCTATGGTTTAAGTAGTTATAGGTCAAGAGGGAGTTCTTTTCTTGTTCTTGTTATTGCCTTCCCCTCTACTCCCTGACCTGAAAGCAATTCCCAGAGGGGGTCCCCTTTCCTTACTTATAGAAATATGTGTATAACCATATCATAAACTCAAGAATTTTTGCCCGCAGCTGTTATTTATGTATATAAGGAGAAGGCTGGTTCTGTAAAAACGAACAGTCTCCTGAGAACTTATGTTATGTTATATTATGTTATGTTATAAAAATATTTCTAGAGCGCACTAACACCGATTGGTTGCTTGGCGCTGTGATCAGCAATAACATGAACATATAGGGAAGAGGGTTATGAAAATGCTTGTCTTAATAGCCAGGTCTTCAAGGCTTTCCGGAAGGAGAGGAGATCTTGACAATTCCGGGTCTCCATAGGGAGAGAGTTCCACAAGCGGGAAGCAAGGGTAGCAAACCTACGACCTCCTGCACGCTTTAGGTTGAAGGAAGGCGACTGCAGGAGGTTCTGGTGGAGTGAGCGTAGGTTGCGGGACGGGGTGTACTTGGAAATCAGGTTGTTGATGAATAGTGGGCTTTTACAGTAAAGGGACTTGAAGATTATGCAACCAGTTTTGAAGGCACATCGCTGGACCACAGGGAGCCAGTGTAGTTTCCTAAGGAGGGGGGTGGCTGCCTGACGCCTAGGTTGGTTCAGAATTAGCCTTGCGGCATGGTTCTGTGCCATCTGGAGTCGCTTAGTTAGGTAGTTGGGAAGACCTATGTAGATGGCATTTGCGTAGTCCAGATGGGGCAGTACAGTAGAAATAACCACCTGGGTGAGTGCATCGGGTGTAAGCAGGCGGCGTACCTTCCGGATTTTCTTCAGTTGGAAACTTACAGCCCGTGTTGTTGTAATTCTAGGACACATGTTACTTGGTTGCAACCAATAAACCTCGATCTCTGACTTCAACTAGAAGACTCTGTGTTTCTGTAGTCCAGAACAGGGAGAACTCAGAGGTCTTCGGGTGTGGTCCCCTGGCACCACCGGGTCCCTAAAAACCCGGCACCTCAGTTGGCGCCCAACTCGAGGCGATATCAAGCGGTGACGGTCCAAGCCAGATGTTCGTGAGGAGCTTCGTGTGGAAATTCCGGAGGACGGCCAGCCACTTCAGTGACCCCTGCATGTCGACGTGGTTCCGAAGGTCTTTGCTGCGAGGTTCCCTGCGTCCCGACGGCTACGAAGGACTGCTGCCCTGACTATCGCCCTGTTTTGGACCCAGTGATCCTTGGTAGAGCGAAACGATAGACGAGTCTTCTAGTGACGTCACCGATCTTCAATATTCAGTTAAGTATAAGTGGAGCGTCTCCCAGTCCTTAGTTTGGTTCTTAGTTTTGGTATCCCAGAAATACGGTTTGTATTGGTTCTTGCAAGCACCAAAACCGAGGGATTCGTGTATTCACGAGAATATCATAATTAGATAATCCCTTGAAGTTTGAAGCTAGACTAGTGAGCGAACATGCCTGGTCTTAGCAGACTTGGAAACTTGTTTTGTCTTGGTTGTAGTAAGGACTCCCGATTAGAGGATTCGTGTCCGGTTCCTCCGATTGGAACTCCAACATATGAGTTATATATAAAGCACGGAGTAGGTCCTATCACGTATAACGAGGTATGGATAAAATACACCCGCAAGGATGGTGTTTTAAAATGGCCCCAATATGGTAGTTTTGACTCAGAAGTATTAGACAACCTCGAGGTCAAATTGTTCAAGAAGAAAGCCCGGCCGGCGATGTTTGACTCTTTTCGCTTATGGCGCAAAGAAGCCAAACAGAAAGAAATAAAATTAGCAAAGAAAAATAAAAGAGGTATGTCGATGGTACAAGCTGCCATCGCATACAGGGATAATGAGGAAGAGCAAGAAAGCGAACGAATGCTCAGAAGCAAGAAACTAGCAGTAGATAAATGCTACCGGATGTTGCCCCATGAAGGACAAGATTCAAAGGGTACATCCGAGAAAGATCCATTAATGTCCCATTTACTGAATTCACCACCCCCATATACATCAAGTATTGTTGGACCCCCGAGGCGTATTGTTATACCGCGCCCCGGCGCACGAAATGCAGCTCTTGCACAAGCGCCAGCTCCTCTTCAGCTGGTTCCTACTTCTCCGGCGCAGCCTTCTCAAGGGCCGCCGCCTTTGCTACATACTCCGTCTACTTCTACTACTTTGCCTACCGCTCCACCTGTTTATCCTGATACTACTTCTGCTACTGCTTCCACTTCCTCTGCTATTGCCACGACTTCCTCTTTACATCAGCCTGTCTTTTCTGGCGCATCTGCCTCGCCGCAAGCTTCTCCTTCTGTCAGACAGAGAGTGGCAAGTACTGTCACTGGTCTATTCTCACCCTTCTTTGGGTCGCCTAAAACGACCCCTAAAACAGAATGTAGACAGTTGCGCAGCCAACTACCTGATTACGAGGAAAGAGAAGTGCTGAATGAGTTAGCGCGCAAATGGGTTACTGATACTGTAAGATATGATGTTCAGTCTGTTATGGAAGTCTTCCGTCAGTGGGATTCATCCACTCAAAGATATGTATTTGAAGAGATGTGTGTGTACCTCTGGGAAGATTTACAAGACAATGATCCAAAACGCAGAATGCAGGAACTAGCCCGCATGTGATTCAAATTTTACGAAGCCATGATTATAGGTGCAGATGTTGAACGAGCAATGGATCTGTTGTTATCTTATAGGAGTAAGGGAAACAGCTCTAGATCATTTAATGAGGATGACGTGTCAGATAGGAAAAAGGCGCGACAGTACCCCATGAGAGAGGTTCCTCCAGTATGGAGGGAAGGTGATGCAAATGTAAATCCACCAATTCTGCTGCATTTTCAGCGAGTATGGGTACATGTCCCCTGGAAAAGATCTGAAGTTTTAGCACTCAAACAGACACTACCTGATCCACGTAAAAACCCAGCAGGGTATTACAAGGAGTTATCACAGACTGCCACCTCATGTATAATGAATTTAGCAGATGTAGACATGTTGTTTGGGAATGTTGTTCCGCATCCTTTATGGAGTAAAATTCGTCATGCAGATCATGATCAAGAACTAGGTGACTCATGGGCTAATATTACTGCTACTGATGCTAGACAAGTTGGTGGTTCTAAACCCGAGCCTTTAATAGCAGAACTTCCCGGTAGGATTATCGCGTACATGAAAACGTTAATGCCTGAATTACGTGTAAATTGGGACAAGCTATCTGCATGCAAGCAGAAGAAATATGAGATGTGTCTGACTTTTTCACGAGATTTGAGGAGACCTTCGTCGACCATAGTGGTCAGGATATAGCTACCGAGGGTGGCCAAAGATAGTTTGTAGACACATTTGTACATAATCTGCTTCCTGAACTGTGCGATAAATTGAAAGATTCAGAGAATGCTTGGGCTGTTTCCACGTCAGCGTAGATTTTAGCCACAGCCCAGTACTACGAAAATAGGCGCAAGGACGAGCTAGATAAAGCAGACAAAAAGACTAAAGAATTAAAAACTAAAGTTCTCCTCCAGCAAGCCTATCCGCCTCGCACTCCTAGTCAGCCCAATTATCAGCAACCACAGCAGTATTCGAGAAACGCGCAAGGAAACGAGTTTTCCCATCAGCGTTCTCCGTATGGCCCGAATCAATGTGCATATTGTAAAGAAGAGGGTCATTTCAAAAGTAATTGTCCAGCTCTTGCACGACGTTTAAACGGTGTCTCCGGCGCAAGAGGTAGAGGTGTTCAGCAGGCTCCTAGAGGTAGGGGCCGTGGAAATTTCCCCCAGAATACCACTTCTTTTCCGCCTCAAAATTCCATGAATAGCTTTGACCAACAGAATAATGCGTCTTCCAGGACAGCTCAGTACTATGCAGATGACTATTATGCAGAAAACGAGAATGAGGGTAATAATTGCTAGGACAGCCATGGACAAAGAGAGGGAGTTGTTTCAGTTCCAGTAGATCAGAATGGACCTTATGTCGAGGTGATTACATCCGGAGTATCGGAGCCATTTCTGCTGGATACTGGTGCTACAAAAAGTTCTATTATGCACTCAAAACTTCCTGGCGCACCTTTGTCTGGCGAAATGAATGTTTCAGTAGGTTTTTCTGGCGCCCCTGTTAGAAACCCGATCTCCAGTCCTATGCCCCTTTCTGTTGGCCCATGCGAATTAGAAGCACCCCTCATTCTTACAACAGGTTGTGGCAAAAATTTGTTAGGTTTGGATTTGTTAAAGAGATTATATGTGACTTTGTACTGTTCTCCTTCGGGAGTACAACTTACCCTTGGTAAGAAAGTGATTTCCCCGATGTATTTGTCAAAGGAAAAAATTCCGACTGAATTGTCATCTCTTCCAGATGTACTTTGGGCGAATGGTTCTAATGATCTAGGTCATTTGGAGATAGCACCGTATGTCATAACGTTAAAAGCTAATGTTAGGTTACCACGCATTCCCCAATATAGAATATCAAACGAATGTGAAAAAGCTTTGTTAGCGATCGTCTACGATCTGATTGCGAAAGATGTCATCGAAGAGACTACATGCAACATTTGTAACAGTCCTGTTTTGCCTGTTTTAAAGCATACTGATCCTTCACAGCCCCCTGTGTACCGATTTGTGATTGATCTCAGGGAAGTGAATAAGATCGTTGTAACACAGTTTCCTGTCGTCCCCGACATTACTGCCTTATTGACAATGGTTCCAGCCTCAGCCAATTGGTTTTCAGTGATTGACCTGAAGAATGCTTTCTTCAGCATCCCGATTGCCGAGGAGAGCAGAGATATCTTTGGCTTCAATTTAGGAGGACGAAGCTTCCGCTTTAAACGCGCTCCTCAGGGCTACTGTGAGAGTCCATCAATATTCAGTCAGGCTCTGAAAACACAACTCGATACGATTGTTCTACCTGGTGGCGCGACTCTGATTCAGTATGTAGACGATTTACTGATCGCTGCAGATACTGAAGAGATTTGCAAGAGAGCCACATTGTCATTGTTGCGTCATTTATGTGACATGAAGCACAAAGTCTCGCTTTCCAAATTACAATTTTGCCGACAAGAAGTAACCTACTTAGGTCACATCTTATCGAAGGAGGGAAGGAGACTGACCCCAGAAAGAATACAGGCAATTGCAGAATTGAGTGTCCCAAGGACACAAAGAGAAGTGCGTGCCTTCTTGGGCATCACATCGTACTGTAGACAATGGATACCGAACTTCTCACTATTGGCCAAACCCTTGCTGGCATTAATACGTAAAGACACACCCAATCCTTTGCCTTGGTCTGAAGATTGTCAAGAGAGTTTCCATGAGTTGCGTGAGGCATTATGTTCGGCTCCTGTGTTGGGCAACCCCGACTACAGCAAGCCGTGTACATTATATGTCCATGAGAAGGAAGGTTGCGCATTATCAGTCTTGACGCAACCCTTTGGGGACAAACAACGCCCATGTGCGTATTTCTCTGCGACTCTAGATCCTGTAGCTAAGGCATTACCAAGTTGCTTGAGGGCCACTGCTGCAGCGGCTGTCTGTATTCGACAGTCTGCTGGGTTAGTCATGAATAATACTCTGACCGTTATGGTCCCACATGCAGTAGATATCCTACTAAACAGGACGAAAACACAACATCTAACTAGTGCTCGACTATCCAGCTATGAGCTGACACTGTTAGCAAGTCACATTCACATAAAGAGGTGTGATACACTCAACCCTGCTACGTTATTACCCATTCCAGCAGAGACAGATGAGGTCGACAAACATGATTGCTGCTTTAGGACAGAAGAAGAGACAAAAGGGAGAGTAGACTTGCCGGACACCCCCCTTCCTGAATGTAATGATGCGTTATGGGTTGATGGTTCATGTTTCAAGTTGCCAAATGGTGATACGACTGCAGCATATGCTGTGACAACATTACACACGATTGTAGAGACAGCTCGCATCCCCCACAATTCCGCGCAAGCAGCAGAGTTAGTCGCACTCACAAGAGCGTGTGTGTTGGCGAAAGGAAAACGAGTGAATGTGTATACTGATAGTCAGTACGCCTTTGGCGTAGCCCACAGTTTCGGAAGATTGTGGCATGAACATGGGTTCCTGACGTCACATGGTGCAAAAATTCAACACGGCCAGCTAGTACACGACCTTCTTGAGTCACTGACCTTGCCCCTACAGGTTGCGATTGTGAAGTGCAGTGCGCATAGAAAGATTCAAGATGATGTTGGTCGAGGGAATGCATTTGCCGATGAGGTCGCGAAAGAGACTGCAAGGAACACAATGAGTCGGATGTATGTTGTAGGTCCTTCTAGATGGACCCCTGATGTGGGTATGTGTGAGGATACCATCGAAAGCGTGAAATCCATACAAGCTGATGCTACTGAGAAAGAGGTGAATGAATGGAGAGAAAGCAAGGGTAGATTAGATGCGAATGGTTGTTGGGTCGAACTGTCAGAACATCAGCGATGGTTGTTACCTAACGCCTATGTGCTCGCAGTGGTGACGATGGCCCATGGAATGGCGCACATCAGTGTGAAAGGAATATGTAAGCTGTTGGCTCCAGTATGGCAGAATAGTGGTATCCCAAAATGTGCAGAGAATCTGGTCAGAAACTGTATGGTGTGTTTGAAGCACAATCCCGGTAGGGGAACCCCAACCCCAGTTGGTCATTTTGCGCCTCCAACGTACCCGTTCGAGGTCTTGCAACTCAATTTCATTCACATGGAGAGGTGCAATAACCTGAAATATGTCCTTGTTGTCGTTTGCGCCTTCTCCAGGTGGGTAGAAGCGTACCCCCTTAAGAACAACACTGCATTGTCAACTGCCAAAGCCCTTGTCAAGGAATTCTTCCCTAGATTTGGCATGCCTAGAATTGTCTGGAGTGATAATGGAAGTGAATTCGTGGGACGAGTGATGAAGAGAGTGTGTGAGTGTCTAGGCATCCACCAGAAATTCCATGCTGCAAATCATCACCAATCGGCAGGATTGGTAGAGTGCTATAATGGCACGTTAAAATTGAAACTGGCCAAGATCCAAGCCAGCACAGGTCTCAAGTGGCCAGACGCCCTGCCTTTAGCACTCCTGTCTACCAGGATGATTGTCCATTCTAGACTGGGATCAGATCGTGTTCGGGCGCCCAGCAAATATATGGGGAGTACCGAGGCCCAGAAAGCTCAGTGAGATAGAGTACCCTGTACTGTTTGACTATTTGCACGAATTGACAACTAAACTGCATGCTTTACATCAACAGGTCCACAGCTCCTCTCCACCGGCGTCTGACGATCCAGGCCACGCCATCGAACCTGGCTCCTGGATCCTAGTTCGGAACTTCAGGCGAACAAAGAACGAGGAGCCTCGCTGGACCGGACCTTTCCAGGTCTTGCTATCCACCCGCTCTGCAGTACGTGTCCACGAGAAAAAACACTGGGTGCACGGCGCCCATTGCAAAAGGGTCCCGCTGCCCCTTCCATATGACCGATGGGTCCAGCAAGGAGTCGCTGACTCCGAAACAGAGTTTATACCTCATTTTGTCCCCTTCAGCGATGCACGATTAAAAGGAACTGGTACCGACAAAGACAGCGATTGTATTTTGCAAGGATCTGTGCCACTGTCAATGCAGTTGGACACTACAGAACCTGAAACATTGTTTGAAGATCACACCGTGCCTGGGAAAGAACGATATAATCTGAGGTCAAGACCAAGGAACTGACATAATCGAAGTAGTGCGATTTTCCTTTTTCCCCATGAACTATTTATGATTGTACAGCTCTCTCGCCCAGGGAACTAGCTCATTTTTGATTTTCGAACCGCCATCCGGTTCTGCTGCTAGGGCCGCGGTTGAAGTCTGAGGAGTGCAGCCGGGGACGCCTAGGTCAACAGTTCTGGTCGGTCTGAGGGAATTACCCCGGACTGGACAGAGCGCACATCTTGGCAGAAGCAACCTCCCACCGCGGGCAGCAACCAGAGGATGGAGTTTCCGAGGGTAGAGAGACCTGCTAGACACATGAACTTTAAAACGAAATATATGCACTGTGATGGCCAGGAAGAAATTCCTGATAATATGTATTTTGATGATGTGTAGCATAATGATGTTCTTGATTGGTTATACCTTATTCACTTTTCAAATCACCTTTGTAAACGACACTCAGCCGACACCTCCTCCAACTGTTTCCTTACACTCCTTTCACCCTCTTCCTGAACACGAGTCTGCCAGAAGAGTTCGTAAATAACTCCTTCATCCAGCTCCTACACCAGCACCAGTCTATAATAAACACATCGAATTGTTGGATCTGCGGACTCATGCCGCACACGACAGATAAGGGCATTCCATACTTCATCCTGCTATTCAGTTATTATGGTTCTCTGTGGGCTTTCCAGACCATGTTCCTGTTTGCCCTAGAACCATACCCGCCCCGTTCCACAGAGAGCGATTCCAGCAACAAGGCACTAGTGGTAGGAATAAGAAATATGAGTAGGGATGTTGAAACGTATCAAATGATTCCTAAAGATTAACTCACTCCATACAGCCGTTGGAATGTGACTAAATACGGGGTCTCTTTGAATAAAAGCCAGGAAACAAAGAAATCCTCCCCAGTCTGGATAGTGCCCAACCGAGGTCACTTATGTCTGCAAGGTATTGGCAGGGATCCCAAAGCACAGTTGGGGAAGAGCGTATGCACGGAAACGTATGTGTTTGCCTCCCGAACTTCCCCTCCATTCTTGGCGGCTAAAGGCACCTATTTCGTCTGCCATGACAAAGCCTATACATGGTTGCCCCCTGACTTCTCGGGCACATGCTTTATCTCGTTTCTGCTGCCACCCACCTACACGGCCGGGGCAGATTACCATCGGACAAGGACAGTTAGGGGTGTCGTGAGTCAAGACGACACTGCGGGTCAAGAGTTTGGAGACTTCGCAAAGGGTTTTCTGCCATTTTGGGGGCCCATGGTGAACAGCAGGAACATTAGACAATTGACGAGGATAGTTGAGTCCGCCGTGACTGAAACGGCCGGTGGCCTTAGCAACTTGACAGCTGAGCTTCAGTCGGATCGACTTATGACCCTTCAGAACCGAGTTGCCCTAGATGTCATACTTGCAGACCGTGGTGGTGTATGTAGAGTGATCCAGTGTAGTTGCTGCATTTTCATCCCCGATAATGCTCCGACAGTGTACCAGGCCATCTCCAAACTACACAAAATATCTGATTCCCTTCACATGGAGAAAGGGGATTGGTCTCTGCTAGGGTGGTTCTGGGAACTGATCTCTGCCTGGGGATGGAAAACTCTGATCTTCATCGGGATGATCTTAGCCGTTCTGTTTATGTTCTGCCTGTTTGTACAGTGCGCTCCTGCAATATGTGGCCTCTGTGCTACTTCATGTGTAAGGAAGCCTGTATCAAGGGACGAATTGAGCAACAGAATGATGCTACAGCAGCATCTCCATGAATTCATCAATACAGATTTGGACTCAGATTAGCATGAGTTATTGCCTAATATGAGGGCAAAAGGAGGGGCTGTGGTACTGTAAATCCGGACCCTGCCGTTCCACCGGTATCGAGGTCCAACACTCGTATCACAAAATATCGTCGTACCATGACGACTCTGGTATCTACGGACCGGTAATGATTAGGACATTATCCCTATGCATTTGCGTTATGATTGAGTGATGCTAACACCCTTAAATGGTGGTGTCCGTTCCGAATCCTCAGACTCCATTTTGTAAACGGCATCCATCTTATGACTTGCCCTCATATAGTCAATTGATTAAGACCGAGTTTGATCTGAAAGGACACGTCCACCGTAGCTGACTTCCCCATGACCTGGCCGAGCTGACTCCACTGCCTCCAGCCAAGCCTGTTCGGGCAGCTCCTCGCCCAGTGGCCGAGTAAGATATCATCAAGGCACAACATGCCATAAACCATTCACTACATACAGGCCATGTTTTCCATACACATACACCTGTCCATGATTCTTGTTTATGACCAGTTTTACGATGGTGTTTCATCGATATCTGATGGGAATTCTGGGCCTGGCTGGGTAATCCATCACGATCTGGACATCTAAAATATGTGCTGACCAGCATGACTTCGCTCTTTGTATTATTGTAGAAATATGTGTATAACCATATCATAAACTCAAGAATTTTTGCCCGCAGCTGTTATTTATGTATATAAGGAGAAGGCTGGTTCTGTAAAAACTAACAGTCTCCTGAGAACTTACAGCCCGTGTTGTTGTAATTCTAGGACACATGTTAATTGGTTGCAACCAATAAACCTCGATCTCTGACTTCAACTAGAAGACTCTGTGTTTCTGTAGTCCAGAACAGGGAGAACTCAGAGGTCTTCGGGTGTGGTCCCCTGGCACCACCGGGTCCCTAAAAACCCGGCACCTCAATTGTGGCACACATGTTGTCAATCTAATCAACACTCATCAAAGTTAGACACCAGTGAAGTTGCATAGACTTTATTAGCATGTGCGTGTCAGTACAGACAAGGCAATGGCCACAACATGCAGGGACATGCTTAAGACACTTACACGCAGCATGGGAACATGTCGAAGAGCAAGAAATGGGGAGGCAAAAATGTACACAAAATCCTTACGGATGGCAACGGTCTCAGCCCACCTTGCCTTGCTGGATGAGTCATGTGATGTTTGGCGTCAACCCATTGCCCCTTGTGAAGGGACATGACTCACAGTCCATGGGGTCTGCATAGTGGTCTGCCACCGGACTTCACTGACTGTCTGCTCTACTGACAGTGAAGGACCAGGTTTTAGAACCTAGCGGCGTCAAGGAAACGCCCGATGCCTTCGAGTTCCCCTGCCTCGGCAAACAGAGACACGGGACGCTTCTTGATGACGTCAAGGACCAAAGTTTATTGGCTGCAACCAGGAACAGAGGTCTACGAAGCACACACAGGTGGTTCGCTAGAGACTGCACAATTTCAATGAGCGGAGCATGGTCTTTTATGCCAAAAATCAGGCCTCAGGCAACATTCCAAACTAGCATTGGTTACACACAAACTGGCCAATGACAATGTGTCATTTCAAAAGTAGCGCATGACGACAATCCCCTTTTCCGTTGTCCAGCCCACCAGAAATGACCAAGCACATTCCAATATCCTGTCGGATCAGGCCGGACAAACCCATCATAAAACCTCAACCCAAATCAGTAATCATGTCGTAAAGGAAGGAGCAGAAACAGATTGGAAGCAAGATAGAAAGGTGGGTGCAGTGTACCATAAACTTCGGCACGTCCTGCTCTTTGATCTTTATCTGACCAGCTGCTTAACAAGGGACTGGCTCAGCAAGGGAGTCAGTTCAGCCAGGTCATTCAGAAGTCAGCTAAGGTGTACGTGTCTCAAGGACTCGTTCGGCCGTAGTCATCGGCCTATGTGAGGGCAACCACACAAAATGGCTGCCGCGCACAAAATGGAATCCGAAGGTCCAAACGAAATCCCTAAATACATAGTGTTCTCATTGATCGATTAATGCGAAAACACTCGTACATACCACACTTGTGATTTGCGGTCCGCTGATACCAAAATCGTCTATTTCCGACGACCTTTATTGAACGGTTCGGAACCACCGAACCTCAGACCCTCAAACTACGGAACTACAGACCCTCCTTTTGCCCTTGCATAGGCAACAAAACCAAACTCATGTCAGTCTGAATCTGGATCTATATTCATCAGATCATCGATATGTTGCTGTTTCATCATCCTAGTATTTAGTACCTCTCTCTGGATAGGTCTCCTTGCACACGAAGTAGCACAGAGGCCACAAATAGCAGGAGCACACTGTACACAGAGACATAACAGGAAAAGGATAGCTAAGACCATCCCAATGACCATCAGAATCTTCCATCCCCAAGTGGATATCAATCCCCATAACCATCCCATCAATGACCAATCTCCTTTATCCAAATGGACAGAATCTGAGATCTTATGTAGCTTGGAAATGGCCTGGAAGACTGTCGGAGCGTTGTCTGGAATGAAAACGCAGCAGCTCGATTGAATCAGTTTACATACTCCACCTCGGTCTGCTAGTATGACATTAAGGGCAACCCTATTCTGAAGTGTCATAAGTCTATCTGACTGGAGCTCAGCAGTCAAGTTACTAAGGGGATCGGCAGTTTCGACTATGGTGGGCTCACCCACTCTCGTCAACTGGAGAATATTCCTGCTGTTAGCCATCGGTCCCCAGAACGGCAGAAAACCCTTAAAGAAATCTCCCAACTCTTGCCCTGCAGTGTTTTCCTGACTGAAAACACCTCTGGCAACTCTCGTTTTATGGCAATCTGCCGCAGCTGTAAAAGTGGGAGGCAACGGGAAGGAAACAAAACATGTGCCCGAAAAGTCAGGGGGCAACCATGTATATGCTTTGTCGTAGCAAACAAAATAAGTACCCTTAGCAGCTAGAAATGCTGGGGAAGACTGGGACGTAAATACGTAGGTGTCAGTACAAACGCTCTTCCCTAGCTGAGCTCTCGGATTCTTGCCATTACCCTGCAGACAATAGCGACCCTGATGGGGCACTATCCAAATCGGTGGAGAACTCTTCGCACGCTGGTTAACACTCAGACTAACTCCATATCCAGTAACGTCCCAACCACTATATGGTTGCTTCTCATCTTTCGGAGTAGTTTCAACTGCATTAGTCCCTTTAACCATGTCGACTATGCCTCTCGCTATAGCACTATTCTTCGGGTTGTCTTTCGGTGAACGTAAGGGATAGAGACTATGGGCATAGATAAACATCGTTCTGTAAGCCCAAATAGAACCATTTAAGCTAAAAGGCAAAACCAAATAAGGAATGGGGCATTAGACCACAAATCCAACAGTTCGTCGTTTTCATCACTAACTGGTGTTGGTGCAAAAGTTGAATAAAGGAATTATTGGCAAATTCCAGTCGTCTAACTACCTCATGTTCAGGCAAAGGATGAAAAGAATGAGAAGAAATAGTAGGTGTAGGTGTAGGTTGTACAGCGGGAATAAACGTCACTTTAAAAGAGAATGTCACATAACCAATTATAAATATCATTAAAGTCAATAACAGAAACAAACATGGTATTAAAAATCTTTTCTGTGTGATTAACTTGCATATCTTATTCTTAAAGTTCATTGTCCTTACAGGTCTCTCCAACTCGAAGAAATCCATCCTAACTAAATATGCTTCTCGCGATGGTAGGGTGTTCTATGCTAAGGAATGCCTCTGTCAACCCAGGGCAACTCCCTTAGGCCAACCAGAACCTTCGACCTAGTGTCTCAGGCTTGCACTCCAAAGACTTATCTACCGCGACCCTACAGCTGAACCCGGATGGCGGTTCGAAAAACAAAAATGAGTAGATCCTCGGTGGAGAGTTAACCTGCAAACAGAAAAATCATAAAAACTTCATCTACTCTTTATTAGTCCCACGACTCTTGGTCGCAAATTATAGCGATCCTTTCCAGGCAATCTCTGTCGCTCTCTTGAGAAGGCCTGGAAAAAAGACCCAAACACCAGCACCAGAGACGCCTTCAAAAACGCCACCCGCATACACCACCAGCTGATTCGAACTGCCAAGAAAGCCGCTTTCAAAGACCGACTTGACAACAACGCCCACAACAGCAAGGAATTATTCAACATCGTCAAAGAATTCACCAACCCCACTGCCAACTCCAACGACATCACTCCCTCTCAAGACCTCTGCGACTCCCTAGCTTCGTTCTTCCACGACAAAATCGCAGACATCCACAACAGCTTCGACAACCAACCCGGACACCAACCCACCCAACCTTCTGCCACACCTTCACCCCCCTTGAACATCCTTATTGACTGGAACCCAATCTCCACGGATGATACCATCCGCCTGATGAACTCCATCCACTCAGGATCCCCCACAGACCCATGCCCTCACTACATCTTCAACAAAGCAGATTCCATCATCGCACCCCACCTCCGAGATGTCATCAACTGCTCCCTCACCTCCGCCACCTTCCCTGATAGCTGGAAACACGCCGAACTCAGCACCCTTCTGAAAAAACCCACAGCTGACCCCACCGAACTCAAAAACTACCGCCCCATATCACTCCTTCCATTCCCGGCCAAAGTCATCGAGAAAGCTGTCAACAACCAGCTCGCCGCCTTCCTCGAAACCAACAAATCCCTCGACTCCTCACAATCCGGCTTCCGAGCCAAACACAGTACTGAGACCGCACTCATCGCTGCAACAGACGACATTCGAACTCTACTGGACAATGGTGACACCGTTGCCCTCATCCTCCTCGACCTCTCCGCAGCCTTCGACACATTCTGTCATAGCACCCTGTTACAACGCCTCAGAAACATCGGAATTCAAGGAAAAGCACTGGAGTGGATCACCTCGTTCCTTGCCGGAAGAACTCAGAGAGTCCGCCTCTCACCATTCAAATCAGAAGCCACTGAAGTCATTTGCGGCGTGCCACAAGGATCTTCACTCAGCCCCACCCTCTTCAATGTACACATGAGCCCTCTCGCGGCCATCGCACGTCAACACAACCTTAACATCATCTCCTACGCTGATGACACTCAACTGATCCTCTCACTCACCAAAGACCCTAACACCGCCAAAACCAACCTACATAAAGGAATGAGAGAAGTAGCCGAGTGGATGAAGCACAGCCGCCTGAAACTGAATTCCGACAAAACAGAAGTCCTTATCTTAGGTACCTCCCCCTCCGCCTGGGACGACTCGTGGTGGCCAGAATCCCTTGGAAAAGCACCCACCCCAACAGACCACGCACAAAACCTGGGCGTCATTCTGGACTCCTCACTCTCGATGACCAGACAAGTCAACGCAGTTTCATCATCTTGCTTCAACATTCTTCGCATGCTCAAAAAAACATTTCGCTGGATCCCCACTGAAACTAGAAAAACGGTCACCCACGCACTGGTTACAAGCCGCCTGGACTACGGAAACACCCTATACGCCGGTACCACCGCAAAACTTCAGAAAAAACTCCAACGCATCCAGAACGCATCAGCCAGACTCATTCTAGACATCCCGCGTAAAGATCACATTTCTGGCCACCTGAAAAACCTCCACTGGCTCCCCATCAATAAGAGGATAACATTCCGACTTCTAACCCACGCACACAAAGCTCTTTACGAACTTGGACCCGAATGCCTCAACACACGACTTTCCTTCTACACCCCCTCCCGCCAGCTACGCTCCTCACACCAAGCCCTTGCTGCTGTACCTCGCATCAACAAAACCACCATGGGAGGAAGATCCTTCTCCTACCTGGCGGCTAAAACCTGAAACTCACTTCCCACTCACCTTCGCATCACTCAGAACCACCTAGCATTCAGAAAGCAACTTAAAACCTGGATTTTCGACAAGTAACTCCCCACCCTTCTCCAAGCGCCTTGAGACCCTCTGGGTATGTAGTGCGCTATATAAATCACTGAATTGAATTGAATTGAATCTTTAAACAAGAGTTCAGGCTCAGTAGTGTTCAATCGATTCAAAGGAGGCACAGCTTCTTGCAAAATATCGTCACTTTCTTTCTCAGAGTTTGTACCAATCAGATGGGCATCGCTGAATGGCAAAAATCGTGGCACAATGTCTGTTTCAGAGTCTGGGAGTCCCTCCTGGACCCACTGGTCGTAGGGTAAGCGCAATGGTACCCGCTTGCAATGTACACCGTGGATCCAGTGTTTCTTGCCTTGCACTCGAACTGCAGAACGTGTAGACAGGAGTACTAGATGTGGTCCTGTCCAACGAGGCTGATCATTCTTGTTCCGCTGGAAGTTCTTAGTGAGAATCCAGTCACCGGGTTTGATGGCGTGACCTGGATCCTCAGAAGCTCATGGCAGACTTTCGTGAAACTGTTGATGTAAAATACGTAGTTTAGCCGTCAGTTCGTGCAAGTAATCAAGCAACACAGGATACTCGAGGTCGCTAAACTTAGTCGGCCTTGGCACACCCCAAATATTCGCCAGGCGGCCAAAGACAACTTCGTACGGACTCAAACCCATTCGCGAATGCACAGTCATTCTTGTGGACAGGAGCGCTAAAGGCAAAGCATCTGGCCACTGTAAACCAGTGCTCGCTTGGATTTTAGCTAACTTTAACTTAAGAGTGCCGTTATAGCACTCGACTAAACCAGCTGATTGGGGTGATTTGCAGCGTGGAACTTCTGCCGGATTCTTAAACCCTTGCATACTCTCTTCATTACTTGACCCACAAATTCATTCCCATTGTCACTCCAGATAATTCTCGGCAGTCCAAATCTAGGGAAAAATTCCTTTATAAGGACTTTAGCTGTGGACAAGGCAGTATTGTCCTTCAAAGGATAAGCTTCTACCCATCAAACAACCACCAAGACATATTTCAGGTTGTTGCACCTCTCCATATGGATGAAATCTAGCTGCAAAGCCTCGAACGGATACGTAGGAGGAGCAAAATGACCAGCTGGTGTTGGAGTTCCCTTACCAGGATTGTACATCAAACACACCATACAGTTCTTAACCAAATTCTCTGCACATTTTGGAATTCCCGCATTCTGCCAAACCGGAGCCAACAACTTGCAAATCCCTTTCACGCTAATATGTGCCATCCCATGAGCCATTGTAGCAACTGGAAGCATATACGCGTCAGGCAACAACCATCTTTGATGCTCGGACAAATCAGTCCAACAACCATTCGAGTCCAATCTACCCTTACTTTCTCTCCATTCATTCAACTCTTTCTCTGTAGCTTCAGCTTGGATGGATTTCACACTCTCAATCGTATCTTCACACATACTCTTCTCTGGAACCCATCTCGCCGGACCTGCAACATACATTCGGCTCATCACATTTCTCGCAGTTTCTTTCGCTACTTCATCCGCAAACGCATTCCCGCAACCAACATCATCCGTAACTTTCTTAAGGGGCACTGCATTTCACAATCGCTACTTGTAACGGCAAAGTAAGTGATTCAAGAAGTTCATTCACCGACTGCCCATGCTGGATCTTTGTTCCATGCGAAGTCAAAAACCCTCGTTCACGCCACAAACGTCCAAAGCTATGAGCCACACCAAACACATACTGGCTGTCAGTATACACATTCACTCGTTTACCTTTCTCCAACACACATGCTCTCGTTAATGCAATCAACTCTGCTGCCTGCGCTGAATTATGTGGGATATGTGCAGCTTCAACAATCGTATGCAAAGTCGTAACAGCATATGCCGCAGTCGTATCACCATTCGGCAACTTAAAACACAAACCATCAACCCACAAAGTACCATCACACTCTGGAAGAGGAGTATCCCTAAGATCTATTCTCCCTTTCGTTTCTTCCTCAGTTCTTAGAAAACAGTCATGTTGTTCTTCAATATCATCATCTGTTTCAACTGAAATCGGAAACAACGTGGCTGAATTCAACGTGTTGCATCTCTTAATATGTACATGGCTCGCTAACAAGGTCAACTCGTAACCCGACAACCGAGCACTAGTTAAATGCTGTGTCTTGGTACGGTTCAATAAGGTATCCACTGCATGTGGAACCATTACCACTAACGTATTGTCCATAACCAAAGCAGCAGACTGTCGAATTGAAACAGCCGCTGCCGCCGTAGCTCTCAAGCAACTCGGCAACGCTCTAGCTACCGGATCCAAAGTCGACAAAAAGTACGCACATGGGCATTGCTTATCGCCAAAGTGCTGAGTCAAAACTGATAATGCACATCCCTCTCTCTCGTGAACATACAATGTGAAAGGCTTACTGTAGTCGGGAGTACCCAACACAGGAGCCGAACACAACGCATTGCGTCATTCGGAAAAGCTTTTCTGACAATCCTCAGTCCAAAGAATAGGATTTGGAGTATCCTTAACAGTAAGAGCTATCAAAGGCTTCGCTAGCAAAGAAAAATTAGGGATCCACTGTCTACAGTACGACGTAATACCCAAGAATGCACGTACTTCTCTAGGTGTTGTAGGAACACTCATTTGCGCAGTAGCTTGAATTCTTTCGGGGGTCAATTTCCTTCCCTCCTTCGATAAGAGGTGACCTAAGTAGGTTACTTCTTGTCGACAATATTGCAACTTGGAGAGAGAAACTTTGTGATGAAAATCAGACAAGGGGCGTAACAACGACAACGTGGCTTCTCTACAAATCTCTTCATTGTCGGCGGCGATTAGCAAATCGTCAACATATTGAATAAGGGCAGCACCATCAGGTAAAACCAACAGATCAAGTTGTGTTTTCAAAGCTTGGCTATAGATCGATGGACTCTCGCAATAGCCTTGAGGAGCGCGCTTAAAGCGGAAACTTCGTCCTCCTAAAGAGAATCCAATGATATCTCTACTTTCCACGGCAATCGGGATGCTGAAGAAAGCATTCTTCAAGTCAATCACCGAAAACCATGTGGCTGTAGCCAGAATCAGAGTCAACAAAGCAGTAATATCAGGTACAACAGGAAACTGTGGAACAACAATCTTGTTCACTTCGCGAAGATCGATCACAAACCTATATACAGGAGGTTGTGAAGAATCAGTTCTCTTCAGAACAGGCAAAACGGGACTATTGCACACGTTACCTCTCGTTTCCTCAATCACACCCTTTTCGATCAAATCATAAATAATCGCTAAAAGTGCTCTCTCACCATCACTCGAAATACGTTACTGTGGAATGCGCGGTAACTTAGCATTCGCCTTCAGTGTCACAACGTATGGGGGAATCTCCAAAAGACCTACATCGTTCGGACCAATAGCCCACAACGAATCAGGTAAAGAAGACAATTCAGGTGGAAGTCTATCTTTCGATATGTACATCAGAGAGATCACTCTCTCACCCAACGTAAGATGTACTCATGACAGAGAACAATACAACGTCGCATACAATCTCTTCAATAAATCCAATCCCAACAAATTTTCACCGCAACCTGTAGTCAAAATGAGGGGTGCTTCAAACTTACGAGGTCCAACAGAAAGAAACAACGAAGCAGAAATCGGATTCGTAACTGGGGCACCAGAAAAACCTACAGAAACGTTCTCAAAGCCAGACAAAGGTGCGCCAGGGAGTGTAGAGTGCATAATAGAACTCTTTGTAGCACCAGTGTCTAACAGAAAAGGCTCTGACACTCCTGATGCAATCACTTCAACATAAGGTCCACTCTGATCTACTGGAACTGAAACAACTCCCTCTCTTTGTCCATGGCTGTCCTAACAATCATTACCATCCACTTCCTCACCTTCAACATAGTAATCATCCATATAGTACTGTGCTGTCCTAACAGACGAACCTTGCTGCTGATCAAAACTATTCATCGAGTTCTGTGGGGGCAAAGAACGCACATTCTGTCCTCGACCTCTAGGCGCTTGTTGAGCACCTCGACCTCTCATACCAGAGGCACCATTCGTACGCTGTAGCAAAACCAGACAACTATTCTTAAAATGGCCCTCTTCTTTGCAATACGCACACTGATTAGGCCCATACGGAAAACGCTGTTGAGAAGACTTGTTCCTTTGCGAGTTTCTTGAATATTGCTGATTCTGCTGATAATCACGTTGATTATTAGTACGGGGTGGATAAGCTTGTTGTAGAAGAACTTTAGTCTTCAATTCCTTAGTCTTCTTATCCGCTTTCTCTAACTCATCTTTGCGCCTATTCTCATAGTACTGGGCTGTAGCTAAAATCTGTGCTGACGTAGAAACAGCCCAAGCACTCTCGGAATCTTTCAACCTAGTGCACAACTCGGGAAGCAAATTATGCACAAATTTGTCGATGAACAACCTCTGGCCACCCTCAGTAGCCATATCCTGACCACTATGATCTACAAAGGTCTCTTCAAACTGCGTGAAAAAGTCGGACACCGTCTCATCTTTCTTCTGCTTACAAGCAGACAACTTGTCCCAATTAACACGCACTTCAGGCATCAAAGTCTTCATATAATTGATAATCCTACCTGGGAGTTGAGTAATGAGATCTTCAGGCTTAGCACCTCCAACTTGTCTATCATTAGCAGCACTAATATTAACCCATGTATCACCCAATTCTTGATCAGGATCCGTATGTCGAATCGTACTCCAGATAGGCTGTGGGACAATATTTCCAAACAACATATCTATGTCCGCTAAATTCATGATGCACGAACCCACAGTCTGAATGAGCTCTTTATAATATCCTGCTGGATTTTTGCGCGGATCAGGTAAAGACTGCTTAAGCGCTAAGACTTCAGCACGCTTCCAAGGAACATGTACCCATACTCACTGGAAGTGCGCAACAACAGGTGGATGAGCATTTGCATCAGCAGGTCTCCAAATTGGAAGAACCTCACGCATCGGATATTGACGCGCTTTTCTCCTAACTGACGAATCAGACTCAAACAATCGCTCAGAAGGAGTGTCGCTACGAAACGACAAATTAGTCGCAACTACTCTTCCAACTTCACCCGGACCCACAACGGTCCCTTTCGCAAACTCAGAACGTATTCGGTAAAACTCTTCAGGAGCTTTACCTACTTCTTCAAATCATTGTTCATGGAGGAACCCACACATCATATCAAAAACGTACCGTTGCTTCGGTGCTTCCCATTGAAGGAAAACATCCATAACACCCTCAAGATCATACTGAGAAGCGTACGTAATCCACTTACACGCCAAATGATCCAAAACTGTACGTTCATTTATGTCAGGCAACTGACTACATGACTGTCTACGCTCACTAACCAGAGACATACCCAATGGGCCCAACAAAGGAGAAAGGAAACCAGAAAAAGCAGCAGTCATTCTCTGTCTAGCAGAAGGAGAAGGTGAAAGAATAAGAGAAGACGGAACAAAAGTAGAAGAATCCAAAGTCGGAACAGACGGAGTAGTATAGGTAGGCGTAGAAGTAGCAAATGAAGAAGGAAGCAAAGTTGGCAGCCCCTGAGGAGGCTGCGCCAAAGGAACAGTAGCCAACGGAAGAGAAGCTGGCTGTGGAGGAATTGCAGGTGGCACTACAACCGGAGGTTGTGGAACTACAACTGGTAGTGATGGTGCAGTAGCATTTTGTGCATAAGGGGGTGGCAAACTCAATAGATGCGACATTAAAGGATCTTTCGCAAGATCTTTCTTTTCTTCATGCTCTTTAGGCAGCAAAACTGGGTAGCACTTATCTACCGCTAACTTCCTAACTCTTAGCATCTGTTTGCTCTCTTGCTCTTCCTCATTATCCCTATACGCTATAGCAGCTTGCACCATTGACAAACCTCGTTCTCGTTTATTTCTCTTCGCTAATTTAATTTCTTTCTGTTTGGCTTCTTTGCGCCATATGCGGAAAGAGTCAAACATTGCCGGCCGGGCTTTCTTCTTGAACAATTTCACTTCGAGATTATCTAGAATCTCAGTTTCGAAGCTACCATAACGGGGCCACTGTAGGACACCGTCATTCTTCGTGTATTTTACCCAGATGTCATTGTAACTAATTGGACCCACACCATGCTTCACATAGAGATCATATGTAGGAGTTCCAATTGGAGGAACTGGACACGAATCCTCTAACCGGGAATCCTTAGAACAACCACAACTAAATAACTTTCCAAGTCTGCTAAGACCAGGCATCTTGCTCACTAGTCTAGCTTCAAACCACAAGGGAAATCTCAAAACGATAGTCTTGTGAGTACACAAGTCCCTTGGCTTTGGGGCCTGCAGGTACCAAATCAAAGCGATCCACTAAAGGATACCAAAACAAACTAAGGACCAGGAGACGCTCCACTCATACTTAACTGAAATGTCGATGGCGTCATCAGAAGACCCATCAATCGTCTCGCTCTACAAATTGTCTACGGCTCCAAGACAGGGCGACAGTCAGGGCAGCAGTCCTTCGTAGCCGTCAGAAGGCGGGGAACCTCGCAGCAAAGTCTTTCGGACCACGACGACAAACAGGGGTCGATGAAGTGGTTGGCCTTCCTCCAGATTTTTCACACAAAGCTCTCCACGATCTTCGGGCTTGGACCGGTACCGCTGAAGTCGCCCCATGTTGGGCGCCAACTGAAGGACCAGGTTTTAGAACCTAGCGGCATCAGGGAAACGCCCAATGCCTTCGAGTTCCCCTGCCTCGGCAAACAGAGACACGGGACGCTTCTTGATGACGTCAAGGACCAAAGTTTATTGGCTGCAACCAGGAACAGAAGTCTACGAAGCACACACAGGTGGTTCGCTAGAGACTGCACAATTTCAATGAGCGGAGCATGGTCTTTTATACCAAAAATCAGGCCTCAGGCAACATTCCAAACTAGCATTGGTTACACAAACTGGCCAATGACAATGTGACATTTCAAAAGTAGCGCATAAACAATCCCCTTTTCCGTTGTCCAGCCCACCAGAAATGACCAAGCACATTCCAATATCCTGTCGGATCAGGCCGGACAAACCCATCATAAAACCTCAACCCAAATCAGTAATCATGTCGTAAAGGAAGGAGCAGAAACAGATTGGAAGCAAGATAGAAAGGTGGGTGCAGTGTACCATAAACTTCGGCATGTCCTGCTCTTTGATCTTTATCTGACCAGCTGCTTAACAAAGGACTGGCTCAGCGAGGTCAGCCTCGGGCAAGGGAGTCAGTTCGGCCAGGTCATTCAGAAGTCAGCTAAGGTGTACGTGTCTCAAGGACTCGTTCGGCTATAGTCATCGGCCTATGTGAGGGCAACCACACAAAATGGCTGCCGCACACAAAATGGAACCCGAAGGTCTAAACGAAATCCCTAAATACATAGTGTTCTCATTGATCGTTTAATGTGAAAACACTCGTACATACCACACTCGTGATTTGCGGTCCGCTGATACCAAAATCGTCTATTTCCGACGACCTTTATTGAACGGGTTCAGAACCACCGAACCTCAGACCCTCAAACTACGGAACTACAACAGTGAACAGGTGAAAGGGTTCGTCAAGGTCACATGCCGTGCTACATTGCCATGTGTGTACTCTCCTTCCAGCAGTATGTCCGAATTGATTATGTTGCCAAATGACGCTGTGCAGCTCCCAACATGGAACTGTATCACCTTGCACAGGTATGTGTACACATGCGTAGTTCCACGCACATGCATTCAGAGTCCAGACTAAGGCAGACATGTCAACTGATGTGGTGGGATATGCGAGCATTCCCCACAATGCACTGTAGGAAAGTAGTTACTCGTGCATGAATGCCAGCACAGCTTCATGGGCAATGTGTTCCAATAGAGCCTCTTACACCTGTCCCCGCTCGGTTTCCGTAGTGCGCAGAATTTGATTTTGTTTCAGTAGTGGGTGCTGCAGGTTGGCGCCTGGCATTACTCTTACCCAGGTAACAGGAGTTCTTGAAATTAAGAAATTGTGTCGCTGAGAGACCTGTATGGAATAAAGGAACATACTACCAGCGTAAAGAGTTTGGTAGGTGTTTTCTTTCTTTCTGAAAAAAGAGTCACAAGCCCAGATCTGCAAAACCTTACTGGAATGCGAGCAACACTGGGTGTATAAACTGAAAACTCACATTGGAGGATTAAATGATGACATTCCATGGAGTCAAGTTAGTGTCATGAAACGATCTGATTTGCTTCCCTGATAAAGCACATTGAGGGAAGGGGGAAGCTTGCCAGATCGACCCAGTAGCCCCTGTTGGGCTTGCCAGCCTACCTGCCAACAGCCAAACGGTCCTGTTCACATAGCAGAAAGCCGCCAGAACCACCCGCCTGCCTCCCGCTGCCTCACTCACTTTCACCATCTCTGAAGTGCGGCCGCAGAGCGGAGAGCAGGCCAGGGGACTTCAACCCCCAGCAGCCCATGCGCCACGCGCACCAGGAGACCGCGCCAGGAGGCGCATAAGAACTGAGTCAGCCCCTGCCGAGTGGGGAAGCTTGCCAGATCGACCCAGTAGCCCCTGTTGGGATTGCCAGCCTACCTGCCAACAGCCAAACGGTCCTGTTCACACAGCAGAAAGCCGCCAGAACCACCCGACTGCCTCCCGCTGCCTCACTCACTTTCCCCATCTCTGAAGTGCGTTCGCCGAGCGGAGAGCAGGCCAGGGGACTTCAACCCCCAGCAGCCCATGCGCCACGCGCACCAGGAGACCGTGCCAGGAGGTGATTAAGAACTGCGTCAGCCCCGGCTCGCGGGACGCCGGGCGATGCCCGGGCAAAGGGCGGGCCCTCTGTGGCCCTCAGTGGCCTGAGGAGACTGGGCTGGGCCATACCCTTTCCATTAATAACCTGACTCCACTGCCTTATGAAAACTAAGGTACTGTGATACGTAGTGCCAACATTTGGAGACTTTTTCCTTTCACTCCATGTATTGCTGTTGCTGTTTTGGCCAAGCAGACTCTGATCTCTGCCGTCTACTTTTTATTGCATAAGTCTTAGGCTTAAAACAGGGAGTAATTATGTCAACGATGGCTCTGAAGGGAAGAAAATCACTGGTGGGAGGGTCAGTAAAGGGAACGCTCGACCAGTTCATCATCAGAGTAGCCTCCAGGCTGGAGCACGAGATTGCTATAACGGAGCAACGTATATCATCTGAACTTCAGAACAAACGCATATCTTTAAGCCCTTCACTTACAGCGGCCTCACCAGTATCTTTATCAGACAAGGAGATATTGCATCTCAGTGATATTAGTATACCCCATCTGCTTAAAGACGTCACATCACCTTTCGAGTCCAACAGGTCCCCAAGCAGTGGAGATTCTAGTGCTGACCATGATATAGACTTAGTCTTGGGAGACCCCACACCATTAAACCCCCCAAACCCTGGTGTTACCAACAAGGCGCGGGCCCAAACTACATCTAAAGGATGCCCGTTAAAAAGGAAAAGGGGGGTAAGTAACCAAGTGGGGAGACAGGCCAAACAGACCAAGACACACTCCCGTACTCCAATAAAAGAAACAACTGGAGTAGGAAAAGTACCCACGAACACAAACTTAGAACATGGCCCACTGCCCCTGTCCCTAATTCAGGAGCTGACAGGGAACATTGAAATTCTAATGAAATCTCTGTTCCTGCCACTTGTGGAAAGACTAAAGAGGGTGGCCTCCCTACTAGGGTCTATGGAAAATGCTGTTATAGCTAACACAGCCCTACTGAAGGATCTAACACTTAACATCAGCATTAGACCTCCCGCCCCAGCCCCTGTGACACACACTATTAGTAAGACCACTATGCCGCCAGAACCCCCACACATAGCTCCAGCAAAGATACAGACCACCGCCAAGGTAACAGGACCACCAAGGACTGAGGGAGTAGAGAGCAACGAAACTAGAGCCGGGACGACATCACACAACAATGGCAGGGGCGACCTATTCTCCAGAAAGGACACTGGGCCTATTCTACAAATTGATCTCCCCCCAGAGGCAGCCCCGTATGTCGCAGTACTCACCAGGGTCCCAGAATTACCTCAAGAGAAACTAGAAAGCTACTGGGAACTTAAAAACAAGTTTATGCACTGGTTGCGGAATAATAGACTGCTACCCCCAATATTAATGGTGAAATCCTGAATGTACGAAGGCTTAAATGGGTAGGCCAGAGGCCCAAAGACTCCAAGGGAGACATAATAATAATTAACTTTAGAGACCGCAGAGTTGTAAAATATTTTAATGACTGGTTCCAGGAAAGCGGGGGGGAGAGCATTCAGATTCACGACCTGAGCTACTTCTATCCAAGGTCTCTCCAGCCCTATCAACCCAAGAAAGCAAATTGGCTTTTAACAACATGGGGGGCCCCAGTTCTCAATGTCCCCACTAGAAACAGATATGAGGTATTGACAGGTTTAGACTGTGTAGACTGACTTATTTTAGAGAAACAAATGGCTCCATTTATATCCAATAATTTAGTTCAGACAACGGACTCAAATGGTCTCTTGTCCTCGCCTTTGCAAATAAATGTGGAGCTGGGTAACTACACCGTCATTAATAAGCCCTCTGTGGGGAACGATATGAGGTTTGATCAAGAGGAAAGTGTAGCGGATAAAATACCCGCACCTAACATAGTCATGCCTATTACTACAGCGCCCGTAATTAAGCATGGGCGGAAAATCCGTTTCGCTCGCGGATTTTGCGGATTTTCGGTAAATTCGCAATCCGCGAGATTCGCGAATTTCCCGCAAAATCCGCAAATCCACGAGCAGCGGATTTTGCTCGCACTGCTCGCACTGTTCGCGTGAGTTCGCGGCTTCCCAGTACAACTTCGCGCCCCGCGAATAAGTGCAAAATTGCAGAAATACGATTTTAGCAAAACTGAAACTACTTACCAGGTTCAAAAGTTCAGGCTCATCATTAGTAGCCATTTCCTGTAGTGCTTCCTGAGGGGCCCCTCCAGAGTTCAGTTGCCAGTTGCAACTATTATGTGACCCTGCTCTGAACCTCAGAATAGTTACACATATGCCACAAAGGTCCTGAATTACAGCTAAGGGAGACAAGCAGGAGCCAGGCTGGAAGTTCAAATCCATTAATCAGCCCCTAATTCATTATTGTCAGTTGGGGCAGGGCAGGTGTTGTAACTAATTTTGCAACAATGAAAGCACTTAGCAAGTACAAAAGATCACTAATCAGGAAGCACTAAGGAAGCAGGTGCCAGCTAAAAAAATATTCTGTGACACATTAATCAGCCCCAAATTAATTCAGGTCACTTGAGGCAGGGAAGGTGTGCTTGCATTGCCACAATAATGTACACTGACTGGACAACCAGAGGGTGCTGTGATGAAACAGAGGGTGGCATGGGTGGGCCAGAGGGTGGCATGAGTAGTCAGAGAGTGGCAGTGGTGACAGAGAGTGGCAGTGATGAAGAAGAGTGTCCCAAACAGGCTGGACACGTAGAAACAACAAGTTCGCGAAACTTGCGACCCGACAGGTAAGTTCGCAATTTGCGAAAGTGTACAAAACCCTTGCGAACTGGCAGAAACCCGCGCAAACACAAAAAAAAAAAAATCCGCAAATTCGCGAGAATTCGCGGATTTTGCGGATTGCGAGTTCGCAAATCCGCAAAATTCGCGAACGCGAGATTCGCAAAATTCGCCCATGCTTACCCGTAATAGGCTGTTGCTCTGATAATAGTATCACAAATCGAGATCCAAGTAAATATGCTAATGTCTCAAGACATCACAACAAGCCAGCCTTTGAATCTTCTAATACTTCTGTGAGACCCATAATCCAACTAGTACAACCAATAAGAGCATCTATAACCACAAATCTGGAATGGCTACCACTGCCAATCATACATGCTAATTTTAGGGAAACAGCTGAAGCTTCCCAGGTTGAACCTCCCGAGATTAGCCTGCCACTGAAAACTCCACTTTCCAACATCATAATTAGCTGGAATGTCGCAGGCCTATCTGCCAAACTTAACGATCCTTTATGGCAGCAAATTACATTAAATCACACCACCATTTGTGCCCAAGAAACCTGGTCAAATAAAGAATTTCATATTGCGGGATATAAAACCTTCTTTACTCCAGCTATCCCGAGTTCCAGTGGTAGTTACAAGGGGGCCTCCACACTTACATTTCAGTTAATACGGGACCACTAGATGTTAAATTTATTACCAATGAATACTATCAAATCTTGATTACATCGTGGGGACCCTTACAAAACATGGTGTTGGTAAAGTTTTATAACAACATCCCCCCCACCCAAATTGAGTGTACCCTTAACAACCTTTTGAAGGAACTTACCAAAATTGAGGCCCAAATGAATAGCGATATGGCCCTGCTCTGGGTAAGGGATTTTAATTGTCCCCTTCGCCCCCATGGATCGAAGGGTATTTGTGGCTTGGGAGAGGACTTTGAAGGGCCCGTGAGCCACTTCTCCCACACTAGAGTTGGGGAGTTATATAATACTATATCAGCCTCATTTATTAATGAACTGTGTGCCCCAAATAAACCCTTTAGACCAACATTTAATGGGAGGGGGAAAAAT
This sequence comes from Lissotriton vulgaris, assembly GCF_964263255.1. Taxonomy (NCBI): domain Eukaryota; kingdom Metazoa; phylum Chordata; class Amphibia; order Caudata; family Salamandridae; genus Lissotriton; species Lissotriton vulgaris. The sequence continues at coordinate 257,175,321 of NC_141691.1, forward strand.
TCGACCATTGATTTTACACTCCTTTCAACCCGTTACGCAGGTTTGGTATCGAACTGGGAGACTCTTGACACTCCACTTAGTGACCACTACCCGATAGTGGTAGAACTGAAGATGAGGGATGGTGATCTAAGTTGTAGGAGTAATATTATATAAAATCTAACCCCAATTCTTGCCTCAAAAAACGGGTTCCGTATTAAATGGGAAAAGGTTGAACCCACAAACTTCATACGAAAGCTTGTTAAGAACGCCCAGGAAGAGTTTAAAACTTGTCTTTCAGTAGAAGTCGATGCTTACAGTATTGTTGGCTAATTTAAAAAAAATGTGTGCAGATATAAAACACCTACTGACTAAACTTCCTCATAAACCACCCAAGGGACATCATGGATGGTTTAGTGGGACTTGTACTAAGGCGCTCCCGCCCTGAAAAAAGCCCTCCACTCTGGCCCAAAGTCTAAAGAAGAGATCCAGCTAGCTAGACGTGCCTATCAGAGAGCCCTAAATAGTAGGAAAAGGGAGCTAAAAATTCAGGCGTGGTCTGATCTTTGCGCAGCAGCTGACCGGAAAGACAACATTGCCTTCTGGAAGGTCGTTAATGCCCCGTTCCTCCAAGACCACCAGGGTCCCCAAATAGATCAAGCTATTACAGCACAAAGCTGGGTTAAACACTTTGAAGGCCTCTACAACGGAGCTGAACCCTCTAGATCGTCTCCTGAAAATCATGGGGCACTCTCGTTAGGTAAAAATAGTACCTCTTTCCCGCTGGGCATACAGTTTCATCTGGATGAGGTGATTAAGGCAATCAGAGAAAGCCCGGCAGGAAAGGCCCCAGGGCCGGATTGCGTCCCTGTGGATGTCTTCAAAAGTGTACCAGATCTTTGGGCACCTCTTTTGGTCCGTGTGCTTAACTCCTCAAACAAAATTGGGTTCATCTACACCTGGTCGGAAGCCATAGTAGTTCCGATCTATAAAAAGAGCGATAGGAATGACCCTGCCTGCTATCGGCCAATTTCGTTCTTCTTGACGGCTTAATAAAGATCGCAGGGAGGATCATTCCTAACCGCATGCAGGATTGGCTGGAGGAACGGGAAATCGTTTCCGACTTGCAGTATGGTTTCAGGTCAGGTAAAGGGACCATCGAGCAGGGACTTAACTTAGCCATAATTACAGCTAAGTACATCCAAGCAAAAAAAAGAAACCTGTTCATAACATATGTGGACCTAAGTTCCGCATTTGATTGTGTTGACCATGGAACGCTCTGGCAAACATTAACGGACATTGGCCTGGACAACCAAATACTTATTTTGATCAAGGAACTGTATCATGGGGCTGGTGCTCGTGTCAGATTTGGTAGAAAGGGTGAGTGTTCCGATATGTTTCGGATCCACAGAGGAGTAAGACGGTTCAAGTTCAGGAATTTGTATAGCGCACTACTCACCCAGAGGGTCTCAAGGCGCTTGGGGGAGGGGGTGCATTATTTATCGAATAGCCAGGTTTTAAGTTCCTTCCTGAAGGAAATGTGGTTCTGGGTAAGGGGAAGGTGAGTGGGGAGAGAATTCCAGGTTTTGGCCGCCAAGTAGGAGAAGGATCTTCCTCCCATGGTGGATCTATGGATGCGTGGAACTGCGGCGAGAGCTTGATTGGAGGATCTTAGTTGGCGGTCGGTGTGTAGAAGGACAGTCGTGTGTTGAGGCATTCGGGTCCTAGTTTGTAGAGGGCCTTGTGTGTGTGGGTGAGGAGACGGAACGTTATTCTCTTGTTGACGGGAAGCCAGTGGAGGTCTTTCAGGTGACCGGTAATGTGAGCTTGGCGCGGGATGTCCAATATGAGTCTGGCTGATGCGTTTTGGATGCGTTGGAGTTTTTTCTGTAATTTGGCTGTGGTTCCGGCGTAGAGGGTGTTTCCATAGTCCAGTTGGCTAGTGACCAGTGCGTGGGTGACAGTCTTTATTGTTTCGGTGGGGATCCAACGAAAGATTTTTTTGAGCATACGAAGTACGTTGAAGCAAGAGGATGAGACGGCGTTGACTTGTCTGGTCATCGAGAGGGAGGAGTCTAGGATGAAGCCTAGGTTACGTGCGTGGTCTGTGGGTATGGGTGCCGTGCCCAGGGCCGATGGCCACCATGAGTCGTCCCAGGCAGAGGGGGATGATCCTAGGATGAGGACTTCCGTTTTGTCTGAGTTAAGTTTTAGGCGGCTGTTTTTCATCCATTCGGCTACTTCTTCCATGCCTTCATGAAGATTGGTTTTGGCAGTGTTAGGGTCTTTGGTGAGGGAAAGGATCAGCTGGGTGTCGTCAGCGTACGAGATGATGTTAAGGTTGTGTTGTCGCGCGATGGATGCGAGGGGACTCATGTAAACATTGAAGAGGGTGGGACTGAGTGATGATCCTTGTGGTACTCTGCAGATGACTTCAGTGGCCTCTGATTTGAATGGGGGGAGTCGGATTCTCTGGGTTCTCCCGGCGAGGAACGAGATGATCCAGTCCAAGGCTTTTCCTTGTATGCCGATGTTGCTGAGGCATTGTATGAGGGTGCTATGACAGACTGTGTCGAAGGCTGCGGAGAGGTCAAGTAGGATGAGGGCAACTGTTTCTCCGTTGTCCAGTAGTGTTTGGATGTCATCTGTTGCTGCAATAAGGGCGGTTTCGGTGCTGTGTTTGGCTCGAAAGCCGGACTGTGAGGAGTCGAGGGAGTTGTTGGATTCAAGGAAGGCGGCGAGCTGGCTATTGACGGCTTTCTCAATGACTTTGGCAGGGAATGGGAGGAGGGAGATGGGGCGGTAGTTCTTAAGTTCAGAGGGGTCCGCTGTGGGTTTCTTCAAGAGGGCGCTGAGTTCGGCGTGTTTCCAGCTTTCTGGGAAGGTAGCGGAGTTGAAGAAGCAGTTGATGACATCACGGAGATGGGGTGCGATGATGGAGTCTGCTTTGTTAAAGATGTGGTGGGGACAGGGGTCGGTTGGTGAGCCTGAATGGATGGAGTTCATTAGGCGGATGGTGTCTTCAGTGGTGATTGGGTTCCAGGCGTTAAGGATGTTAGAGGGCGGTTTAGGTTCGGAGGTGGGTGGAGTGGACTGTTCTTTGGAAATGTTCTTAAAGCTGTTATGTATGTCGGCGATTTTGTTGTAGAAGAAAGAGGATAACGAGTCGCAGAGGTCTTGGGAGGGAGTAATGTCGTTTGAGGCTGCGGTGGGGTTGGTAAATTCTTTGACGATGTTGAATAGTTCCTTGCTGTTTTGGGCGTTGTTGTCGAGTCGATCCTTGAATGCTGATTTCTTGGTGGATCGGATCAATTGGTGGTGTTTGCGGGTGGCTGTCTTGAAGGTGGTCAGGTTGTCAGTGGTTGGGTTTTTTCTCCATGTTTTCTCGAGAGTACGGCATAGTTTCTTGGATTTCTTAAGGTCCTCATTGAACCAGGGAGCCTTTTTGCTACCCTGTTTGGTTTGGTGGTTTTTCAAGGGTGCTAGTTCGTCAGCGCTGTGAGGGATCCATTGTTTGAGTTTGGTGGCCGCTTGGTTTGGGTCTGAAGAGAGGGCAGGAGGGTTTTGTTTGAGCGATGTGAGGAGTTGGTCGGTGGTGATTTTGTTCCAGTTTCTTCATGGAATAGGTTGTGGGGGGTTGTGGGTCGAGGTACTTTTGTAGCTGAAGTGAACACAGCTGTGGTCCGTCCAATGGAGAGCTGTGGTGTGATCGAAGGAGATGTGCTTGCTGGAGGTGAAGATTGGGTCGAGCTTATGTCCGGCTACATGGGTGGGGGTGTCAACAAGTTGTTTGAGACCGAGATTGGCCAGGTTGTCCAGAAGGGTGGTGGTGTTGCTGTCGATTTTCTTGTCCAGGTGGAAGTTGAGGTCTCCCAGTAGAATGTAGTTCTCGGAGGTGAAAGCATGTGGGCTGATGAAGTCAGTGATGTCTTCGCTGAATTGTTTACGGGTTCCTAGTGGTCTGTAGATGAGGGTGCCTCTAAGTGTGGTCCTGGGGTCGGTGTGGATCTGAAAGTGGAGGTGTTCAGCGGTTGCAAGGTTATCGTCAAGGCTGGTCGTGATTCTGATGGTGTTCTTATGGACGATGGCGATACCTCCTCCTGTTTGGTTGGTGCAGTCTTTTTGGATGATCTTGAAAGCGTCCGGAATGGCTATGACGATGTCGGGCGCTGAAGAGGCGTTCATCCAGGTTTCTGTAAGGAAGGCGATGTCCGGTGAAGCAGTGTCAAGTAGGTCCCAGAGTTCAGTGGCGTGTCTGTGGACCAAGCGGGTGTTTAGCAGGATGCACTTCAAGTGGTTAGGGTCGGAGCTGTGTTTGGAGTTAGTGGATTTGGTGTGGGTCTTGATGCAGTCGAGCTTGCAGGAGTGGTAGGCGAAGGGACCGTGGGTACGTCCTGGGGCACCTTCGTAGCATTGTGGGGTGCGTCCAGTGTTAAGGGCTAGGAGGGTGGCGGCGTCATACGTTATGCGGGATGAGTGCCGTTTGCGGGGGCCAAGGGGTCTGGCGCTGGGCGCGGTCCAGGCGCGGACGGGCGTACACAGGCTTACCTTTGGCGCACCTTCGGCGCGACCGCTGCGCGTGGACGCTGCGCGATGGTTCATCTGTCTTAAATGGAGAGTGTAGGGGGTGGAGTGTGGGAGGGGCAGCTGGGAGGCGGGAGCGAGGTGGAGGGGCGGTCTGGGACGGCACAACAAACAAAATGGCAGCAACAAAAACAAACACTGCGAAGCAGGGTGAGCTAGGGGAACAAAACGAAAAAGCTAAGTGAGCAATGGAGCGCTATGGGTGAATCTTAAGTCTAGGCAGCAGTGGTGTAGCGCTACTAGCAAAGCAGCAGTCGATCAATATTACACTCTGCAAAACAAACCACAATGCAATACAATATCCTGCAGTCGAGCGCGTGATCAGCAGAGCTAGCACAAAGCGTATTCAGAGGAGTCAAAGCGCTACGATATCATAATGGGGCACAAGGCTAATCAAAAGGAGGCAAAGCGCTACTATAATGGGGCACAAAGCGAATCAAAGGAGGTAAAGAGCTACGATACCAGGATGCACAAAGCGTATTCAAAGGAGGCAATGCGTTGCGATACCAGGATGAGAGGAGGTGAGGGGAGCGACCGCTTCTGTACAGGACAGGACGTGCATTCTTGCCCCTCTGCTCTTCACGCTCTATATAAACAAGGTCGGATCAATCCTAAGTGAAGTCTATTATGATTATCCTACAGCAAATGGAACACCCATCCCTATGCTGCTTTACGCAGACGATGCGGCGATTATGTCACAAACGAGGGTAGGCCTACAAAAGGTGGTGTCTAAATTCTCGGAGTATATGAAAAGCAAAGGTCTCCATGTGAATGTTTCTAAAACTTACACAATGTCGTGCGGACCCAAGACCCGAAGAACACCTTGCCCAATAACCCTGGATGGCAGAGGGGTTGAACTTACTGATAGATTTTGTTACCTTGGAGTCCATTTTGAGAGGAAGGGCTCCTGGAAACATGCCGTGGTTGCACGGACTCTAGCTTTCACAAAGGCTACTGGAGCTCTGGGGAATTTTGCTAAAAGATTGGGTGGGAGGCCAGTTAAAGAACTGCTCCAGATCATCAAGGCTAAATGCATTTCTACAGGGACATATGGGGCTGGGCTATGGGGGATAGAGCAGGTGGAAACTATCCAACGCGTCGAAAATCGTTTCTTACGCTATCTATTGGCCACCCCCAAGAGTACAGCAACATATGTGACACACATGGAAGTAGCCTTGCCATATGTCACAGACATTATTAAGTTATCACCAGTATTGCTATGGCACAATGTATGGGTAAATCCAGAGACCCCCTTAATTAGAAAGATCTTAATGGATTGCCTAGCGATGGATGGAGCCACTAACATTAAATGGTTCTCTTATGTTAAAGCCCTGTTGGATGAAACTGGTCTTCCCCAATTCTTTGTTAACCCAGACAGCATGGCAAACATTTCAAGATCTGCTCTCAAAAAACATCTATTGGCACATCTAGAGAGCAAAAGATGGCGGGAAGAGACACAAGAAGACGGTTATGGCCCACGACTCGGTTACTCTTAACAAGGGGGTTCAACTGTACCTTTTGATCGAACAACCCCCTTTTACTCGTATGCTTTTGACTCGTTTTAGGTTAGAAACCTTTTATAGGTTAATAACCTTCCCACAGTGCAACGACTGGTGTAAAGAAAAGAGACTTTGCCCTTGCGACAATGTCTCCAACCAGTCTAATATTCATTGTATTTAATTTTTGCACTTTTTATAGTAAGCCGAGGCAAAAAATCTGGAAACCCTTACTTGTATCCTGGGGTCTGAGGTCATGCAGAGGGGCATAAGACAAATTAAGATCTCTAGAAAATGAACATACTATTTTTGTTGTATCCTCCCTACTGAGAGCTGTAATTAGGCACAGAAACACGATGCAAGCTTAAACTTGCACCCGCACATGTATTATTATACGGACCGTTCCTGGCCTAATCCAAATTATTTTACATGGCTATGGTAACATATTATGAAATCTCTTGTTTTTAAACCTTGAATTCTTACTGATGTAATGAAAATGTAGTATTTTAACCAATATTGGAAATGTAACTTTTAAATGTAATTTTTTAACTGAACGCTTTTATGAATTTGTTTTTATAATTCAAATAAAGCACTTTTGAAATGAAGTGTTCCAATAGTATGTTGTTGTCGGGTTCAAGGAACACCAGGGTGAGCCAATCCATTACCTGATCCGGGCAGATGTGCTCAGTCCACACTGTTTCCCCAATCCGCAACATAGCCCAATAGGTGGAGCGCCTCGATATGGTCACTGCACACGAGGAGTTGTACAATCTCCCATGCAAAACTGCCAGCACATACGCCAAGGATCAGTGTACCCCATATCCCAGTGACACTCCTGTTTATGGGCCAACAGGGGGTGCACACACAAGTCATAATCCAATTCTTCTACCGTTGCGTTGGATAGGCAGACCTCCATTGGCCACTCTAATGTGCATGATCGACAGTGGAACCAGGGCTAGACGCAGGTGACGTAGGCAAGACGGAAACTAAGATGGAAACTGATTCGCAACACTGCCATTGGCAGGGATCCCAACAGATGCAGCATTCATGCACGGTACAGCTCCATGTGACAGGGGTTGTGCACGTGCCCGGGATTGCCTGCCATTGCGTTTATTGGTCTCATGGTACCGGCACTCCTCACCCGGTTGGAAGTTCAGTGGACGATATGTCACAGCTCTGGGCAATGAGTCGTATGTGTGTGCAACGTTTGGACACATAGGTAGTTTTTAACCAATGTCTCAAGGGCATCCTTGTAAGTTATTTAAGCCACGCCCACATAACCGACCGTGCTCATTCTACAGGACCCTTTAGTAAAGCAGCTGAACTGTGAACGCACACCAACCAAGATCTCCAGCAAGATTTCACATTTACTTCTTTTATTTTGGTTGACAGCCAGTGACCTCAGAACAGCAGCAACCTGTGGAGAAAAAAAGAAACAGGGGGTGAGAAATAAGACAGGAACAAGGACACGAAGGGAATGCGCCTTAGTAAATATACTGACCTGTTAATTCAAGGTAAAAAGGTTAACTATTTACCCTGCAAAACAAAAGAGAAAGACTATTGTTACCTAGAACTTGTGTTTGATTCCAAATTTTGAATTCCCATTGCAACCTTGGGCAAAACAAATGTTAACGAAAAGACTTATGGTACAGTGCAGCATTATGGTCATATAATAAAACTGCCAACTTTTAACCAATCTGAAACATAAGGTGATAAGAGACTTTGACAAAACAATACATTTGTTCGAGGTTAGTTAGTGAAGTTACACGTACCTGCCCAGATCCCAGAGTGATACCTCATCGCGAAGGAAGATAGGGAAGACCTTCCTACTTCTCTACCCCCCCCCCTTTCTCTACCTGTCTCCCCCGTATCCAAGAGCTCACGTGTACAATCACTTAGTGGGATTAGGGTGACAGGGATTGTGAACGACGATCCCAGCAGATTCCTGCCGCTCCCTCTGGAAAAGGCACCTGGGTAGTAATATTTGTCTGCAGGCCACCGAGGCTGCTGGTCTGCTACAACCAAGAGACAAATTAGCTCCACGTAACTCTTTCTGAGACAATAGATGTTCCACGCAACTGATCGGTTCATGTCGTGTGGCTGCAGGTATAGCCTTGCATGTTGGATTACAACTATGTCTTGACTCCCTTCTCGGTTCCTTCAGAGTACATTGTGTGAGTACATCAGCAGGGAATGATAATAGAGATGTACAAACTCATGATTAAGCTCTCAAAGAAGATGTCCTCTGCCCGTTTCCATCCTCCTCATTTCCAGTACCATCCTACATGCACTCCTCCAGATGGTGTTGGTAATGAGAGGAAAAATCCCAATCCACACATCTATGACAACAATCCAGATTACACATTAGTTGTTGAGCTATTTTTTCCTGCTGACTGACTTAGTGTTACTTGTGCTGCGCTGCCAAATGTAATCCAGGTCCTTCACTGGCTTTTATTCCTTCAATGGCATGACAAGTTCCTACTATAGCACTGTAAGAAGTTAGAGTATTAGCTGAGGTGGTGGGAGCCCATCTAAATTAATAATCATAGTCCTTGCCAGGGTGAACTACAAGAGCCATTAAAAACACCTGTGCTTGACGCTCTGCTAGCTTGGCACACAAGCAGACAGGCTCCATGTTGGATCTGTAAGTAAGTATTTACGCAATACTCAAGTAACAATAAAGTGAAAACGCAACTCAAGAAAAATCCAAAACCAGGTTAGAAAAATAGAGTACATTTTATTTAATAAACAATATGACCCCAAAACTAAAAAAAAAATCAATATGTAGAACCAGAGTTATGAATTCTTAAAGTTTACAGTTAAAACAGCGCCAAAAAGTATTAAGCACGAACTGGGAATATCTGGTTGTGCTTGACCTGGACATGATTGAAAGGTAAGGCTGACCGCGATGGAGCACAAGTCAGATACCGATACCAGGTTTAGTCCAGTGATGATTTTTACAGTCAAATTTATCGCTGGGATAAAAGTAAAATATGTTCCCCTGGGAAAGGCAGGCTTTGGTCAAAGACAGCTCCATATGCTCAGATAGCCACTGGATGAGGTCCCGGTGAATCCCTTCACTTTTTGTGCATTCGCCTGGTAAAGGCTTATACCTTCCAACTTGGGTCCTGATTTAGTGTTTGGCGGACAGGTATTTACTTAGTCAGAAAGGAGTAAAGTACTCTGCTGCCCTGAGGAAGTACTTGTCTGCCAAGTTTTTAGATGTCCGCCACCCAGCGAACATCACTTGCATTTACAGGATTCACTGTCACTGTGGTTTCTCTAAATGCATTGACATTTTGATGGACGGTTCAATCAACATGGTGGAGCCGTCCAGAAAACTTTCCATTTTTTTTATTTTTAAAAAGAAAACCCAAAGCAGGTTATTTTTTCTAAAATAAAAAAATAATGAAACCCCCATGGAAATTCTTACTCAAGGCATGGGGGGGTCGATTTTTATTGTTTTCACTGTTCCTTACCATCAGGTTTTACCTTGCTGTGAAAGACAGCTCAAACTAGCAATTTGTCATTCCACTCTAAATTGGGTGGGCGTACAAATGGCCCAACCTCTGATGATCCGTACTCTATTGGGCAATGTATTTATTTATTTGTATTTACTAAGCGCAACATTCATCCCAAAGTATATCATGGCGCGTAGGAAGCGTTTTCCAGAGAAAGAGGTAGTGGAAGCAGGAGTGTCGGAAACAAAGGGAACTATGTTAAGAGGCTGCCGGTGCTAATACATATATCCTTGGGAACGGCCATATTTGCAGCTTCTTCCTGAACGGCATGTACTCATTCGTAAGGCGAAGATCTAAGGTAAGTTCAGTCCAGTGGACAACTGCCAGGCTGGAAAAAGAGCAACCCCCTGCCCTAGCTTTTTTGATGCATTTGATTTTGGCAGGGCCTGATGGTAGGACCTCAATTTTCATGTGGGAATATAGAATTGGATTTTGTCTGGCAGAATTCTGGGACCGCACTTATGTAGTGCTCTGTTTGCATAACACAGTAGCTTAAACCTGGCCCTTTGGTGCATGGGTAGCCAATAGAGCTACTTCAAACATTCTGACGCTGAGCTGTATTTGCTTTTATTACAGACCAGCTTCGCAGCAGCATTTTGAATCACTTACAGTCGAGAAAATAGATACTCAGGCATGCCTCACGTAAATGTAAATGTAAATGTAAATGTACAGGAATTTATGTAAATGTACAGGAATTTATATAGTGCAAATCACTAACCGGTCTCTAAGCGCTTGCTTAGGGAAGCCGTCCTGGAATTCCCCTGTGAGATAACCCCAGCAGGGTATCCGCAAGGTGAAAGCCAGGCATCCCGCCGCGAGGGGCCGTTGTGGAGATTAAGCAAGCTATTGCCCAGAGTTGCAGAGTGTGAACCCGTGAATCAAGAAGGCACCGGAGCGAGAATTGTCGAGTCCATGGACATTTTAGGACTCAAGACCCCGCCGAGCCGGGAATTGAACCCTGGTCCGGGGCTGACCTCTGCTTCCAGGTCTGACTCCTCTAACCAGTGAGCCACACTTCTCCACTAGAGTGCATTCCCGCAGTCTAGTTTACTAGAAAGTAGTGCCTGGGTAATAGTCTTCCTGCAGCTTAAGAGGATCCATGAGAAGAGTCTTCTTAATAGTTTTAGCATAGCAAAACTTTTTCCGCAGAGCACTCGCACTTGGTCTTGCATGGTTAGTGCACTGTCAATAAGTATGCCTAGGTGTTTTGCAACACTTTTGGTTTTGGGGCAGCACCTAGTGATTGGGGCCACCAGGTGTCATTCCAAAGTAGGTGAGCCCCTCCAAAGAGCAGGATGTCAGACTTCTCAGAGTTTAGCTTCTGGCAGTGTTCAGTCTTCCAGGTTGCTGTTTCTGAGAGGCAGTTAACTGAGTTATTTCTGGTGTCCTAGTGCTTTTCTTAGACGGCAACTAATAACTGTGTATAATCTGCATAGGAGCAGATACTAAAGCTCCATTTCCTGCCGACCTTAGCAAATGAAGAGACATAGGCATTAAAAAGGGTTGGATTTAAGGAGGCTCCCTGCGGGACACCATCTTGATGTTTTTTGAACTGGAAGAGAAGGGGCCCATTTGAATATTTTTTGTTCTATAGCGTAGAAAGGAGATAAAGCCTTCAGGGGCTTTCGGATTAATCCTTTTTCATGCAGGATGCTCAGCGCAAGAGTCCTGGGATAAAGTATTGAAAGCTGCCGACAGATCCAATAGGATCAGGGCAGCAGCTTTGCCCTGATCCACCAAGGATCGGATGTTTTCTGATACTGCAGGTAACGTGGCTTCTCTGCTGTTAGAAGCTCTAAGGCCAGTCTGGGATGGATCCAAAAGATCATTGGTTTCTAGAAAGTTAACCAATTGTGTATTGACCGTTGTCTCCAATACTTTGGACAGGTATGGCAGTTGGGAAATTTGTCGGTAATTTACAAGGTTTATGGATATCCATGCCAACATTTTTTAGTAGTGGAAATATAATAGTTTCCTTCCATAAGTCCGGGATTACATGCAGTATCAAGGGATTTATTGAAAATCTGTGTGACGACCAGGCTTAGGACTGATACAAGTTGAGAAAAGATAAAGTGGGGGCAGGGATCAAGTGGCTTTTACAACCTGCTCTTCAGTGAGAGGGACCAGGTTGCTTAAATAAGCGTGTGCTTCAGGGTGTGGAGCTAGAGTGTCGCAGTCTAGTTCATCGGAAATGGCTTGGCTTTTGAAAGAGGAGTAGATTTTAGAGATTTTATCAAAGAAAAAGTTGTTGATTATCTCACAATTGTCACTTGAAGGGGTCATAGTATGGGACATGCATATATGTTTGGAGAGTTCCTTCACAACTTTATATAGCTCTTTAGTTGAGTTACGGTTATCGTCTTTTCGTTTTGCATAGTATTGTTTCTTAGCACTTTTGAGAGCATTGTGTAAAGTCTTCAACTCCCCTTTGAAGAGCAGACTGTTGTTACCTTCTTTAGTCAGTCTCCATTTATGTTCTAGTGCTTTACATTTCCTCTTCAATTGTCGCAATTCTGGTTAATACCATTTCTCTGATGGTGTTTTTCTATTTGGTTTACTTCCTAACCAGGGGGCACACTGGTCCAATGCATGAGTGATTTCAGAGTGTAAAAATTCAGCCACTGTCTGAACAGAGAGTGTCCTAGCAGTGTTTAGGTCGTTTAGAGAAAAGTGTGAGGCGAACTAGTCAGGGGAAATACGGTTCCATGCCCTTTTTTTCACTGAAGTTGGAGTAATCAATCAAGTTGGCGTGAATGGCAGGTTAAAGGAAATTAGAGAGTGGTCAGTTAAGGACAGTGGAGTAACCTTGGAGACATTAGTGGATTCTATGTTAGAGAACAACAGGTCAAGCGTGTGCCCAGCATTGTGAGTTGGTCCTTTAATCCATTGTTTTAGCTGCAGCATCTGCATGTCATTTTTCAAATGTTTAGCCACAGAGTCAGCAGAGTTCTCAAAATGCATGTTAAAATCACCTATAATTAAAGAAATGCTGTTTTAGGCAAGAGGGGAATAATTGCGACAGTAGTTCAGTACTAAAATCTGGCTTATATCCTGGGGTATTGTAAATGACTTCTCCCCTACTAGTCTATAGTCTCTATTGAAAATTCGAAATGCTAAAATCTCATGTTCGCCTATTGAAGCCACTGACTCAGGAAGACAAGTGAAGGAGTCTTTGAATAGAATGTCTATTCCCCCTCCCTTCCGTCCCCTTCTGTCCCGTTTTATAAGTTTGCATCCTGCTGGTAGGGCGGTGGCAATGTCGGAGGAGTTGTTATCATCGAGTTTCTCTGATAAAGGCTAGGTCAGTTTTTATGTCAGCTAAAATAGCCCAGATCTTAAGGCAGTGTTTCAGCATGGACCTAGAGTTGAAATAAATGCAAGTCAGCTGAAATCCAGCCAGGATAGTGACATCCCGAGCATGCTGATCTAATAGTTCTTGGCTGTCCCATTTACAGTGGAGGTATGAAAAAGGGCCCTCGGTATTCTCAAGTGAGGCTTTCACACATGGTCCATCGTTTTGATACTGGGGTTTGGCCAGCTTAAATAGCATCTCCCTAGAGTATTGGTGGCAGTTACCGGAATCTGGTAAAACAAGCATTTGCAATGCAATAGGTCTCGCAATAGAAAAGTTTGCGCTTTTGGTGTGTAAAATGTAAATATTTTTTAATTATTGTTTATGTTTTTCAAAATATAAAAGTATTAATTTTGTTATTAGAAATGCCAATAGTTATAAAGTTAGCAAATGTTACATCTATAGCATTAGTAAAGGTACATGTTTAGTTTTCCCCTGTCTTACATGTATTGATCTGACAAATCACAGTGTTTTAACAAGAACAGAAGTGAAAACATTTAAAATCTTTTTATGACATTTGTAATAAAGCTTGAAACATTGACAGTAAATATTTGAACCAGTTGTTGTTGAATGATTGCACAGATTGATGCTGTGGTGGCGCTGAGTGATGTTGTTTTGGGGACAAGTGATGCTATGGCGTTCAGTGATGCTGTTGTAGTGCATGGTGATGTTGTGGTGCCCCTGAGTGATGCTGTGGTGGTGCTGAGTGGTGCTGTGGTGGTGCTGAGTGGTGCTGTGGTGGTGCTGAGTGGTGCTGTGGTGGTGCAGAGTGGTGCTGTAGTAGTGCTGTGGTGGTGCTGAGTGGTGATGTGGTTGTGTTGAGTGATGCTGTGGTGGTGCTGAGTAATGCTGTGGGGGTGCTGAGTGGTGCTGTGGTGGTGCTGAGTGATAATGTGGTGGGGCTGAGTGATAATGTGGTGGTGCTGAGTGATAATGTGGTGGTGCTGAGTGATAATGTAGTGGTGCTGAGTGGTGCTGTGGAGGTGCTGAGTGATGCTGTGGAGGTGCTGAGTGATGCTGTGGTGGTGCTGAGAGATGCTGTGGTGGTGCTGAGAGATGCTGTGGTGATGCTGTGGTGATGTTGAGTGATAATTTGGTGGTGCTGAGTGATGCTGTGGTGGTGCTGAGAGATGCTGTGGTGGTGCTGAGTGATGCTGTGGTGATGCTGTGGTGATGTTGAGTGATAATTTGGTGGTGCTGAGTGATGCTGGGGTAGCGCTGATGATGTGGTAGTGCTGAGTGCTGCTGGGGTGGCGCTGGTTGATGCTGTGGTGGTGCTGAGTGATGCTGTGGTGGTGCTGAGTGATGCTGTGGTGGTGCTGAGTGGTGCTGTGGTGGTGCTGAGTGGTGCTGTGCTGGTGCTGAGTGATGCTATGGTGGTGCTGATTGATGCTGTGGTGGTGCTGAGTGATGCTGTGGTGGTGCTGAGTGGGGCTGTGGTGGGGCTGAGTGGTGATGTGGTGGTGCTGAGTGATGCTGTAGTGGTGCTGAGTGGTGCTGTGGTGGTGCTGAGTGGTGTTGTGGTGGTGCTGAGTGATGATGTGGTGGTGCTAAGTGATGCTGGGGTAGCGCTGAGTGATAATGTGGTGGTGCTGAGTGATGCTGAGGTAGGGCTGAGTGATGTTGGGGTAGCGCTGAGTGATGCTGAGGTAGCGCTGAGTGATGCTGCAGCAGTTATGTCATACAGGGACACATTCTTTTGTAGCAAGCAAGGGGTGAGTAAGTGATTTGCGCTGAATCACAGGATGTTCAGCAGACGTCCAAAGCCCGGAGCCGGCAATTCTGAGCGTTAAGCGACACCCTGTCTTGGTTCTGTAATGACAGCCAGAGCAGAGAGCGAGAGAGAGGGGGCTTGTACCTGGCTTAGATTCTTGGTATGTTGGGCAGGTCAGTGTTTTAGGGAATAACTTACGGCGACAAGCCCTTAGCCGTGGGCTGCATGCATGCCCCTAGAATTATGTTCTGACTTCTCTGCATTTCTTGCTGGGGACACAGATTAAGTCGCCGATCCTTTTAATATCTTTCCCCTGCCATATAAAGATGTGTTTACCGAATCCCATGCTGTTGAAATGTAAACAATGTAAGTATGCTTCAGCTCACAAGTATGAATCCGCGCAAGGCCAGCTCTGCCTTCCATCCTTCAGCGCACTCTACGTTGGGATTTAGTCCAGTTATTCGCAGCGCTTAGCATTTGTAAACTTGTGAAGTGAGGCAGTGGTCACGACCTGTATTATTTTCAGTTCTTAGAAACAACAGCAGTGCGCAATTTAGCGCTGTATAAAATCAAGGAGCTAGATTTATCAAGAAGCAATTCCCATGGGAAGTCGGCTTTTAAAGCAGGTACCTGTGTTTTCCCACAAGGAAATGTCACCTTAAACTGTGATGTTTGTGTTTTTCACTCCGATGTCGAAATCAGTGGAATTCTTCGCCTGGTTTCCATGGGAGTGCAGTAATCCTCCCTGTCCGTGGACAGCTGATAAGATTTCACCGGGTGCTCGTGGCTGGAAGTGGGTAGACTTTGCTTGCTCGTGCACACGCCCGGGGCGAGGCAGATTCTAAAGTACACACCCTGCTCGTTGCGTCTAGGCCCCAGCCATTCATTCGCATTTACAAATGAACGTACCTTGTAATGTGCCTTAACGAGTGGATTTGTAAGAGTTAAAAAAACTAGAGTCAGTGAGAGCTGGGCCCAACGGACGGTTGTATGTATAGTGTCCTGGCGAGATAGTGAGCTAGGCGTGTATGAAAAGAAGGTAGGCACTATATTTCGGTGAGGGCAGGATCTGAAGCTGGGGAGAGAGAGTGCAAGTTGCCTAAAGAATTGGAGTTTGTAGTATTTCTTTCAAACATGCCCCTAGAATTACTGAGTCCCACGCTGTTTAAATGTAAAGCAACGTGCCTCGCGCGGCTGTTGGAACGGACGGTTGTATGTATAGTGTCCTGGCGAGATGGTGAGCTAGGCGTGTATGAAAAGAAGGTAGGCGCTATAATGTTAAAATGTGGAATTTCAAACCATTCATTAAGCAGGATGGCTCCGTCTAGTGGTCCTTGTGCAGTGTGTACTGAGCCATGTGGTATGATGTGATGTGATATATTTTCTGCCAATGTGCAGTGTAAAGTCCAGTAGCCTTGCTAATACATGTTTATGTGATCGAATCTGGAGTGATAGGGTATGCTGGGTTGTTTTTGGGGTCGACGAGTGGGAGGAAAGTGTGAAGAAACCTGGCAGGAGGATCCTATTTGAAATGCTAACTTTGTTCAGCTGTGCATGGATGTGTTTCGAGGTCGTAGATGGTTTGTGTGAGTCAGTGGCAGAGACAGTAAGGTATCATGCAGATGAGGCGAATGATAACTGAAAGGGGACAGGAAAATAAAAGAAGTGGAAGGAAAAAGACAGGAGGAAGGAAAAGGTGTAGAGAAAGGAAGGTGAAGGAGGAAGACAGTCGGAAACGAGGACGGAGGAGGGGAAGGGGTGAGTAGACTTAAGAGGAGAGGCAGGAGGATGAGAAGGAAGGAAACGAGGACTCCGGAGGGGAAGGGGTGAGTAGACTTAAGAGGAGAGGCAGAAAGATGAGAAGGAGTAGAGAAGGGTGGGAGGGAATTAAAGTGGGAACAGCTAAAGGAACAAGGTTTGGAGATGGTGGGCAGAGAAAACTGCAGGACGAGCACTGGAGGAGGGCTATTAAATGAAGTGGGCGGAGAGGAGCCAAAGCAAAACAAGCGGCCGGGGGGCGGGGAGCGGATCACCGTGAAAGAAGTGTAATTTGGGGGAGGAGAAGTGAGGCCGGGTGTTCCGGGGGGAGTAGAACTGCGAGTCACGGCCTGCGGCCGTGAAAAGTGAAGTGAATAAGGCTCGGTCTGCGTCCCCTGCAGTGTGCTCGAGGGAAGGAAGGCTGGCACTGGCAACCTGTCGGCTCATGTAAGCTCACAAAACACACGCATTACGAGCTCGTGGAAAAGTAAGTGACGCATTAATATAGTGAGTAACAATAGGGGAAAAGGAGAGAATAAACATAGAGCATAGCGCAGCTATCTAAAGAGGCAAATAAGCAGGCAATTCTCCCTACACAAATAGCGGAATCTCATACAATTTCCACGTATATGCCAAGAGAACTCACAGAGAGGGGAACCAAGATGGAACCCTGCTTGCATGGCTTGTCTGGCAGGACCTAAGTACACAGCCCAATACCAGCATCAGAAACGCGGCAGGTGAGATCACGTACACTCAAGCAGACAGCATGCTGGCTTTCCATGAGTACTATTGGGACCTGTACAGATAACCGATGCCTGACAGAGAAGAGTATATTCAACAAGCATTGGAAATGCAATAGGTCTCGCATTAGGAATGTTTGAGCTATTGGTCTTATAAATGACATTTTTTTTATTTATGTTTTGTTTTTTAAAATAGCTAAATTAATAGCTTTGTCATTTACAATGCCAATACTTATAACTTTCGCAAATGTGACACCTATAGCATTTGTAATGCAACATGTTTTGTATTTACGTGACTTAGATGTATTGATATTACAAATAACAATGCTTTTTGATTTATTTAAATACTTAATACTTAAATAATTTATTTAATTTGTAATGGCAATAGCTTAAACTTTTGTAATTAACTTTTGTGAAGATTATGTTCAGTGTTTTTAGTTCTGGTCGGTGACAAAGGCAGTAGATAAGAATCTCGCGTAGGAAGTGAGAAGGGTATATGAAGAGGAAAAACAAGATGGAACAGGAAGTCAAAATTGGGCTTAGAAAGTGAAAAGGGAATTTCGAATTATCATAGCATTTTTTTGTAATGTTGAACAGTATTGTCCAACAAGTTTGGGATGGAAAGGAGGCAAGTGAAAACTATTCTTTAGATGGAAACTGCAGTGTAGGGGAAATATACAGGAGAAGTAAGGAAAAAGGTTTTCTTGGTTTGAAAATGTTGACAGTGTGGTAAACCACTAGAGGGCAGACTTGTATCTGCAGTTGCAAAGAATGAGCAAGTTGACTAGAAGACAGCTCATTTTATTAAGCTTTCAAAGGACTCCAATTAATTAATTGGAAGAGTCATTTTATCGATGTCTGAGAACGTACCTACTGCTCAGCTTTTCACGGTTACTCTTACGAAGTATACTAGAAATGCATTAACCAGAACATCAGTCCTGCTCTTTTAGAAAGATTTGGGGTGCCCTGGAGATAATCTACGAGTTTTCACCAATGCTTCAGACTTCAGACCACAAGAATATCCGTTTCTAAACCAGGACTCGAAGGCATTGCCAGAATCCACAACGCTTGAGGGAGATCTCTCCTAATCCAACAATAAAGAGATTACTAAAGTGTATCCCTAATATATCGTCATACCTATATCAAATTAACTTGCAGACCTTTGCTTTCTCAATGCAACATCTCTCAAACCCTTGTCCATCCACCTGCTTCTCCTTTAAACCAGTTGACTTTAGGGAATCGAACTGCACTTTTTACCCTGATCCTGCAGCCGGTCTTCACCAGAGCTGTGTGTATTTGACATTATCCGTGATGGCGGTACCAACTGGGAGCTGCACAGTAACCCGCAGCCGTCACTTTGTCCGCAAATGAGCAGAAACACGTCACAAGCTGTAATGGCGGCTGGAAAGGGAAGAGTGAAAAATGAGCCTCCAATCTTCCTCCAGGAGGCCGGTGGCCAGACTGATACCCGGGTACAAGGGGAGGGGGGAGGAGGGAGGAGAAATGCGTCTCGGCTAAACCAGTTGACTTTAGAGAATCGAACTGCACTTTTTACCCTGACCCTGCAGCCGGTCTTCACCAGAGCTGTGTGTATTTGACATTATCCGTGATGGCGGTACCAACTGGGAGCTGCCAGGGGTGGCTCTAGTCTCATGGTGGCCCTGGGCAGGCAGCGTAGGTAGGGGGCCCCGGAAGAGGGGGTCCGGGCGGGGCGGGCGCGGAGGCCATTGAAGAGGGAGGGGGGGTCAGGGTGTTTGGAAGTGGAACAGAGCTGGGGGCCGCCAAATCCCTGCCAGGGGACGCCACGCAAATATGTATCCATCCGCGGAGGATTATTATATTAAGGATATATATTGGCATGGTGGCCCCTGGGGTTTGGTGGCCCTGTGCAGGTGCACAGCTTGCACATGCCTAAGGTCGGCCCTGGAGCTGCACAGTAACCCGCAGCCGTCACTTTGTCCGCAAATGAGCAGAAACACGTCACAAGCTGTAATGGCGGCTGGAAAGGGAAGAGTGTTAAATGAGCCTCCAATCTTCCTCCAGGAGGCCGGTGGCCAGACTGATACCCCGGTACAAGGGGAGGGGGGAGGAGGAAGGAGAAATGCGTCTCGGCTAAACCAGTTGACTTTAGGGAATCGAACTGCACTTTTTACCCTGACCCTGCAGCCGGTCTTCACCAGAGCTGTGTGTATTTGACATTATCCGTGATGGCGGTACCAACTGGGAGCTGCACAGTAACCCGCAGCCGTCACTTTGTCCGCAAATGAGCAGAAACACGTCACAAGCTGTAATGGTGGCTGGAAAGGGAAGAGTGTTAAATGAGCCTCCAATCTTCCTCCAGGAGGCCGGTGGCCAGACTGATACCCGGGTACAAGGGGAGGGGGGGGAGGAGAAATGCGTCTCGGCCGCAGCAAGGGGCGGAGCAGGGAGAGCAGCCTTTGAAATGCACTTCACACGGCCGGCCGGCCGTGAAACTGAAAGCACGGCCGGCCGGCCGTGAAAGCCTTTGATGCCGCAGGGGGTGGAGCGTCACCAAGCTGGGCAACAGATGGTTGGCGATTTGATGCTGTGCACGCGCATTTTAGGTCAATGCGCTTGCGCATTGACCTAAAACCGCACAGGCACAGCACCAAATCGCCAGTTGGGTAAAGTCTGTTTAAAGCCCTATAGTCTCGCTCTGCTCAATGCGCATGCGCATTGAGAGGCAAGACCTAAAAATGTTTACAGTCCATGATATGAACACTGATGATAGAAGAGGACCAGACCTCCCTAGACGAAGAACTCACAACAGCAGAGATCAAACACGCGATCTATCATATAGCCAACAGCAAAGCCCTAGGCCATGATGGCTTCCCCATAGAATATTACATTTTCCCAGCAGCTAGCTCCACAGTTGGACATAGTCTATAAGGCAGCACTAGAAGGGAAAACACTAAGTCCATGCGGGACTCAACACTTGTGACTTTCCCTAAACCAGGTCGGGATCCTTTGCTTAGGTCATTGTGTCGGCCTATAACCCTACTAACAGCAGATTGCTAAATATTAGGGAAGATCTTAGCAGATCGAGTTACAGGGGTGCTCCCATGTCTGGTACACCCTGACCAGTGTGGGTATGTGCCTGGGAGGAACACCTCCCAGAATGTATATCGGTTATTCCATATCCAAGACATTGTGCGTGACGGTTCCTGCACGCCGCGTGCCTCGTACTAGACCTGGAAAAGGCCTTTGACACCTTGGCATGGCCTTTATTTGTTTGCGGTACTACTCATGGCATATATTAAATTGTTATACACCGACCTCACCACCGGTGTCCGAATGAACAAGTTACTTACCTTCGGTAACGCTTTTTCTGGTGGATACAGTATCTGCCTGTGGATTCCTCACCATTAGAATATCCCCTGCAGAAGCATTCCATGGGAATTCATTCCTATCTCTCCCACGCCGACGAGGAAGTCAGAATATCTCAGCTCTGCTCACGACTTCCAATGACGTCATCGGAGCCATAAAAAGACCTCGTTGGCGTGCTGACGTCAGTTCCACCCATTTTTTCTGTGCCACCGAGGCAAACAGCCGGACCAACACATTGTCACATGTATACATAGTATATGAAGTAAATATATATACAAATGCATAACCAATAAATGCAGGGAGCAAAAGCAAATAACCAAGCATTTTCCACTATTAAAACATAAGCATGATTAAGAAATATTAAAAAACACTCATGTTAAACAATAAAAGCATCTTTTGATAGAAACAGGTGGATAACGGGGAGGGGGGTGGGACAGTGTGGAATCCACAGGCAGATACTGTATCCACCAAAAAAAGCATTACCGAAGGTAAGTAACTTGTTCTTCTGATGGCTACTTCTGCCTGTGGATTCCTCACCTTTTTAATAGAATCCCCAAGCCGTACCTCTCCCGGAGGAGGATGTCCACCAGACTAGACCAAAAAATCTTGCAAAACAGATCGAGCAAAATGACCACCCCTCCAAACCTCCGAATCCAAGCAGTATCACTTTGCATAAGTATGGAGGGAGGCCCAAGTTGCTGCTTTACAAATAACAATGACAGGAACACCTCTAGCCAAAGCAGAAGAAGAAGACTTAGCTCTTGTGGAATAAGCTCTGATTCCTTCAGGAGGGTCCTTCTGCGCCAAGGCATAGCAAATCTTGATGCACAAGATAATCCACCTTGAGAGAGCCCGCTTGTGCACAGCCTTGCCTTTCATCTTCCCAACGTAGCCCACAAGGAGCTAAACATCCAGTCTCAGACCTTTTGTTCTGTCCAAATAAAAGCCGACAGCTCTCATAGGAGCCAAACGGTGAAGTCTCTCCTCCTCCATGGAAAGGTGAGGGGGAGGATAGAAGGTAGGTAAGGTAATGGACTGTCCCATATCGAAAGAACTAACCACCTTAGGAAGGGAAGCAGCCCTGGTCCTTAGAACCAACGTATCTACATGAATAGTCAAGAAGGGAGGTTTAGAACTAAGAGCTTGAAGCTCACTTACCCTGCTAGCTGAGGTAAAGGCAATCAAGGAAACCATCTTAAAAGAGAAAAGCCTCAATGGGCAACTATGAAGAGGCTCGAAAGGAGCCCCCTTTAAAAAGGTGAGAAAAAGATTCAAATCCCACTTGGGGTATAACGAAAGGAGTAGTAGGAACCCTATTAGTAATGCCCTTAATGAACCTCATAACAATGGGGGACTTAAATAAAGACGTCTGATCCGGCAAACATAGAAAAGCAGACAAAGCCAACAAATATCCCTTTACTGTAGCCACAGAGCAACCTTGCTGGGCTAAAGAAAAAGAAAAGTCCAGAATGTTAGACGAACGGGCTTTCAAAGCATCAATGGACCTCTCTCTGCACCATTTAACAAATCTGGACCATCTGGAGTAGTAAATAGACTTAGTGGAGAGTCGCCTGGACGATAAAATAATGTCCACCACATCCGGCGGGGGAGAGAAGGAGCTCAGGTTGCCTCATTCAATCTCCAGGCATGAAGGAGCAAGCTATGGAGGTGGGGGTGTAGAGCCTGCCCCTGTGACTGCGAGAGGAGATCTGCCCTGAGAGGGAGACGGAGCGGAGGGTGCGATGAGGGGTGATGTAGATGTATGTACCCCACCCTTTTTTGCCAATCTGGGGCGATCAATATGACTTGGGCCTGGACTTGCCGAATCTTCCTCAGAACCCGAGGAATCAAGGGTATGGGTGGAAACGCGTAAAGGAGCTGCGACCTCCAATCCAACTGAAATGCATCCCCCAGGCCCCCCTGCATCAGATACTGGAGACTGCAGAACAACGGACAGTGCACGTTCTCGTGAATGGCAAATCGGTCCAACCGAGGAGACCCCCACATCTCGAAGATGTGATGGATCACCTCCGTATGAAGCCGCCACTCATGATCGGCCGAGTAATGCCAACTGAGTCGGTCCGCACAAACATTCAGCACACCGGCTAGATAATTTTCAAACACACAAATCAGATGGACCTGAGCCCAAGACCGGAGTTGCAGAGCCTCTCGACAGAGACAATGAGACCCCGCTCCTCCCTGCTTGTTGATGTACCACATCGCAGTAGTGTTGTCCATCAGTACCTGAACCGACTGACCGCGAAGGGAAGGAAGGAAAGGCTTTAGTGCTAAACGTATCGCCCAAAATTCCAGACGGTTGATGTGGAGCAAACTTTCTTCCGGAGACCAAAGACCCTTGACCTCCAGATCCTCCAGATGAGCACCCCACCCTAGAGTGGAGGCATCCGTGATCACTGTGGCCAACGGCGGAAGAGGCTGAAAGGGCTTGCCTTGAGACAGGTTGCCCTGCACACTGAAGCGTTTCCGGAGATTCTGACCTTCTCCCCGAGATCTCCGTTGTGTTGATAGGCACCACTGGAGTGCCCTCATATGCCAGCGTTCATGACTGACCAACAGTATGCAGGAAGTGAACAGGCCGACCAGACGTAGAACCTTCAGGACTGGAACAACCGCTCCATTGTGAAATAAAGGAATCATCTCCTGAATGTCGAGAATCATTTGTGGAGACAGAAATGCCCGACACACAGTAGTGTCCAGTATTGTCCCTATGAACAGGCTGCGCTGAGAAGGCACCAGGTGAGATTTGGGTACATTTATCGAGAAACCCAAGTTGAACAACAGTTGCGTTGTCAATTGCAAGTGGCACAACGTCATCTCTGGAGGCTTGGCTTTCAACAGATAGGGCAAAACAGGAACCCCTGACCTTCTGAATTGTGCCGCTACCACTGCCATCACCTTTGTAAAGACCTGAGGTGCAGAAGTCAAACCAAACGGAAGAACGGCAAACTGGTTGTGTTGCGACCCCACCATGAACCCGAGATACTTTTGATGCGACTTCAGGATGGGAAGATGAAAATACGCATCCTGCAGATCGATAGACACCATCCAGTCTTCCTGTGGCAGCGCAAGAAGAACCTGAGCCAAGGTCAACATTTTGAACTTTTCCTGCCTGAGGTAAAGATATAAAATCCTGAGGTCCAAGATCGGCCTCAATCAACCGTCCTTTTTGGGGATCAGGAAATACCGGGATTAGCACCCCTGACCCCTCTCCTACTCTGGAACCACTTCTATCGCACCTTTCTGTAACAAAGTAAGAACCTCCTGCTGCCAAAGCAGTAAGTGGTCCTCTGAATACCAACCCTGGTGAGGAGGGTAAGGAGGAGAAAACTGAAGAAAAGGGAGGACGGACCCATTCTATACAAGATTTAAAACCCGACGGTCTGAAGTAATCGATTTCCAATCTTGTAGAAAGTGGGACAACCGACCCCCTACAGGAACAACATGTTCTAAGATGGGGGATCTAGAACTGCTTTCCTGAGGCACCACCAGCGGCAGGGGGGAAGAAGAGGAGGAGGAGGACAGCTGCCAGGCGGCTCCCCTAAGACGTCCTCTATTTTTGCCTCTGTACGATTCGTACAAAGGGTTCTGCTGCTGGCTCTGCTGAGGTTGTTGGCGGCCACGAAAGGAATCAGACCATCCAAAACCACAATAGTCATACCCTCTGGATTGCATTTGAAGGCCCAGAGATCTTGCAGTTGCTCTGCTATCCTTAAAGCGTTGCAAGGCACAGTCAGCATTAGTGCCAAACAGTCTCGACCCATCAAAGGGCAAATCCAGCAGAGTTGAATTAACATCAGGATAAAATCCGGATGACCTGAGCCAAGCTTGTCTTCTTGTTGCTACAGAAGACCCAATTACACGAGCTACAGAGTCAGTAATGTCCAGACCCAATTGTATCACTTGACGGGCCACAACCTGTGAATCAGAAAGGGCCTCCAGGAAATTTTGGAGCAACTGCTTGACTGAGTCCATCAGAGCATGGATACACCTCCCAAGAAGACATGTAGCATTAGTGGATTTTAGTGCCATACTCGCAGAAGAAAATACTTTCTTTGCCGCTTGCTCCATTTTTTTAGAATCTCTATCACCTGGTATATTAGGAAATGAACCAGAAGATTGCTTCGAACAAGAAGCCTGGACCACTAAGCTCTCATGTGACGGATGCTTAGACAGAAACTCTGGATCCCCAGAACCAGGTCTGTACCTTCTTGCAATGGACTGAGAAACTGCAGGAGCAGTCAAAGGGTTTAGCCAGACCTCTAAAATAGGCTCTGTTAAAACCTCATTGAAGGGTAGGAGAGGTTCAGAAACTGCTGAAGATGTATTTAAAACCTCAGTAAGGATGTTAAACTTGACCTCAGCTGAAGGTAATTGCATATCAAGCAACTTAGCAGCCTTCCCTATAACGACATGATTAGGAGCAACATCATGCAATACCCCAGCCTTTGGAGATGTGAGTTCATAATCAGGAAAAGTATCTAATCCACTGGCCTCTTGTGAGCCTTCGAACTCGTCCACAGATTCAACAATCGCTCTTTCTTCCTGATCCTGTGTATATTCCTTCTCTTCAATGAGCCTCTGCGACTCCCTTCTAGAACGCTGCATCAGAATCGGCATGGGCGGCGCCAGACGCGGCACAGTTGAAGAAGGCATCGGTGTCTATGGAGGACCTTCAGCTTCAATTCTAGGTGTCAAACAAATCAGAGGAGGCGCCGACTCGACAGCCGAAGGAGTCCGAGAAACCGGAGTGGAGGACCTCGTGACCGGAAAATGCCAAGCCAGAGTCGTTGGCAAGAATGGCACGAAGGGTGAATGAGCATATTGATGAGGTATACCCAAATTATAAGACAAAGGACCCATGGGGCCCGAAGGCACAGCAGATGGACGAGAAGCCCTGGCAACCATACCAAACATTGCATTTAAAAAATGCGTAGCGTCTGTTCCAAGAGCAGGAAAAGGAGGATATGGATCCGTACCTTCCTGAAACACCTGAGGCTGATCTGGAACCTGCTGAGCTGGAGAAGACGGCGCCCGCACAGGTGAAGCCACACGAAGTGGGGACGACTCCCTGGGTGTTAAAGACTTACTTGGAGCCGGAGAACCTTCAGACGTCGAAGGGCCCTTTGACGCCGGTGACCTCGGAGATGGAGTTCGAGATGGAGTCTTTGCATGTTTCTGACCCCTCTTCTATTTTTTGTCTTTAGCCATAAAAATGTTAGCCTCACGTTCTTTAAGGGCTTTAGGATTCATCTTCCTGCAGCTTTGACACTCTTCGATGTTGTGATCAGAAGATAAACACCAGAGGCAATCTTCATGGGGATCAGTGATCAACATGTGACCGCCACACTCCCTGCAGGGCTTAAATCCTGACTTCCTAGAAGGAGCCTTGAGAAATCTTCAAGGAAACTAAGTAATAACACAGAAAATGGAGAGACCCTAGAAAAAGCGTTACGCGTCAACGGTGCAGAAAAAAGGGAACGGACGTCAGCACGCCGACGAGGTCTTCTTATGGCTCCTATGATGTCATTGGGAGTCGCGAGCGGAGCAGAGCTATTGTGACGTCCTCGTCGACGTGGGAGAGCTGGCGCAGGGGATATTCAAAAGGTGAGGAATCCACAAGCAGAAGTATCCATTAGAAAAACCAACATATCTCTCCCCTTATCCAGGTGTCCAGTGGAATGCGTCAGGGGTGTCCTCTTTCCCTGTTGCTGTTCGCCCTTGCAATGGAACCATTGGCTTAGAGAGGGGGTATACCACTCAAGGGACGAAATCATAGTGTGTTTCTATATGCAGATGATCTAATATACGTCAGAGACATCACAGCAGACCTCTAACCTCTCTGGGCCACACCCAATGATTTTAGGAGGGCAGCAGGTTTAAACGTGAACTGGGCCAAGTCCACTACGTAACCCCTTCACCCAGAAGCTCCCCATTGGGAGATTAGCATGGGAGAGGCCATTTTGTCATGGAAGGAAACCCCCCTAGATTCCTGGGAATCAGGCCATACCACACTCCGAGAGATTTCCTTGAGGGCAACCACTATAGGGCTCTACGAGGGACTAAAGCCCAGGTCAACTTCTGGCTAACTCTTCCCTTGGCCCCCATAAGGATGGTGGCTTTATCAAAGATGATAATGGTATCCCGTCTCCTTTACCATTTTGCGAATGTCCCAGTGACCCCCCTGGGCCTTTTCTCAAGATCTAAACTCCTTACTAATTTCACTAATTTGGGGTGGGGGTCTGCTGCAAAGTAGCTATGATGACACTACAGCTTCCGCGAGACCGCTGGGGCTGGGCGCCCGTTCCTTTGAGGTCTACTTCCTTGCAGCGCAGCTGCAGTGGGCCTCGCACTGGCCTGCTTGGTGTCACCTAGAGGAAACAGAAACACAAGTCAGGATATTGTCGACTTCAGAGATCACTTGAATGCTCCTCCCTGGGACCAAACTTAATTCATCCCGCTCCATTTTGGTGAAGGTGGCCAGAGCCTGTATCTTAAGGATCCATCGCCTTCCTCGAGCAACACCAATGTACTCCCCACTATAGCTACTAGTGGGTCTCCCTAAGGGATATGGTAACTAGACATCTAGAGAATTACAAACCAGGACAGAATATACACTTACTGAGGTGGAGACCCTGTTTACAAAGGGCCTGTTGCCCTCTTTTGAGGGCCTAGAGGAAGAGAGCAGGCTCCCCGGAGGACAGTTCCTATTTCACAGACAGCTCATACTGGACTGTAGGAGGACCTGGGACCTGATGGAGGGAGAACCCAAAACACACCCCACACTGCACGCTTTATTAAATATGGGAGTAGGGAGGATATATGAATCAATGATCGATGTCACATATGTCTCTAACGCGATTTCGACTAAAGTGGGAGGAGGAATTCGGCTGGGTGCTGCATGATAATGAATGACTCTCTGCATTGGAGCACCATAAAAAGTGTTGCGTAACCAACGCTTCAAAAAAAGCCAGCTCAACATACTACATCGTGCGTACCTCACACTGGAATGGCTCAAGCTTTTTTTCCCTGCGACGCAGTTAGAATGCCCTCGCTGCCACATACCTGACGTCACATTTGTCCATATGTTATAGTCATGCCTCACACTGCAGCCCTACTGGGCAGTAGTGCATGCCACGATACTGATGGTCACATGTCTGACGGGCCTTGCCACATGGGAGGCTAGCACCCTGGGGATCTTTAAATGGAAAAAGCAGAAAACGGTGGAGACTCGTTTCGCAATACTGGCCCTACTCCTAGCTAAGGAAAGCATCACACTACATTGGCGCTCTTCGAGCGGTCCCCCAATAGCAGCAGGGGGGCCGGGTGGTCATGAAATGAAGAGCCGCCAAAGAAGACGCAATTAGGCTGGAGGAGGCGCGAGGAACGTGACGGCGCGCCTATATCCATGGAGTGGTCGTTGTTCCTATTTATTTATTCATTTATGCGATTTTATATAGCGCAAACTTTACCCAAAGGTGTCAGAGCGCTTTACATAAGAACCAGTCGAGAAACATAAGAACTTAGGATTACATGCGTTACATAAAGGATAGAAACAGAAAAAATTGCAATGGTACAAGATGTAAAGTCACACAAGGAGGAGATACAAGTGGATATACTCTAAGAGTCACATAGGAATGGTAGATAGTACAAAGGTCTACTGCATATACTAGTGATTAGAGTAATCTCTATATACATAGGGAAGGGATATGACTAGATATACTCTAAGAGTCACATAGGAATGGTAGGTAGTACAAAGGTCAACCGCACATACTAGTGATTAGAGTTATCTCTATAAACATAGGGAAGGGATACACATGGATATACTCTAAGAGTCACATATGAATGATAGAGAGCACAACGGTCTACTGCATATAGTAGTGATTAGAGTTATCTAAATATACATAGGGAAGGGATATGACTGGATATACTCTAAGGGTCACATAGGAATGGTAGAGAGCACGGCGGTCTACTGCATACACTAGTGATTAGAGTTATCTCTATATACATAGGGAAGGGATATGACTGGATATACTCTAAGAGTCACATAGGAATGGTAGAGAGTACAAAGGTCTACTGCATATACTAGTGATTAGAGTTATCTCTATATACATAGGGAAGGGATATGACTGGATATACATATATATACAAACATAGTAGATTTCCTCAGGCAGAGTTCCATTAAGTGGGGTCGGAGGGAGGACGTAGTCACAACACCAAGGGAGGGTGGGAGGGATTCGAGGGTATGGAGAAAAGGCAAATCAGAGAGGGGAAGAAACATTTGAGGATCCTCAAGGGGGGGAAGAGGGAAAAGGGTAAAAAGTGGAGGGAATGGACAAGATGACGGGTCGGGGACCAGGGAAGAAACGGCCGAGAACAGCAGCAAAATGGCGGGCAGGACAAAGGGAAAAGTAAAGAAGTCCATGAGAGACTGTGGTCCACAATTGCAATGCCTCAGGAGTTTCCCGTACTGGGAACTGTAATTGTGGTCATACGATTCTCCAAAGCGTCTTATAGGAGTGCCCTGTCCGGCCTGATGCCTGCTTGTAAGTGTGCTTGTAAAGGTTCAGCAACCAGCCGCTGCCAAAGTCACAAATTGAAATTTAGGGTAATCCGCAACTAGACAGTTCGGGGCAGTCGCTATCTTGCTCACCGGTGTTTGCAACCGAAAACTCCAATTTCGGGGCCAGCTACACAAGTTAGGGCAGTGATATTATGTCCATGCACCTCCAACCAAATTCCGGTGCTGGAACACGCTCTCTATTCCGGAGTGTGGTGCTGCAAAGATCCCTTCTGTAGCCTGGAGAGCAGGGTCGACACGGAGCTTCAGCTCCAGGCGCATTCTAGGGCAATTTCGCCCGCCATGTTGATATCAGGCATTAAGGATGTAAAGCGCCGCAGACTCCACCGCCTCCAGGAACCCCGTGCGCGCTTCGCGGGGCTCACCTCTGTGATCCTCAAGGTTCCGGTGTGTCTGTAGCCGCGACGTTTCTCAGAGGGGTCGGGCTATCTCATCACGGGCGGGCTCCGGCCGCCATCTTGTCCCTCGCTGGATTGCTACACAGCTTCAAGCAGGTACTTGATACCCCCGCGAATACCCCAACTGCCGCTCAGGTGGAGCTTGGTCCTGTAGGGCAAGTATATATCAACAAAATGAGAGGTAGGGAGTGGTATGAGACACTCTTATTCCCCGGTTATGTTCAGTAAGCAAAAAAAGGGTGTCATATGGTTTCAATGGAGCCACACGAAGGAGCAACAACAAAGAAAGGGGGGGACAGCCTCACTCAGAACGTTTTTAGGAAAACCCTCACTCACCACCTGGTGATGACATGCTTCATCATTGGGCCCCACTGAAGAGGCCGAGTGCCTCTTCAGTGTGCTTCGACGCCAGATCTACTGCGGAGCAGGATATGTGAGTTCAAGGCGTGCAGTGAAAAATAAACTAAATAGTGGTGAGGGGATTAAAAATGTCTTTAGTGTATCAAAAATGATTTATTTAGGCGATCACTTAGGACATATTATTAAAATTAAGTGTAGGAAAGCAGTCCACAATTAATTGTGTGGTTATTTCCTTAATTGTCAGTCAACAAGTTTCTGCCTCTGAAATGGTGTAAAGTTACCAGGCATTCATCAGGACTCTATAGGTGTACTAAACCCTGGCGGTATCAGCACGCTAAGGCCCACCCTTGCCTAGGGATGTGTAAGTGAAAAATTAAAGGTGAAAAAAGTGCGAAAAATAGGAAGAAAAGCTGTCTTCCTAATAACTCCTGGTTTAGGAGACTTCCTTCATTAAGGTTTCTGCACCTGTAAAGAAAGACAGACATAGACGTACATAAAGGACAAAACAAACAGTTATAGGCTGTTCTTAGTCACAATTGTAGATCTATGGTGCTCCAATCGTCGTGAAAAGACAGTGTGTGGCGCTATAACACTATGTTTATCACCACCTCTGTCCCTGGGTTGATACGCACTAATCACTGGAAAGTGCAGCGTGCTAAAAGTGAAAAAAGGTGATTGTGGGTAATTGTATTAAAAGGGAAGAGGGTCTTCCCATTAGCGATCAATATGCCAAAGTGATGAAACAATCGCTATAGAGGTAAGTTAAAATGTCTCACTTTTGTGGTGTAACAGGGGTACACCATGGGTCACAGGAGGGGGGTGGTAGCGCAATTGGCACACCCTTAGGAGAGGGAAGAAACATACAATGCGTCAGAAAATGGAGAAGCGGTACTTAGCTCTGTGATATGCCGCCGAGGTCGGGAATGTCAAGGTTTGTTGGTTCACTTACGCGCTAGGCACCCTCAGTATACCTGCATTACCCTCAGACTGGACCCCGAAGATCAAGAGCGGGGCCCGGCAAGCAGGTTATGAATGTTTGGCAGCGAGGCGTTGGTTCCGGGGGGCGGGGCCCGCCTAAGTGAGGGGGCGGTACCCTGTATCAGTGGCCAATCAAAGGATGCAACTTAGTGCGGTGTAGTTGGTCACATGTGCCGGCGTCAGGGGCAAAGGCTTGATCGGTTGCTAAGGTGATCGTGTTCAGAGCCTTGAGAGGATGATAACTTTATTAGTTCAGTGTGCTCGAGTAGACAAACAGTCTATCACCGTATTAAGGGTTTGTCGAAAGGCAGAGATCTAAAATGATCAAAAGGTGTCATGAAACATGCCCAGAGTAAGGGTGTGGTTTCTAGCGCTAAGCCAAAGAGACACATATCAACAGGAGAGGATAAGTACACGCAAGTACGTAATGACAGGTGATGGTCACATTGTTACTAGTATACTAAGAAGGTGAGCGATAATGGCTGCAGATAACCTGATAGTACAGTAGGCAATGGATATTGGATGACAGGGATGTCATATCACCAGAGCAATATTGATGCCTATATATAGCCTTGGGGCAGTGATCACGGGGTACCGTTTCCAGTACATGCAAGTACGTAATGACAGATGATGGTCACTCTGTTGCTAGTTTAATATAAGAAATGATCAGTAAAGGATACAGATAGCCTGTTAGTGAGATAAGATACAACCTGCCATGGATATTGGGTAATAGGTATGTCATATTACCAGGGCAATATTAATGCCAATATGTGGCCGTGGGGCAGTGATCACGGGGTACCGTTTCTAGGTGGGACTCTAGTGATTATCAAAGGTATCTACTTAATCACAGAATTCCATGGAATGTCATCATTCAATCCGATGAGATGGGTCCCCAGTCGATAGACCCATCTCTGCTCTTTCTCAAAAAGACGGTTGCTGATATTGCTGCCAGTATTCAACTGTTCAATAACAGTCCACTGCATGTCATTGGTGGTGTGATTGTGTTCAAGAAAATGTCTGCTCATTTTAGTTGTAGCTTTTTTGCATCTGATGTTAGATCGGTGTTCGCAGATCCTCTGCTTAACTTTCCTACTTGTCATGCCTACATAGCGTAGATTGCAAGAGCAGGTAATCATGTATATGACATTCGGAGAGTTGCAATTGGTATGGTCTCTCTGTGTCCACACTTTCCCTGGTTCGAGTGCTAGGGTCTTGGTATGCGTTGTGAGGTGGCAGACGCTGCAGTTTGAGCAGGGTAAATGGCCTGTCACCCTTGGCATTCCCCATGTGTCTGTCACAGATCTTCCTACTGTAGGTTCAGCCGCTTTGGGTTGTGTGTGGACCAGGGCATCTTTTAAGCCGCGTCCCTTCCTGAAGGAAAAAAGGGTTTTTTCCCAAGGTTTTTTTGGTACTGGTTATGATGTTCCAGTTTTTGTTGATGGACTTTTTTATAGTATTAGAGAGGGTGCTGTATGTTGTCACACAGGTGAGTGGAATCTCATTGAGGTGGTCAGTCTTGTCCTCAAGGAGCGCTTCCAGAGGTTGGTTACGCGCTCGTTTGTAGCCCTTGTTCAGGATTACTGTGGGGTAGCCTCTTGACTTCAATTTCTCTGTAAGGTCAACCGACTATGACTTGAAGTCCAGTAGGTTGGTACAGTTACGTCTGATTCATAGGTACTGACCATACAGGAGATTATCTTTCAGTGGGTGTGGGTGGAAACTAGTAAACTCCAGTAAGTTGTTTTTGGCAGTAGGTTTGCAGTGTGTTTTGGTTGACAGACTGGTCCCCGAGACAGTGATAATCACATAAAGAAAGATGGCCTCATTTTTGCTGGTAGCATATGTAAATTTCAGATTCGGGTCCAAGGTGTTGATCCAGGTGAGAAAAGCTAGCAGTTGCTCATCGCTGCCGGTCCAGATCACTAGGACGTCGTCAATATAACGTTTCCACATTTGGATGGATGAGGTGAAGGGGCCGTTAGATGGTAAAATATACTTGGCCTCGAAGTCGGCGACATACAGGCCGGCCACGCTCGGGGCAAAAGTGCTGCCCATGGAAGTACCCGTGCATTGCAGGAACAGTTGACCCTTGTATGAGAAGACATTCTCTTTAAGAGCTAGAGTGGCACAATCAATGATGAATTTCTTCGGTGTCTGATAATTCCAGACCACTGTGTCCAGAGCTGCCCCCAGGACTCTGATGGTATCATCCTGGGGGATACTGGTATAGAGGCTCTCGATATCAAGTGTCACAAGAGTAACTGAGTTTTCAGCAAAATTGAGGTCTTTGAGAAGTTGCACGAGACTTTTGGTATCTTTCAGGTAAGTTGGAGTGGTCTGTACAATGGGCTTAAGGTAATGGTCACAAAAGCATGACAGGGGCTCCAACAAGGAGCCTATGCCTGAGACGATCGGACGTCCTTGGGGAGGCATATGGTTTTTATGCGTCTTGGGCAATG
The DNA here is from genome assembly GCF_964263255.1 of Lissotriton vulgaris. NCBI lineage: Eukaryota > Metazoa > Chordata > Amphibia > Caudata > Salamandridae > Lissotriton > Lissotriton vulgaris. The sequence continues at coordinate 257,208,604 of NC_141691.1, forward strand.
TGTAGAAGTAGGGGGTCATACTATCATTAGTGCTGAGGAAGTCGGCCTCATTTTTAGATATATGTCCATCTTCTAACGCCCTCCTGATGAGATTGGTGATTCGTGTCCGGAGTTGCTCCGTGGGATCCCTCATTAGAGGGAGATAGTTTTTCCTGTCATCAAGTAGGACTTGACATGCCCTGTCATAATCCACTGCATTCTGTATTGCAAGGCCACCGCCCTTATCTGCTGGTTTTATAGTTATGCTCGGGTCTTTTTGTAGACTTTGTAACGCATGATACTCTGCAGTTCTGAAATTTCCAAATGTCGAGGGGTCTTGACAAGTTTCGAGATCCAAAAACACAGCCTGATCAAAAGCAGTAATTGCTGCCGAGACTGTGTATGGTGGAGGGGTAAATGTGGAATCTAGTCTTAGTCCAGTGTCCCCTTTACGTGTAGCTTCGTTCAGGTCTTCTTTGTCTTCAAAAAATGCCTTCAGCTTGAGTTTCCTGAAGAAAGCCGCAAGCTCACAATGGAGCTTAAATTTGTCTGGGCGGGATGTGGGGACGAAACCTAAGCCTCTTTCAAGGACCTTGGTTTCAGTCGCGGTCAATATTTTGTCCGATACGTTAGTGATCAGGCTTAGAGACCGCTGGTCCCTGGTTGTTGGGTCTTGCTGCGGGTGTGATTGCCCACCGCATCGTCGTCTTCCCACGATACTTGGTTGAACCCTCTCTGCTTCCCACTTCCTCTCCTGCCCCTCTCTAAAAAGGGCTGTTGGTATTGGTTGGGGAAGTTCGAAGGTGGCATAAAGCCTGGATTCCAGCCCATCATCTGGAAGGGGGGTTGTTGGAAGGGGAATTGGTGAGCCATTGCACCTATTTGAGGGGGTAGTGGCCATCTATGTTGTTGGTTATAATAACCTAGTCTCCCTCTATTGTTACGGTTACCTCTGTTACCCCTTCTCCTTCCCTGTTTAAAGGACCCGTTGCTCGACCCACTACTGTTGGATGAGTCCTCATCCGATTGGTCAGTATTGCTAGGGTTCCTTGTTGGTGGGGAGAATGTGGCTGCCGAATGAGGGTAAACCTTTTCAAATTCAAACTTCTTTAAGTCCTTCTGAAATTTAGTAACCTTCGATTGCATGAGACTATCCTTGTATTCACTCAATTCTTTGTTAATCTCATCTAGCTTTTTTTGTAGCCAGTGATTGTCGCCTTGAATTGTGATTGTGTCTCCTGAATTTCCACCAAAATTGTTTCAGAGAGTCTCAGTGCTGTTTTTATAATCAGAACGAGCCAGTCGCGGGTGCAATGCCATGCGATCATGGCCCATTCTTTGCGAAAAGTGGCATCGTTCAAAACGATCCGCAGGGCATTAGTGACCAGGAGCCCTCTGGGAGCAATGTTTTTAAGTAGGTATTGTTTCAGGAGTGTGGTGCTGCAAAGATCCCTTCTATAGCCTGGAGAGCAGGGTCGACAAGGAGTTTCAGCTCCATGCGCATTCGAAGGCAATTTCGGCCGCCATGTTAAAGTCAGGCATTAGGGATGTAAAGCGCCGCAGACTCCACCGCCTCCAGGAACCCCGAGCGTGCTTCACGGGGCTCACCTCTGTGATCCTCAAGGTTCCGGTGTGTCTGTAGCTGCGACGTTTCTCAGAGGGGTTGGGCTGTCTCATCACGGGCGGGCTCCGGCCGCCATCTTGTCCCTCGCAGGATTGCTAAACAGCTTCAAGCAGGTACTTGATACCCCTGCGAATACCCCAACTGCTGCTCAGGTGGAGCTTGGTCTTGTAGGGCAAGTGCCACACAGGAACCTCCCGAGCGGGTCCTACCCCCTACTCATCCCCACTCGAACTCCATACTTGTCCCAGTGAAAGAGCACCACCCGCTGCCATTAGACCGGCCAAGGCTAATGCCCTTATTCCCAGCCCCCGTTTTTCTCCGCGTTATTAACCCCAGGTGGTTTAAACAGATTAATTTCTTCCAGCTAAACATAAGTACAGTATAGAGCACCAAACAGACCCAGGAATCAAGTAATCCAGAATGAGACCCATCCTCACTAAGCATACATAATTTTATATGAATATTATGCACAAATGGACAAACAATCTTCTTGATATTAATATTTTGTAATGAAAATGTAATGCATTGAACGCTAAACAACTGTTATTGAAGTTATAAGGTGTATACCCAGTACGTATATAGAAAATCTAATAAGGTTTCCAACAACAAAAAATAAGCTTCATTTAGCTAGTATGTCCACTTGGGCATTCATCAATAGCTTGGAGTCCATGGTCATTCTGAGGTGTCTTACTTCCTTCGATACTTTAGGCGGTGATCCCAGTTCGTCAGGCCAGGCGGCAAGCTGGCCATAATGTTTCTAATCGCCACACATGAGTATTTCCGTTTTGGAAGCATTCAATTTGAGATGGCTCAAAGTCATCCATTGATCCACAGCTCTGAGCCAACTGAAAATTGTCGTGTTTCCAATGTCTTTGAAGCATTCCAGTTGAAGGAGTATTTGTGTGTCATCTGCATAGTTATAGCACGTGAGGTCAAATTGATCGATCCGTACTGGTAATGACTAAAAGAAGATTGTATCAAAGCATATAGCGGTTTGATACGCTGGGCATAATCAGGAATGTAAGTCCTACCGAAATTCAAGAAACCCAGCAATAATTGCCATTTTTTTAGGGTAGATGGAGTTTGAGATTGAACAAATTTCTCCCAAAAGTGGGGGGCTAACCCTAACGTCGTAAAATGTGTGATAATGCGATCCACACGCATAAGATGTGGATTAATTTCATCATCCGTCAAGTATATATCATCGACGTATGAAAAGACATTGGGATCAATTTCTTGTAAGATCGACACAATGCGTGCCACAAACACTCCTGGGCAATTTTATATCCCATAGGCAAGTGCGTATATTGTCTTTGATTGCCGAGAGTGCTGAATGCAGTAAAGTCGCTGGAAATGTTGAACGTTGTTTTATATTTCTTCCGAACAATGTTGTTTACTAACACACAGCTATGTGTGTTTCGTTTCGCAGAAGTACGAACATGACTGTTCAAGTGTCTGTAGTCCAAAACTATACAATACGAACCGTCCGGTTTCAATATTGGAAAAAGAGGATTATTCATTGACGAAACACAGGTCTCAATCACACCCTGATATTGCAATTGAGTCAACATATCAACCACGGACACCTTAGCATCACGTTTAATTGGATATTGAGGTTGGGGCTGTGGTGTAGAACACAAAGGAATAACATGCACTGGTGAAACCTTGTCTCAACCAGCCTGATTGCGTTCAAAGCAGGAGCTAAGGCTAGGTCCCACTCCGAAGCATAATCATGTTTAGTCTCTTCTGGGACATATTTTGAAAGAATTACTTCACCCCTAGTGGAAGCAATGACAAACGGGGGTGGCCACTCAACCTCTGCTGATAAAATATCATAAGAAGACGTTAGATTATCCAAAAAGACTGCGTTGACAGTGCGAATAATATCACTTTCAATTTGGAAGCTTACTTCATAAAGCCTGTCAAGAGGAGCAACACGAGTGTTGGCTGTCTCAACAGTAACGATAGTGTCAGTTGCTTTCGCCTCCATTCGCTGGCAACCTTCGCCACGCTGAATAGTAGGGTTACTGCCCAACTCATGTCAAGTAGGAGGGTTCTCAACATCTGAGGCATACATTGCAGTCCAAGTGGTAACTTTTTTCTTCTGAAATTGGGCGCAATATTGAGGTTGTTCCTCCTGCTTAACTTTTACGTCAAACTGGCGCTGAAGGGTCATGTCTTGTTTGCATAGAATCTCCTTGTCTGCGATCCCAACGCCCTCCTCTGCCGAATGATTGATCCGACGATTCCTGAAAGGAATAAGGAGAACAAGGATCAGGAACTTGGAATCTCTTGGGTGTCTTAATTTTAGAGGGGTCACGCAAATCATATCTATTTTCTGACACGTCAGGTGGAGGCAATCTAGCTCGAAAACCAGGCTTCTGTTGTTGCTGCCACACATTTTAATTCCAAGCCTTCTTAGGTAAGACTGGACCTTCCTTCTCAGGAGGGTGTTTACAATGCGCCTGTGCAAATGGTTGAATCATAAGCTATTGCGACCCAAGGATGTATATACATCCACAATAATAATTAGCATTTTGAGCTCCCAATCGATGTCCACCACCACCACCAGGCGTTGGCGCACTTGTGAGCTAACTGCTTCACCTTTAATGTTGGCCAGAATCATATCGGAGACAATAGGGAACATGCCCACTAACTTCATCCCTAAATCCAGGGCTGGACCAGCCCCATGTTCTTCCTGCATCTGTTTCAGAATGCTCAGCAGAACACTCATAGAGGGGGTGCCAAAGCACAGTGTATACACTGAAGCAAACACCGTCTCCAAGGTGGTGCAATCCACTAAAGGAAGAATCATACCACTCGACAAACTCGTCAACAACAAGCTTTATTCGGTTAAAAAAAATTAAAATCATCAAAGCACAGTGCCACACAAAATTCATGAAGAAAATTTACTACATACATAGGATAAGATTAATACCAACATACATATTTTATAGTTATTAGAAAAAGACAGTTTAAAATAACTTGGCCCCTACAAACACAATACTTGGCATTCGATATACAAATAAAAAGATTGTCACCCGCTGAATATGCATTTTAAAAATTCCATAACAATAACATTTTCATACAAATATAAATTCCTTAATCATAAAGTCACCACAAGTGCAAAGGTAGAAAGCCCATATCATAGTAACTGCATCTTATTTCTTCTTCTAATTGCCCCTGTGATATAGCTGGCCACTCCAAAACATACCATCGGGGACCTCAAACATTGTAGATATATCAGGGCTGGCCTGACCTGTTCAAAGTCACAGTCCTTTAACAATGGCAAAATATTTTTTTTTGCGTATTAAGACATAAAAATCGCAAAAGAAAATCATATGTAAGGTGTTCCGGTCTGAAAAGTTGTCACAGGGGCATGGACCAAGGGCCCCCTCCTTCGAGAAGCCTTTTGGGAAAGAAAGTAGCCATGGGAGCATATTATACTTAAATCTTGTCAATACAAACAAATGAAATGGTTTGTTTATACATTAAATATGGCTGGATTCCTCTCCCAGTGCATAAAATTACAAAGCTTCTAACTGAGGGTTTGACCAGTTCACTTGTTCCCTCGTTGAGATAGACCTGTTTAGAAACTGGAGTTTAATGGCTTTAATAGCCTCCTTGCTCAGCGCCCTTGGGTTTGTAAACAAGGCAGGGCTGCCGAGAATGACCATTTGGGTTTTAACATATCTGAGGCAAGAGATGTCAAGGCTCTGTCTAAAGACATACAATCCTGGAGTATTTCTTGATTCAGATTGGGCGGTTGCTTAGCCCAAATTCTTAGCCAGCCTAATAATGGAGCCACAGCAATCTGGTCTTGGATATAGCCAACTCCTAAGTCCTCATGTACATTAAAGTTAGCAGCGGAAACTGGGAGCGACAATAATTTCCGTAAAAAGATATTTTCTGCTACTTGTTTTTCTCTAGCATCTGTGTAGCCCCATACCTCACTCCCATATAAAGCCATTGGGTCACACTTTGCATTGTAAATTTTCATAAGGGCTGGGAGTGGCTTAGAACCTATCCCCTTAGCGAACCCCGGACAGCCCCGTAGACCTGGCTAGACCATTCTTTTTTAACGTTCGCTGCATCACCCATGATCTTCTATGATCACAAACTATCCCTAAATAAGGAAATGTTGGAACTTTGGTCAGTTCCAGGCCTTTACAGAAAAATGTTGCCTTTTTTGCCTTCTTCCCACCTATCGTCATTGAGTGGGACTTCTTAAAATTAGTTATAAGATCAAGAGAGTCCATAAAACTAATAAAACGATCGAAAATCAATTGCAGTCCTCTCGCAGTTCTAGCCACCAAGACAGCGTCGTCAGCATATAACAGTGCGGGAATTCTTTTGGAGCACACCCTTGGGATGTCTTCACAAGATGTTATTAATGCATCGCCCAAATTATTTATATAAAGTGAAAACAGTAGAAGGGCAAGGATACATCCTTGCCTTACTCCACAATTAACGGGCCATGCTTCAGTTAAGCTCCCATTTTCATTGTAACGAACTGCAGCTGTGTTATTCTCGTGTATTTCAGCCAGGAAGGATATCAAGGCGGGATCAAGCCCAATGTCGGAAAGAGAGGCCCATAACTTTTGCCTATTTACAAGATCGAAAGCAGTTGAGAGATCCATAAAAGCTAAATGGATATCCCCCTGCCTTGCGACTGTGTACTTTCCTATAACCAAATGTAAATTAAGACATTGGCTCACCGTGCTTTTCCCCTGCCTGAAACCATACTGCAAGTCAGAGATAATGTCATTATTGTCCAGCCATTCTGTCATCCGTGCTAAAACAACTTTCCCCATTATTTTCGCAGCAAATTCTAATAGTGAGATTGGCCTGTAACAGGACGGATCTTCTCTTGAGCCCTTTTTAGGTTTCACCTGGCGTCCACTGCGCAGCTGTGTCGCGCAGGCGAAACCTTTTGTTCTTCAGTACAGGGCTTTAACCCGCCTCTGTCTTCCATTGGCTAGCTCCATAAATGGAGGCTAGCCATTGGAAGAGAGATGTGCCAGTAAATGTTGGAGCAGATTCGTGGGCGTTCCAGTGATTTTTTCCTAGCTCCACCCCTTTTAGAACTTCATGCGGCAGTGGGCGTTTATTTTTTTAATTTTTTTTAAAGGTTTGTTTTGGTCATTTCTCCGAAGATGGCGCCCGGGCAGTAGCTTCGTATTCGAACAGCTACCGACCCTTGTTCTAATATGGCTAAAGAACGGGGTACACAAGGCAGTTTTTCTGCGCAGATGCAACGGCAAGCCACGGGCTGGTGGGCTGTATCAAGAGGGGGTGATTGTGATCCATCATGGTGGAAGTGGCATAGCCGCCAAAGCTGTCCACAACAGAAGAAGAAGCAGGGTCGGGAGGCAGTCACTGAGGCGTCCAGAACGCCGTGTTTGGACCAGCAGTTAGAAGGACGAACACAGACCATCCTTGTGTTGAAGCACAGACAGGCGACCATATCAAGTATGTCTTAAGTACCCTATTCAGCGAAATGCGTGTGCGCAGTTCAGAGAGCACTTCATGAAGCCCCCCCTCCCACTGTCCGTGTCCCAGTTCCCGCCACCCCTCCCGCTGTCCATGTGCCCATTCCCGCCCCCCCTCCCACTGTCCGTGTGCCCGTTCCTGCCCCCCCTCCCGCTGTCCGTGTGCCCGTTCCTGCCCCCCTCCCGCTGTCTGTGTCTCCTGGATGTGCAGTGGATTGCATGCACACACATGCCCTTGACGACCCTGAGCGAGCATGCACCAGCTCCTTTTCCTCCCACGCGTCACGTCCCCTTATACCCACGTGACCCCACCCTTCCCTTGCAGGTTTCCATTTAACATGGAACCGTTGATTAGTAAGAGTGTGACGCTTTACTAGTCTCGCTACCGGACACATCCCGGACCCTTGAAACACTACCTTGCAGGGCCTGATCGGACTTCTTCCCCGTCCTGCAGACATCAGCATCCCTGCTGCCGATTAGAACCTTCTCCTAGGTAAGCTTACAATGCCCCAGCCAGTACTTTCCCGTGTGCTTCTGCCATACGCGCTGGTAGTTACCCCGGGCCGTTTGTCATCCCTACTCCCAGATTGCAGTCCCACTTCGCATCAGCTGCCTCCTTTGATGTGGACTGGATCAAATCATTCGCCGCCCAGCCACCTCGGATTTACTCGCTACAGGTAACCTCTTGACTGAGATTTACCTACCTTTTCACGCTGTGTTCCCCTGCTCTACCCCTATTCTGTTGACCGCAGGTCCAGACTCATGGTTTCCTGCTCCCGCCCCCCCCCCCCGCACGGACTTCTCCGCCCCAGTGTCAGCAGGTGCCCAATTGCTGTCCCAGGACACCCTGGTTTAATTTGTATTTCCTTCTTGGCTCTATCTCTATTCATTATCCCTCCCGACTCCTCCTGATTCTATAGAGCACTTTTCAAGAATTTTTGTAACCATTGTCCATTTGTGAGAGATTAAGCTATTGGCATTGTAAATGACAATGCCATTATTTATCTGTTTTCAAAACCAACACATAAATAAAAAAATTGTCATTTACAATGCTAATAGCTCTAACTTTTACAAAGGCGAAACCGTTGCATTGTAAATGCTTGTTAAATATTGGGACTAAGACTGCTTTGCCCACATTCTTGGGAACCCTGCCTTGGTGGAAGCGTTAAAAACTCGTTAAAATATTTGCCCACACATTTGGATCGGCCCTCTTCACATCCGCCCGAACCACATCCGGGCCCGGTGCTTTTCCTTTAGAAGTTGATTGAATTGGATACAAGATTAAGGTCCCTATAGCAGTTAGACGATGGTTGAGTACTCGCAGAATATAGACCACTGAAGGGTTCCACCCATCTTTCTGGGAGGATTAGGCAGTCCTTGTTTGTATTATCTGCCTCATCAAAAACTGGACTATTTATGACCTTCCAGAAGTGGGTACTACTTTTCAGGGTACTATCTTGACTTAATTCCTCCCAAGCTATCTCTTTACGCTCAGTTTTCCGTGACTTGATTGCATTTTTGTAGTTCCTCCTAGCTTCGGTGATACTACTCAGATCCCTTACAGGGGCTTTCAAGACCACCATTAAGGCGTTATGTGCAGTAATGCACATTTGGTCAAACCAATTTTTGAGTTTCTTGGGCCGTGGTTTGCCTCGCTGAGTCAAGTTAGCCGCTATTTTGTTTGTGATGCGGTCAAAGGCGCCTAGGATTTCTGTAGATTCCACTCCCGAATCTGAACAGAGACTAAAGTCTTCTCGGTTACTATCATATAGGCTACCAAGAAAGTCAGCCGGAACTCCCATCTCAACCTTCGTCCTTGGGAGTTAGTAACTATATTAGTATTTGTGATAGGGGCCAAAGGTGTCTTAAATATGAGGGCCTCGGTTTTGAGTGCCATCTTGAGGGGGTTATGATCGCTCATCCCAACCTGCCTAACTTCAAGATCACCAATACGATCCATTAAGGGGCATGACACTAATATATAATCAATAATACTGTCGTGTCCTTGACCTATATAAGTTGGGGATGGATTTAAGGAGTACGATTGTTCAGTGCAAGACAAATAATGGGCAGCTAAAAGACTCTCTAAGTACAGACCGCTTCTCGTGTGCTCAAAATGGATGAGCCCCTGCGAGGCGAGTTCTTGCTCCGTGCTTTGCAGGCAGTTTTAGTGACAACCATGAATATTAAAATCACCAAGGATTATAACATAATAAGGAGCTTCATTACTTATTTCAAAATCATCTAAAAAAGCACTGATTTCAGGTGCTCTAATTCGTCTTCCCTAGTAAAAGAGTTATAAAAATGTATAACCAATAAGGTTGGAAGGCTATTTTTACTCTCCAACTTAACAGCTAGGATGTGAGGAGAATTGGACACCACCAGGTTCAAGTTCAAGTTCAGGAATTTATATAGCGCACTACTCACCCAGAGGGTCTCAAGGCGCTTGGGGGGGGAGGGGATAATTATTTATCGAATAGCCAGGTTTTAAGTTCTTTTCTGAAGGAGATGTGGTTCTGTGTAAGGCGGAGCTGAGTGGGGAGTGAGTTCCAGGTCTTGGCCGCCAAGTAGGAGAAGGATCTACCTCCCATCGTGGATCTTTGGATACGCGGAACTGCGGCGAGGCCTTGATTGGAGGATCTTAGTTGGCGGGTGGGTGTGTAGAAGGATAGTCGAGTGTTGAGGCATTCGGGCCCTAGTTTGTAGAGGGCCTTGTGTGCGTGGGTGAGGAGACGGAATGTTACTCTTTTGTTGACGGGAAGCCAGTGGAGGTCTTTCAGGTGGCGGGTAATGTGATCTTGGCGAGGGATGTCCAAAATGAGTCTAGCTGATGCTTTTTGGATGCGTTGGAGTTTTTTCTGTAATTTGGCTGTAATTCCGGCGTAGAGGGTGTTTCCGTAGTCTAGACGACTCGTAACCAGTGCGTGGGTGACAGTCTTTCTTGTTTCAGCGGGGATCCAATGGAAGATTTTTTTGAGCATACGAAGTACGTTGAAGCAGGGGGATGAGACGGCGTTGACTTGTTTGGTCATCGAGAGTGAGGAGTCCAGGATGAAGCCCAGGTTACGTGCGTGGTCCGTAGGTATGGGTGCTGAGCCCAGATCCGCAGGCCACCATGAGTCGTCCCAAGCAGAGGGGGATGAGTCTAGGATGAGCACTTCCGTTTTGTCTGAGTTAAGTTTTAGGCGGCTGTTTTTCATCCATACAGCTACTTCTTTCATTCCTTCGTGTAGGTTGGTTTTGGCAGTGTTTGGGTCTTTGGTGAGGGAGAGGATCAGCTGGGTGTCGTCAGCGTAGGAGATGATGTTGAGGTTGTGTTGTCACGCGATGGACGCGAGGGGACTCATGTAAACGTTGAAGAGGGTGGGACTGAGTGATGAACCTTGTGGTACACCGCAGATGACTTCGGTGGCTTCTGATTTGAACGGGGGAAGTCGGACTCTCTGAGTTCTCCCAGCTAGGAACGAGATGATCCAGTCCAAGGCTTTTTCTTTTATGCCTATGTTGCTGAGGCGTTGTATGAGGGTGCTGTGACAGACAGTGTCGAAGGCGGCGGAGAGGTCGAGTAGAATGAGGGCCACTGTTTCTCCGTTGTCCAGTAGTGTTCGGATGTCGTCTGTTGCTGCGATGAGGGCGGTTTCGGTGCTGTGTCTGGCTCGAAAGCTGGACTGTGAGGGATCGAGGGAGTTGTTGGATTCAAGGAAGGCGGCGAGCTGGCTATTGACGGCTTTCTCAATGACTTTGGCCGGGAATGGGAGGAGGGATATGGGGCGGTTGTTTTTAAGTTCAGAGGGGTCTGCAGTGGGTTTCTTCAGGAGGGCGCTGACTTCGGCATGTTTCCAGCTTTCTGGGAAGGTAGCAGAATTGAAAGAGCAGTTGATGATATCACAGAGATGGGGTGCGATGATGGAGTCAGCTTTGTTGAAGATGTGGTGGGGGCATGGGTCGGTTGGCGAGCCAGAGTGGATGGAGTTCATTAGGCGGATAGTGTCTTCAGTGGTGATTGGGTTCCAGGCGCTGAGGTTGTTAGTGGATGGTTTGGGTTCTGAGGGTGGTGGAGAGGATTGTTCGTTGGAGCTGTTTTTGAAACTGTTATGTATGTCTGCAATTTTGTTGTAGAAGAAGGAGGATAACGTATCGCAGATGTCTTGGGAGGGGGTGATGTCGTTTGAGGCTGTGGTGGGGTTGGTGAATTCTTTGGCGATGTTGAATAGTTCCTTGCTGTTATGGGCGTTGTTGTCGAGTCGGTTCTTGAATGCTGATTTCTTGGTGGACCAAATCAGCTGGTCGTGTTTGCGGGTGGCTGCCTTGAAGGTGGTCATGTTGTCGGTGGTCAGGTTTTTTCTCCATGTTTTCTCGAGAGTATGGCATAGCTTCTTGGATTTCTTAAGGTCGTCGTTGAACCAGGGGGCCTTTTTGCTGTCTTGTTTGGTGTGATGGTTTTTTAAGGGTGCTAATTCGTCAGCGCTGCGAGTGATCCATTGTTTGACATTGATGGCCCCTTGGTTTGGGTCCGAAGAGAGGGCGGGTGGGTTAAGGTTGAGCGATGTGAGGAGTTGGTCGGTGGTGATTTTGTTCCATTTTCTTCGGGGAATAGGTTGTGGGTTGAGGTGGTTTTGTAGCTGAAGTGAACACAACTGTGGTCCGTCCAATTGAGAGCTGTGGTGTGATCAAAGGAGATGTGTTTGCTGGAGGTGAAGATTGGGTCGAGCGTGTGTCCGGCTAAATGGATGGGGGTGTCAACAAGTTGTTTGAGGCCGAGATTGGCCAGGTTGTCAAGAAGGGTGGTGGTGTTGCTGTCGTTTTTCTTTTCCAGGTGGAAGTTGAGGTCTCCTAGTAGAATGTAGTTCTCGGAGGCGAGAGCATGTGGACTGATGAAGTCAGTGATGTCTTCGCTGAATTGTTTACGGGTTCCTGGAGGCCTGTAGATGAGGGTGCCTCTGAGTGTGGTCCTAGGGTCGGTGTGGATCTGGAAGTGGGGGTGTTCGGCGGTTGTAAGGATATCGTCGGAGCTGGTCGTGATTTTGATGGTGTTCTTATGGACGATGGCGATGCCTCCTCCTGTTTGGACGGTGCGGTCTTTTCGGATGATCTTGTAGTTGTCCGGGATGGCTATGGCGATGTCGGGTGTTGATGATGCGTTCATCCATGTTTCAGTAAGGAAGGCGACGTCTGGTGATGTAGTGTCGAGTAGGTCCCAGAGTTCAGTGGCATGTTTGTGGATCGAACTGGTGTTCAGCAGGATGCACTTCAGGTGGTTAGAGTCGGAGCTGTTTATGGGGGTAGTGGATGTGGTATGGGTCTTGATGCTGGTGAATTTGCAGGAGTGGCAGGTGAAGGGACCGTGGGTACATCCCGGGGCAGCTTCGTAGCATTGCGGTGTGCGTCCGGGATTAAGGTCTAGAAGGGTGGCGGCGTCAAGCGTTATGTGGGTGGAGTGGGGTTTGCGTGGACCAGGGGGTCTGGCGCTGGGCGCGGTCCAGGCGCGGACAGGCGTAGACGGGCTTACCTTTGGCGCACCTTCTGCGTGCATGGGGCACAACCGCTGCGCGTGAACGCTGCACGCATAAGCATCTGTCATAAATGGTTGGCGGGGGGGAGGGGCGAGGGAGGGTCAGCTGGAAGGCGGGAGCAGGGCGGAGCTACGGGCCGGGAGGCACAGTCACAAAATGGCAGCAAAAACAAACGACAACACGGGGCGAGTATGTATGTGCAAGCAGGCAAGGATCTTCACAACATTCAAAGCGGACTTCTAATTAAATTAAAGCGCTACAGTAATATGCCAGCACGATCAGACAACAATGATTCAGGCACATATATAATATGTCAGCACGAGCAGAATAGCAATGAATAAGGTACCAATTGTAATGCGCTGTAAATATGCAATAAGCGCTACGCTTTAAAATGATACACAGAGCGCTGAACGATTGAAATGTCAGAGAGCAGCAAAGCAGCTAAACGCTACGATACCCGTTGGCCAGGGGAGCGTGGGGTAACTACCGCTACTGCCAGAGACAGGACGGTCACAGCGATGGGTCTGGCGCGATCTTCCTTAGCTATTAGTGGGAGGAAGGGTCAGATGGGAGGCGGGAGCGGGGCGGAGCTACGGTCCGGGAGGCACAGTCACAAATTGGCGGCAAAAACAAACGACAACACGGGGCGAGTATGTATGTGCAAGCAGGCAAGGATCTTCACAACATTCAAAGCGGACTTCTAATTAAATTAAAGCGCTAAAGTAATATGCCAGCACGATCAGACAACAATGATTCAGGCACATATATAATATGTCAGCACGAGCAGAATAGCAATGAATCAGGTACCAATTGTAATGCGCTGTAAATATGCAATAAGCGCTGTATAATAGTTTTAGGCTAAACAATAGCAAAAGACCACCCCTTGGTCTTCCCATTTGCGACGGTTGGGCAAATTTGTTAAAGGAAAGATAACCATCTAAATAGTGGGGTCTCTCGCCTCCCATGTTTCCTGCAGCGCAATAATATGACTTGTGGATAGAAGATCCTCCGAAGTTTTGTTCCCTCTTTTGAACCGCAGCCCGGCAATATTCCAACAGAGTATCTCTATCTTGTTCATGGTAGCAGCCTTGCCTAATATATTCTCTCCCATAATCATGCTACTCACTGGATTAGAAGGGGCCGGCTCAGTGGTGGTATGCACCTCTGAGTCAACTGTGATAAGCATTGCGCTTCCCTCCAATGTTTTGGAAATACCAGGCTGTGGACTTTCGGACCCCTGTCTGTCCAGCAGTCAGCCTTGTTCATCCAAGCCTGATAAGACCTCGTATCGGTTTGAAATCGGGGTGTCAAAATTAATCCCTCCTTCGAATCTCGCTTGAGGTTTATAAAAATAGCCCAATGGTAGGGCAGCTATACATGTAGTGGTAAAAGAGTAGTCCTGTGCCTCTAACACAGTTAAAACAAAGTCACATCTATCAAAATTTATGATGACACAATCGCCCCTTATTTTTTTAGACGACTTCCCAAGCCAAGCCACTCTCCGAACCATCAGAATGTGGTTTGCAAGGAAGGGTTTGTGCCTAATCAACCAGTTCACTGTTTTGTTTCTCAACTCTGCCCAGGTCTCAGGTTGATCTTCCCTTAATGAGGGAACGCCGGCTAAAACTACCACCAAGGGGCTCGATGCTGGGGGTAAATCTATGACATCTACTGCTGGTTTAAACCTACGGACTTGCTTTTGATCATCTGCTCCACGAGGAAGCACTTTTTTTAAACCGGCTTGATTATTCATAGGTTGTGTTTGCATCACAACTGCGTGATGAGCATTACTCTGCTGTGGTCGACTAACTGGGCTACTCGGAGGGACAGTCCCTTCTGGCACTGGTACTTTTGAAATAACTTTGCTAACAATCTTAGCGGGAAGAGGGTTTGTGGTCATAATATTAGACTGCGTAACTGTGGTTCCACTCACGAGCAGATTCCCAGTAGCCATAGCAAATGTGCCTGCTCCCGTCTCTTTTTCTTTATATAGTATTGATCCTTCTTTAAACTCTTTGGCTAAGCTACTAATCTTGTTCTCCAAAACTTCTAACCTAGACCAAAAAAGGAGCTAGAGACGAGGATATCAGAGACTCCAGGCGCACCCAGAAAGCCTGAGTGCCTCCTGGTTCCCCTGTGTCGCTGATAATAGAGTTAACCATTTCCTCACGCTCATCCCTAGAATCGAATATACTTGTCTTTTTAGCTTTATTGGATTCGCTTTTCCCTTTAATCTTGTTTTGCGACCGCGTTGCTGGCCCACCCCTTGTGCGTTTTGCCAAAGGCTCAGCTCTTCTTCCATTTAGTCCAATGCTTTCACTGGCTGGACTTTTTGGCCTGGTTGATCAAGTTTCTGGAGCTTCCCTTACATTGGAAATAACATGTGTGTTGGTTTCGGGAGGGATTTCGTTAGGGCCACTGCACGTTATTAGACAATTTGGGGGTATTACACTCTTATCGTGAGCGACCATGGGAACAATGTTTGCTGCGTCAGTGATGCGTTCCACAGATGATTTATGAAGCCCAGCCCTTACTTCAATTATTGGGCTTAGGGCAATGCCTCCCGTTGCCCCCTGTGAATTATCTAAGATGTCAACATCAATTAACAGTAGGTCCGTGGATTACGGGGACTCGACATGTTGGATGTTACCCATAGAAGATCTTTTTTGGGCAGCATAAATTCCCAATTAGAGCCTTTTCTCAGTTAGCACTATCTCCTGCTGTAGCATATTGCCTGCTCTAACCAAGAAGGCATCCATGGTACCGGTAAAACTACCCCCAACCCCTGATTTCATCCCTACCCCGCTATGCTTGGAAGTCATGGTCCCTCAATAACACTACACACCTTCCAAGATTTTAGATACCCAGCTGTGCTCAGTATGTATATTGTCAAGAGGATTGGAGACCTTTTTTAGAATCTGGAGAGTGTTCAAAGTGTGACCCCAACTCCTCGCTTCACAGTTCGTAAAGGCGCATACACCAAAAGTCCAACCTCATTAGACCTCCATTAACATTCCACACTCTATTAGCTCTAAAAGTGTGAACTGTCTCTTCTATAGAACACTTGCGTTTGACCTATGTGTAAAGAAAACAGTCACTGACCGTGGAAACCCAAATATTTGAGACGGGCCCGGCCTCGTCTGTCCTCGGACGGCCACAGATGGTCCCGTCCTTTATTCCTGGCTTCTCTCGGCGCGTCCTGCGCGCGTTCCCGTAACGCGAGGGTTGATCATAATTTAAAGCGCCTCCGGCCGCGGGAATTGTCGTGGGCGGCTTCAGCAGCCTGGGGGGCGTAGTCCTCCTGTCGGCGGCCGCGGGGATTGTATGCGGCGGCGGGAGGATGAGAGGGCAACGGGACGACCAGCATCAGCAAAATGATCCAGGAGGAACCGGCAGGTAAGAAAACAACTCATTGTAAAGATCCTGTGCTTCTCATCAGGAGATGTATGTGGAAATACAGCCTCAAGCTGCTCAATTTTTGGTGCGATTCAAAATTGTGAGTCCTCATGATTTTGAAGTTTTCCCATCACAGAGTTTATCATGATGGAACTATTCACAAGTCCTCTGCCCTGACCCGGCCAGAGGAGCAGCTCCAGCCGGAGCTGTCTGAAGTGCACGAGACATAAACTGTAGGACTGGGCTATGAAGATGAACAAATTGCATATAGAGTAGACGTAGCTCCACAATAGTAACATTGAGATAATTGGGATGTGGTGTAAAACTAGCCAAAACAGGCCAGGTAGCCCCATCGATAGGCAAGTGGCCCATTCAAACAAAAGAGACTGTGAGGAAGGGCGCCATTAAAACAAATAGTGTACTCCCAGGACGTAAAAGGAACTTCAATTAATGCATAAGGACAATACGCTGCTGGAGGAGCAGCGGGTGTGTAAGTGCAGCAAAAGTAACCCAAGAATCAAATAATTTGAAGTGGTATGCTAGATCCACTTCAACCACAAAACTAAAATAACCCCCTGCATTAGGGACTCCGCGCTGAGTCAAGTAAGCCGTAACCGCCGCCCAGAAAAGCGACTGGTTGTTCCATGTAAAAGTTAAAAGATTCAATAAAATGTTAGCGCAAATGGGGCGAAAAACCTTTTAAACTTCAAGCTGGAATAACCTACAGAAATAGGTGTACCCTACAAATGCAGGAGACTAAGCCCCCTCACCACGGACGTCTCCGGGAACTAGTGAAAGGGTATAGTGGACAAGCACAATTGCTACTCAGGAGTCTTGTGAATAAGTACCAGACCAAACGTTGGCAGCACCCTGTTGCAGGGATTCTGCATAAACATACAACTAACCATAGGATTATGGGACCTCAGAGCATAGGGACAGAGTCATCCTACCTTAGTACCCATGAGCCCAGGACCAACTAGCTATAGTGTCTCACTTGCTCTCCTACTCACTCACAGAGAGAAAAATGATTAGACACTCCAGAATACAACACTCCTGACTCTCAGGAATCGCAGTTGCAAGACACACCCTTTCGCTCGCACTCCTGCACTTATCCACAATAAGATCTGACAGAGATACGAACCAGTTTAAAATATTTATTTTAACTAACATGCTCTAATATGTAGTATATGTGCCACAATAAGCAGGAAAATGCATAACACAAATATGGTAAGCATAGCAATTAGTCCGTAAATCAAGAAAGGAGCTGTCATTATAAAAAGATAGTGTAGCCTAATCTCTCTCCCCTTCTATAGAAACAGAATGATTATATATTAGAAGATCTCTGGTTGTTATCTGCAGACCCCATACCTCAGTCCATAGATGGTAGATCTACATCATAGGTGCTGTTCTGCTCTTCTCTCTGGAAAAGTCCATCTCCAAGTGTCCGCTACCTATTTGTGTTTTCCGATAAGACCGCAGTACGTATTCCTAAACAACAGCTGCATCGGTATGTTTTTCTAGGTGCTAGGGCCTGACCAGAACAGAATAACAAGGGACATTGAGGATCAACCTTGCTCACAATGTTCAGACTAAATCCCTTAAACCTGCAGAGTGTGAACACAGTGATAGGTTCTCATGTGAAGAAGACAAAAGAGGCATTCGCAAAAAAAAACTTGTGTAGTAACATGTGCAAAGCAGCTGACAATCTACAGAGTGCTCATGCTAACTTAAAGAAGACAACAATGTCCCAAAGGGCCATGTGACCGCAGAAAGGCACATTTGGCGGAGGCAGGAAAATTACAACTTTCTAAAAGTATAATTTTCAAAACAGCAATATAAAATGTGACTTCACCATTAAGTTGGATTTTAAATTACTATAAAACAAGTCTGTGAATTATTTTTCTAGCTGCTCCCAAACTGAAATGAAGCATTATACATTGTAGGTTTTTATAATGTAACCTAGTATTTCCCTACGTGAGAACCAGCGTTGCTACAATGAAAAAGGACTTTGAGGGCATTTCTCTACTAAGACATGTAAAACCTTATAGATACATATCCTACTTTTTAAATACCATGCACACTGCCCTAGGGGCATTTAGAGTCTACCTTAGGGAGTACTAAAATGAATTACTAGGCCTTACAAAAGGTTTATTTTGCCAGGTCGATATTACAGTTTTAAAACTGCACACAAAGGCTTCTGGGCAGGCCAAGATATGTTTTACAGTGCTACTTTAGTGGGTGGCATAAGTGCTGAAGACCACTAGTAGCATTTAATTTACTGTCCCAGGGTACATGTTTTACAATTTACTAGAGACTTATAAGTAAATATTTAAATGTGCCAAATAGGAATATGTAAATATTAGCATGTTTAAAGGGAGAGCAGAAGCACTTTACCAATCGTTAGCAGGAGTAAAGTGAGCAGAGTCCTTTGGCTAAGAAAAACAGATACAGTATATGTAGGAAACAAATCTGCGGTAATCGTGCAGAAAAGGCACATTTCCAACAAGCACCTACATTTCTATGAAAATCAATATATTAAGACCCGTGTTTCCTAGGTTCCTGGGTGGACCTAAACCTTTGTTGACCTCTAAAGAGGTACAGTTGATAGTAACTATAGAGTGGCAAATGGAAAGCTGTGTTTAGAAACATGGGAATTAAGGACTTTTGGTAAAGCTGCCTCTCAGGCTCTGAAATGGAGATGGCCATCACACCAACAATGTTCCCTTGCATTCAATGCAGTCATGTCAGCTTTGGTAGCTTGCAAGACATAATCTACATTTTTTCCAAATTGGTCCTCAGAAATAACAGACATGTCAACTACTATCTCTGAATCCTCTACACTTGAGCTAACTTGGCAGTGCAGAACTTGTTCCTAGCTCCTATCTCTTAAGTCTTGTATCTTCCACATCCAGGGATGCTTTCAAGGGGGATCTCAATAATAATTCCCTTAAACAGAATAGGAACAGAATGACATTTGCTCCTCTCATTGATTGTCTTCAGAGGAAGGAGGAGTTTTTTGTTGCTTCCTCCTGTTCTCTGGCATTGCCCATCCAGATAGCCATGTAAAATGTAGCAGAAATCTTAAAGAATATGCCTCCTTCAACTTCCAGCTTTCTTTGTGGGAGGATGTTACAGAGACAGGGTTAGGTGATCTGTTTTTTTCAGCTGCAACCGCCAAATCTAGATTTGCCAAGTAATAAAGTCATTTACAGGCAAAGATTGGTGCTGGATATTTGTTTTATGTATAGACTGATGCCGGGACTACGGTTGTTGCCTTTACCAGTGCTTGATCCTACATTCATGAATGCTTTATGTTTATCCACACTTATTTTTGCAACCTGAACAGTGAATAACTCAAATACCTGCACATTTTCTCAGAGAGAGATGATCGAACTGAAAGGAGGTTGCAATGTTCTCTGAATGGAGATAACTGAACTGGTTGCTGTAATATTTAAAAGAATGGTCTATAATCTTGAATTGAAGGTTCCAAGAAATAGTTTATTCCTCATAAAGAATCTCATCCAAACAGGCCAGCAGCTAACTTCAACTGTCCTCTTAACATTCTCTATCTTCAGTTCTAGAATATACATCTCATACAACCATAGAGATAGGCTAAAATCTCAACCATAGAAAATAAGAAAGATAAAAAAGGTAGAATATCACACATCTCCCTTCCTTATAAAGAAATTAAAGATAAAATAAAATTACAACATTTCCACACTTTTCGAAGATAATCAAGTGTTAAAGACAATTAAAAACTATAAGACTTCCCTAGTTAAGGATAACATTGCAAACACATTTCAAATATAATCTTGCAAACACATTTCAAACATAATCTTTAAGATAATGTGGACTTTTAACAATTCTTGAGGATTTTCCAGGGAATTGCTCTGCTCTAAGTTATGTGAATCTTGCTCCTCATCCAGCCTGCTCTTTCTCTTGACAACAAAGACCCGATTAAGATTCCACACCCGATGGGCCTGAATCTTGATAGCATTAGAAAAAACCTTAATAACTACCATAGGATGCATATATTTAGGTTCTCCACTTTTAACAATACCAGGACGTCTGATGGCAACTAAATCACCAACATCAGCCTTTGTTGATTTCACAGAATTCCTTTTGTCAAAGTCAATTTTCCTTTGTTTAGCTTTCTTTTCAATCTTATCCATCACTTCTTTGTGATCATATATTGCTTCTTTTCCTTTAGATTGAGCATACTCATGAACCCAAAAATGTTCAAGTAATGTATTCGGTACCCTTCCTCTGAATAAAAGAAAAGGTGTTTTCCCAGTTGTCCAATGTGGAGTAATTCTATATTCCTCCACCTTTCTAATTACTTATTTTTTCCAATCCAAGCCACGTGATTTAGACAAATGTAATATCTCTTTAATCACTCTATTAAATCTCTCCACCATTCCGTTTCCCTCTGGATGAAAAAGAGAGCATCTTTGACGTACAATACCACATGCAGGCAGAAATGTTTCCATCTATTTCGAAATTAATTGCACGCCATTATCCGTTAATAATGACTTCGGCATGCCTTCCCTAGCAAACAAAGATTTGAGACAAGTGATTGTGCACTTGGAATCAACGCTGTTCAAAAAAAATATCTCTGGCCACCTAGAAAACATATCAATGACCACCAAAATATAAACTTGTGAGTCTTTAAAATGCAAAGGACCAATCAAATCTAGAGCAATATCAACCCACGGACCCTTAGGAGAACTCCTTACAATCATGGGTTGAACTCTTGTACTTCTAGATTTATCACTCATACAGCAAGCATCACGTATGATCATCTCAATCATTTTATCCATCCCTGGCCACCAATAAGAGGAACAAATTCTCTCCTTGGTTTTAGTGATACCAGGATGACTTAAATGAGTTAATTGTACTATCTCTTTTCTCATACTAGAAGGAGAAACCAACTTAGTTCCTCTACATAAAATATTTTCTTCCACACTCAACTCATCCCTCAAACACCAAAACGGTTTTGTGTCAGCAGAACCTTTCTTAAAATCATTCCATCTTCGCTTCATCAAGTCCATCACCTCTTTGATGACAACATCCAATTCAACTTGTTCATTCCATTTTTCTTTAGAAATACATTCAAAATCAATAGTACATACACATTCAAACTCTTCCTCAATCTCATCCTCAACCTTGCAACCTAATGGAACCAACCGAGACAAAGTATCAGCAATCTTGTTATTAACTCCAGGAATATACCTTACATTAAATGCATATTCTTGTAACCCAATGATCCACCTAGAAATGCGTCCCGATATTAGATCTAACCCCTTCTTCTCAAAAATTTCAACCAAAGGTTTATGATCCGATCTCACCTCAAATTCGAAACCCCATAAAAATGTCTTCAATTTTTTTATGGCCCAAAAAATGGCCAGTGACTCACGCTCAACCACCGAGTAATGACACTCTGCATCTTTCAAACTCCTAGAAAGAAACATTACTGTACTCTCACCACCCGGACCAACCTGTTGCAAAACGGCCCCCAAACCCTTTTCACTTGCATCTGTTGTTAAAACAGATTTTATTTTGGGATTAAAACTTTCAAGAAATGGAGCACTACTTAATTTGTCCTTAATCTCACCAAACTCTTCCTGACACTTATCAGTCCATACAAATTGCTTACCTTTTCTTAACAACAATCTCATATTAGAGGTCATGTCAGAGAACCCCTTCACGAATTTGGCATAATACTCAATCATACCCAAAAAACTCATTAATTCTTCCTTACAAGTTGGAGCTGATAGATTTCTAATGGCCTCAATCATCTCCTTTTTGGGTCAGATACCTCGTGCATAAACATTGTGTCCTAAGTAGTCCAAGGACTCCAAACAAAACTTACATTTTTCTAATTTGATTGTCAAGTTACAATCACTCAGCCTACTAAGCACAGTTCTGAGACATTCATTATGTTGAGACACGTCATCACCAAACACCAGCACATCATCTTGATATATGCACACACCTCTAATACCCTTCAACACTCCTTCCATAATCCGCTGAAAGACGGACGATGCAGAAATCAGCCCAAACGGCATCCTTTTGAACTTATATGTTCCAAACGGTGTTATAAACGCAGTGTAATCCCTGCATTCCTCCTCTAATTCCACCTGATGATATGCTGAGGTCAGGTCAATTGTACTAAACATTCTCGCCCCACCCAAAAGCATAAGCATCTCATTAATGTTGGGTAAAGGATATCTGTCCACTATCACACACTTGTTTAATTGGCGCAAGTCAATGCACAAGCGAAGCTTGCCATTAGGCTTGCGGGCAGCGACCACTGGAGCAAGCCATTCAGTACCTTCCACCTCTTCTATAATTCCACCTTTCATTAACTTGCTAAGTTCCTTTTCCATGTCTTCCTTCACTGCAATAGGTACATTCCTTACCTTACAAGAAACTGGACTAGAGTTATCTTTTAGCTTAATCTTATGTTTGTATCCTTTCAAACATCCAAGATCATGACTAAAAACCTTTGGAAACTCCTTTTGAAGAGAATCAGCCAACTCTCCACTCAGGACACTGTCTACCTTATGAATTTTATCATTTCACAATGTCGTTGTATTAATGTTTCTGTCTCTTAACAAAATCTGAGTATCTGCATTTGGATCTAAATATATACCCATCTCGCCATGGTGAATACAGCTTAATAAGCTATCACCTTTCTTCGAAACGTAAATTTTACCAGATATCATCCTATCCTTATACTCAATGAGACCAATGAAATAACCATGTAATTTTATAGGCTCACCTCCATAAGCCAATGGAATTATATCAGGTTTAAACATCTTGATGTTTCCTTTCAAACTCTTAACATAAAAATCGTTAGAAACGATGGTTATCTTTGCACCTGAATCAAATAGAACTTTGGTGTCACACCAATCCACCTTTATGAGATCACATGGACAAGATTTTGCCCTTTTATTCGTTCAATCATATATTGATGATACTATTTGACCACACTCATACTCTTCATGACTCCCAACATCATCATCCTCATTAAAAATAGCAACCCCTTTTACTCTTGTAGTTAAGTTAGTTTTGCAGACAGATGAAAAATGACCCTTTTTTTACACTTGTTACAGGTATTACTCAGAGCAGGACACTTCATGTCGTTTGCTAAATGGCCAATATTGTCAAATCTGAAACATCTAAAAACAGTATTATTTCCATACTTCTTATCTTTAGTAACCTCATTTTTTGATGATGTTTTACTCCTTACATCTTGTGATTTGCCCACTATATTACTTTTTATGTTTACTGACTGTACATTACCCTCACTCCCACCATTTTTCTTGATGATGGCTACACATTTTTGGGAGTGTTCAACTCTCTTTGCAATGAGAATTGCTTCATCAAGTGTGGGCTCATCACATAACCATAATTCATCTCGAACCTTATCCATGCTGCACCCCAACATAAACTGATCCCTAATGTGTTCATCAGTTAACCCTTCAAATCTACAGGATGAAGCTAACTTCCTTAACTCTGTTAGGTATGTTTCAACAGTTTCATCTTCCTTTTGTACCCTCTTTCCAAAGTTATACCTTTCCAATATAGTGCTAATCTTGAGAAGATAATGTAAGTCAAGCTTCTGGATACTAGCTTCATACTCGTTTAAAATGTTAGCTTCAGCATCAGGTAATTCTGGGAGCTGATCAAATACATCTTGCCCCTCGGACCCAAGGCAATGTAGTAGTAGAGCAGTTTTCCTTTCTGCACTAAGCAAAGTGCCACACACCTTTGCATAATGTTCGAACACACTTTTCCACTTTTTCCACTTAATTGGAGGCTCTCCTGGATTTTCCAAAAAGAACGGTGGCGCCGTAACATTCTGCATTTCCTATCTCAATAAATTGCACTGTAATCCACTAAATGAAACTACTAATAATAAACAAGAAATAGACAAAAACTTGCTAAGACTTATTCTAAACCTTAATCTTGCTAACTGTGTTAAGATATAATTTGAATGAAAATCCTATAACCTTTTTCAGTTGCATAACCAAAATAATACAGGTAATAGTATGAGACATCGTAAATAAAAATAAAAATTTAAATTGCATAAAATGCTCAAAAGCTTACAAGAATGTGAATCGCTGTGAGGCAAATATGAGTCTCAAAAACTCACAAACATGCGAGTCGCTGTAACAGTCTGGCAAATATGAGTCCCAAAAACTCTCAAGCGTGCGAGTCGCTGTAGCAGTCTTAGGTTGAATATCTCCTCTTTTATTTTAAAACTGTGGTTAAAAAAAAAAGTAAAATAAAAATTTATCGTTTAACGTGCAAATGCTCTGCCCAATTCAGAAAGGTACCGCTTGAAGATGTGTTACGTTAATTACAGTCACCTTGTAACACAAGTCTTTTGTTGAAAGCTCAAAAAGGCCGCTACGTCGTGCGTGATTAGTTACCGTGCGTTCCACCAACAAAATAGGTTTGACGTTGTGCGCGCTGCGTGTTGCGTTGGTTTCCCACACACTGGCCTCTGAAGTACGTAATCTCAGCACGACAGAGTAGAACGAAGATGGTTCGAGACAATGAGCAAAACAAGGTATGACGATTTGAAAAAATGCAAGATTGAAGAAACCGTTACTGAATAACTTCATCGACGTTCAGTTAGCATCGTTTATCGACATACATTTAGCATCGACTCCTTTTAATATTTTCAAAACTGTTTCTTGTTATTCTTGCCGTAAGACTTCATCACAAGAACATTAATATAAATGTGAAATCATCCTTTTCTTTTAAGAAGCACATATACTTTAATATATCTACGCTTTTTAAAAAACTGCAGGTTATCATCTTTATAATTCAAAAATTATCAAAAGGAAGTGGGGCACAAAGTCTGTTCAGACTTAGCAAACACTATGGAATAGAAGTTAGTGTTGCTTTTCCTTCGATGAACAAATTAAGGCTATACACACCGAATGCTCCCAATCAAGTATAACATTAAACATAAGTTACAGTGATGAGCATGTGCCGAAAAGCCAATGCCCAAGAGTTACACTTCCTCGAAATTTCCTCTTTCCCATTTATTTTTAAATAAAGAGGAGTTCCATTATAAATGTTCAAAATATCTCTCCAGAGATTGAGTCTTCCTGTGTTGAGATCCTTATAAAGAGTTGCTGACTACGCCAGTGTAATATTTAAAAGAATGGTCTTTAATCTTGAATTGAAGGTTTCCAAGAAATAGTTTATTCCTCATAAAGAATCTCATCCAAACAGGCCAGCAGCTAACTTTAACTGTCCTCTTAACATTCTCTATCTTCAGTTCTAGAATATGCATCTCATACAACCATAGAGATAGGCTGAAAACTCAACCATAAAAAATAAGAAAGATAGGAAAGGTAGAATATCACAGTTGCGTTGTGGTAACATGGCTACTGGGCGCCGTGATCATAACAATACATCATTTCAAACCATTCACATTGTAATGTAGTATATGCTTTTTATGTAAGTTTATGCCAATGTTCAGGTGAATGCATTCAGGTTTATAGCTCTGTTAAGGGCCTCATGTCTGCATTGTAAGGCTTCAGGTCTAGGTTTTATAGCTTGGTTCTTTACACTAGGAATCACCCAATCATACAAAGTAGATACGTTTCCTTTGGTTCATTTGGCCATCAAAGATATTCCTTGCTGTAGTCTGTTAGAAATTGGATTTATGGTTGGTAAAGGTATGTACCCTGTCCAAGCAGGAACCACAATCCTAGAGTATGTCAGATACACATGATAAATTAGCCTGAGCTCACCCACTAGTAGCTTTGCACAGAGCAGTCAGGCATAATTTAAGAGGCAGTGTATAAAGTATTTGCACAACACTTCAAACAGTTCACCAGTCAAAATATCAACAAAAAGATACCACACCTAGTTAGAAAAATAGAGCTTAATTTATTGAACAAAACGAGAGCAAAACAACAAAAATCAAATAAGTATACCGTAGTTATGAATTTTTAAAGATTCAACTGAAATGTAGTGCTTAAATGCATACAGTGGCAACTGGGGCTATCTGGTCACACTAGACTGGATAAAATTCAAACATCCAGGCTGACCGTGATAGAACACAGGTCTGATACAGTACCTCGCTTGTGTCCTCGATGAAGATCCAATTTGTGAAGCAGAGGAGGTAATGCATCTTCGTCGATCCTTTGGATGTAGGCAAAGCATCGGTTCCGAGCCAAGCAAAGTCGGAGATGCATAGAAGCTGTAGTAGCAGCCGCAATATGCTTGTAGTAGAAGCGGTACTAAAGGGGGTGGTGATGGACGGAGCATCTGAATCAATCAAACACTCACACCCAGTCAAAAGATCTGGGTTTAATCCATCAGCGTTCTTTAGCCCACTCTGCCACCCCAGTTCAGACATGGCTATATGCAAATCAGTCTGACCCTGTGCCTCATGGGAATAGTCCAGACCGAACTGCCAAGCCATGCCTTCCCTGGACCAGAAACAAGCTTCCGAGGACCGGTTTCTGGCATTCCAGCTGTCTTCAGCCCGGCTTGCTTGAATCCAGTGGCAAAGTGAGCAAGGGACTCACGTCTGAGCATACCCTGCCACACTTATGGCGGCCAAAAGCGGTACAAAAGGGGGGTGGTGATGGACGGAGCATCTGAATCAATCAAACACTCACACCCAGTCAAAAGATCTGGGTTTAATCCATCACTGTTCTTTAGCCCACTCTGCCACCCCAGTTCAGACATAGCTATATGCAAATCAGTCTGACCCTGTGCCTCATGGGAACAGTCCAGCCCGAACTGCCAAGCCATGTCTTCCCTGGACCGGAAACAAGCTTCGGAGGACCGGTTTCTGGCATTCCAGCCGTCTTCAGCCCGGCTTGCTTGAATCCAGTGGCAAAGTGAGCAAGGGACTCATGTCTGAGCATACCCTGCCACACCAATGGCAGCCAAAAGCGGTACAAAAGGGGGTGGTGATGGACGGAGAAGCAGCAGCCACGATGTCTTTGTAGTAGAAGGAGATGTGCAGGTTCCAAGTGGCACAAAGACAGTGATGCGTAGATTTTGGCAGTTGGGGATATTTATGTCCACTTCCAAAGGCCCAGGATTAGATTGGCACCACTTGGCAGGGCAAGACTCTCAGATAAGGTGCTGTAGGTGAATGGCTGGAAGATTGTAATGTCCCTGAGAATTCAAACAGAAGGCAAGCCCTTGGTGTCACTTTGGTTCTGTGTTGGAAAGATGCAGTTCAAGTCCTTCTCACTCCCAGGCAAGGAGGGCAGCAGGTCAGCAGAGCAAAGTAGGAGTACAGCAGAGGAGCAGTCCAGCAGAGTGGCAGTCCTTGTAACTGCACAGTAGTCCTTCCTGCCCGAGTATCCACATATCCAGAAGTATACTGCTTTGGTAGTGTCTGTGGTCCAGTTCTTATAGCCAGCTGTGCCTTTGAAGTGGAAGGGAATTCTAAGAGAGGCATTTGAAGTTCACAGAGTCCCTGCCCTGGCTCCAAACTCACTAAAGTGGGCTATGAAGCCCTTTGTGTCGGGACAGGACACAGCCTATTCAGGTGAAAGTATCAGCTCCTCACCTTTAGCTGCCCAGGATGGCCCATCAGGATGTGGATAGCCCATCAGTAATAGTAAGTAATAGTAATAGCCATTTCTAGAGCACGTGGCTACCTCAAAAGAGGTGTCTCGGGGCTAATAGCAGACTAGCGAGAGGTTCAAGCCGGCCATTATACCAGATGAAAGAGCTAGAATTTTAACGCTTTTCTGAATTTAGGTTCTGTTTCAATCAGGCGGAGGTGGACCGGCAAAGAGTTCCACAGTTTAGCTGTTGTTACCAAAAAGGATCTACCACCTTGCTGGGCTTTGGAGAAGCGTGGAACCTGAAAGAGTCGCAGGTAGTTGGATCTCGGGCCCCATTCCTGATGATATATAGCTGCATCCTCTGTCTGAGATAACCAGGGCCTAAGTCGCTGGTGGTTCTAAAAGCAACACCTAAGCTCCCTTTGTACGTGGCTGTCTAGAGGGTCTGCACAAAGCCTAGCTGTCACGAACCCCAGACATGTATTCAGAAACAGGCAGAAGGCACTAAATGGCTAACGTAAGAAAATGCCAATTTTCTAAGAGTGGCATTTTCAGAATTACACAATTTAAATTCTAACCTCACCATCAGTTGGGATTTTAAATTGTGACACCAGAGACACCAAACGTGGGGGTCCTATCTCTTTCCAATTGGAAATTACACATATACGATGTAATAAGGTAATTCCAATTCTAACCTATGGGAGAGATAGGGCCTGTAGTAGTGAAAAACGAATTTGAGTTTTTCACTACTAGGACAGATAAAACTTAAACATACATGTCCTAGTTTTTAAGTACACTGCACTCTGCCCTTGAACTGTCCAGGGCCTACCTTACAGGTGACATTTATGTACTAAAAAGGTTTGGGTCTGGCAAGAGGGTTAACTTGCCCGGTCGACATACCAGCTTAGAACTGCACACACAGGCCCAGCAATGGCAAGCCTGAGACATGTTTAAAGGCCTACTGAAGTGGGTGGCACAATCTGTGCTGCAGACCCACTAGTAGCATTTAAATTACAGACCCTGGGCACATGTAGTTCACTTTACTATGGACTTGTAAGAAAATTAAATATGCCAATTGTGGATAAGCCAATATTACTATGTTTAAAGCAGAGAGCACATGCACTTTAACACTGGTTAGTGCCCAGAGACCTAAAGCCAGCAAAAATAATTCAGAAAAAACAGGAGATCTGAAGGCAAAAAGCCAGGTGAAACCACCTCAAGGATGCCAGCTGTAACATGGTACAATATTGGAGTAATAAGAGACAGCTTAAATGGTTCCTCCTAGGACCGATGGATGCAATGTCCATCTCGACAGACCAGACTGTCCAAGCAGTAGTACTTCATGAGCGTGTTGGGTGACGCCCATGTGGCAGATGTCCATGACAGGTAGCCTGTGTGATAAGATAGAAGTAGCATCCTTGGCTCTAGTTGAATGGTCCCACAAGCCCTCAGGAGGCTGCTTTTTATCTAATGTGTAGCATATGTTGATACAGAGTTTAGTCCATTGTGAGATGGTCTTTCAATGGATTGTACACTCAATATATTGCAAGGTGGTGTCTGCAGTCTTTAGTTCAAACATTGTTGAAAGAGAGGGCTCTCTTTGGGTCCAGATGAGGTGGGGCAAAAAATGTTAGCAGCGCGATCTTCTGGCCGACATGCAAGGCAGTGACGACCTTTGGCAGAAAAGGGGTAGGTGTCTGAAGCACCAGTTTGTCCGGGGAAAAGCTGGTATGCAGTGGGTGAACTGACAGCTTGAAGCTGACCCTCCAGGCTGATGTAATAATCACTAGTAAGAATGGCTTGACTGTTAACAGCCTCAGAAGGTAGATATATAATGGCTCAAAGGGAGAACACTTAAGGTATGTCAAAACTAAATTGAGATCCTATTGGGGCATTACAAAAGGGATCGGAAGTAATGAATGTTGCAAACCTTTGAGAAAATACGTCACAACAGGTGACTTGAAGAGGGAGGGTAGATACGGCAACTGTAGTAAAAGCCAAAACAGCCGAAAGGTAACCCTTTGCAGTGCCCTGGGCTTCACCACCAACTGAGATGCAGAAAGGAGGTCCATTTGACAAGAGGAACACTAAGAAACAAACTTGTCCCAATGGCATGCAGATAGAGCCTTAGTTGAGGGATACCTGGCTGCCAGGGTGACATCACCAAGCTCAGGAGGAAGATGAAAAATTCTGAACTGTTGCCACTCAATCTCCAGGCATGAAGGTGGAGAGTGTGCAGGTTTGGGTTCAGGATTCTGCCTTCCCTCAGTGAGAGGAGATCCTCATAAAGAGGCAGCCTGATCAGATGATGAATGCTCATTTTCAGGAGTTTGGGATCTTTTGCCATCTCCTACGTAATTTGGACCAGGTCGGAGAGATTCCACTGGTGCTGCACACACTCGGACTTTAGATTTTGAATTTGAATTTGAATTGGATTTCTAAAGCGCATAGCTACCCGTGGGCGTCCCAGCGCTGTGGCTCGTCATGCTAGATCCAGCTCAGGGTGTTTCAGGGAAAGAGCCAGGTTTTCAATAGCTTTCGGAATACTAATAGATTAGTTTCCCTCCGGATTTTGAGGGGTAGGGCATTCCATAGTTTAGGGGCATTATATGAAAAGAGACGGCCCCCTGATTGTGCTCTGTTTATTCTGGGGACACTAGCCAAGAAGAGGGTGTTGGATCTCAACTGCCTGTTGGCTTTGTATGGTTTGATGCAGGGTCTCAGGATAGGTGGGCCCTTTCCGTGAAGAATTTTGTGAGAAATGCAGAGGGCTTTAAAGATGATTCTTTCCTGGATTGGAAGCCAATGTAGTGAGTTGAGAGCGGGTTTTGCGGAGCATCTGCGCTTATTACCAGTAAGCAGCCTGGCTGCAGCATTCTGGACCTATTGGAGCCTATTGATAACTAGCTTTGGAAAGCCCAAGTACAAGGCGTTTCCGTTGTCGAGCCTTGAGATAATAAGGCCCTGAATGAAGAGTTTCCTGGATTGAGGGGGTATAAGGGGAAGGATTTTGCGTGCCGTGCGCAGGAGGCCAAAGCATATTCCAGCGGTTTTCCTGGCTTGCGTCTTGAAGTTAAGGTCCTGGTCAAGCCATATACCTAGGCTCTTTATTTCTTTTTTTGGAGTGGGGGGTGTTCCCGTGCATGATGGCCACAGAAGCTTCGTGGGGAGTTTGTAAGGATCACCCATTAATAGAATCTCCGATTTCTCCTCATTAAGTTTGAGGAGAGAGTCACTCTTTCATTTTGAAATATCCTTAAGGCATGCACCTAAGTTTTCCAGGCATTGAACAGACTGGTTTAAGGAGACAACAAGTTGGGTGTCGTCGGCATACATAACTACCTTCAAGCCAAAAGGTGTCACAATTTCCTCCAGGGGTGACATATACACATTAAAAAGTGTGGGGCTCAGGGAGGAGCCCTGAGGAACCCCACACTGCAGGTGCAGCGCTCCAGAGTGAACGTGTCCATCAGCGACCTTAAAGGTTCTGTGCTCCAAGAAAGATTTGAGCCAAGCCAGGGCGGGACCGGTGACTCCAGCCCTGCTTAGCTGGTGGACAAGGATGGTATGGTCCACTGTGTCGAATGCGGCGCTAAGGTCCAGGAGGATCACTGCCACTGATCCCCCTGTGCCCAGGATGGTTCTCGCTTCTTCGACCACTGCTATGAGGGCGGTGTCTGTGCCCTGCCCTGGTCAAAATCCCGTCTGGGAGAGGGGCAGAAGACTGTTGGATTCGAGAAAGGTGGAGAGCTGTTGATTAACAAACTTCTCTGCCACCTTGCTGATTCTAGGTAGAAGTGAGATTGGCCTGTAATTGGCCAAATCTGAGGGGTCAAGGTGAGACTTTTTTAACAGTGCTCTCACCGTGGCCCTTTTCCAATTGGGGGGGACAATGCCTTGACTAAGAGAAGAGTTTATTAGATTGATGAAGATGGGGGTCACAGTGGGGGTTACCAGTTTTAGTTTGTTAATGGGTGCCAGGTCTGTTGGTGCTCCGCTTTTGATTGAGTTTAAGATTGTAAGAAATGTCTCCTTAGTTAGCTGGGAAAAGGAGTCAAGGCAGGGAGTGTCCGGTGCAGGGGAAGGGAGATTAGGGGACAGGTTGGGGGTTGGGAGTGTTTTTAGGATGGTGATCCCACTGCAGAGCCTGCATGTGCCATTAGATGTGCTTTAACAGTAGGATACAGGTGGCCATCAGACCTAGCAGCCTCAGAGTCAGTCTCACTGAAATCAAGGATTGAGTTTGAAACATTGGGCTTATAACCTGTATGTCCTGGACTCCCTGCTCCAGAGCATAGGGGCAGAACTGCACTGTGTCCAGAATAAGCTTAAAAAAGGAGCATCCAAGAAGGAGTCAGGTGTGACTTTGGCATTTTGAACCCTAGTGAGTGCAGAGGTTCACCCTAGTCTGGAGATAGGTGACGACTGCCTGGGGCGGGCCCAACTTCAGCCACTAGTCATCGAGGTAGGAGAAGACTGGAAACTCTTACCTCTCAAGAGTGAACTGGAAATGATTTTGACCTACTGTGAATGGCAGGTGTTGAACTTGGCCCTTTTGGCAGGTTCACCCCTAAACTTTTTGCTTTTAGATGTGACCTGGTGTTA
Source organism: Lissotriton vulgaris (assembly GCF_964263255.1). Lineage (NCBI taxonomy): Eukaryota > Metazoa > Chordata > Amphibia > Caudata > Salamandridae > Lissotriton > Lissotriton vulgaris. Next base: position 257,240,777 of record NC_141691.1, read on the forward strand.
GTTGTTTTTGGCTTCTGCGCACTTTAACACTGTGTCCCAGTGTAAAGTGTGTGCGCAATCTGAGTGCGTGTGATGAGATTGGCCTGTCCTCCCATAGGAATGCAAGGGGAATATGTGTGTCCATGGTAGTTCCTGATGGGTGAGGAGTGCAGGGGTGAGTTTGGTATGTGCACACTTGTGAGATTACATGCTATGCGATGGTGTGCGCGGATTTAATGTGTCTAGTGTAGAAGTACCACTTCTAGAAGTTGGCATGTCTGTGCAGTGAATGTGAATTACCTGTCTGGCTTGTGATTGGCTGGAGCTGGCTGGTGTGCCTGGCTCCAGGAGTCGGGATGGGTTTGCCCGGTGGTGAATGGGGAGATCTGCATGTTGATGACAGGGAGGAGCTGCACCTTGGACCTGAATAGGGCAGTGCCTTCCCTTCACAAAGCTGGCTCCGCCCCCTGTGGTGAGTCTGATGTCCCTAGCCTGTCCTGTGAATAGGGAGAGGGGCTGAGAAAAACTAAGTGCTCAAGAAACAGTTGTAACTGGTTCTCCCCCTGCCCTAAAGCCTTAGACAAAGCAAATGTCTGTATAAGAAGGGGCTGTGACCCCATGTATTGGTTCACTCTTGTTCATGACTTGAGGGGGGCCTTCTGCAGCTGGCGCCAGGAGGAACCGCCACTGGGGACTGCTGGAGGGCCCTGTGAGCTGGCCCCTGGGTCCAGCCTTTGCCCCCCTTTGCCTTCTGGAAGACTTTCCCTGGAACTATTTGCTACAGCGCCTGGGAAGCGCTGGGCCTTTACTTTCCTAAAGGAGCGCTCTACCTTTACTTCTTGTGGCTGAGAGGAGCAGCGTTTCTATTTGTGGCTGCAGCACAGAGCTGCGATCCTTTTCAAGAGGGAATCCTCAGCGTGGTGATCCCCCTACAAGTGTGCCTTGCCGAGCGGGTGCCTACCCCACGTTTATGGTGACTGGCTGATCGATTTTCGGCGCGGGAGCCCACCCCGCATATTTGCCGTGTTTCCTATACCTAGCAGGTGCCGACCCCACCAGGGGCTATGTGCGGCTTGGTCTTATCCCTATCGGGTGGCCACCCAGCCAGGGACTTGTGCATTTTAACGGGTGCCTACCCCATATTGTGCCGAAGGAATCAGCGTCCCTGCCCGGGGTCTTCGTTGAGAGGGCCGCGCCACCATTGGCTAAGGCGCCCCGGAGCCTGGAGGCTCGTCTCGAGGGCCGCGCTGCCATTGGCTGAGGCGCCTCCTGGACCAGGAGGCTTGTCGCAAAGGTCGCGCTGCAATTGGTCAAGGCGCCCCTGAGCCTGGGGGCTTGACACATCAGGCCACACTGCCATTGGCTGCCCACAGAAGTGACCCGGAAGCAGCGCTCCAGGAGAGAGGCAGGAACCAGGCCGAGTGAAGCGCGGAGACCGGGAGATTGAGGTGGCGTCTTCCTGAGCAGGTCTCCCGTGTGTGGTGGGAGCCCTGCAGGAAGAGAGGACCCATCCGGAGAGCAGCCAGAGGAGCCCCACGGTCTCGCCAGTGAGTAGGGATCCTCGGTTCAGTGTTGTGAGAGGGGAGCATTGGGGCACATTGCCAGTGCCCGCCCCCCCTCCTGCCGGTGCAACTTTCAATGGGGGGCTTTGTTGGGCTCATAAGATTGGTGCCGCAGTGTCGGTGCCCGCGTACTCCCCCCCCCAGTTGCCCAGCAACCGCTACGAGGGGCCATTTGATTATTTTGAGTCCCAGAGCAGGACTCCAACGTTGGCACATTTTGTTTAAAGAGCCTGTGTGGCTCCACCCTGGCCTTATATGGTTAAAGCGCTACTGTTTGGGGGCATATGGTTATTACCAGAGCCAGATGGCTCCACAGTCTGGCCCCATTATCTTTAGAGCCTAGATGGCTCCAACGATGGCATACTGAGGGCCCAGAGAGGTCCAGGCTGTTCCCCTGTTGTGCGGCAGCTATTCACAGCTGCCCCGCTTGAGAGAGGGCAGCTGCAACGTTCTTGGGCACAGCGTGTGCCAGTGCCCACCTGTTTGATTCCACAGCTGCCCAGCAATTAGTGGGCGGCTGCCTCGTTTAGGCCTGTTCTTTTGCATTGTTGCTTTTGGCTGCGTGCGCAGCCAGCCCTGACTTTTGGGACAAAGGGCGATTGAGCCCCACAGAAGGCCCGTTGGCCAGGGGTCAGTATCTAATGTGATTTTGGCACAAGGTGATTGCCGACTGTGTCTGTGATGATAATTGCCTAATGTGATTTATGCATAATGTGCAATGCCTTTATGCCTGTGATACCTCTAACTGTGCTTTCATGCTTAGGAGGTTGTTTTGCCTAGTATAGTTTATGCTAGTGAGTTTATGTTTCCCTGCGTGATCTAGGCCTAAGGTGATTAGGATTGCGTAGTGTGTTCCTACCTTTTACCAGTGGTTACTGGTTGTGTCCTACAATTCTATTTTGTGTTACAATTATTCTATGTTCTAGAAGTGCTATTTCTACTAAGTGCTGATTCTGACAGTGCCCACGTGGCCCTGTCATGTGTATATAATCCCCTGCAAATACTGCCCAGTGCCAGTTGTCACAGTGTATCTGCGTGATTATGATCTAATCTGTTTATGGTAATACAAAGGCTATTTTTATATATAACCTTGTGTGGAGTTCCTGTTTGTGGTCTGCCTAGTGTGTTGCTGCTGTGTGTGTGTGTTGCGCAAACGCTTTACACATTGCCTCCGAGATAAGCCTGACTGCTCGTGCCAAGCTACCAAGGGGGTGAGCAGGGGTTATCTTGGCGTGTAACTCCCTTGCCCTGACTAGAGTGGTGGTTTCTGCCTGGCTTTGGCGCAATCCTTAGCAAACCAGAAATCCCATTTCTAACTGCAGGTAATGCCTGTGAGAGTCCTGCTAGTCTAAGCTACCAACCAGCATCTTGAACTTCTCTTGCCACAGAAAGGTGTTGAGAGGGTGCAGAGCTCAATGCAGAAAGAAAGGAACTAATGTTAACATGTTGAGGTGGTGGGGGGCGCGGCCAAGCAGCATGGCCAACAGGACGTGAGCTCTGCCAGCTCCCGTCCTGCGGACCCGACAATCCTGTAGTTTATCCTGCCCAGGCTCCGGTGTGCCACCCTGAGCGACTGGAAATATTGCTGAAGGTGCGGGGACCATACTTGCCGAATCCCGGCTGGCGGGAGCAGCGGAGTGGCCGCGGAGTAGCCCCGGTGATCCGGGAGCGGCCGCCTCACCCACGCGAGCCCGTGGTCTGGGCCTGGTCGGCCGGGTGAGGCCAGATCCTGACGTGCTCCGGTGGGCCAGCGGGGGACTTGAGGAGCCTGTCCCGGGTCTGGACCCTGACCCAGGGGACGGCGCTGTGAGCAGAGGAGTGGTGGACGGCGCCGGTCCGAGAGACGCGCCGAGAGGAGTCTCGGTCCCGGTGCAACTGATCGCGCGCACCGGCTGGCGGCCAGGGGGGACCGGACCCGTGAGGGCGCCCTGGCGTGCGCATGCCTGGCTGTGCGGCTACCTGCCTGGGCGAGAGTCTGCCGCCCCGGAGCGGGGGAGCGACAGGAGAGCTGAGGACCGGAGCGTGCCCCTCCCCCACCGGGCTGCCATCTTGGAGTCGGTCGTCGGGCCGTGGGCGCCGGAGTGACCGGCGGCGCCTGCAAGTCCGGGTCCCAGAAGAAGCTGTGTGGCCGTGAGGTGAGAGCGGGCTGGGGGCCCAGAGGAGCGCAGACGGGCGGAGGGGACGGCGCAGACATGAGCACTGAGCCCCTGGCGGATCGCGCGGGGCCGGCATAGTTCTCCCGGGCCTACCTGCATCCTGGAGCGCAGGGGGGGAGGGGCGCAAGATCCCCCCACTGATTACCGGCGGGGCCCTGGGCCTCTGAGGACTCTACTAGTCGAGGGGTGCAGATTGGACTCCTAATTGCGGAGCCGAGGTAGGGCGCCTGGGGGGCCCCCCCCTTCCTGACTGCTGGCTGGGAGATCGGGGCATACAACCTACTCCGCCCATACAAGCCGGGTGCGGAGTGTGGAGGGGCCTCCTACCTGTGGAGCCAGGCTGGACGAGGGGATACAGCGCCGCACCCACTGGGGGCCACAGGGACCCTTGACGAGATCACGCCACCCAGCTGGCGAGGTGTGGTTACCGGATTTCTCCTTGCCGGGGCACAACGCTTCCTGCCAGTGCCTGCGGTGTCTGGGCCTTGCCTGCGACAGGAGTGTTGGGGGAGTGTGGAAGCCAGGCTGACTGCAAGGCCGGGAGCTCGGGCGCGACTCCACACGGAACTTTTCACAGACTGGGTGAAGGCGAGATTGGGCTTGCTGCTGCTTTCAAGGCAGGCCATCCCCGCATTGGGATCCTTCCGAAGATGCGTAAGGACAAGGCGTCCCGATCGTCGCAGGCCAACACGATCACCCAGTACACCACGCAGAGGCTGCCGCCCCAAAGGATTACTCGCCAATCAGGCCAGGATGAGGAGCCAGGGGGCTCCGGTGAGCCCACCCGTGCGGAACTCCTAAAGGCTATCCAGGGCTCCCACTCAGCGTTGGAGAGGCAAATAGAAACAGTCTCCATCAACGTCAATCTCCTGCGGACGGACCTCCGCAAGGTGGCGGACAAAGTCACAGATGCGGAGGCCAATATCGAGCAGCTACAGGGAGAGGTGGCCTCTCTCCGGAAGACGGTCACACACCTTACAGCGACGACTGGAGCCTTGGAACGGAGAGCTGAGGACGCGGAAGGGAGGGCACGTCGCAGCAACATTAGAGTCCTAGGGGTTCCGGAGAGAATGGAGGCGGGAGACCCTGAACGTTTTCTGGAAACATGGATTAGAGCGAAGCTGTGCCCGCAGGGTCTCTCGGAAGTGTGTGTCATCGAGAGAGCTCACCGGGCCCTGGTTCCCCCACCACAGCCGGGGGCCCCACCGCGAGCTCTGATTGCCAAGATATTGAATTATCGGGATCGAGACTGCATCCTGCGAGCGGCGAGGGAGAAGCCGGACCTAGCCATTGAAAATAGCCGGATTTCGATATACCCGGACTATACCCACCAAGTTCAGGAGATGAGGAAATCCTTCCTGGGGGTTAAACAGAAGCTCCGGGCGATGCAGTTGCAATACATGCTGCTGTATCCCGCCAAGCTCAAGGTGCTGGCACAGGGCAAGGCGCACTTCTTTGAATCCCCGGAGGAGGTATGGGAATGGTTGGAGGTTAGGGGAGACGGGGTTCCACCGGGAGCCCGTGGTGGGTCCAAGGAGACATGGGGGAGCCGTCCCCAGCGGCAGCGGAGGCCCCGGGGCGGACGGAGACGACGCTCTACGTCGGAACACACTGAGGAACCTAGAATCACGGTTGGGGCTGATGGGGGAATGCTCCTGGAACCCTTGCTGCAGGGAGCCGGGGCGGAGTCTCAAAACCCGCTGGGAACTGCGGAAATCCTGGTCCCAGACACGATGCCTGCTGTAGTGCGGGACATGACACCGTCAGACCTGGTGATTCAGGAGACCGGGGGAGCTGGGGCCCTGGAGGTGAATGGCCCACCCTGAGGTGATGTAGGAGCCGTATGTACTTTGTCTTTGGATGGCTACTGTGGATCCCGGGGTGGAGAGGGGTATAGGTGATCACTGGATTGACATTGTGCCCGGAGCCACCAGACTTTGCATTGGGGGGGAGAGGGGGGCCGGTGGATTTGCAGTGTGGGAATTGATTGATGTTCGGGAGACGGGGGTACTACTGTTGGAATTGGTCCTGTATGGTCGACTACAGTTGGTCCGGAGCCGGGAGAATTCAATGCGTGTATTGGGTCATGCGGGGAGCTGGGGGGGGGGGGGTGTATGCTGTTCATAGTTGTGTGAGGGTGTGATGGGTTGTGAGGGGTGTGTGGGGAGGCTGTGCACGTCCTGGCACCAGCGGGGGAAGGGCGGGTTGACAGGTTGGGTTGTTGTCGCTATCCTGCTCGTGGGTGGGGGAGGGGGGGAATGTTCTGCTGATGTTGCAATTTTGGGGGGGGGAGGATGGGGGGGAACTGTTTAAGAATGTTGGTATAGGCATCATGTGTATCACTGTTAAGGCCCCTAGGAGGCGGTATTTTGGCAGCAGACTGCATGGCCCGGCTGGGCACTTACAGGAACCATGGGATACAAATTTTTAACCTGGAATGTGCGTGGGTTGGGCACTTGTACCAAACGATATAGGGTCCTATCCTTCCTTCGGAGGCATGGCATTTCGATTGCATGTCTGCAAGAAACGTATCTGAATGAGGAGGGGGCGCAAAAGCTGGCTAAAAAATGGCGGGGTCAGGTCTTTCACTCTTCCTTTTCGACGTATGCGCGTGGGGTCTTGATCTGGGTAGCGCCCGGAGTCCCCCTCGCGGTACGGTATGCGGAGGCGGACATTGAGGGCAGGTACCTACTGCTGAGAGTGCTGTTGAATGGCAGGGACCTTACGCTACTTAAAACATATGCGCCTAACGTAGATGACGCGACCTTCTACCCACAAATGCAAGACGTCTTAGTGTCGGACGTGGACAGCCCTCTCCTGTGGTTCGGAGACTTTAACTGTGTCTTGGACCCTGTCCTGGATAGGCATCCTCCCCGAGCGGGGACGAAGCCTCGCATGACGGCGAGACTGCGCGAGGTCATGGCAAACTTGGGAGCGGTAGATGTGTGGCGTCAGAGTCACCCGTCACAGAAGCTGTACACTTGTTACACCCCTACACACGACACCCATAGCAGGCTAGATAGGGTCCTCGCTGCAAATATGGATGCGTCGTACTCCCTACAGGTCACCCATCTGGCCCGCTTCCTGTCTGACCACTCCCCGGTGTTGTGCGCTACACAGGACGTCGACCAGCCTTGCCACCCTCGTACATGGCGGATGCCCGCGGACCTCCTACAGGACCCATTGGGCAGAGATCATGTGCAGACTACTCTCACTAATTACGTCGACCTGAACTGGGAAGAAGATGGTGTGCCCCTGTCGACGAAATGGGAGGCTCTGAAGGCAGTGGTACGGGGTGAATGCATGGCTCTTACTTATGGAGTCCGCCGACAGCTGACCCGCGAACTGCGGGAGGCCGAAGACTCCCTGCGGACTCGGCAGGCCTCACCAAACCCTGGGGACCAGGAATTGGCCCTGGAGCGGGAAGCCCAGGCGCGAGTTCATGATATACTTACGCGCCTCAACAGATACACGCTGGGTCAATTTAGACAGCGCCTCCACAGGGAGGGGGACAAATCCAGCTGATTATTGGCCTGGATTTTAAAGCAAGAAGTGGCCCCGGTTCAGATAGTTGCCCTGAGGGGCCCTGATGGGGTCATGGTCCATTCGGAGTCCGGTATATTGCGGGTTCTCAAAACACACCTACAGCAGGTATATACGGCAGATCCGCTGGTCACGGAGGCGTCCTATCAGCCTTACCTCCGAGGAGTGACTCTTCAGGCCCTTCCGAGAGAAGCGGCGGAGGAATTAGATGGGGCCCTGACCCTCCACGAGGTGCGAGTGGCTATGGCAGGCTTACCGACGGCGAAATCCCCGGGAGGAGACGGGTTTCCTTCCGAGTTCTACCACGCATTCGGGGATGTCCTCGGCCCCCTCCTCCTCCAAGTCTTCCTTACGGCACTGGAGGAGGGCGCTCTTCCGCCCACAATGTACCAGGGTGAGATCTGCATGCTTCTAAAGCCGGGTGGCGATGGATATGACCCCGGGGCATACCGCCCTATCACAATGATTAACACGGATGTCAAGATCCTGACCAAACTCCTGGCCGCTCGGTTGGCGCCGCACATGGCCCAGTTGGTTCATGAGGACCAGTGTGGGTTCATCCCCGGACGCAACACCGCGATGAATCTGCGGCGATTAACCCATGTTATGCATGAGGTGCGTGGTAGAGAGGATCCCCAGGTCCTGGTGTCGATAGACTTGGCCAAGGCATTTGATACGGTTAGCTGGGGGTACCTATCGGCGGTGCTTCAACAGGTGGGATTGGGGCCCGTGTTTCGCAAGTGGATCCAGATACTATATCGGGCGCCTCGAGCCAGAGTCAAACTTGGGACTGCACGCTCGGAGGACTGGGCGTTGGGGAGGGGCACCCGTCAGGGATGCCCCCTCTCGCCACTCCTGTTCGCCCTGGCAATCGAGCCGTTGGCGGTGGAAGTCCGTACCACGATGGCCCAATGGGGAATCAAGGTGGGGAGTAATGTCCACACGGTGTCCTTAAATGCAGACGATGCTCTGTTTTACTTAACATCTCCGCAGGACGCGCTACCGGTCTTGCTTCAGCTACTGGACCGTTTTGGCGCAGCGTCGGGCCTGCGTATTAATGCAGGGAAGTCCCTGATCTTCCCCCTAGCGGGATGTGATGTGGACGCGCGCGGGGACTTGCCACGCCTGGGGCTGCGGTGGGAACTGGAGGCCTTTCGCTATCTGGGGATACAGGTGGTGTCGTCAGACGAACAATTGCTGGCCCGCAATGCGGATAGGGTGGTGCATTCCCTACAACAATCGGTGGCATTCTGGAACACGTTGCCTCTCTCCCTGATGGGACGACTGGCAGTGGCGAAAATGGTGATGCTGCTGCGAGTGCTATATGTGTTGCAGAATTCACTGTGCCCACTTCCCCCACGGATGTTCCGCACTCTCAATACACTCCTTACGTCCTTGCTCTGGGCAGGCAGGCGTAGTAGGGTTGCTTTGCACACGGTTGTCCGGAGCTGGGAGGAGGGGAGGCTGGAGGCGCCGAGATTCGACCTCTACTACTATGCAGCTCAGCTGCTGCCAGCGGCCAGGTGGTTCGCGGATGCAGACACCTGGGAACTACGGCTCCCCGCGGGGAGCGCGGAGGAAAGAACAGTACAGATGGCCCTGATGCGCGGCAGGGGAGCGGACGCGACGCTGCCATATATAGTGCGCCACACCGCAGCCGTTTGGCAACGTGTGGTGGAAAAAGTCCTACGGAGGGCTCCCTTTCACAGGGAACTGCCGATATGGATTATGGCCCCAGTGGTGGACATGGAGGTACACATGCCATTCCATGAATGGAGAGCGGGTGGGTGCGAACTGCTGGCAGATCTCTACCTGGACGACACGTTTCTATCTATCGAACGGGCGACGGAGACGTTCGGTCTCGGTGAGGGCCAATTCCTGCATTACAGGGGCCTCCATGCGTTGGCTCGGGACACTTGGCCGCAATTCCCTGATGTGCCCCCTGTGTCCCATACCCTCAATGTTATCCTTTCCTGTGGTAGGGGCAGGAAGCTGATAACCCTACTGTACTCGGCCATGCGGCTGGACTCCACCCCACCGGTACCCCCGGCATGGGCGGCTTGGGAGGCTGACCTGGGGGTTGTACTGGACCCGGCACAGCGCAAACGCATCGGTACCCTCACCCGGAAGGTGTCGTGCAATGCACGGTTCAAATTGACGCACTTTAACTTTTTACACCAAACTTATGTGACTCCGGTTGCCTTGAAGCGTATTGCCCCGGACAAGCGCGATGACTGCCCTAGGTGTGGCGCATCGGGTGCATCATTCCTTCATCTGGCGTGGGAGTGCCCGTTGGTTCGCACCTTCTGGCAATCGGTGGTGGCGCACATTCGTAAGGTTACTGAACTCCGGATGGAACTGACCCCCCTTCACTGCTTGTTAGCCTTAGTCCCCAAGCCCAGGGGGTGTAATTTGTCCTACAAAATGTTACAACTGCTATTAGTACTGGCCAGGAGGAGGGTGGCCATCACATGGATGGGACAGAGGGCCCCAGAGATGTCGCAGTGGCTTAGAGATGTAGGGGAATGGACCCTGGCGGAGGAAACCTTTATGCAAACAGTACGTAGGGATGTGAAGCTGCAGGACGACCTGCTTGCATGGAGAATGATGCGAGAGGTGGGAGAGGCAGCCGAGGACTTGGATGGTACAAGTGCGGAGTTGTTCACCCCTGGGGACACAGGGTCTGAAGATGAGGGTGGTGGGGAGGGTGAGGGAGGGCAGTGAGTCAGGGGAGTGCCTGACCGCACACGCACATGTAGGATACACCGGTGAGGAATTGTGTTATAGTATCTGTAAGTTTCATGCCTAATATACGTAATGATAGCTGCTTTATCTGCCGATAGGAGTGCCATAATGAGATGAACGACCTGTGTACACATGTTTTAGTCACAAATGCCGAAGTTTTGGGGGGGAGGGCTCCACTGGGGAGTTGGGGGGTAACCTGTATAACAGAAAAAGAAAAAGCAGATTAGAATATCCTGCCGCGCAGTTACATGGCTAGGTTCAAGTCCTGGCTTCCATGCTACCACCTACCGCCGCCCGGCCTTCGGGTTGTGGGCTGAGGGGCCGTGTACACAGCAGTATGTTATTGGCTATAATGTTGTTGCTTTTTTGTAACTGTCGGCGCAACTGTTATATACTATCATTGTCTGCGACAAAAATAAAGTTTTTTTAAAAAAAAACATGTTGAGGTGGTGCATATATGAGCACTGCAACCTCACTTCTGACATGGTCGATACTGAGCCGACTGATGCCACCAACCAGAATGCAGAGGTACTGTTCAAGATTTTATTGACGCAGTCTGATGCCTGGGGAATATTCTAAGGTGAGGAATATGGGGTTAGAAGTCTCTATCTGTGATAGTATTGCTTAGATATTTAGCTTGACATTGGAGTGCATGATAGGGACAATATAATAATGGTTAGTGCTGGAAAAGGGTCTATGAATGCCTTTGGATTATATTGAAGGACAATTGAAAACTATATTGTTCAGCAACTCTCTTGATTTAGATGTCTGCTTTTCTTTCGCCAGGAGCTACAGAGGACAGAGTTTGTTACCTGCAACTGTACAGATATACCCACTGGAGCAGCAAATCAATGAATAAATACATTTTGGGAATCAAAAATCAAAGGGAATCCTGACCAAGGCTTTCTAAGTATCCCTACCTACAGAATGCTTGGTGTTTGCCGCTTTAGTTGAGGCAATGATTTACAAAAAGGGGGTGGTGATGAACAGAGTGTCTGAGTTAAACAGACCACTCTTACCCAGTCCAAAGATCAGGGTTTGATCCATCACCGTTATTTATCTCACTGCCCCATCCCAGCTCAGAACCTGGCTATATGCAAATCAGTCTGTCCCTGGCCCAGTGCATCATGGGAACAGGGCAGACTAAACTACCAAGCCAATTCTTCACCAGAAAGGAGACAAGCTACCGGGGACCGGTTTCTGGCATTTCAGCCTTCTTCGGCCCGGCTTGCTTGAATCCTGATGGAGCAGTGAGAAAGGGACTCATGTCTGAGTATACCCTGCCACACCTATAGTGGCCAAAAACGATTTACAAAAAGGGGGTGGTGATGAACAGAGTGTCTGAGTTAAACAGACCACTCTTACCCAGTCCAAAGATCAGGGTTTGATCCATCACCGTTATTTATCTCACTGCCCCATCCCAGCTCAGAACCTGGCTATATGCAAATCAGTCTGTCCCTGGCCCAGTGCATCATGGGAACAGGGCAGACTAAACTACCAAGCCAATTCTTCACCAGAAAGGAGACAAGCTACCGGGGACCGGTTTCTGGCATTTCAGCCTTCTTCGGCCCGGCTTGCTTGAATCCTGATGGAGCAGTGAGAAAGGGACTCATGTCTGAGTATACCCTGCCACACCTATAGTGGCCAAAAACGATTTACAAAAAGGGGGTGGTGATGAACAGAGTGTCTGAGTTAAACAGACCACTCTTACCCAGTCCAAAGATCAGGGTTTGATCCATCACCGTTATTTATCTCACTGCCCCATCCCAGCTCAGAACCTGGCTATATGCAAATCAGTCTGTCCCTGGCCCAGTGCATCATGGGAACAGGGCAGACTAAACTACCAAGCCAATTCTTCACCAGAAAGGAGACAAGCTACCGGGGACCGGTTTCTGGCATTTCAGCCTTCTTCGGCCCGGCTTGCTTGAATCCTGATGGAGCAGTGAGAAAGGGACTCATGTCTGATGGATCTAGCCCTGATCTCTTGACTGGGTGAGAGTATTCTGTTTAATTCAGAGACTCTGTCCCTCACCACCCCTTGTTGTAAATATTTTTGTCCACCCTAAGCGTGGAAGGGTATACTCAGATGTGAGTCCCTTGCTCATTGCACCATCAGGATTCAAGCAAGCTGGGCCGAAGAGGCTGAAATGCCAGAAACCGGTCCCCGGTAGCTTGTTTCCTTCCCAGTGTAAGAATTGGCTTTTGTAGTTTGGTTTGCCCTGTTCCCATCATGCACTGGGACAGGAACAGACTAATTTGCATACAGCCAGGTTCTGAAACTGGGATGGTGCAGTGAGCTAAAAAACGGTGTTGGATCTAGCCCTGATCTCTTGACTGGGTGAGAGTATTCTGTTTAATTCAGAGACTCTGTCCCTCACCACCCCTTGTTGTAAATATTTTTGTCCACCCTAAGCGTGGAAGGGTATACTCAGATGTGAGTCCCTTGCTCATTGCACCATCAGGATTCAAGCAAGCTGGGCCGAAGAGGCTGAAATGCCAGAAACCGGTCCCCGGTAGCTTGTTTCCTTCCCAGTGTAAGAATTGGCTTTTGTAGTTTGGTTTGCCCTGTTCCCATCATGCACTGGGACAGGAACAGACTAATTTGCATACAGCCAGGTTCTGAAACTGGGATGGTGCAGTGAGCTAAAAAACGGTGTTGGATCTAGCCCTGATCTCTTGACTGGGTGAGAGTATTCTGTTTAATTCAGAGACTCTGTCCCTCACCACCCCTTGTTGTAAATATTTTTGTCCACCCTAAGCGTGGAAGGGTATACTCAGATGTGAGTCCCTTGCTCATTGCACCATCAGGATTCAAGCAAGCTGGGCCGAAGAGGCTGAAATGCCAGAAACCGGTCCCCGGTAGCTTGTTTCCTTCCCAGTGTAAGAATTGGCTTTTGTAGTTTGGTTTGCCCTGTTCCCATCATGCACTGGGACAGGAACAGACTAATTTGCATACAGCCAGGTTCTGAAACTGGGATGGTGCAGTGAGCTAAAAAACGGTGTTGGATCTAGCCCTGATCTCTTGACTGGGTGAGAGTATTCTGTTTAATTCAGAGACTCTGTCCCTCACCACCCCTTGTTGTAAATATTTTTGTCCACCCTAAGCGTGGAAGGGTATACTCAGATGTGAGTCCCTTGCTCATTGCACCATCAGGATTCAAGCAAGCTGGGCCGAAGAGGCTGAAATGCCAGAAACCGGTCCCCGGTAGCTTGTTTCCTTCCCAGTGTAAGAATTGGCTTTTGTAGTTTGGTTTGCCCTGTTCCCATCATGCACTGGGACAGGAACAGACTAATTTGCATACAGCCAGGTTCTGAAACTGGGATGGTGCAGTGAGCTAAAAAACGGTGTTGGATCTAGCCCTGATCTCTTGACTGGGTGAGAGTATTCTGTTTAATTCAGAGACTCTGTCCCTCACCACCCCTTGTTGTAAATATTTTTGTCCACCCTAAGCGTGGAAGGGTATACTCAGATGTGAGTCCCTTGCTCATTGCACCATCAGGATTCAAGCAAGCTGGGCCGAAGAGGCTGAAATGCCAGAAACCGGTCCCCGGTAGCTTGTTTCCTTCCCAGTGTAAGAATTGGCTTTTGTAGTTTGGTTTGCCCTGTTCCCATCATGCACTGGGACAGGAACAGACTAATTTGCATACAGCCAGGTTCTGAAACTGGGATGGTGCAGTGAGCTAAAAAACGGTGTTGGATCTAGCCCTGATCTCTTGACTGGGTGAGAGTATTCTGTTTAATTCAGAGACTCTGTCCCTCACCACCCCTTGTTGTAAATATTTTTGTCCACCCTAAGCGTGGAAGGGTATACTCAGATGTGAGTCCCTTGCTCATTGCACCATCAGGATTCAAGCAAGCTGGGCCGAAGAGGCTGAAATGCCAGAAACCGGTCCCCGGTAGCTTGTTTCCTTCCCAGTGTAAGAATTGGCTTTTGTAGTTTGGTTTGCCCTGTTCCCATCATGCACTGGGACAGGAACAGACTAATTTGCATACAGCCAGGTTCTGAAACTGGGATGGTGCAGTGAGCTAAAAAACGGTGTTGGATCTAGCCCTGATCTCTTGACTGGGTGAGAGTATTCTGTTTAATTCAGAGACTCTGTCCCTCACCACCCCTTGTTGTAAATATTTTTGTCCACCCTAAGCGTGGAAGGGTATACTCAGATGTGAGTCCCTTGCTCATTGCACCATCAGGATTCAAGCAAGCTGGGCCGAAGAGGCTGAAATGCCAGAAACCGGTCCCCGGTAGCTTGTTTCCTTCCCAGTGTAAGAATTGGCTTTTGTAGTTTGGTTTGCCCTGTTCCCATCATGCACTGGGACAGGAACAGACTAATTTGCATACAGCCAGGTTCTGAAACTGGGATGGTGCAGTGAGCTAAAAAACGGTGTTGGATCTAGCCCTGATCTCTTGACTGGGTGAGAGTATTCTGTTTAATTCAGAGACTCTGTCCCTCACCACCCCTTGTTGTAAATATTTTTGTCCACCCTAAGCGTGGAAGGGTATACTCAGATGTGAGTCCCTTGCTCATTGCACCATCAGGATTCAAGCAAGCTGGGCCGAAGAGGCTGAAATGCCAGAAACCGGTCCCCGGTAGCTTGTTTCCTTCCCAGTGTAAGAATTGGCTTTTGTAGTTTGGTTTGCCCTGTTCCCATCATGCACTGGGACAGGAACAGACTAATTTGCATACAGCCAGGTTCTGAAACTGGGATGGTGCAGTGAGCTAAAAAACGGTGTTGGATCTAGCCCTGATCTCTTGACTGGGTGAGAGTATTCTGTTTAATTCAGAGACTCTGTCCCTCACCACCCCTTGTTGTAAATATTTTTGTCCACCCTAAGCGTGGAAGGGTATACTCAGATGTGAGTCCCTTGCTCATTGCACCATCAGGATTCAAGCAAGCTGGGCCGAAGAGGCTGAAATGCCAGAAACCGGTCCCCGGTAGCTTGTTTCCTTCCCAGTGTAAGAATTGGCTTTTGTAGTTTGGTTTGCCCTGTTCCCATCATGCACTGGGACAGGAACAGACTAATTTGCATACAGCCAGGTTCTGAAACTGGGATGGTGCAGTGAGCTAAAAAACGGTGTTGGATCTAGCCCTGATCTCTTGACTGGGTGAGAGTATTCTGTTTAATTCAGAGACTCTGTCCCTCACCACCCCTTGTTGTAAATATTTTTGTCCACCCTAAGCGTGGAAGGGTATACTCAGATGTGAGTCCCTTGCTCATTGCACCATCAGGATTCAAGCAAGCTGGGCCGAAGAGGCTGAAATGCCAGAAACCGGTCCCCGGTAGCTTGTTTCCTTCCCAGTGTAAGAATTGGCTTTTGTAGTTTGGTTTGCCCTGTTCCCATCATGCACTGGGACAGGAACAGACTAATTTGCATACAGCCAGGTTCTGAAACTGGGATGGTGCAGTGAGCTAAAAACGGTGTTGGATCTAGCCCTGATCTCTTGACTGGGTGAGAGTATTCTGTTTAATTCAGAGACTCTGTCCCTCACCACCCCTTGTTGTAAATATTTTTGTCCACCCTAAGCGTGGAAGGGTATACTCAGATGTGAGTCCCTTGCTCATTGCACCATCAGGATTCAAGCAAGCTGGGCCGAAGAGGCTGAAATGCCAGAAACCGGTCCCCGGTAGCTTGTTTCCTTCCCAGTGTAAGAATTGGCTTTTGTAGTTTGGTTTGCCCTGTTCCCATCATGCACTGGGACAGGAACAGACTAATTTGCATACAGCCAGGTTCTGAAACTGGGATGGTGCAGTGAGCTAAAAAACGGTGTTGGATCTAGCCCTGATCTCTTGACTGGGTGAGAGTATTCTGTTTAATTCAGAGACTCTGTCCCTCACCACCCCTTGTTGTAAATATTTTTGTCCACCCTAAGCGTGGAAGGGTATACTCAGATGTGAGTCCCTTGCTCATTGCACCATCAGGATTCAAGCAAGCTGGGCCGAAGAGGCTGAAATGCCAGAAACCGGTCCCCGGTAGCTTGTTTCCTTCCCAGTGTAAGAATTGGCTTTTGTAGTTTGGTTTGCCCTGTTCCCATCATGCACTGGGACAGGAACAGACTAATTTGCATACAGCCAGGTTCTGACTGGGATGGTGCAGTGAGCTAAAAAACGGTGTTGGATCTAGCCCTGATCTCTTGACTGGGTGAGAGTATTCTGTTTAATTCAGAGACTCTGTCCCTCACCACCCCTTGTTGTAAATATTTTTGTCCACCCTAAGCGTGGAAGGGTATACTCAGATGTGAGTCCCTTGCTCATTGCACCATCAGGATTCAAGCAAGCTGGGCCGAAGAGGCTGAAATGCCAGAAACCGGTCCCCGGTAGCTTGTTTCCTTCCCAGTGTAAGAATTGGCTTTTGTAGTTTGGTTTGCCCTGTTCCCATCATGCACTGGGACAGGAACAGACTAATTTGCATACAGCCAGGTTCTGAAACTGGGATGGTGCAGTGAGCTAAAAAACGGTGTTGGATCTAGCCCTGATCTCTTGACTGGGTGAGAGTATTCTGTTTAATTCAGAGACTCTGTCCCTCACCACCCCTTGTTGTAAATATTTTTGTCCACCCTAAGCGTGGAAGGGTATACTCAGATGTGAGTCCCTTGCTCATTGCACCATCAGGATTCAAGCAAGCTGGGCCGAAGAGGCTGAAATGCCAGAAACCGGTCCCCGGTAGCTTGTTTCCTTCCCAGTGTAAGAATTGGCTTTTGTAGTTTGGTTTGCCCTGTTCCCATCATGCACTGGGACAGGAACAGACTAATTTGCATACAGCCAGGTTCTGAAACTGGGATGGTGCAGTGAGCTAAAAAACGGTGTTGGATCTAGCCCTGATCTCTTGACTGGGTGAGAGTATTCTGTTTAATTCAGAGACTCTGTCCCTCACCACCCCTTGTTGTAAATATTTTTGTCCACCCTAAGCGTGGAAGGGTATACTCAGATGTGAGTCCCTTGCTCATTGCACCATCAGGATTCAAGCAAGCTGGGCCGAAGAGGCTGAAATGCCAGAAACCGGTCCCCGGTAGCTTGTTTCCTTCCCAGTGTAAGAATTGGCTTTTGTAGTTTGGTTTGCCCTGTTCCCATCATGCACTGGGACAGGAACAGACTAATTTGCATACAGCCAGGTTCTGAAACTGGGATGGTGCAGTGAGCTAAAAAACGGTGTTGGATCTAGCCCTGATCTCTTGACTGGGTGAGAGTATTCTGTTTAATTCAGAGACTCTGTCCCTCACCACCCCTTGTTGTAAATATTTTTGTCCACCCTAAGCGTGGAAGGGTATACTCAGATGTGAGTCCCTTGCTCATTGCACCATCAGGATTCAAGCAAGCTGGGCCGAAGAGGCTGAAATGCCAGAAACCGGTCCCCGGTAGCTTGTTTCCTTCCCAGTGTAAGAATTGGCTTTTGTAGTTTGGTTTGCCCTGTTCCCATCATGCACTGGGACAGGAACAGACTAATTTGCATACAGCCAGGTTCTGAAACTGGGATGGTGCAGTGAGCTAAAAAAACGGTGTTGGATCTAGCCCTGATCTCTTGACTGGGTGAGAGTATTCTGTTTAATTCAGAGACTCTGTCCCTCACCACCCCTTGTTGTAAATATTTTTGTCCACCCTAAGCGTGGAAGGGTATACTCAGATGTGAGTCCCTTGCTCATTGCACCATCAGGATTCAAGCAAGCTGGGCCGAAGAGGCTGAAATGCCAGAAACCGGTCCCCGGTAGCTTGTTTCCTTCCCAGTGTAAGAATTGGCTTTTGTAGTTTGGTTTGCCCTGTTCCCATCATGCACTGGGACAGGAACAGACTAATTTGCATACAGCCAGGTTCTGAAACTGGGATGGTGCAGTGAGCTAAAAAACGGTGTTGGATCTAGCCCTGATCTCTTGACTGGGTGAGAGTATTCTGTTTAATTCAGAGACTCTGTCCCTCACCACCCCTTGTTGTAAATATTTTTGTCCACCCTAAGCGTGGAAGGGTATACTCAGATGTGAGTCCCTTGCTCATTGCACCATCAGGATTCAAGCAAGCTGGGCCGAAGAGGCTGAAATGCCAGAAACCGGTCCCCGGTAGCTTGTTTCCTTCCCAGTGTAAGAATTGGCTTTTGTAGTTTGGTTTGCCCTGTTCCCATCATGCACTGGGACAGGAACAGACTAATTTGCATACAGCCAGGTTCTGAAACTGGGATGGTGCAGTGAGCTAAAAAACGGTGTTGGATCTAGCCCTGATCTCTTGACTGGGTGAGAGTATTCTGTTTAATTCAGAGACTCTGTCCCTCACCACCCCTTGTTGTAAATATTTTTGTCCACCCTAAGCGTGGAAGGGTATACTCAGATGTGAGTCCCTTGCTCATTGCACCATCAGGATTCAAGCAAGCTGGGCCGAAGAGGCTGAAATGCCAGAAACCGGTCCCCGGTAGCTTGTTTCCTTCCCAGTGTAAGAATTGGCTTTTGTAGTTTGGTTTGCCCTGTTCCCATCATGCACTGGGACAGGAACAGACTAATTTGCATACAGCCAGGTTCTGAAACTGGGATGGTGCAGTGAGCTAAAAAACGGTGTTGGATCTAGCCCTGATCTCTTGACTGGGTGAGAGTATTCTGTTTAATTCAGAGACTCTGTCCCTCACCACCCCTTGTTGTAATTAGTTGAGGCAATAGCATTATAGATCTCGTTAGTTTTATGTTATTTATATGTGCAATAACTGTCTGAGATTCTCATTGCTCTAACAGGGAAACTTAAAGATGCTCAAGAGGGAAAACAGTGGGGTCTTGAAAGCTTTCTGATCTTAGAGAGACAGATCTTTGTGTTAAGTGGGAGAGATTAGAGTTCCAGGTTTTCAAGCATGCCATGGCAAAGATTTTTTAGGAGGCAGAGATGAGGGGACTGTAGAACAGGTTACTTACTTTTGTTGCTGCATTATCTGGTAAAGTCAATATCTAGCCGCATATTACTTGCCTTTGAAATTCCGTGTCGTCAGACTGAATCCGGAGGATTTTTTTGTATACAGTTCTCCTACGTGCCACTACGTGGCATCTATCAGCTCCATGAAGCAACATCTGTGTCGTCCACGCCGGAAGTCGGAAGTGATATCCGCATCACCTATATTGGCGCCACCTCGGTGAGCTAACGTCTGTTACTTTTCACGACTTTCCAAGTGAGGAGTGCGGAGCCATGAAGTGTACTGACACTGACGTGTTCCAACTAGGGACCTGGAAGGGATTATCCCTAACTCTAGAAATCTATCCACATAGCGACGAGGATGGGTTGGTCGGTAAGGAATCTGTAGCTAGATATTTTCTCTACCAGATAATGCGTTACTGAAGATAAGTAACTTGTGCATCTGATAGAGACATCTGGCTGCATAGATACCCAAGCAATACTGTCCCAGCCTGGTAGATGTCCAGGACTGGAACTCCACATGCCAATGCAGTGGTAGCAGCTTTAGCTCTGGTGGAATGAGCCTTTAAGACCCCAGGGGGCTGCTTCTTGGCCAGTGCTTAGCAGAGCTTAATAAAAAGAAAATGCTTCATTTCTGCACCGCCTGCTCCTGCTTCTCTCCAACATACCACACGAAGAGTTGGTCATGCACCCAGAACTCATGTGTGCTCAAGGTAGAACGACAATGCTCTTTTTGGGTCCAGACAGTGGAGTCACTCCTCTTCTTTTTAGGGATGTGGAGGAGCATAGAAAGTGGGCAAAGTTTGGGATTGGCCCAAATGGAATGGTGCTACCACTTTCAGGAAGAAAGAGGCCCTAATGCAGTTTGCCTGAAAAAAGAGACAGGAATGGAGGCTTGGATGAGAAAGCCTGCATATCATTTACCCTCCGGGCAGATGTTTTTGCCACGAGACAGCCTGTTTTGATGGTGAGCAGCCGGAGGGGAGGAATATGCAGAGGCTACAAATGAGGCCTTCTTCAGGATCTGTGGCAGCACTTGCGCTACTGTGTCCCACAGACTTTGGGAGTAGCTGCTCAATGAGCATGTGGTATTCACTGACTGCAATGCAAGGCTGATGGAAGAAAACATCTTCTTTCCCAAGCTATCCAGCCTCTTTGATTCCCTGTTTTGGGGTGTGGCAGGGAAAGAGCCATGGGATGTAGAGGTTTGGACCACCAAGCTCTAAGTATTGGGGTGTTGGGCGAGGAAGTTTGGTCCCCACGTGCAGGGCAGTGGTGGAGGACATTTGTCCTATTCACAGGACCCCATGTGTTGGGCTTGGACCAGGGTCCCAGTTTGACATCTGTTAGTGCTTCATTAAAAGTGAGTTTCAGAAGAGGAAGCTCCTGGTTGAAGCACTTCATCAAAGATGTTTGTCTATATTGCCACCGAGGGCAACTCACAATCTAGGACCTCAGCTGCGCGGAAATAAATGGGGCTCGTGCTGCCGGCGCCACCAGGAGCATCAGTATCGAGTCCAGCATCCTGGGAGGTGGCTGTGGCACAATCTATGCCAGTCTGGATCTGTGATCGGATCTACGGGGGCCCATTTCGACTGCAGGCCAAAGCCACAGGCGCAGAACCAAATAGGGCCAGTGCCAACCCTGTGCGGCCCCAAGGCGCTCCACAGGGTTCAGTTTGCTCAAATATGCAGCGCATGGCCTCATAAAATTCTTTTATCTGAGCAGGGGTCCGGCTCCCTGAATAGTTGGGAAGCTCTGAGTTGGCCCTGCCAACAAATCTGAAGAACTGTGCCTTGAATGCTGATGATCCTTTGTCGCATCAGCTGACTGACGAGGAGAAGTCAAAGCACGTTTCATCTTCCTATGATTCTTGTGCCTCTTTACCCGATGACTTGGAGTGGGAGGAAAAGGACTTGGGACTCCTAGAGCGGTTCCGCAAACTCCCTCTTGATCAGGACCAAGATGGTCGTGGCATTGCCTGTGGGGCTGCTAGTAGTTTCAGGGATTGCTCCCTCAAAGCCTTCGGTGCCCTGGCCCGGCAGTCAAAGCACTTCCTCGAAGACATCACCTAGACAAAATCAGGAGGAACATTTCTTCAGAAAAGAATTTGACAAAATATCAAAAAAATTGCGTCAAAAAGCAGCAAAGGGATAGCTTTTTGTCCAGATCATCACTAACTGGTGAGGAAAGAAAAGAACTGACGTTCTTGCACTGAGGGGTACAATGCTGCCGTACGGAGCAATCGATGCCACCTACCGGCTCGGTGGGATACAGCTCATGCAAAAATCTTCTGGATCCAGCCTGACGCCTGAAAGAAAAGAAAAAACTAATCTGTTGATAGATTTCTCTATCAGATGTGAGCATACAGTTTGAATCTAGAGGCAATGAAATCAGACAAGTTCTGGTATATAGCTTCCTGGACAATTCCTTAAACATGAAAGTCCTGCATACCATAAGACAAGGTAGGGACTGGAGAATGGGTTAGATGTGGTCCCTACTTAAAATCTTGACAATGACTCATGGTAAAGGATTTTGTGATAGCTTTACACTACATAAACTATTTTTGGGTGCTGCAAGGTATGTTGAGTCTAGTCGGATTGAAATGAGCGTGTTAAGTACTGGGTCGTGGTTGCCGTGATGACGTCACGTACCTACTCAGATGCCGCCCTTGCGTGCTGACATCAGTTCTGTACACGACTTTCTGTGCCACCAACGCAGAGCCATGCAAGATACTGACCACTGGTGCATTGAAACTAGGGCCCTGAAAGGGATGACCCTAGAAATCAGTTCGCAGAACGGGGAGGATGGGTGGGGCGGAACGGAATCTATCACTAACTAATGTTTCTTACAGATATATTGTTACCGACGGTAAGTAATTTGTGCACCTAAAAGAAACACGTTAGTGAAAGATTCCTTAACTTAGAACAGATACCCCAGCAATCTCCACCCCAGTGGTGGGCCTGCAAACTAAGATCACACCAGAAAGTCCTGTAGAACTTAACTGCCAAACAAGCCGTCTCTCCGGACTTGGCTGTCCCGGCAATGCCACACCCATCCTCCCCATTCTGCGAAACTGAATTCTAGGGTCATCTTTTTCAGGGTCCTAGTTTCAATGCACCAGTGGTCAGTACCTTGCATGGCTCAGCATTCCTGGCACCGGAAGTCGTCTACAGAACTGACATCAGCGCACTAAGTAGCTGCGTGACGTCATCTCGGCGACCACAATGCCATCAACGGACGCAGAGCCACACAATACCACCTCCCAACGTGCAGGGGTACTGCTGATGAAAACTTTCCGGAACCAGTCTGACGCCTGGGGGTAATTCTAAGGTAAAGAATCTATCACTAATGTGTTTCTTTCAGATCTCTCTGTTTTAAGAAGGGCAGAACTTCAGGAAATTATTCGCCATCCAATACCTAATTATATCCAGTCTTAAAAGAAACTTTGGGTCTTTGAAATCACAAAAGAGGGTACATTTTAAAACAGTCTCCTTCTACATATCACAAGTGAGCTATGGGTCCTATGCTGGCATTATAAAAAACAAGGTGACATTATTGGGTCTGGTGGGACACCACAGCTGATCAGTGAATCAAAGTGAAGAGAGTCACTGAGTTGGTTCTGTCAAGCAGAATAACTGAAGCTCCCTGACAGTCTAACCTGAGTAGCCTGTGCTCTTCAGCATTGGGAAGAGTGCAGAATGGTTGATGGTGTTAAAGGAATCTTTACACCATCACCACCATCAAAATGGAGCCTAAGATTGTTTATGACAGACAGAATGAATAGCTTTGTATTCATTTCAGGTCTAAATACTGTTGAAATGAGCTATAAGCCCATATTTTGTCACAAAATCCTGGACGTGCAAGAAGGCTATTTTCTTTAAGATCTTTGAGAAATAGGGAACAAAGATGATTCTATCTGGAGAAGGTACAGACCATCTTTGTCAACTGAGCTATTTTACTGATGAATTTGTTTGACATGTATGACGATGTGCATTGGTGTAGTTCTGTGCCCCCCCAGAGCCTTGGGTAATGCATTTCAGCTGATGCGCAGTTTACCTCCTCACTTTGCACTTCTCCTGATGCCCTTAAATATCTCAAATGCTAATAAAGCTGTGCTAAGACTGATTGCAAATCAGTCTGGCTGCACAAGCTTGGCTGAGAAGAGTGTGGGACAGTGGTGTAGCAAAGAGAGGGGGCGGTCCGCCCCGGACGGCATGAGTTTTGGGGGCAGCAGCCTCCCAGCTCTTATCTGCGGCCAACGCGGGAATCGGATGCACCACCCCTCCTCTGCTATTACCCGGGGCTGTGGCAGGAATCACTAGCTCCCCCCCTGCTCTAACATGCCGCGGATGGCAAATGCATGGACTGCCACAGGAGGCACATGGTCTAGCTATGCCACTGGTGTGGTATGCAGTCCTTCCGCAATTATCTCTATCCCTCCCATCCAGCTCCCACTCAGAGTAGACTTCCTATGGCAGTTGGAGGGTCAGGTTCTACATCCTATCCTCAAATTCTCCCCTCTTACGCCTGCAGATTGGAGCACCTAGCCTGGCAGTTTGGGCTGTACTGTTCCTAATTGATATATTTGAAAAATGTTTAGCATATGGATGGGTCTAAACTGAGGTCGCCTGGCGTAGGAGGCTGGCTTAGAATATGATGCACACTTATTTAAGTGAAACACCTTCCACTAATCCAAGCAACCCTTATGGTGATATCAGGGATCTTAGACAACAATAGAAAACTTTTTAAGTGGTAGCTGTGGAGAGTAGCCTTTAGGCTTATCAAGAAGAAGTTTTAAGCAGCATATTTTACCATATCTAATCATATAGTGTAGGTTAAATGAAAAAGAACCACACAGTGTATATACAAATATATGTCTATTTATTACACAGCACTCGCCAACACATTGGTATATCTTCTACCCAGCGATATAAACACAAATACACAATAATATTTCAATTACAATAGGTAAGTAAGCACAAAATACAATTGTCTCTAGGAGAAGACCAAACTATATACTAAAGAAGGGGAACGCAAACTGCGACTGAAGTAGGGACATCAACCAGGAGACTAAGAGGAGCTGGGAATACCAAGAAATACCCAAGGTAAGTACCCAGGAACCCCACAGAGGCTGTGTGCAGAGTAGAAACACAGCCGTGTGTCCAATAGAAGTCAACAGGAAAGTTGTAGTTGCCGTTTTGGAGAAGAAGATCCTTTCCAGTGGACCCTGAAGAAACCCCAGGGAAGACAGAGGGTTGGAAAGTCACCCCACCGGTGGATACCCGAAGAAACAGGATACCTAAATCAGGGAAGCCGGGTGCATAGGTGGGAAGTGACGTTGGGAACCGCCGTAGACCACAATAGAGGACTTCGAAAGCGATACCCTTGTGAAGACTGTGCAAGAGTCTGGAAGGAATACAAGGGTAGATTCTTGAAGAGCAGAATCTGCAAGTAGAGGGGACAGACTCTATGCCACTCAGAGGTGACCAGGTGGCATAGAAGAGCAATGCCACTGATGCTAGGTTCAGGAGTGATGATGTGACCTTGTCTCTGCAACTGTAAGGACCCAGCAATGCTGAGGAAGACGATGAGCCGTGCACATCGGATGTTGACAACCAGGGGGTCGGTGCCCAGCGGGAGCATCAACAAGCCTTGGCAGCTGCAACAGGTGTGGAAAGCAAAGAAGGAGCGGCGTTGGGACCAGCAAGGTCCAAGGGATTCACCACAAGAAGGAGAGTCAGAGCCTGCCCCGAGCAAGCATGCAAGCCCACTGGAGCAGAAGAAGACCATTGATGGACCCACAGGCGGAAGGCAAAGGAGTAGCAGAAGGACCTTGAGCAGCTCACCAAAGATGAAGGCCCATGTTTCAGAGGGTGCTGTGAGGATGCTGTACTTGGCAGAAAGAGATGCTGGAGGCTGGAGTTTCTTGTGCCCAAAGATCTCTAGAGTTCAGAGCCACCAAGCCTTGACAACGGCAAGTAGAAACAGTGCACAGGGGTTTGGTCCCTGAGGTTCCAACAAGGGATACAGGCCTCAAAATTGCAGAGAGGGCAGGTCAGGCCTCAAGGGAGTTGCAGAATCACCACCTGTTTGAAGTCCATGGGACATCAGGAGCAGCAGACAGGTTAGCTTTGTTGCGGTGCCTGCAGATGCATGGAAGTGACTCCTTTACTCCAAGGGAGATTACTCAGGGTGTCCTTGATGCCCACAGCTCTGTCGAAGATCCTGTAAGAAGCACAGACACAGACGACAAAGAACACTTGCAGAACAGCGAGACCAGCAGCAGCAGGAGTCTTCCATGATGCTGTCTTGGCTCCAGACGAAATGCAGTGAAGTTCAAATGCCCAGACAGTCAAAGAGTGACGTGTTTTAGGCTTGAGGCTTGTCCCATGGTGAATCTGAGGATTCACCCACAGGTAAGCCCTTAAATACCCTAGGAAAGAGTTTAATAAAGACTCAGGGTCTCTCCCAGAGGAGGGACTGGACAGAGAGGATACTCCCATGTCCTTTGTCCAGTTTCACACCAGAGTTGGAGCCAAGGGCTCCCTGAAATGGCTTAAACTGGAGTATGCAAGGAGAGTACAAAATGTGCCCTTCAAAATAGTCTTGTGGTGCTGGCAAGCTCTTGCACCCCAGCCCAAACACTAAGGGGGTCATTATGATTGCGGATTTTCCGCATCCTCGGGGCCGGCGGAAGCCACCGCCGGCCCCGAGGATGCGGAAAATCCGCAGCGGACTGACCAAAGACCCACCGCCAGATTAGGATGGCTGGTGGGTCCTGGTTTACGTCCGCAGCTTTTCCGCCGCGGTCGGATTACAACCGCGGCGGAAAAGCTCTAATATGGTGACGGTGTCTGGAAGACACCGTCCACCATATTAGGATGGCCAGTAAAGTATGCTTTTCCGCGGCGGGTTTTCCGCCGCTGAAAAGCATACGGAACTTCACTGCGGGGGCCCGTTGCGGGCCCCCTAGGTGATGGGGGGGTGGGGGGTGCACATGGGGGGTACCTATGGTACCCCCCTGCATTTGCATGCAGAAAGCGGCAGGCACCGCGCGGTGCCTGCCTCTTTCTGCATGCAAATGCAATGCGTGCATTTTTAACATTGCCGCGGGTGCAGCTTGAAGCTGCACCCGCGGCAATGTTAAAAATAGAGGATGTGACCGCAACACTTGCGGTCACATCCTAATTGCACAGGAGGGAACTCCGCATGCCATGCGGAGGTTCCCTCCTGCTCTGGGGTCGCGGACGGACGCAAGTCCGTCTGCGATCCTAATCGACCCCTAAGTCTTGTCTGTAAGGTAGTCACACCTCCCTGTGACAGGAAAACCTCTTGTACTACCTTCCCCTGCTCAAGCTCATCTCAGCAGCAAGAGGGCAGAATCATGTCAGCAGCAGCACTAGCTTGCTGGCAGACCCTTGAAGGCTGTTACCGGGCGTACTGGGGGTGACCCGGAGGAGCCTCTCAGTGCATGGAATCATACCTTCAACACTGGAAACAGTGTTGGGAGTATGATTCCAACATATTTTATACCAAACATGCCCAGGTTCAGTACTGCAACTTTATAGTTAGCCATCCCGTAATGACGGATGGCCACCCACTATATGTATTAAAATGGCTAGCCGCACTTACAAAGTCTGGAGAATCGACACTGGGGTTTGATGGGGTGCCCTGCTCATGCAGGGGCACACACACGCTTATAACCCAGCACCCTGCCTCAGGGGTGACATATAGGTTTTCAGTGTAGTAACCTCAGATATAAGAAAACGTATATCTGTTGTAAGTGGTGCTAGCACCAGCTTACACAGGCTGCAATGGCAGGCTTGAAGTCACAGTTTGAATGGTCTCTCATTGGTGGCACACTGCATGCTGCAACCCATGGGGGACCCCTGGTGTACCTATGCCCTGGGTACCTGAGTATCATATACTAGGGACTTATAGGGGTACACCAGTAGCCAATTTTAGAGGCAGTGGCGGTTTTACCATTAGGGCGTTTGGGCGTTGCCCCACCTATAATTATCAGGCAATTTATTCGAGCGGCACGTTAATAAAATTTTTATAAATGAACGCGCCGCTCAAATAAATTGCCCGATAATTATTGCCCTGCGGCCGTGGTGTGTGTCATAATGGACATGGACAGTATGCACTGTCTGACACTGGGTGGCGCTGGACTGACTCTGTGCCGGCACAGTGCGCACTCACTGCGCATGTGGTGTTTGCCCGGCAGGGTTTCTCCAGCTAGCAAACTATGTGGTTTTAAAAAAAACAACAGATTAGGGGTTTGCCTGCCTAATGCAACGTACCCCAGTGCTGAAAAAAAGAACGACGTTTCTTTAAGGCTCAGCCCAATCCTGATGCTACTCTCTTTAGAGAGCAGCTCTCCTCTAAAGAGAGCAGCATCAGGATTGGCTACTACTGTGTCTCGGCAAGTTGGCAGCCATCAGTCTAGGCGCCAACGGGACCCCAGAGCAGAGATGGTGCGGACCCGGTCAAGTGAAGACAAGGTAAGTTTTTTATTTTATTTATCCCCACCCCCCTGGCCCCCACTGTGAGCGAGCCGTGACTGTCATCCACAGACTCACTGAGCCTGATAGGTTGAGGATTCTTGGTTTGGAAAGGTCCCAGATCCTCTCATGAGCACAGTGCACCATTTTCTACTTGTAACAGGGATTTTCTATTGGTCGATTCTTCGTATTTAAGCATATTGGGCGGCATACAGTATGGAAACCGCACCTGTCTAGATTACTTACTGTCATTTTCACATTGCACAATATAGAATGCACACGTCTGCAAATCACGGTTTTCATTTTGTACTTTGCCACATTATTTTATGTGCAGGCTTGAGACGCAGGTGACTGATTTCGTATTGCAACAGGAAATGTTTTCGGATTCACCTTTCAGTTTTATTTAACTTTTTATTTTAACATATTAATCTTTGCGCTGTGGTACTAATCTCTGGGTAGTAGGGGCCCTTTTGTGCGGAAAGCAATGACAAACTATTGGTGTTAATACTTGGCATTATGAAGTGTATTGATCCCCCATTGGGTCAAAAGTATTGATAAAAGTCTGTTTTGGTATACCGAAGACCTGAAGGCAAGTTTCATGGAATACTGTGCTGTAAAAATCACCCGGTATAATTCCGTTACCGCTCTCTGTGGCACTTGTTAGCAGCCACTTCCCCGGTAATTAGGTTGGAATGGGGAATAACACACACACGATTTTACCGCATCTGATTTAAGCACATTTTCATCAATAACAACCTCTTTCCCCTTGAGGAATGTGTGTGTTACGTTTGTGAGAGTCAATAATACTGCAGACTGTGGAATCGCGGGTATTAATGTCCATTGCATTATTGCACTAAGGGAGGGCCCTTGCTAAAGTATAGGGCTTTGAGCGGGACTTGTTATTCCGTTGTGCCCCTCAATTTTCGGGGGGGTGGGGGGAGGGTTTGGGCACGCGCGCTACGCCCCGCCACTTTCAAATGTCACCAGCCGCCACTGTTTAGAGGTACAGAAGTACTTATCATAGCCAATTTAGGGAGGAAGCACAGTGACTGGGGTCCTGATTAGCAGAACAAGAAAAAAAACATACAGAAGGCAGAAAAAAGTGCGGGTAACCATGCTAGAAGGATCCTAACTTTCTACAGCTGGTGTGAAAAAATAACAATGGACTGGAATACAGCACCGAGTAATTACCAATGGCTAAGATTAATTCAAGCATTCCAGCCATCTCTTTTGCTATACTTCAATGCAGACTGAGTGAGGGCAATTGAGGTCATGTAATCTACCGCTGACAGACCCTTCAAGTGGATCAACACCTGCTACAGCAGGCCCACATTGATAAGTCAATCACCAAGGCAAATGATGATATCCCCGACCCAAGCAGATGTGCTGGTACTACCACCACCAATACCACCTCTGTGAAGACTCTAGGTGCCAATTTTAATACAAACAAGATAACTGCGAACTGGTACTGGGTACTGGTTGCCTACCATAGCTACCTCTCCGACATAAGGAAGTACACATCCTGCAAGTCTGTCTGAACACTCAAAGAGCCCCAAAATCAAATTGATGTTACAAGTGAGCAGCTTCCTAGGCTGGCCTATTAGTGGGTAGAGACCAATTCACAGAACGGGAAGGATGTGGGGTCGTTAAAGAATCTGGAGCTAGATAGTCCCTATCCAAAAGAGAAATACCCAAGGAAAGTAACTTGTTTTTCTAATAGACTTCTAACTGCAGATTTCTCAACTTTTGAATAGATACAAAAGCAGTTCCTAATTGAAGGTGGGCTGTGAATGGACTCTTACCTGTAATTCCTGTAGAACTCGGTGGACCTGACAATAGTGCTTTGTGAACTTTCAGAGGAATGCCCAAGTAGCCACCTTGGCTAATACGTTTAACAGGGATCTACGTACTAACGCAGTGGAAGCAGCTTTGGCCCTGGTAGAATGAGCACAGTCCTTCCATAGGCTGCATTCTAGCCAGTGCATGCCAGATCTTAATGAAGAGCATGCTCCAGTGAGAAATTGTTCTCTTCTGAACAGCCTTGCCTTTTTCACTCCAGCAATCCCCACAAAGAGAACTGATTGATCATCCCGTGGTCATTGGGATGAGCTGTGTAGAAGCACGGCTTTCCCTTGGGGTCCTAGTGGTGAAGCCTCTCCTCCTTCTTAGAGGGGTGAGGCGGACCATAGAATGCCAGCAAGGCGATGTTTTGACCAACATGTAACAGAATCCAACTTTTGGCAGAAAGGATGACGGAGTCCACAAAACCTGTCTGTCCGGGTAGAAGGTGCTGCATGGCCGGTTGATACTGCTTGAAGCTTCCTCACACACTGCTCCAGTGTTATGACTATGAGGAACATTGTCTTACTGGTGAGGAGCTCCAAGGGTTGGGTTGTCATCTTTAGGGTTGAAAGTGAACCTCAAAGATAACAGGAGGTTCACAGAAGTCTGGAGGTGGCTAACAACTGCTTGGGGTCAGCCCGCTGTCAACGGCCAGTAGTTGAGGTAGGGAAGATTGACACAGCTGACCTACAAAGATGTGCTGGAAAGACCGCCAGGGGCACAGCTGAGAACAAAAGGGAGCTTTAGGAAAACCATCTCTCTAGAATAATGCACCACAATGGCGTACACTATGCAGAGAAGTCAGAGAGGCCCTTATTGGTTTACAGAGGCAAAAGTAGATAATACTTATGCTCTATTTTGTGGTAGTGTGGGCGAGAAGTCAGGCTTATCAGAGGGTAGCGCTAAGCATTTGTTCTACTCACCGAAGTAATAAATGAGACACAATTATAATGATAAGTGCTCAGCCCATGTAGTCCTTATGTTTCCCTGTTCACTTACAATATCCAAGAATGGTTATTGCAGGGGCATATCTGCTCATGCAGATGTGTCCTCACAGGAGATATAGTGCACCCTGCCTTAGGCAATGAGGCCTGCTAGAGGGGTGACTTAACTATATCTCATGCAGTGTCTGTGGGCATATCACACAGGGATGTGTGCCATGTTGACTCTTCGGCTTTGCCAGCACCAAGGCACGCAGTCCGCAAGGCAGTGTGCACAGCCTTGGTGAGGGGACCATAGGATGGCACAATTTGTGCTACTACCCTTGGGATCACTCTTCAGTAACAATGCCCTAGTAACAAGGGGTACCATTTACTAGGGGCTCACAAGGGGTCCTGAAGTTGTGCCAATTGTGGTACAGCCTTAGGGAAAGAACACTGGTACTGGGAGCCTGGTTTGCAGTAATCCAGTACTCTTCAGTCACAGTTGCATCAAAAGCCAGACAAAAGGTATGTGTGGGTACTACAACAAAATCCAGTTTCCTACATAAACCCACCCCAGCCCAGGAGACTCAGCCAAACCTGGGAAAGTCTTCCTAGTCTGTAAGACGAGGAAGAGTAGAGGCCATGGTTGGAGTGTTGCAGGGCCTTACATCCTTCCGTCCAGGTCAGTCCCTCTGGGGAGCTGGCCTACCTCAATAGTTTTAGGACCCAGTTTGGAATGCCCTTTGTCTATCTCTTTAGTGCTCTCACCCAATATTTTCTGTTTGGGGTCAGAGGTGCCCCCCTCTGCTATTTATTTAGCCAGGGAAAAACCTAGCTTACCCAAAGAGGCTAACCATGTTAAGTAAGCGCATCATGACCAAAAGGGTAAGGGGCCTAATTTGCTATTTGACATGGAGTCAAACCTCTATACCAAGAACAGTGCAGTCATAAAAGCTACTTCCTAGCAGAGGCCACTGACAGCTGTCAGTGCCCAGAACTATACCTTTAGATCTTCACTGATATGGGAGGGAGCAAACTTCCAGGATTCTAGGGGTTCAGGTTGTTTATCTGCTGCTTTAGAGTGGTGGGTCACTACATCTTGTAGAGAACACCCTCTCTTCTGTCAGCTAAGGAACCACCATCTCAAGCTGAAAAGCTGCCTCAGGGATCAGGACTTCTTGTGGGGCAGGTAGGGCTTCACCACCTCACCAATAGCAACTTTGGAGTTCTCCCCCTACTTGTGTGGAATCTCCTTTGATCAGTAGAGCTGAGGCTAACAGTTGTCCACCTTTCCTACACTGTCTCTTTTTTCTTTTGGGGTTTACCTGCACTAGCTTGCTTGTGCGTAATACCTCCTGAAGCGAAAAGCGGGGAGACTTGCATTTTTAAAATTGTATTTGCCGTTTTTTAACTTACTTGTTGCAAAGGACGTTTATTTTAATATCTTCTTGGGTGAAGGACGCTCTTGTTACTGCGCTCCCCCCTTATCCTGCTCGCTCTGCCTACAGCCGAGTTAGGTGCTGTTTTGGTCAGAGCTAGCTTTGGTCGCCATCTTGGGGGTAGCCCGGGATCGCCGCTCCAGCAGTTCGGCCAGTCCCACCCCCAGCCTGCATTTAAAAAGCCCACCCTTGCATTGCGCACAGATTGCTTGTTGCGCGTAATACCTCCTGAGGCAAAAGGCCGGGAGACTTGCATTTTTAAAATTATGTTTGCCGTTTTTTAACTTACTTGTTGCAAAGGACGTTTATTTTAATATCTTCTTGGGTGAAGGACGCTCTTGTTACCGCGCTCCCCCCCTTATCCTGCTCGCTCTCCCTACAGCTGAGTTAGGTGCTGTTTTGGTCGGAGCTAGCTTTGGTCGCCATCTTGGGGGTAGCCCGGGATCGCCGCTCCAGCAGTTCGGCCACTCCCACCCCCAGCCTGCACATGAGTGAAGTAACCTCCCAGCCGCGCGGCAGACGCGCCGGCGGCGCGCCGAAGGTGCGCCAAAGGCAAGCCCGTCTGCACCCGTCCGTGGCCGGACGGGGCATGGGGCCAGAACCCCTGTTCAGTGCGAGAACGGTGGGGTAGGTAGACTTCAATACACTAGAGAACTACTCCTCCTTCGCCTGAAGATCAAAGAGAGATGTTGGCATAATCTGCAGGCGGATACACTACCTTTACGCTGTGTGGATTGTACCTTCGACCCCTGGACCTTAATAGGCATGGGACAGGAAGTAGATAAAGCAAGAATGATGCTGCTCAACTGCCGCTCAATGGAGAACACAAGCTAGAAATCCGCTAGCTTTTAGTGGACCACAAGCTTGATGTACTCTTTTTAATGGAGACATGGCTGGACGAAGAGTCATCGCCAGAAATCCTTGAGGCTATTCCTTTAGGATACTGTCTTCTTAGAGTTGACGGGGGTGCCAGAGAGGAGGAGGACTGGCGCTGATGCATAAAAGTGAGCTTGTATGCACTCTTGATCAAGTCAAACTGTTGAATAGTGAGGCAGGATGTTTCACGTTAAAAATTTCCCCTACAAATATTATTAATGGCTTTCTGATCTATCGCCCCCCGGGTGGAACTGCGCAGTTTTGTGACAACTTGGCAGAACTTGCCACCCAGCCAGCGCTCCGCTACAAGAAGCTCCTCATCTTGGGGGACTTAAATCTTCACTTTGAGGATGCTGATTGTAGGGAGGCGCAGGCAGTCGTGGAAACGCTGAAATTTCTGATGTTGAAACTGCAGTCATTTGCACCCACACATCAACTGGGTCACCTCCTTGATCCTATTTTTGCAAACTGGGTAGGAACAAAGGTCTCTTCCCCGATTAGAATCCTGTGGTCGGATCATTATTTTATTCCGTTTGAGGTGGAAGGGGGCCTTCGGAAATTGGAGGGAGGAAAGCCAGTGCCACAAAAGCGAAGGGACTGGAAAAAGTTCAGTCAGGAAGCATATAGGCTTGCCCTGATGAACTAGCCGCCCCCTCGGATTGACACCTTGCAGGAGGCGTGGAAAGGGTATGAAGAATGGATGTCGAATGCCTTAGATACAGTGGCGCCTTGGACAAATAAGCCCCCTGTCAGGAGGACTAAAACGGCCCCGTGGTTTAGCAAAGAGCTTATGGAGAATAAAGCTAAATGTAAAAATTTAGAACGCAACTGGTGAAAAAATTACAACTCAGAGTGTAAACTGCACTATAAGATCGAATTGAGAAATTATCACAAACTGGTTAGAGCGGCAAAGGGAGCATTCCTTAAAGAAAGAATAGAAATGGCAGATAATCCAACTAAAGAACTATTTGCCATATATAAAGAACTTACAGTCCCCACAAGATCAATGGCGCAAGACATCTGCTCTAATGAACTGTGCGAGTCAATAGCGGACCATTTTGTTGACAAAGTGGAAAAAATCTACGCCTCTTTCATGGGTGGGACGGATGTGTTGCAAAACCAGACTGAAAAGGGTAAGAGCCTGGCCATTAACTCTCATTTGAAGTGTTTTAAAGTACTGGATAGGCAGGCCATGTTGAGCATAGCTAACAGTGTTCAGTCAGGATCCCCTAGCGATGCAGCCCCGCCCAAGTGTTTTAAGGGTGTCCTTGAGGGCATAATAGATCACATCAGTCACATGGCAACCCTATCTTTTCAGGAGTGCCATGTGCTAGATGTATGGAAAAGAGCTCAGGTAATTGTGGTAAATAAAGTATTACCCTGTCATAATTTCTATACTTAAACAAAGGGTCATGCATATAATGAGAGGTAGAGTCCGTGGTGTCCGATTCAAAAGGGCTTTATTTCAGTAACTCCAGTTAAGGGAGAATCGGGTTCCATCACCACTAAGGTTCAGGAAGGATCTTCTGAACTTTATTCACAGAGTACAATATTTATACATTCAATCTTGTACATAGGGAGGAGCGCTCCAGGCAGAGCAAGAGAAAGAGAGAGATAAGAGCATGTGGGCGTGCATGAGGGTGCATGAGGCTGTACATGTGGGCGTTCCCTTGAGGAGTCATAGGTGTGTCATAAGTGGGTGGATACATGGAGGGGGTCTGCATGGCCAGCTGGAACCTTTACCCTACTTGTGTGCGCAACTTGAACATGACGTGCAATTGACGTGTAACTGGGGAAAGCTGGGGGGAGCTGACTTTCAGTCTAGTAGAGAGGCCTTCAGTGTCAGGGCGACCTGCACGTCTGGTATTATCTGATATCTTAGGTTTGCAGGATGTATTATCTGAAGTAAAGGTCGCTCAAGCAAAGGTTGCTCATCACCAAGAGCCAGTGTGGGCATATATTTCATATATTTCTTCGTTCATTGCGTGGGGGCTTTGGGCTTTCTATGGATGCGAGCACTGCAAATCACTTAAACGGAGACAGAAAGGCTAGGCCCTATCTCTGCAGACGGGTTCTGTTTACCTTCTTCACTAGGCAGGAATGTGATTCTGTAGAGCAAGCAGATAACTGTGTGCAAAATACTGTCTTGGCACCCCGGGCTGGGCCCCTCTCGGCTGAGCCAAAAGTATGCGAGAGGTCAGGGATACGTAGCTGCAGCCCTCAGAGTGTCTGGAGGCATGAAAACCTTAATTCGGGTCCTGGCTCAGGCTGAGCCACAAAATGGGTTCATCTCGATTTCTAAACGTGCACAGTGCAAAAACATGGACAACATGGGCCTCAGTGCAGAATTAACGTTTCTTTCATGAAAGACTTGGTAACTGACATCCTAAAGTGGGACGGAAATGCAGAGGCATCATTATTGCAGGCATGAGAGGGAAAATGCATGGATGACATGCACATACACTAAACGTGGGGTACACGCAGGAAACACACTGGCCATGTAAAATTTCTTTTTCCTCATTCCCTCCTTGTCCCCTACTGTACCCTTCAGGATACATCTATATTCATGAGACCGTATATCTGATCATACAGCATCATTTGTTCATCTTTTATCTTTTGTATACGTGGATGTGGAATACAGGCAGTGGCACACAGGCCGCAAATCGCCGGGCCACACTGCAGACAGAGACAGCAGCCGAATATCATAAGCAGTATCATTCCTAGGAACGACAACACTTTCCATCCCCATGCCGATATTACACTCCAGAGCCAACCGGACCAAGTCCATGTGCCTGGATCTTGATGTATCTCGTGAGCAATTTTGTGGAGCCTTGTTATTGCTGCATACACAGATGGCGCGTTATCAGGAATGAAACGCAACAACTGGAGCCGATCACTCTATAAGCCCCGCCCCTATCCGCCAGGATGACGTCAAGAACAAGGCGGTTCTGAAGAACAACAAGTCGCATGGCAGACTGTTCCTGGGTCAAGTTCGCCAGGGCAGATGCTGTCTCATTTACTACTGCTTCCAGAGTTCTTGTTAACCTGCGTATAAGTTTACTGTTTTGGACGGGACCTATGAAGAAAAAGAATCCTTTATTGAAATCTGTATATTGCTCCCAAGCTGTCTCGGTCTGATCAATCACGGAGGAATCGGTCTCTCTCCGGTGTCTAACATGCTCTAGTCGTGAATCTCGATGATAATGGGATGGGGCTAGAAAGACAGGTGGCAGTAGGAACGCTATATAACATGTTCCACCCCAGTCTAAGGGCAGATGTACATAGGCTGTCTGACCGCAAATGAAATAGGTATGGCGTGATGCTTTGAAAGAAGACTTTCCTTTATCATTGAACTCGACTACAGCATTACACTCGCTGTGTCCCATATGTACTGATCCTTTCTTTCTAACGCACAAATGACCTTTTGCTGGTAGTACTGTAATAGATCGTGGACTTGCATTTTGCTTGGGCTGAACATTCAGAATCATAAAGCTAAGGGAAGCATTTCCTTGCTCGTACTCTTCATTTTCTAGATCTGTTCCCTTCCTTTGGGGAAGTCCGTCATCGTCTGGAAAACATGCCTCATTCATTACTTTATTCAAATTCCCCCATATCCAGTCGCCCTGGTAAACTATGGACTTTCTGTCTAGTGATGACATTAAGGCAAACCATGCGCCGCACGAACCATTGTGCGAGAACGGAAAAGGGAAGAAGGGCAGAACTCCCTTCGTCTTCTGATAAGGTGGAAGTTGGCCACATACCTAGCAATCTGTCGCATTGCTGGTCTGATGAGAACGGTGCAACATTCGAATAAAAGTATTGTTGCGCAGGGCTAGTCGATATGACAGTTCATGGGGTGGCAGATCACTGAATGTATGCTCTACAGTGTCATTAATGGAAAAGTGCATATGTGAGGCAATAGGAGGAAAGAAAACATGTAGTGTCAAGCTGATACATATTATAGTGATGCACAGAAGAGACAGAAAAATCAGAGTTACTATACATCTACTGCGTAATATCTTGCAGTATTTCTCTTTCATTTTGCTCTTTTTACTATTCTGGTCTACGATCTTATACATGTCAGGGACCTGTCTAACCGATTCACCACCTAGTGGACTTAAACAATTAAACGCTGTCTGACTTTCTAGATCGTAACTTGGACCTATATTCTTGTTGCGGAGTCTTTTCTAGCAAAGGGGGTTTAAAGTCTGTACTGTCTTTTGTCTTTATCAAAGTTCCAGAGTCTCCAAAGTATTTTTTACAATGATGGGCATGAAGCC
The DNA here is from genome assembly GCF_964263255.1 of Lissotriton vulgaris. NCBI lineage: Eukaryota > Metazoa > Chordata > Amphibia > Caudata > Salamandridae > Lissotriton > Lissotriton vulgaris. The sequence goes on from NC_141691.1 coordinate 257,277,505, forward strand.
ATCCTTTTCTTCCTTCGACTTTGATGGCTGTCCTCGTGGTCAGTAGTACTAATTTCGGTGTCTTCCAACGCGGCTCAAGGGGACTTGATCGATCAAAGTTCCGCACGAAAACAAAATCTCCAGGGACTATGGCATGCTCCTTGACTTGGGTGTTGTCAGGGAAGGCGGCGGCAACCTGTGAACGACAAGAGAGTAGTGCAGACATCAAGGAAGCCAGGTAATCTGTCAGCATGTTACTGTCAACATCAGTTATTTTCTTAGGCATAGGTGTACCCCACATATTCGGAGGTCTACCAAAAACCACTTCATAAGGAGATAGGCCTGTTCTGGAATGAGCTACCATACGCATGTAAAAGAGGGCAACCGGCAAGGCTACCATCCAATCCACGCCTTTTTCTGCACAGATCTTTGCTAATTTTGTCTTTATTGTCTGATTATGGCGCTCGACAAGTCCTGCTGCTTCAGGGTGTCGTACACAATGAAACTTCCACTGATATCCTAACAGAAGGGACACTTGCTTCATTAATTCAGAAGAAAAAGGCTGACAATTGTCTGAGTACACGACACGGGGCAATCCATATCTTGGGAAAAATTCACGCACCAATTGCCTGGCTGTTGTCACAGCAGTATAATCTGGGACTGGGTACGCTTCTGTCCATCTAGATAGTGCACACACAACTAGCAAGACATACTTGTAACCTCTACATCTGTCCATTTGGATATAATCCATCTGGAGGACTTCAAAAGGATGGTCAGGAGGATGAAATCCGCCTTGTTCCACTGGAATGCCTTTACCTGGATTGAACTGGCAACAGATCATACAGGTACGCACTTTTTGTTCCGCTGCTGCACGCAGGTGCTTGTTAAACCAGATATTCTGTAAGCTGTCTAGCATTGCCTTCTCTCCCAAGTGTGCTGGACTATGTGCTGTGTTTATGATCACTTGTACCATGGAATCTGGTAGAAACCATGTAGCTTTGCCTTTAGTCATCCAACCTTGGTCAGTCTGGAACCCTCCTTGTTCAGTCCATTTCTTTATTTCATCTGAAGTGGCATGTGTCTGTATGTCAAGTACATCTTGTGAAGGATCCCTGACTGTCATGCTTTTTGTCAGTAATGGTACCTCTGTCTTTGTCATGTCTGTTGGTGTTTGGGCTGTAAGTTTAGCTGTTCGGTCTGCCAGGTCATTACCCTGGGAAATGGTGTCTGTAACTTTGGTGTGTGCTTTGCATTTCAGGATAGCTATGGCTGTAGGTAAATGTATTGCTTCTAACAGAGCCTGAATAAGCGGACCGTGCTGAATTTTAGCACCATGAGAGGTCAAGAAACCTCTCTCCCTCCATAAAACTCCGAAATCATGAACTACGCCGAATGCATATTGTGAATCTGTATAAATGTTCACTTTCAAGTTCTTAGCTCTTATGCAGGCTTGTGTCAGAGCGATGAGCTCTGCTGCTTGTGCTGACAGTGTGCCTATTCTTTGTGTCTCTATGACTTCAGTAGCAGTGGTCACGGCATATGCTGCCACTAACTCTCCTGCACTCGTTCTCATGCATGAACCATCTACATAGAGTGTCAGGTCAGGGTCTGGAAGTGCAATATCTGTCAGGTCTTGTCTTGGTTTCATCACTGTATTCATTACTTCCACACAGTCATGTGATGCGGTGTCTACTGTACTTGAGGGCAAAAGTGTAGCAGGGTTAAGAATGTTACATCGTCTGATCTCTATGTGTGGTTGAAATAACGTCAGTTCATATCCTGTCAGTCTCGCTACAGTCAAGTGTTGTGTCTGTGTCCTGTTCAAGAGAACTTCCACTGCATGTGGTACCTGGACTGTCAGGGGGTGGCCCAGCACTATGGAGTCACTTTGTCTTATGGCTAGGGCTGTTGCTGCAACTGATTTCAGGAACGCAGGCAGAGCCTGCGCCACTGGATCCAGTGTACTAGAAAAATAAGCACAAGGCTTGTGTTTTCCTGCTTGATCTTGTGTGAGGCCAGATAATGCTGTTCCATCTCGTTCAGTCACGAAAAGCATAAAAGGTTTGCTGTAACTAGGAGTCGCTAAAACTGGCGCTTGACATAAGGCTCTTTTTAATTCTTCAAATGCCAAGGTATGTTCTTGTGTCCAAGGGAGGACAGTCGAAGACGCTGCCTCCTGTGTTGTGAACTGTATGAGTGGTTTGGCTAGATAGGCATACTGGGGAATCCATTGTCTGCAGTATGAAGAGAGGCCAATGAAGGCGCGTACTTCCTTTTGTGTCTTGGGCTGTGAAAGGTTAGCAATTAACTGAATACGTTCTTGTGTCAGCTGTCTACCCCTCTTGGACAGCAAGTGTCCAAGGTACACCACTTGCTGTGCACAGAATTGTAACTTGGAAGGGGACACTTTGTGCCCCTTGTCCGCCAGAAAGAGTAAAACTGTCAGTGATGCATTTTCGCAGTCTGGTTCTGATCGTGCTGTAATTAGGATGTCCTCTACCTACTGGAGCAGTGCAGTGTTGGTAGGCATGCTAATACTGTCCAGCTGTCTTTTTAATGCTTGGCTGTAAATGCTAGGACTCTCTGTAAAACCTTGAGGAGCTCTCGTAAATTTAAAGCTGCGTCCATTTAAACTGAATCCGAAAAGATACTGGCTATCCGGATGAATGGGAACACTAAAGAAAGCATTCTTCAAGTCATTGACTGTAAAGAACGTTGCCTCAGAATCAATAGCAGTCAGTAATGAGGAAATGTCTGGGACCACTGGGTATTGAGGGACTACACATTTATTCAATTCTCGAAGGTCAACAACTAGTCTGTAAACTGGTGGTGCATTAGGGTCTGTTCGTTTAAGGATAGGAATGACAGGTGAATTACATACATTCGAGTCAGTCTCCACTACCACCCCTTGTGCAATGAGTTCGTCAACAATTTTCAGTAAGGCCACTACGGCATCGGGTGGTAACTTGTACTGTCGTATACGTGGTAGTACTACTCCTGCTTTGAGAGTGACACGGTGTGGTGTTATGTTCATGTAACCTACGTCAGTCGGACCTTGTGCCCATAGGTGCTGTGGTACATTCTGGAGTCTGTGGTCAAATTCTTTCAACACATAATGTCCCTTAAAATAACATAAAAACAATCGCACTCCTTCCGGAGAACAACATATAACTGCTCCTAGTTCTTTTAGTGTCTTTATACCAAGTAAGTTTTCTGGACATGATTTAGTAAGTAGCAAGTCTGTGGTATGTGACAATGGACCAACTCCTAGGGAGACTGGTTTCGATACTTCATTAACAATAGGCTTTCCTGAAAATCCCAGGGAAACATTCTGTGAGCCCGAGAGGGGTGCCCCTGGAACCTCGTCATGGCTGATGGTAGTTCTGCTCGCCCCTGTGTCAATCAGAAATTTTCTGTCTTTTCCCAATACACGACTATGTACATAAGGACCCTCTTGATCTACAGGAACCTCAATAAGGGGCAAGCCAACTTCCCTCTCAAGGCTGTTTCATGAGAACTGTTGGTATTCTGGATAGTCTGACTGTGTACTGATACATTTGTGTCGGGGCATTAACAGGCGGTGGTGGGGGTGGAAAATTTGCTACTGTCTGTTGTGTGTTCTGTGGGGTGCTATTCTGCCTAGGAGGGTGTGGTCGTTGTTTGGTTCTGCCTGCAGCTATATTGTGTTTCAGGACAGCACATTCATTTACATAGTGACCTGGTTGCTTGCAATAATTACAGTTCCCTTTGACAGGTGTCGTGGTATTTTTAGAGAAAGAGAGAGTTTTCCCTGACAAACCCAGAAAGGACTGGGAAATATTATGGCAAAAAAAGGGGATTCCTTTCTGTGGTTCTTAGACAGAAGTTGGAATATAATTTGTAAGGTAAGACACCTAAACTTTTCTGTCCTCAATTGCATATATACTAAACATCACATAAATTATATCAAAAAAAGATAATGTTCATTAAAACCATATTTATTAAAAGAAACAACCTTTATCAAATAACATAATATAGACAAAGTCTTGTACATAAAATTTCCTACATATATCATAATAATTCACAAACACATTACAATATATTCCGATACATTAACATGTAGAAAAATAATTAAAAGTAGCCAGTATTGTCGACGCGTTTCGGTGTTTTGATCGATGGCACACCTTCCTCAGGACTACATTAAAATTGTTCAATATTTATCGCATTTTTCAATTTGCGGTACCAGTCTTAATCCTGGAGATGGAGTAACCTTATCCACTGTTATAAGTCTCTGTTATTTCATCGAAAGACTTTATAATTTTGATCGTAGGATCGTGTATCGTTAAGCATTTACATCAGGAGACTTAGTGTATAGCCAGCTTTGTTGGTTTAAGGCGTCTTCCCTCTTCCCGGCTTTTGTTGGAGTAGTTGAGGTTGATTACTTCTTTTTTAATTGAAGTCGAACCTTTTATCTTGAGTATCGGAAGAACGTGCCGCCTGCCTGGTCTCCCCGGTCTCCAGCGTCAGTATTTTTTGTCGTGGTATTTTTGCCATTTTTGTTCGTGTTTGCTGGTACTGATTGGGCAACCAGTACCTTCATTTTTGTCTCTTTCATGCGTCTCTTTTCCTGATCCTGTTCTTCTCTAATTCTGTTCTGGTGATATTGTAGCATTTGCAACATTTGGGAAGGGCTGTTTGCTTGCCAAGTACTCTCAACCTTCAGTACTCTATTCTTGATCTGGGGTAAGGAATTCTCTACTAGTTTGCTCACGAAAAGATGTGGATAGGACTCACTACTGGGCTTAAGGCCACTATTAATAGAAAAGCATTTCTCGAATCTAGAATAGAAATCACTTGTGTCCTCGTCTTGTTTCTGTTTACAGGCTGAAATAGCATCCCAATCTTCCTTTTTAGTAATCAATAGTCTCGGCAAAACCTGTATTAGGAGTTCAGGTAGTTCTCTAGCTTTGTCCCCAAGACCAACCCCCGGGAGCCTGGCTTTATCCTCTGTTTCCAATTCTGCCCAACTTAACTTTTTCTCTCCCACCTCCCAGTCTTTTTCCTTAAGCTTTTCATAAATACCAGCAGGCAACAGTACTTTCAATAGTTTCAGAATGTCAGCGTAGGTGTAATCTCCAATGCGGAGAATGTCTTTTAATTCTCGGTGAAACCCCCCCGGGTCTTTATCATGGCAGGGCAGCATCTTTTTCATTTCCAGTATTTCTAATTTCGTCAAGGGGGTGTAAACATACACTCGTTGAAGTTCACCGGATGTACTTTTGACTGGATGTACCTCTCGTAGGGGATTCTGTCTGTCTATGTACAGGTTCTTTCTGTCGTGGTGTGGGGCGGGAAGCATGCATGTGGTCAGAGAATTCAGGTACTTATGTCGTTGATCCAGGATCACATTAATTAAGTCAGTACCTAGGCCTGTCCATCTTTCTAGAAGTATGTTGTCCAGTAATTTATACAAGTGACCGGGATCAGAATATTGACTTTCATACAACGTTATCAAATGTTGGACCATGTAAATACTCGCCAAACGCTGTTCGTTCGGCGAAAGGCTCAAGAAAGTCTGGGCTACTATATCATTGCTATATATATTGGAATTGGACACCCACTGGATGGCTGACCGGGCCAATTCCTTTTCGTGTGGGGTGTGAGATCGCTCGCTCCCTATCCGTCGTTTCAGTGCTTTTTCAGTAGCTTGGAATAGATTCTCTAGGGAATATCTTTCTTTTATAGCCTGTCCCTGTTTACGGTAATCGAGGCACTTGGGCCTGTCAAACTGTCGTGCTTTGCCTACATAATTCATTTTGTCCTTTGCCTCGTTTTCTGACTCTTCCGCTGATGACCCACTCTTCTCGTCCGACTCTACCCTGTGTATTGCTAATATTTCCTTTCGTATTTTCTTCATCATGCTATCTGTCTGTCCCTGTTTATCATGCCTACCGGCATCTATGTTATCACTCCATTCTGTCAAACCATGCCTTACATCTCCGTCTCCTGGGTCTTGTTCCCTGATCAGGCAGTTAATCATAAAACGTAGGATGTAGTTCTTGACCTCCACCTTTCTGTGTTCCATGGCCTCTTCTATGCACTCGGGTCCCTCCCCCGTTCTAATGAAACGGTATATTTTATCTAGGTGTTCTTTCATGTCTGGTAATGTGACCAAATAGTCGACGGCTTTTCTTAATCTTAGTGAAAACACGAGCATTGAACCCTTTCCTGGTACTGGATCGTAAATACAGCGGGCAATTGCTACATCTACAGTAAACTTATATGGCGTTAACGTTGGCGTTAACGTTGGCGTTGGCCCCCCTCCCCCTACCGCCCCTGGCCCTACGTTGTCTTTCACGACCTGCTGAAGCTGTTGGAGCTGAGCCGCTGTTGGGGGCGGAGGGAAATCTGCGTTTACGTAGTCCGGTGCGGACTCTTCTAGATAGGATGAAATAAAAGCCTCTGATGCTGTCGGCTTCTTTCTACGTACTCTAAAGGGTACAGGTGGTGGCGTTCGCGACCTACGGGGTGTTTCTGAGGGGGTCACTCTAGCTAGTTCTTCTGAGAGGACGGGATAAATACCAGTAACGACGGCATTTCTTTCTCTATCAGCCTGTTCTGCCTTGACCCGTTCCCCCTCCTCCTGCAGTTCTTTTTCTTTGGCTTTTTCCGCTGCTTGTTTACTTCTCTCTGCTTGGTGGAATTCTTTCTCTGCTCTCCTATGTGACTCTTTGCGCCATAACTCAATGGCATCTTTCTGTGACGGTCTTGATTTCCTTTTCCATAGCGCTTCCTCTACTTTCATAATGCATTCAGAATCCCACGTTCCTGACGCAGGCCATCTGTACTTTTCCTCTAAATCCTTCGTGTATTCTACCCATAGTTCTAAATACAATACGGCATCTAGCCCGTGTTTATTATACATGTAATGACCAGGTGTGTCTCTAGGCGGGATGTTAACTGGCTCTTCTAATATGCCTTTCCTGGTCCCTATCTGACGTAATTTCGAAAACAGTGGCATGTTGAAACCAACTCAATGAAAACACAATACACACAAAAATATTCTGACTGAAACAATCATTCACACTACAACACTAAAACATTAAAACAGATAGCAGTCTAACCTGATACATAGAGTAAAACATGTACTTGAAAACAGTTAACTTTATGCACTGGAATACAGTACAACCATACCGGTCTCAGAAAGAGACACGTCTTTACCGTGCCCACCGAAATGGACCCGTCTTTACCGTGCTCGTGTGAACGGGCACGTCTTTACCGAGGTCAAATAAATGAACCCGTCTTAAACTTTATGCGTTCCCCATAGTGGTACTCACCGGGAAGCAGAACTTGAAGGCCTCGGAAACTTGATACTGCCTGCGCATGCGCCACGGAACAGGTGGACCTTCGGAAACCTCGGACCTTGCTCTCTCACGGCTTGGGCTCTGGTTGGGATGATCCACGATCCTCACCGCCTCGTGTGGATGCCTGGTCGCAGTCCGTCTCCTCCGTGGGCCTGAGGGAGTAAACAGGAAGTCCTGCTGGCGGGTACACTTTGAAGTCCGTCACGGCTGTAGAAGGGGGCAAGGGCTGGACCTACATCACCGGCGCGTGGGGAAGGGGATTTGTCCCTGTTCGGGCGCCAGATTTATGTGGTAAATAAAGTATTACCCTGTCATAATTTCTATACTTAAACAAAGGGTCATGCATATAATGAGAGGCAGAGTCCGTCAGTAACTCGAGTTAAGGGAGAATCGGGTTCCATCACCACTAAGGTTCAGGAAGGATCTTCTGAACTTCATTCACAGAGTACAATATTTATACATTCAATCTTGTACATAGGGAGGAGCGCTCCAGGCAGAGCAAGAGAAAGAGAGAGATAAGAGCATGTGGGCGTGCATGAGGGTGCATGAGGGTGTACATGTGGGCGTTCCCTTGAGGAGTCATAGGTGTGTCATAAGTGGATGGATACATGGAGGGGGTCTGCATGGCCAGCTGGAACCTTTACCCTACTTGTGTGCGCAACTTGAACATGACGTGCAATTGACGTGTAACTGGGGGAAGCTGGGGGGAGCTGACTTTCGATCTAGTAGAGAGGCCTTCAGTGTCAGGACGACCTGCACGTCTGGTATTATCTGATATCTTAGGTTTGGAGGATGTATTATCTGAAGTAAAGGTCGCTCAAGCAAAGGTTGCTCATCACCAAGAGCCAGTGTGGGCATATCTTTCATATATTTCTTCGTTCATTGCGTGGGGGCTTTGGGCTTTCTATGGATGCGAGCACTGCAAATCACTTAAACGGAGACAGAAAGGCTAGGCCCTATCTCTGCAGACGGGTTCTGTTTACCTTCTTCACTAGGCAGGAATGTGATTCTGTAGAGCAAGCAGATAACTGTGTGCAAAATACTGTCTTGGCACCCCGGGCTGGGCCCCTCTCGGCTGAGCCAAAAGTATGCGAGAGGTCAGGGATACGTAGCTGCAGCCCTCAGAGTGTCTGGAGGCATGAAAACCTTAATTCGGGTCCTGGCTCAGGCTGAGCCACAAAATGGGTTCATCTCGATTTCTAAACGTGCACAGTGCAAAAACATGGACAACATGGGCCTCAGTGCAGAATTAACGTTTCTTTCATGAAAGACTTGGTAACTGACATCCTAAAGTGGGACGGAAATGCAGAGGCATCATTATTGCAGGCATGAGAGGGAAAATGCATGGATGACATGCACATACACTAAACGTGGGGTACACGCAGGGGACACACTGGCCATGTAAAATTTCTTTTTCCTCATAATTCCTTTGAAAAAGAAACCCAACTTGCACATCTCCCAGTTACAGAACCTGCGTCCCATCTCTCTTCTCCCATTTTGTATGAAAGTGGTGGAGAAAATAGTTAATGCGCAGCTTATGGAATATCTTGAAGAGGGGCACCTCTTACACCCCACTCAGTCGGGGGTTAGAGCTAGCCATTCCACTGAATCAGCTGTTCTTTTCTCCATGGAACTTCTGAGACAGATAGTGGATGAGGGGCAGACAGCAGCATTGGTATTATTAGATCTAAGTGCTGCATTTGACACTGTATCGCACACCATGCTGCTGTCTCGCCTCTCAGAAATGGGAGTGGAAGGATCAGCCCTCGAATGGATAAGATCTTTTCTCGAGAATAGAAGTTTTCAAGTGCATTGTCCCCCATTCAAATCCTCCCCCCTGGGGGTTGAGGCATGGGGTCCCAAAGGGCTCAAGCTTGAGGCCGACATTATTTAATCTTTATATGGAACCCCTAGCTCATATTGTGGAATCATTTGGAGTAGACATCGTCACATATGCCGATGATACTCAATTAATGATCACACTTACCCAGAAACAGAATGAAGCTGCAATCAATTTTTCCACCTGCCTCACGGCGGTAGCAAGCTGGATGAATGAGAACTGTCTGCGTCTAAATGGTGACAAGACTGAGCTGTTGGTAATCGGAAAAACTCCATCCATTTGGTCGCCTGCGTGGTGGCCGTCTGAACTAGGTCCGACACCTTCTCCTTCGGAGACTGTGAAGAACTTAGGTGTCCTATTGGACTCTAGTCTATCCTTTAAACAACATGTGGGTAAAGTGAAAGGAAGATGCTATGGTATCCTTAAAACACTACGCAAAGTGTTAGATCTCCTGCCTATCAGTGCCAGGAAAACTCTAATTCATGCTTTAGTCACGCCCCATCTTGACTATGGCAATTCCCTGCTCATAGGCCTAAGTAAGAAAGGGCTTCATCAGCTGCAGTGTGTTCAAAATTCTGCTGCATGTCTGGTGCTGAACCTGCCTCGTAGAGCATCAGGGAAACATGCCTTGTCAATACTTCACTGGCTTCCCATCAAGGAACGCATTAGGTTTAAAGTGTTGTGCATCACGCATCGCATTGCCCAAGGGAAAGGCCCAGCGTATTTGCAAAAGCTTCTAACCATTCATTGTCCCAGACGTAATTTGAGATCACTGGGAACTATGCTGTTCAGGGTACCTCGCATCCGTAAGGCTAGAATGGGAGGCCACTCATTCAGGTACTTGGCGGGTAAATACTGGAATAAGCTTCCCATTGAACTCCGTATGGAACCATCAGAAGTAAGATTTTGCCTTAAACTTAAAACCTACCTTTTTCCACATACTTAATCTTCAGCTAGAATTTGCCATGTCTCTTAGCCTTGTGTTAACAGCTACTTAGGAGGTTGACAGCAATCATAGCTCGGGGACACACTGTGCTGAGTGTAACCAGGCGCTTTAGAAATGGTTTTATTATTATTATTATTATTAGCTGCAGGTTCAGCACTTCCAGAATCCTTGAGTGAGGACAGGTACAAGGCCAGCACTTCACTGTGGCTCAGTCCAACCTCTGGGTAGTCATTTCCAGGGAGATAGTTGAGGGGGCTGACTACCAACTTTCTTCAACTAAGAAACTCAGCTATTTCTAGGGGCACTGCAGCTACAGGCCTAAAAGTGACATCTCATGGTAAAGTCCTTATTTGTCTTACCTGGGATATAATGGTCCGAGAATATCAACCTGTCAAAGTGTGACTGACACAGGTATCTTTCAGGGCAGTGGCCGAGAAGCCTTCTTGGGGTCCCAGTTGTTATCCTAATGCTCATTTTTGTTGCGTGAAGTGTCTCTGGGCCCACTCTCCTGGACAGGTTTTTGGGGTCTCCAGGGGACTCCTTATTTTTTATATTTTCCAGAGAGCTACACTGTTTGTTCTGGGGGCTTCTTTTTGGCCTCATTGATTTTGTCACTCCAATCATATCTAGTTTTGGACACTCTGATTCTTACTCGGTGATCAGCCTTCTTCCCCAACTCTTGGGGAGAGACTGGCCCCAGGTCTACTAGTTATTGATGGAACTTTTCCTGCACACAATTACTTAACAGGTGTTATTTTATTATCAAATTGTAAAGCCCATCATAATCATGCACATCTTTAACTGCTAACCAACCTCCTAGTGATTTCCCTGAGTAGTCTACAAAATCTATCCAAGTTTGGCTCTGGGTTTTTCAAGCCTCCCTGAACCAGATTCTATACTCTTCAGTGGTGAATCCAAAGGTTTCAATAAGGGTACCCCCCATGAGATCATAAAACTCTTTGAGTGTCAGGAGTCCATCCTTGAACATTCCAGAGAACTTTTCCCACAGGATAGCACTCCATAGCTTTGCGTTGACCTGTCCGCTAAGGCAGGTCCTCTTAAAAGCAATTAACCTCTTGGTGATGTCATTATTCATAAAAAGGTAGGGTGCAAAGAAGAATGGGGGAGGTACAGAGGAGGTTCTAGAGACCCTACTTTAGGTCAGTCAACTCCTACTGTGAGAAGCGTGGGGCCATTCAGAACAGGGAGGCCATCGTTAATGGAAGATGCCTCACACACATAATAGTGGCATGCTTCATCATAGGCATCCTCTCCCCAACCTGGTAAGATCATACTACCAAGGCGGACTCAACCTCCGGGTAGACTTGGAGGTAGGAGGCAGTTCTTACATAAAACTCCTGGACAAAACTAAATATACCAAAGAGTTCATCGTTATCACCTTTATTAGTGAGGACTGTAGGCTATATTAAGAACAATTCTTTTAGATGGGTATCAAAGAGTACAATTTCGCCAACATGTTTCTGCCCTCAATGATTAGCATTCTAAGTCTAGGGCATTCTTCAGGGCTAGTGGATCCCTAACGTCTTAGCCTCAGAATCAGATGGACCCTAGGTCGTGATGCGATTGCCAGACACAAAACAAATACCAGGGTGAGTCATACCTGGGTGAGTCCTACCTGGGCTTCTAAATTCCTGATCCAGCAGTCAACCTATTTAAGGAAGGCAATCAAAAGTTAAACAATCTGTGCATGCATGCGATGCAGACAGGTTACAGCAGTGGAGTCTCTCATCCAAATGACCCCCCTTTTTTATATCATAAACAAAAAAGAGAAGAGATGTGTTGGTCCCAAAAGCCAGGTCACCCAAACCCCTGGAGTGCAAAAGTTGGCTGTGACTCATATTCGTAAACAAATAGTGAGGTGAATTAACATGTGATTAACATGTGATTCAAAACATCGTATACATTATTTGTAGTGTGTCTATTACCTAATGTAGGCAAAGTACAATACTAGTGGGTCCTACACCTTACCCTAGGCTTTAGGGAACACCATCACTCTCAAAGACTTTTGGGACAGTTCCTTTAGGGATTATAGGATCAAAAGAATCACTTTTCTCCCAATTTATTATTATGTTGCCACCACAAATGGGACCTAGGCCCAACTCTTTTCGCTCTGTTTCTAAAGCTAGGAGTAGTGTTTCTATGGGTGCCCTCCTCGGTAATCTTTTCAGAGCAAACTCTTCAACTGTAAATGCTCGTCTGTCTTGAGGTGTTGTATCATCACTTCCATTGTCTGTGTTCTGATCTACTTAAGATCAGAGTCATCCTCTGGATACTCTTTGTTATACTCTGCCAAAAGCTCATGGAGCTGTGATTTTTTAGGGTTTGACCCAGTCTTTGGGCCATACGTTTTACATATGCCTCTAAGCTGTCTCATTGGCAAGGACAGGTAAGGTGTGAGGTTGAGGTCCTTCCCCTGTGCCAGGTCCTCCTGAGTAATGTTTCTAATACTCATTATTTTTAATAAGTTGGGAACCTTTTTAGAGAGGAAAAAAAAAACTAACACCTGTGTCCTAACTACAGCAAGATTTGGATTTTAAATATACTTTAACTAAAGACAATTGTGACTTCACTTGTGTGGTCACTTTATTGTCAGAGTGGTTCAGTAAACGCAAAGTCGTAGACCCCACTGCTGATCGACCGATGTAGAAACCCACCTCTCTATATAGGCACCACACTGCGGTACACTGTGCAGAGAGGTTTTACCACGGCAAAAGTAGAAAATACTAACTCTCTATTTTATTTTAGTGGAGGTGAGCAGTTAGGCCTATCAGAGTGTAGTGCTAAGCATTTGTTGTACTTACAGAAACAATACATGATACACACACCCAAGGAAGGAAGTTGAGACCAAATTAGAAAAATTGTACTCTTTTTGTATATATATTTAGACCAAGAACTTCGGGTACAAGGTAAATACTTTTCACAATACAAAAAATCACAGCAAAATGTATTAATCACAGTTGGGTGCAATTAGCACAATACATTTACTATGGAAGGAGAAATGCAATTGGAAAAAGCAATGCAGTACAGTTATTGTGTGGTTACCCTTCTGGAAATCAGCAGGTGGTTCTCGGCCAAGGTCCAAAGCGCCAAGTTCAAGTTCTCAGGAGCTTACTGGGTTTCTTGGGAAACAAGGAAAAAGGGGGTTTTGTAGCTGGCATGCTAAGAAGGCAGGGGGGTGCCTGTAAAAGCAAGCAAAGGGTGACTTGCAGACAAGTCTGAGTGCTCTCAAGGAGATTGGAGGTTGCAAGGACTATGGGGTTTCAGGAGCACAGCTGATTTGTAAATTCTATGGCCGGGCAGGCTGGGAGCAGTAAAGAGGGGCAGTTGGGCAAAGGTTTGCAAAGTTGAACCTCGCGGTCAGGGGCTGACACCTTGGAGTGACAATTCTGGAGCTGCTGCACCACTGCTGAAGTGGGTCTCTGGAGTCTTGAAGTCCCTCGTCGGGCCTGGCTCGCTTTCAAGTCGGAGTGCACCTTGGACTTCGTTTTGAAGTTCATCCCAACTTGGTTTTGTAGGTTTTTGCAGCCGGGGTCTGGTACTCCGGATAGTGGTGCTTTGCAGTTTTCTGTGGGTTCTGGGGCCTCAAGAGTTTGTGTAGAGGCCAAGCTGACCCTTCAGAACAAGCATAATTCAGATGGCACTGGCAGACATTGGGCAGACTGGTGCGCTGGACGACGCTGGACTGGAGTTTACTGTTTTTGGTGCATTCAACTGAAGGGAGATAGTACTTCTATCTCGAGGGAGTTCTTTGGCAATTTTCGAAGTGCTGATGACCCTACTGGGTTTATGAAAGCAAGCCCCACAACGATGAGATGAGCTGGATGATGTTGATTATCAAGATATTTGGTGGCAGGTGGGAGTTTACACCCAAAAGTCCACCACGAGTTCTGCAGGTCTCCGTTCCACAGCAGTTCTTCATTTGTCGTTTTCTTGTGTCCTTGGAATCTAAGTTCAGGTTCTGGGAATGCTACCTAAATACTAACTTTAGGGGTGCTTACAAGGGAGTGCTGGGTAGTGGCCTTTGAACCCCTTACCTGGGGTGTCCCCACCCTTGATTATGAGCACCTCCTGGGGAGGGGGACATAGCCTTAGCCTTGAAAACTGAGGGGTGGAGATGGCAGAGAAGGTTTCCTTCTTATCTTCCTGCCAAAAGCGGTGAAGTTATGAGGGGGGTACTGCTTATTCTGGGGTCAGGCTTCAAAGTTGGAAAGGACTTTGAAGGTTCCCATCATGGATGTCTCTTCCTGACTTTGGGCAGGGGGTGTAGTGTGTGGCCTTGAACACTTCTGCCCAGGACAGGCTTTTGTTTTTTAGCTCTGAGCACGATGGCGCTCAACCCATGATGTCAGAACTCTGTCTGGTGGTGACAGGCTGGTTTAGATCAGTTGGTGAGAAAACTAAGGGTTGGTAGGTTTTAGGGGACCCCTCTAAGGGGTCCTCTGTCTGCAATTATATATATATCTGAAACTGGAATCAGTGCAGGTTTATTAAGCAAGAAGTTTGGTATCAGGCATCTCATGATACAATGAAGCCATCAAGGTGCTGGGAAACTCATAATGACGAGTGCCCAGACAATATACTCCTTATGGCTTACCTGTTCAAGAATCGATATGGATATTGCAGGGGCATATCTGTTCATGGAGATATCTTCTCACAGGAGGTATAGTGCACCCTGCCTGAAGACGATATGGCCTGCTAGAGGGGTCTCTTACCTATATTCCATGCTGGGTCTGTAACCATGACACACAGGGATGTGTGCCATGTTGACTCTTCTGTTTTGTCTGCACCAAGGCACACAGTCTGCAATGGCAGTGTGCATGGCTTTGGTGAGGGAACCATAGGGTGCCACAATTCATACTACTACCATTGGTTTCCCTCTATGTTATGTTATGTTATGTTATGTTATGTTAAAAGGGACTTTTATAGCGCAACGGCTACTCCAAAGGAGTGTCCCGGCGCTTTGTGCTCCAGACCTTAAAAAGAACTGGAAAAACATAACAGTAAAAAAGACAGAAACCTAGAAAAGAAGAAACACACTAACCAGCGAACAGCCAAGTTTTTAGACCTTTCCTAAAGGCAAGCAGATTCGATGTGGTCCGCAAAGACAGCGGTAGGGAGTTCCATAGCTGGGGGGCAAGGAGTCTAAAGGACCGGCCGCCCAGTCGGGCCCTTTTTATCTGTGGCACCACTGCCAGGGCCAATGATTCCGATCTTAGGGATCGCGTAGGCCGATAAAAATCCAGTCTCTTCTGGAGATATTTTGCACCGTTGGCATGCAGGGCTTTATGGGCTAAGGTCATGGCCTTAAACATTATCCTCTTCGTACAGGAAGCCAATGGAGGGATCGAAGAAGGTTTGAGGCACTAGTGCGGCGATGCAGGCCAAAAATCGCTCGAGCTGCAGCGTTCTGGGTCACCTGCATGCGCTGTAGGAGATATTCTGGCAGACCCAGATATAGAACATTTGCATAATCCAATCTGGATCCTATAAGTGCCTGGACAGTTATCCTCCGATGTTCCTCGGATAGAAGAGGAAAGAATTTACGAAGCATCCTGAGGATCCCGAAGCAAGTTCCCGTAAGAGTAGACACCTGGGATTTGAGCGAAAGCTCGTTGTCAATTTTGACTCCCAGGTTCTTAGCCCATTTAGATGACTGAGCTGGAGGGAACATGTCAGCGGGCCACCAGCCATGCCATACTGGTTCCGATGGGCATCCGAAGAATAGTATCTCGGATTTATCCGAGTTGCACTTGAGGCTGTTAAGTTGGAACCAATTAAAAACAGCCCCAAGGCACTCACGGATACTTGCTCCATCGAAATCTTCGCTCTTGCGGCAGGTGAACAGAAGCTGGGTGTCGTCAGCATAAGAGACGATCCGGGGCCCATAGGACTCCGCCAATGTCGCCAGAGGGGTCATGAGGATGTTAAATAGAGTGGGCCTCAGTACGGAGCCCTGAGGGACTCCGACTCCCAATGGCGGCATTTCGGCAGATCCAGGTGGGACCCAGACCGTCTGTCGGCGGTTGGCTAAGAAGGAGCGAAACCAGTTGAGCACCGTCCCCCCTAGACCAATGTCATGTAGCCTAGTGAGGAGATCCTCATGGGGGACGGTGTCAAACGCCGCCGACAGGTCTAGCATAACTAACATCACCCTGCCTCCGGTATCCAGCACCTCCTTCACAATCTCCGAGACTTCCAAGAGCGCCGTCTCGGTGCTTAGGTTAGAACGAAAGCCCGATTGGGACTCATGGAGTAGGTCGTTTGACTCCAGGAAGTTAGATAACACGCTGTGAACGTGTTTCTCTAAGATTTTGGTAAGTGCTGGAAGGAGCGAGATTGGCCTGTAGTTGGATGGCACTTCTGGGTCCAGATTGGGCTTCTTAATAAGAGGTAAGACCATGGCCTGTTTCCAAGATTGAGGCAGAAATCCCTGACTCAGGGAGAGGTTAAGAATGGGATTGGCTATAGGGTTGACAACATCTTCCATTCTCGCTAAAAATTTTGCTGGGCAGGGATCTAGCGGTGAGCCCGATTTAAGGTTCTTCATCAGAGCTAAGGATGCGGAAATCGTGAGGGGCGGGAAGTCTAACAGGACTGGGCCTGAAGTCGACGGAAGAGATGTCTCAATCGGCAGAGTCAGCGGGTCATCCATTGATCTTGGGGGAAAAGAATCCTGTATTTGCCTAATTTTAGTGGTAAAAAAATTAGCAATGGTGTTGGCCCAGGTCTCTACCGGGGCGTCCTGAGCTGAGATTGAGCGCGGTGTGGTAAATTCTCGCACAATAGAGAAAATCTCCTTGCAGGAGTTTGCCGCGTCCTCAATTCTTTTGGCAAAATAGCATTTCTTGCCCTGAAGAATTAAATCATGATAGGATTTCATCATAGATTTATAATTTTGTTTGGCCTCAGAATCGTACTGGGCTCTCCAAGCCCGTTCTGCGACTTTGCATTGCCTACGGTGATGGGCCAATTCCTCCGTAAACCAAGGGGCCGAGATCCGATGGGTGGCAGACCTGG
Source organism: Lissotriton vulgaris (assembly GCF_964263255.1). Lineage (NCBI taxonomy): Eukaryota > Metazoa > Chordata > Amphibia > Caudata > Salamandridae > Lissotriton > Lissotriton vulgaris. The sequence goes on from NC_141691.1 coordinate 257,294,651, forward strand.
CTGGCTGTAAAGGGGTGAGCTCATTTAATCTAGCTAGGAGCCAGGATTGCAGGCTCTCAAGGTCGTTCTCCAGATCACCCGAATAAGACAGAGGATGATCCACCAGAGCCTGAGCTAACAGATCTGGTGTCACCCGATGGAACGCCCTATAGCTGCTACCCTGTAATCTCATAGCACTGACCATTGGTTTCACAGTAGAGGATATTTCAAAGTGAATGAGACAATGATCAGACCATAAGACCGGTAGACGTGTGACAGCCATGATAGGTGAAGTGGAAAAGACCTGGTCAAGTGTATGGCCTTTATCATGGGTCGGGCCGAAGAGATAGGGGGACAGGCCCAGGGTGGATGTAATATCCAGTAGCTTGATAGCATCTTGGTCTTGGCGATCATTCATGTGGAAATTAAAATCTCCAGCCAATATACACTGCTCAGATCTTAAAACAAGAACCGACAGAACCTGCTGGAGATCATCAAAGAACGATCCCAGAGGCCCGGAGGTCTGTAAACGACAAGACCCTTCAGCGCTTGCTGGGGCGATAGGGAGAGGGTGAAGGCGAGAGAGTCGGCCCCTGCGATGGTATTAGTGTGCGTGACCGTGCACGAAAAAGATTTTTTCACAACTAGGGCGACTCCTCCCCCTCTTCCCTTGTCTCTATCTTGCAGATGGATGATGTAATCAGAGGGAATGGCTGCCGTTATGTCCGGGTGGGAGGACTCGTTAAGCCAAGTCTCAGTGAGCATCAGACAAGTAGGACTGGTCGTAGAAAGGAGATCAAAAATCTCCTGAGTGTGTCTATGCAGCGACCTCGTATTAAGGAGTAGACAAAGATGTTTAATGCTACAATCCTTAATAGGACAGGTGGAAGGGAGGTTGCTGGTAGGATGCCACTTACATACAGGGCACTTATGTTTACCCCTATAGCGGCCAGGAAATACTGGGTGACAAGCAGCATCCGCGGCGCGCAGGGAGTAGAGCTCCTGAGCGGAGTAGGAAAGCATAATGGCCAGAAGTACCTGCCACGCCGTACGCCTCCGGGACGCTGACGGGCGCAGACGGGCAGGACTCTGGCACGACTCCGGCGCAGGTCCGGCGCGTCCGCTGACCGCGTCCGCTGCGCGGAGGGAAAGAGGAGCTTTATATAGCGCTACTAGAGCGCGAGGGCGGAGAGTCCTACCCCCAAGATGGCGGCCGAAATGCGATCCCTGCCCTCGGCGTCAACACTCAGCCGAGGGCGGTCTAAAACCCCAAACAAGGGTGAGGGAGCAGGCGAAGCGCTTACAAGCGCTGGGAAGTCAAAGGCAAGACAGCTGGGCGCTTATAACACAAGCGCGATCTTAGGCTGCACAGTAATAAAAATAAAGTTTACAAACACGAAGTAAACACACTCGTTTAAAAATGCCCAAGAAAAGAGAGAAGACCTCCCGGCTTCCGCCTCAGGAGGGAAAAGGGTAAGGTAGCAGTTGTTAATCACCAGCAGAGTAGCAGTATTCCCTTTTATAGCGCTACTAGAGCGCGAGGGCGGAGAGTCCTACCCCCAAGATGGTGGCCGAAATGCGATCCCTGCCCTCGGCGTCAACACTCAGCCGAGGGCGGTCTAAAACCCCAAACAAGGGTGAGGGAGCAGGCGAAGCGCTTACAAGCGCTGGGAAGTCAAAGGCAAGACAGCTGGGCGCTTATAACACAAGCGCGATCTTAGGCTGCAAAGTAATAAAAATAAAGTTTACAAACACGAAGTAAACACACTCGTTTAAAAATGCCCAAGAAAAGAGAGAAGACCTCCCGGCTTCTGCCACAGGAGGGAAAAGGGTAAGGTAGCAGTTGTTAATCACCAGCAGAGTAGCAGTATTCCCTTTTATAGCGCTACTAGAGCGCGAGGGCGGAGAGTCCTACCCCCAAGATGGCGGCCGAAATGCGATCCCTGCCCTCGGCGTCAACACTCAGCCGAGGGCGGTCTAAAACCCCAAACAAGGGTGAGGGAGCAGGCGAAGCGCTTACAAGCGCTGGGAAGTCAAAGGCAAGACAGCTGGGCGCTTATAACACAAGCGCGATCTTAGGCTGCACAGTAATAAAAATAAAGTTTACAAACACGAAGTAAACACACTCGTTTAAAAATGCCCAAGAAAAGAGAGAAGACCTCCCGGCTTCCGCCTCAGGAGGGAAAAGGGTAAGGTAGCAGTTGTTAATCACCAGCAGAGTAGCAGTATTCCCTTTTATAGCGCTACTAGAGCGCGAGGGCGGAGAGTCCTACCCCCAAGATGGCGGCCGAAATGCGATCCCTGCCCTCGGCGTCTACACTCAGCCGAGGGCGGTCTAAAACCCCAAACAAGGGTGAGGGAGCAGGCGAAGCGCTTACAATCGCTGGGAAGTCAAAGGCAAGACAGCTGGGCGCTTATAACACAAGCGCGATCTTAGGCTGCACAGTAATAAAAATAAAGTTTACAAACACGAAGTAAACACACTCGTTTAAAAATGCCCAAGAAAAGAGAGAAGACCTCCCGGCTTCCGCCTCAGGAGGGAAAAGGGTAAGGTAGCAGTTGTTAATCACCAGCAGAGTAGCAGTATTCCCTTTTATAGCGCTACTAGAGCGCGAGGGCGGAGAGTCCTACCCCCAAGATGGCGGCCGAAATGCGATCCCTGCCCTCGGCGTCAACACTCAGCCGAGGGCGGTCTAAAACCCCAAACAAGGGTGAGGGAGCAGGCGAAGCGCTTACAATCGCTGGGAAGTCAAAGGCAAGACAGCTGGGCGCTTATAACACAAGCGCGATCTTAGGCTGCACAGTAATAAAAATAAAGTTTACAAACACGAAGTAAACACACTCGTTTAAAAATGCCCAAGAAAAGAGAGAAGACCTCCCGGCTTCCGCCTCAGGAGGGAAAAGGGTAAGGTAGCAGTTGTTAATCACCAGCAGAGTAGCAGTATTCCCTTTTATACCGCTACTAGAGCGCGAGGGCGGAGAGTCCTACCCCCAAGATGGCGGCCGAAATGCGATCCCTGCCCTCGGCGTCAACACTCAGCCGAGGGCGGTCTAAAACCCCAAACAAGAGTGAGGGAGCAGGCGAAGCGCTTACAAGCGCTGGGAAGTTAAAGGCAAGACAGCTGGGCGCTTATAACACAAGCGCGATCTTAGGCTGCACAGTAATAAAAATAAAGTTTACAAACACGAAGTAAACACACTCGTTTAAAAATGCCCAAGAAAAGAGAGAAGACCTCCCGGCTTCCGCCTCAGGAGGGAAAAGGGTAAGGTAGCAGTTGTTAATCACCAGCAGAGTAGCAGTATTCCCTTTTATAGCGCTACTAGAGCGCGAGGGCGGAGAGTCCTACCCCCAAGATGGCGGCCGAAATGCGATCCCTGCCCTCGGCGTCAACACTCAGCCGAGGGCGGTCTAAAACCCCAAACAAGGGTGAGGGAGCAGGCGAAGCGCTTACAAGCGCTGGGAAGTCAAAGGCAAGACAGCTGGGCGCTTATAACACAAGCGCGATCTTAGGCTGCACAGTAATAAAAATAAAGTTTACAAACACGAAGTAAACACACTCGTTTAAAAATGCCCAAGAAAAGAGAGAAGACCTCCCGGCTTCCGCCTCAGGAGGGAAAAGGGTAAGGTAGCAGTTGTTAATCACCAGCAGAGTAGCAGTATTCCCTTTTATAGCGCTACTAGAGCGCGAGGGCGGAGAGTCCTACCCCCAAGATGGCGGCCGAAATGCGATCCCTGCCCTCGGCGTCAACACTCAGCTGAGGGCGGTCTAAAACCCCAAACAAGGGTGAGGGAGCAGGCGAAGCGCTTACAAGCGCTGGGAAGTCAAAGGCAAGACAGCTGGGCGCTTATAACACAAGCGCAATCTTAGGCTGCACAGTAATAAAAATAAAGTTTACAAACACGAAGTAAACACACTCGTTTAAAAATGCCCAAGAAAAGAGAGAAGACCTCCCGGCTTCCGCCTCAGGAGGGAAAAGGGTAAGGTAGCAGTTGTTAATCACCAGCAGAGTAGCAGTATTCCCTTTTATAGCGCTACTAGAGCGCGAGGGCGGAGAGTCCTACCCCCAAGATGGCGGCCGAAATGCGATCCATGCCCTCGGCGTCAACACTCAGCCGAGGGCGGTCTAAAACCCCAAACAAGGGTGAGGGAGCAGGCGAAGCGCTTACAAGCGCTGGGAAGTCAAAGGCAAGACAGCTGGGCGCTTATAACACAAGCGCGATCTTAGGCTGCACAGTAATAAAAATAAAGTTTACAAACACGAAGTAAACACACTCGTTTAAAAATGCCCAAGAAAAGAGAGAAGACCTCCCGGCTTCCGCCTCAGGAGGGAAAAGGGTAAGGTAGCAGTTGTTAATCACCAGCAGAGTAGCAGTATTCCCTTTTATAGCGCTACTAGAGCGCGAGGGCGGAGAGTCCTACCCCCAAGATGGCGGCCGAAATGCGATCCCTGCCCTCGGCGTCAACACTCAGCCGAGGGCGGCCTCTACAGTCTCTACAGTAACAATGCCCTAGGAACATAGGGTGCCACTTACTAGGGACTTTACAAGGGGTACTGAAGTTGTGCTATTTGTAGTACAGCTTTAGGGAAAGAACATGGTTTGCAGGGATCCAGTACTCTTCAGTCAAAGTTGCATCAAAAGCCAGACAAAAGGTGTGTGGGGAGAGTACTGCAATAAAACCCAGTTTCCTACAGGAGCACAGCAAACTGTACATACTCCTTCCCCACCACAAAAAGCAGGTAACGCTGGCGGTACAGGTATATGGAATTAGCTGTTCTGTAGGTCAAATGCCAGTATCCAGTCTCCAGGGTCTTAGATAGACAGCTGTGAAGTGACTTAAATTGACTGCACACCAGAAAGGTAAGGCTCAAGTTAAGGACCCACTGTGGCATGACGAAAGGAGAAGGGGGAAACAAATGTTAAAGCCCTTTCATCAGTTTCATAACAGAAGTCTTCAATCAATCAATCAATCAAGAAATTTGTATAGCGCGCTACTCACCCGGAGGGTCTCAAGGCGCTTGGGGGAGGGAGGTCCGTTACTGCTCGAACAGCCAGGTCTTGAGTTGCTTCCTGAAGGAGAGGTGGTCTTGGGTAAGACAGAGGTGGATGGGAGGGAGTTCCAAGTCTTGGCTGCCAGGTAGGAGAAGGATCTTCCCCCCATGGTAGCTCTTCGAATGTGTGGGACGGCGGCGAGGACGTGGCTGGTCGATCGTAGCTGATGGGTGGGAGTGTAGAAAGTCAGGCGGTTGTTGAGGTACCTGGGGCCCAGGTCGTGGAGGGCCTTGTGTGCGTGGGTGAGGAGACGGAACGTGATTCTCTTGCTGACGGGAAGCCAGTGCAGGTCTCTCAGGTGTCCGAAGATGTGGCTGTGTCGGGGGATGTCCAGGATGAATCGTGCGGAGGCGTTCTGGATGCTTTGGAGTCTTTTCTGCAGTTTGGCTGTGGTTCCGGTGTAGAGGGTGTTTCCGTAGGCCAGTCGGCTGGTGACGAGTGCCTGGGTGACATTCTTCCTGGTTTCGGTGGGGATCCATCGGAAGATCTTTCGGAGCATGTGTAGGATGTTGAAACACGATGATGAGACGGCGTTGACTTGTCTGGTCATCGAGAGGGAGGAATCCAGGATGAAGCCCAGGTTGCGTGCATGGTACGTTGGTTTTGGTGCGCTGCCCAGGGCAGGGGGCCACCAGGAGTTGTCCCAGGCAGAGGGTGATGATCCAAGGATGAGGACTTCAGTCTTGTCTGAGTTCAGTTTTAGGCGGCTGTTCTTCATTCACTCGGCTACGTCTTTCATCCCTTCGTGTAGGTTAGTTCTCGCGGTGGCTGGGTCGTTGGTGAGGGAGAGGATCAGTTGGGTGTCGTCTGCGTAGGAGATGATGTTGAGGTTGTGTTGGTGTGCGATGGCTGCGAGGGGGCTCATGTAGACGTTGAATAGGGTCGGGCTGAGTGATTAGCCTTGTGGTACGCCGCAGATTACTTCGGTGGCCTTGGATCTGAACGGGGGAGGCGGACTCTCTGGGTTCTTCGGGCGAGGAATGAGATGATCCAATCCAGTGCCTTCTCTTGGATTCCGACGTTGCTGAGGCGTTGTACTAAGGTGCGGTGGCAGACAGTATCGAACGCCGCGGAGAGGTCCAGGAGGATGAGGGCCGCTGTTTTCCCGTTGTCGAGCAGGGTTCGGATGTCGTCAGTGGCTGCGATGAAGGCGGTCTCGGTGCTGTGGTTGGCTCGGAAGCCGGACTGAGAGTGGTCGAGGGATCCGTTCATCTCGAGGAAGGCGGAAAGCTGTCTGTTGACGGTCTTCTCGATGACTTTGGCGGGAAACGGGAGGAGCGAGATGGGGCGGTAGTTCTTGAGGTCGGTGGGGTCTGCTGATGGTTTCTTCAGGAGGGCGCTGAGTTCGGCATGCTTCCAGCTCTCCAGGAAGGTGGCGGTGTTGAAGGAGCAGTTGATGATGTCCGGGAGTTGGGGTGCGATGACGGAGTCAGCCTTGTTGAAGACGTGGTGGGGGCATGGGTCGGTTGGCGATCCGGAGTGGATGGTATTCATCGTGTGGATGGTGTCTTCGGTGCTGACCTGGGTCCAGTCGCGGAGGGTGGTGGTGGGGGGCGTTAGTTCTGTGGTTGGTTGCGTGGTCTGTTCGCCGAAGCTGTTGTGTATGTCTGCGATCTTGCTGTGGAAGAACGAGGCGAGTGAGTCGCAAAGGTCTTGTGTGGGGGTGATGTTGTTGGTTCCGGCGCTGGGGTTGGAGAGCTCTTTGACGATGCTGAAGAGTTCCTTGCTGTTGTGGACGTTGTTGTCTATTCGATCCTTGAATGCTGACTTCTTGGTGGTGTGGATCAGCTGGTGGCGTTTGCAGGTGGCGTGCTTGAGGGCGGTCATGTTGTCTGTAGTCGGGTTTTTTCGCCAGGCTTTCTCGTGGGTACGGCAGTTCTTCTTGGAGTTCTTGAGATCGTCGTTGAACCAGGGGGCTTTCTTGCTTCCGGGTCTGTTGGGATGTTTTTTCAGGGGTGCGAGGTCATCAGCGCAGTTGGTGATCCACTGTGTGAGGTTGTTGGCTGCTTGGTTGGGGTTCGTTGATCTGACGGGAGGGTTCTGGTTCAGTGATGTGGTGAGCTGGTCAGTGGTGATCTTGTTCCAGCTCCTGCGGGGAGCCTGGTGCCGGTGGTGGTGAGTCGTTTACCCTCTGTAGGTGAAGTGGACGCAGCTGTGGTCTGTCCAGTAAAGTCCGGTGGAGTGGCTGAAGGACATGTACTTGCTGGAGGAGAAGGCTGGGTCAAGCGTGTGTCCGGCGTAGTGGGTGGGGGTGTTCACTAGTTGCTTGAGTCCGAGGTTGGCGAGGTTGTCCAGCAGGGTGGTGGTGTTGTTGTCGTTGTTGTTCTCCAGGTGGAAGTTGAGGTCCCCTAGGAGGATGTAGTCAGCGGATGCGAGGGCGTGTGGGCTGATGAAGTCTGCGATGTCTTCGCTGAATTGTGTGCGGGGTCCAGGGGGTCTGTAGATGAGGGTGCCTCTGAGTGTGGTCTTGGGGTCGGTGTGTATCTGGCAGTGAAGATGTTCGGCGGCTGTGAGGGTGTCATCCGAGTTGGTCGTGATGCGGTTGGTGTTCTTGTGGACGATGGCGATGCCTCCTCCTGTCTGGTTGACGCGGTCCCTCCGGGTGATCTTGTATCCGTCCGGGAAGTCTTGAACCCTTTAACTGTGCCCTGGGCAAGGCCTTTCCGGGATAGGGTCAAAACAACCAATAACATGTCACATTAGGGGGGCGTGGCCGAGAGCCGACTATGGCGGACGTGTAGCTGAGGAGCTCCGTCCTGAGCCCTGAACACTAGCGGACTATCCTGTCATCCTGCACCGTTACCCACCCCGTCTCCACGTCCGAAGCTTCAGGGAGTGAGCGGCATACCTTTGCAGCGCACCACCCCTCTAGGACGCCGCCGAAACTCTGCTGACCTGTGGCGATCCCGGAGGCCTGTTTCCTCGTGGCAAGCCGCGGACTCGATTTGCCTGGGAGCCGGGCTGCGGCGCGGCCCCGACGGACTACTGGTGAGCCCCGGAGGGGGGCGGGCCCACGGAGCTTGAGCGCGCTGCCCGGGCCGGCGGCGGACACGGCCCCTGCTGCCGCCACACTGTCTGCCTCCACACCAACGAGCCTGGGTGACCGTCTCTGTCCGGACTGTCCGGATCGCGGCACTGCGCCGCCAGGGCCGCCCCGGAGCCCGCCTGAACCTTAAGGAGACACCCGCACTTGCCTGGACGCCGATGACACCGGTGAGGAGTGGGGGCCTGGGGTTGGCGCATAGAGGACACTTCTGCCCAGTGCACCATTGCCTTGGTGTGCACGGGGACCACTCGCGACGGCCCCCCGCCGCTGCGGGACCATAGCCGCCATTTTGCCTCCACCCTGCACCCCGGGCCCTCCCAGCATCTAGCGCGGAGCCCTGCGCTGTCCAAGGCGCATCACATTGGCAAGTTTATAGCGACCCTGATACCTCCTCACATCACCGGCGCGGCCCCCTGCAGAGCGAGGAGGGGGTACCTGTACACTGCCCGGGACCCGGCTACCCGAGGCTTCCACGGGGGCTCCTGGCTGCACAACACCTTCGGCCGGACCGCACTGCCGAGCTCTCCTTCCTGCTGATCTCCACCGGACCCCCCAATAGTGGCCCAGCACCCCTACACGTCGCCCTGTGGTGGCCAGACCCGCGGCTGGGAGGAAGACCACCCACTGAGCGCTGCTACACTGACGAGGATTCTGTGCTGTGAGCTTGGCATCGCACCAGGGTGTGACCCTTTACTCATATGTTCGTGGTGCCGCCGGAGGCTGGCACCTCTGCTCGCCGCTCGGAGCGCTATCAGGCAGTGCAGGCCGGAAACGGAGAGTGCGCATACTACTCCGCCACCCTGCATACCAGGTCGATGGGTAAACACAGAGGCAGGACCCAGGACCACGGCGCATCAGCGGACATGCAGTCCACCGGCTCGGAGGACCCTCTAGCTTCGTCTACCGCGGACATTATCCCACCGACTGGAAAGTGTTCGCAGGACGCCAAGCTGGATCTCATACTGAATGAAATACGAGCCACACGGGAAGCGCTAGAATCACGCATTGACAGCATGGCGACAGGCCTCTCGCTACTCCGAGCAGACCATAACAAACTTGCGGAGAAAGTGTCGGAGCAGAAGCTTGCGCTGAACGATCTCATACCTCAGCAAACAGAACACTCGGCGAAGCTGGAGGGTATGGAGAAACGGCTCAAGCAGCTATGGGATAAGGTGGATGATAAGGAAGGGAGGGCCCGACGCAACAACGTCCGCATCTTAGGCATTCCGGAGCGCAGCGAGGGGAGGAATCCCACCCAATTCGTGGAGGACTGGATCAGGAAGATGGTGGGCCCGGAAGATCTCACGACGCTATACAGCGTAGAACGAGCGCATAGAATGCCGTCACGACCTCCGCAGCCTGGGGCACCCCCACGCCCCTTGATCGCGCGACTCCTTCACTACAGGGACCGCAACACTGTGCTGAGAGTGGCCCGGGAGAAAGCGCCGATTCGCTATGAAGGCAAGAACATCTCCATATATCCTGACTTCACGCCCACAGTTCAGCGAGCTAGGTCCACCTTCGTGGGGGTGAAGCGCAAACTGCGGGAAAGAGACTTGAAATATGCCCTCCTGTTCCCCGCTCGCCTCAAGATTCTTTATGAAAACAAATCTCACTTCTTTGACTCGCCGGAGGAGTGGATGGAGGTTACGCTGACGCCGCCGGCCTCACAGGACCCACTTTCGGCCTCTGGGAATACGAGGCACCGGAGTCCGTCGGGCCAGGGTCACCAGGCTTCCAATAGAGGACGAGCCCCTTCACAAAAATCTTCCTCAAAGGGGCGGCCCACAGCGGACCGCTTGACAGGCAGATCATCGGTGGTGCAACTAACGGAGGAGGCCCTCGCCGCTCACGATGCGGACACTAACAGAGGTCAGGCCAGCGTCTCCGGCACACACACTGAGGTGTCGGGGTCGGCGGACAGCCTACAATTATTTCCCAAGATCACGGCGCAGACAGCGGAGGAATTCTGACGCCGGCAGATAGCACCCTGAACGAAGTCCGGGTGGTACCGTATGAATAGTGTATCTTCATACATGCTGGGGGTAACTAGCAGGTTTGGTTTCACGGAGGGCTGCCACACCCCTGCAGGCCAGTACACGGTAGGCACGAGAGGTCCACTCTCCCCCACCGTATGCACTTGAAACTGTTTACTTCTTGCACAGGTTGGGCACACTGGTTTGGATCGCGGGCCCGTTGGCCCGGGGACCTTAATGTTGAGGGGCAAACTGTTTACACGACACTCTTATCATATGTCATGAAGTACTTGGTATGGTCACCCACGGTCCCACCATGGCCGCATTGCAGGTTTTGTCATGGGACCGCTTAATGTTTATGACTTGTGCACCTGGAATGTGCGGGGCATGGGCTCGATCCACAAGAGGCACAGGATACTGGCCCAGCTCAATCGCCGGGGAATCATGATAGCCTGCCTGCAAGAGACACACTTGAACTGCGCTGAAGGCTTGAAACTCAGGAAGAAGTGGAGGGGTCAACTCTTTGCCACATCCTACTCAGCGTTTTCTAGGGGGGCTGCTATTTGGCTCCGCAACTCTGTTCCCTTTAAACCGATTGAACAGTGAATTGATAATGAGGGCAGATATGTGTTTGTGAAGGGCCTGTTGAATGGGGACACGATTGTATTGGGCTGTGTGTATTCGCCAAACTCTGGCCAATCGGATTTTCTGGTAAATGTCAATAGGATCCTTGCGGAGTGGGCAGATCACCAGTGGGTGATTGGAGGAGACTTTAATGCTGTCTTAGATGTTACACTAGATAGGTCTCACCCCCCACTACACGCCACAGAAAGCAGGAGACAGGCAGATGCGCTGGCACAATGGGCGGCGGGATGGGAACTGGCAGATGCGTGGCGCAGTACGCACCCCCTGGACAGGGAATACACCTTCTTCTCCCACCCTCACCAGCTACATACCAGGATAGACCGTATATTCTGTTCCCGCTCCCTGCTGGGATCGGTCGTCCGAGCCCAACATATGGGGAAGACCCTCTCGGATCATAACCCTGTGGAGCTCACCTGGCAATGGGGCCAGATGCTGGCCCCGATCCCGACCTGGAGGTTACCCACAGAACTACTTGAAGACTCTGTCTTCAGGTCATCCATGGCGGACGCTGTTGAGACCTACTTTGCTACCAACACAAACACTGCCAGCTCCAGACAAATAGAGTGGGACACTTTCAAGGTCTTCATCAGGGGAGAGGCGATGGCCTCCCGAGTGGGCAGGAGGAGGGAGGTGATAGGTGCCCTACAAGAAGTGGAAGGTACACTGGCAATGCTGGAGAGCGAAGCTGCGGGCACTAACACACACTTTACTCCACTGCAAGAGGCACACATTAAACACGCCGAGCTACTGGAAGACTTGAGGCTCCTAGATTATAAAGAATACACTATCAGACAACATACACAGGCGGATAGATCGGGCCCACTACTGGCCCGTATTATAAGAGACTCTCCGGTGAATCACCCGATCTTGGAAATATTGGACCAGGACGGTCTACTGGTCTCGTCCCAAGTGGGCATTAATGCCGCTTTCCGGGACTACTATGCCACACTTTATGGTCATCACCAGTGCCTCTCCGAGGCTGCATTAGAGGACTTCATGAGGGACCTTGAATTGCCCCAACTCACAGCCAGGCAAGCCAAAGACCTGAAGCGCACCATTACAATTGCGGAAATTAGACAGGCAATACGTGCTCTCCCGAAGAGCAAAACCCCTGGAACGGATGGCCTACCGGCTGAGTTCTACACTACATACATAGACCTCCTAGCCCCGCGTCTCCACACTGTTTATCTGGAAGCGTTGCGCACTGCCTCATTGCCCCAGTCCTCCCTCCAAGCTTTAATAACCTCCCTCTTAAAGCCGGGCAAAGATGGCATGCACCTAGCTAACTACAGACCCTTATCCCTCCTCAACACCGACTGCAAGATATTGAGCAAGATATTAGCGATGCGTTTGGCGCAATACATTCCACATCTGATACACCCCGACCAATGCGGGTTTGTGCCGGGAAGGAGCACGGCCATGAACCTTAGAAGGCTTGCTCAGCTGATGCTGCGGGACCCGGCGGAATTGGGTTCGGAAGGCTGCATCTCGTTGGACCTGAAACAGGCCTTTGATTCCCTTAGATGGGATTTCATGTTTGCTGCGCTCGCGAAATTTGGGATTCCACCCGAGTATATTGCTTGGGTCAAACTGCTCTATACCCGCCCCACGGCCCGAGTGCGTACGTCCAGATACATCTCTGGTCCCGTGGACATAGCAAGGGGCACCAGACAGGGCTGCCCACTCTCCCCACTCCTGTTCATCCTGGCCCTTGAACCACTGCTCTGTAAACTCAGAACGGCAGCTCCCCACTATGGGATCCGGAGGGGCACGACCACCCATGTGGTCTCCGCATACGCAGATGACATTATCCTATACCTCCGCGACCTGAGGGGAGACCTTGCTTCTATGTCTCAAATATTCGAGGACTTCAGATTATTATCTGGCCTCTCCATAAGCGAGTCCAAGTCCTACGGGTTCATGTTTGCAGCCCCAGGCCAGCCCGCACCCTTACCCTTCGCGCCGCACACATTTCAAATGGCGGACTCTACTTTCCGCTATCTCGGGGTACAAATCTACAGGGATGCGGCTATGATGATCGATGGCAACCTCGGCCGGGCTATGAGAGCGCTCAAATCCCAAATTCAATTTTGGTTGTCATTACCCTTATCGGTAGCCGGAAGGGTGGCCATCTCTAAGATGGTGATGCTTCCCCGCCTCATCTACTATTTTACCAACTTGCCATTTCTGATTCCCGCCTCAACATTTAAATCACTGGATACTCTCCTCACGGAACTCATATGGGGCCCAGGGCGGAGACGCATAGGCCTGGCCAAACTGCAGCTCCCTACTGGAGCCGGGGGATTGGGAGTACCAGACTTCCGGGCCTACAACTTTGCATGCCAGCTGCAATGGCTAGCCTACTGGCTAGCGGGTCGGAACCTGCACGAGGTTGACATAACAGAGGAGGACCACTCTAGGGGGAAGATCCATGTCTTGTTACTGCCCCGCTCAGACCTACCAAGAAATGCCCCGCCACTGCTCCGGCTTTCTATCCAATACTGGCGGAAGGCCCTAAAATACACCACCCCGGCGACATCTTATGCCCCCACGATCCCACTGCTGGGTATCCCGCTGGAGGCGGGCCCACTTACTGCACACACACTCACGCCTTGGCATGACACTGGAGTGGCGACTGTAGGGGACCTCTTTGCAGAGGGGCGAATTCTGTCCTTCGAAGACTTTAGAGCTGCACACGGTGTACCCGGGGGATCGTTCCTCATGCATGCCGGCCTCCGTCATTACATGACTATTAGGTGGGCGCACAAGGGAATAGAACCTCCCACAAACCCATTACCAACGATGCTTTATCTTATGGGGACGGGGAGCCACCTGACTAAATGGTTAACTGCTAGCATCAGGACAGGGAGGGCAGCCCCACTGTCGCTCCTCAGGGCGAAATGGGAGGGTGATGTGGGAAGACCGCTACGAGACAAGGAGTGGGAGCGTATCCTCCAGTTCCCCAAAAAGATAGCCAGAAACCCCAAATTTAAATTCATTCAGCTCATGCTTCTACATAGGGCTTACTTAACACCACACCGCATACACGCCATGTTTCCTACTGCGGTTGACACATGCCCCCGATGCTCTGCGGATGACGCATCATTGGTACACATGATGTGGGACTGCCCCAAGTTGGGCTACTACTGGTCCACGGTCGCCGGGTCACTCACCAGTGCAGGTGCCCTATCACGCACACTCACATTGGATTACGCACTACTGGGGTTGGGTCCCGCAGCGCGCACTAGAAGTGTAGCAACACGCTTTGCTGACCTGGCTATACTCTTGGCGAAGCGGGCGATTACGATGAGGTGGAAGTCGCCCAAACCACCTGATCCTGAGCTATGGAGGGCGTAAGTGACAAGGTGGGGCAAGGCGGAAGGTGAAGCGCTGCAACGCGAGGAACGCAGGGGCCTCAGAAAAACGCCGATCTCACTGGATTGGTTTACCATGTTGGGGATGTTCGAAGCGGAGGGAGATGGGGACTCTGTTGATTCGATGCCTTAGCACTGTACTGTGTCCTACGAACAGAGAACCTATGTGACGCATCTGCCTGTGGTGCACTGGATGAAGACACAGGATACCCCGTGCTGTTTATGCTGCTGCTCATGACTATCTGTATTAATCAGTACTATTGGGTGGAACGGACTCACAGGTGCAACCAAGTACGATCTGACTTACACATGTATGTGCAATGAGTGTCGGGAGGGGGGGGGGTTCCTGTGGGTGGGGGGTGGGGTATGTTCCGGTTGTTCAAGGGAATGTTACCTTATTAAGTATGCCACAAAATACAAAATATACGATGTAATTGCTGATATTATGCTTGCGAGAGCACGCCTTCTCCTAGTGCTGATGCTTACTGTTCACTCTGTAATGTTGCTCGAAACACTATGCTAATAAACAGATTTCAAAAAAAAAAAAAACATGTCACATTACTTGGCCTGAAGGGGGTCTATCTACCAAGTACTGTGACAAGCCACAAATTTGTCCCAACAACAGATGTATACAATTTTTGTTGAGGGACAACTGGCTGCCAAGATGACATTAACCACCTCCAGAGAAAGGTCAAAAGTGTTCAGCTGAAAATGGAGATTGCGAAGGCTCAGGTGCAAAACCTGTCCTACTGCTGCAACTGCAGATCCTACCAATGGGGTAGCCTGATCGGAGGACACTGATCAAGCTCAGCAGTTCAGTATACCATACTCTCTGTGCCCAATCTGAGGCTACTTTGATGACCTGATCTTCTTCAGTACTTGGGCAGTAGTGGTATTGGTGGGAAAGTGTACAGGCGTCCTTAGCTCCACTCAAGATGAAAAGTGTCTCTGAGCGGGAAACGCATTGGAAATCCCAACACAAAGAAGTCTGACATTACACGTTCTCAGCGGTGGAGAATATATCAAGCGAAGGTTCTCCTCATGTGGGGAAGAGAACTTGTGCTTCCTCCAGGTGTAACTGCCATGTGAACTGCTAGGCGCTAACGGATGAGCTTGCCTACCCTGGCATTCAATGTTCTTGTTTACCACCATGAAAATTCCTTGGTGGTCCAGCCAGTTCCAGTGGTGCAAGGCCTCCTTGCACAGAGTTCGTGACTCGCCCTGCCCTGTTTGTTGCAGTACCACATGGTGGTGGTGTTGTCTGTGAGCACCTGAACCAACCTCCCATTGATGAAAGGAAGACTGTCAATGTCAAGCGGATGGCCCTTAGTCCAAGAAGGTTGATGTAGAACTGGAACTCCACCAGAGATCAGAGGCCTCTGATCTCCATTTCTCTCAGATGGCCATCCCAACCCAGAAGCGATGCATCAGTCATCTCTGGGTGGGAAAGGGAGAGGGTCTTCCACTGACCTCATTGCAGCCTAGTTATCACAACTGCTGATCTTTTGCAGTCTTCTCTAAAACCTGAACATGGTCTGAGAAGTCTCTTAATGTTGTGACCACTGTGATTTCAGATCACACAGCCTGCAAATGCCACCTGGCGTGTTCCTCTAGCAGGAAGCAGGAGGACATCAGTTCCAACTATTTCAGAGTTGTTGTCTGACTGAAATTGATGACCGAGTCTGAAAGAAAGGGATCATTGCCCCAATGTAGTGGGCAGTTTCCTAGGGGAAAGGCACAAAACTTAACCATGTCCAGAATGGCTCTGATGAAGGGGAGCCTCTGAAGAGGAGTCATGTGTGACTTCGGCCCGTTGATAGTGAACTTCAAAGATAACAGGAGAGTCTGCAAAGTTTGGAGGTAGCTTACAACTGCCTATGGCCCGCCTGCTGTTAACAGTCAGTATTCGAGGAAGGGAAGATTGGCACCTCTGAAGATGTGCTGCCACCACCGCTATCACTTTTGTGAACAGTCAATGGGCACTGGTGAGACCAAAACGGGGCACAGCAAACTGAAAATACTCCTGCCCCACCACAAACTACAGGTAATGCCGGTGGTACGCATATATGTAAATAGGTGCCCTTCAGTTCGAATGCTACCATCCAGCTTCCAGGGTCTTAGACAGACAAGACCGGGCCAGTGTGCCTTCAGGCTCATCGACACACACTCAGTGCAGGCTTTGGATTCGTGAGTCGACACCACAGGCACACCTGATGGAAATCTGTCACAGACATTTCCTTGCGACAGTCCCTACACGGTTCAAAACCTATCATCAGGGAGAGACATTCCTTGCACACAGTAGAACGCTGGATAAAATACTGAGGTAAAGTGACTCTGAGAGCAAAAGGAAGCTGCAAATCCACATCAGGAGGCATGGGAAGGGAGGAACAGATGCTAGCACTGTGGAATGGCGCCTATATAGGCTCCGGCTGGCAGTGCTGAGTTGAACGGTGCCATCTACAAGCACGCAGGGGTACAGCTGAAAAGTTTCCAGATCCAGTCTGATGCCTGGGGAATAATTTAAAGGTGAAAAATATGCGACTAAAAGTCTCAATCAAAAAGGTCTGTTTTAAATCTGAAAAGGATGCTCAGTCACCACACTACTTGTTACACTCAATTATTTTTCACCTTTATGAGTTCTATACAGAAAGCAATCAGTTTTTGCTACTTTTGACTAGTATTTGTAAAGCCAATAGGGCAGGATTGAACAGGATAAACCATATTTGAATAAGCCTGTGGTTACATTCCTTGGCACAATAAAGTGTTGACCAATTGGTTCAGCCAGTACAATTTGCAGAGAGCTTATTTGGTTTACTGCACAACCAACTTTATCACCGCTGAAAACCCTACTGTACGCATACTCAAGAGATCAATCAATCAATCAACCAATCATGTGTTTGTTAAAGCGCGGCTACTCACCTCTAAGGGTCTCAAGGTGCTGGGGGAGGGGAAGTGCAGGTTCCAGTCCATCAAGAAGGGGGTCTGTTGAAGAGCCAGGTTTTGAGGTTTCTCGTGAAGATGGGGAGTAATGTTGTCTGTCTGAGGTTGAGCGGTAGGGCGTTGCAGGCTCTGGCTGCCAGAAAGAAGGAGCGGCCTCCGATGTGGTCTTCCTGGTGCGGGGGACCACCTCGTAGGAGAGCTGGGCTGATTATAGGGTCCATTGGGGTGTGTGGAAATTGAGTCAGATGTTCAGGTGTGCTGGTCCGGTGTTGTGGAGGGCTTTGTGTGCTTGAGTGAGAATCTTGAAGGTGATTCTATACTCAATGGAGAGCCAGTGGAGTCTGTGCAGGTGCTGTGAGATATAGCAGTGTCTTGGCATGTTGAGGACCAGTCTTGCGGCAGCGTTCTGTTTATTACGGCTTAGAGTGCGTTGCCGTAGTCGAGTCTGTTGGGGACAAGGGCGCAAGTGGCAGTCTTTCTGTGCTCAAGGGGGATCCATTTGAAGGTCTTACGTAGGAGGCAGAGGATGTGGAAGCAGCAGGATGCAACAGAGTTTATCTGACGGTCCATTTTGAACTCGGAGTCCAGGATGATTCCAAGGTTGTGTGCTTGGTCTGTGGGGGTGGGTGGGTTTCCGAGGGCAGGCGGCCACCAGGTGTCGTTCCAGGCTTCGGGGTGTGGGCCCATGATGAGTACTTCTGATTTGTCAGTGTTGAGTTGTAGGCAGCTGCTTTTCATCCATTTGGCGAAACTTCCATGCCTTCTTTAAAGTTGTGTTTAGCTGCGTTGGGTTCTTTGGATAGGGAGAGGATGAGTTGGGAGTCGTCTGCATATGATACAATGTTGAGTCTGTGGGTTCTGACAATGGGGGCGAGTAGGACCATGTAGATGTTGAAGAGTGTGGGGCTGAGGGAGGACCCCTGGGGGACTCCGCAGGTGGTAGGTGTAGGGTCCGAGAGGAAAGGAGGGAGTCTGACCCACTGAATTCTGCTGGAGAGGAAAGAGTGGATCCAGTCGAGGGCCTTGTCCCAGATTCCTTCGTCGTGGAGTCTGTGTGTTAGGGTGCAGTGGGAGACTGTGGGAGACTGTGTCGAAGGCCGCTGAGAGGTCAAGGATGATGAGGGCTACTGTTTCTCCTCTGTCCAGGAGGGAGCGGATGTCGTCTGTTGCAGCGAGGAGAGTAGTTTTTGTGCTGTGGTTTTTTTCTGAAGCCGGATTGAGAGGTGTTGGACTTGGCCCTTTTTGCTGGGTCATCCCTGAACTTTTTGCCTTCCTCCTGTATTTTGTCTGACCTGTTGTTGGCTGTTTTATGACTCTGGGCACTTTACCACTGCTGATCAGTGCTAATGTGCGTATGCTCTCCCTTTTGTAAATTGATGTATGGATTAGTGACTCCATGATTGTCCGGTTTGGTTTACTTGTCAGACCCTAGTACGGTGCTCAGGGCTTGTAAATCAAATGCTACTTGTGGGCTTGCAGCACTGGTTGTGCCACCCACAGAAGTAGCCTGTAAAGTGTGTCCCAGGTCTGCCATTGCAGAGCCTGTGTGCAGTTTGGTACTGCCATGTTGACTGGGCAAGTGTACCAACTTGCCAGTCCCTAAACCTTCCCTTTTGTGCATATTAGTCACCCCTATGGTAGTCCCAAGGGCAGTGTGCATTGTAGGTAAAAGGTAGGACATGCCCTGATGTGTGTGGCATGTCCTAATAGTGAATTGCAGCCATATTTGTTTTTCACTATTGCAAGGCTACTTGTTCCCCAAAGGCCAGAATGGGCAGTTTGATTATATCATCTTATAACCCTAACTGACTAAGGGAACCAGGTAGAAATTCGATGTTAGTATGCCTGAACTCAGAATGGCAAAATACATCTTTTATTCTGTGTTTGAAAATACCACTTTTAGAAACTGTCCAAGCCTGCCTAGACTAGGTTGTGTATTCCTTGTCTGGAGTTTGAGTGACAGGGGCTGGGGATTCCAGGAGACAGGGTGAGTCAGCACAGGGCTGACTAGAGCTATCTGCATGTAGATGGGATGGAGGAATTGCACCTGGAACCAGAATAGGGCTGGGCCTGCCTTCCACAAAGCTGGCTCCACCTCCTGTGGTGCGTCTGGTGTCCCTGGCTCACACTGTCAAAGGAAAGAAGGAGTCTTGTCAACATAGTGCTCCAGGACTGCACAGAACTGATTTGGACTGGGTACAGAACCCTCTGCCTTCAGAGGACAAAGGATTTGCTAGTATAAAAACTGGGGACCCAGACCTCTGAACTTTGGATCACTTTTGGGAAACAAGAAGAACCTTTGCTGATTAAAGGAACCAGAAAAACTGAGGAGGAGACTATCCCTAAGCTGAGTGCTGTTTGGGGGATTGGTCTGCAGGGGTTGCCTAACTGCCAAAGAAAGGAGAAAGGAATTTGTGCTACTTTCAAATCAACTTGTAAATGATCTCCAAGGGCTTGAGATAGAGCTTGCCTCCTGCTGAAGTCTAAGGGACAACAGACTTTAACAACCAACTCCCCTGCCTTCCTTTGCTGGGAATTGAAGTGACTGCTGATGAGCTGGGCCTTCTGAGAAACTGTGTGTCGCTGGGAGCTGGAAGCGTGACTCAAGACGAAGAAGAGTTGTCGCTTTACAGGAGAAGAGTGTCGCTGTCGCAGCAGATGCTGTTGCATCACCGGAGAAGCATGCAGTCACTGTCGACAATGCATCCCCCTTGACGCCTCGCATCACCGGATAAGAGTGTCGCTGTCACAGCAGACGCTGTCACATCACTGGAGAAGCGTGTCACATGGCCTGTCGCGGCTCAGAAGTATCGTTGAGTCGCTGCATGACCGTCGGGCGTGCATGCATCATTGTCGCATCAAGAAGAAGATGCAATTTTGTTTCATTGCACCGGATCTTCATAGCATCACAGCGCTGTTGGTCGCATCGCCACAGAAGCGCATTAAAAACCGACTCATCACTTCCCAACGCGGAGAAGAACCGAAGCATCCCCTATGCAGCAGTAGGGACCCGAATCATCACCGTTCTTGCAACAATTTTATTGTATAGCGTTACACATCCAAATGGGCCCAAATCCATCGTTTTTTTGCACTCCACACCACCATGGGGCACAGGGTCAGAGCTGATTTGCATATCGCCATTGTCTAACCCAGGGTGGTGTGGAGTGCAAAAAAACGATGGATTTGGGCCCAGATCTTTGGACTGGGGTGAGTGTGTGACATTGATCCACATTCGGTCCATCACCTGTTGTGTTTGCATATTCCGCCCTAAGTGCGCTGGGGATGCCCAGACGTGGGTCCCAGGCACTCCACACCACTGGAGTCAAGCTAGCCGGGCTGATGAGAGGTGTTACCTCGAAACCGGTCCGGTCCTCGGATGCTTGATTCCGTTCTGGGAAGGACATGGCTTTTGTAGTTCGGACTGGACTGTTCCCATGGGGCACAGGGTCAGAGCTGATTTGCATATCGCCATTGTCTAACCCAGGGTGGTGTGGAGTGCAAAAAAACGATGGATTTGGGCCCAGATCTTTGGACTGGGATGAATGTGTGACATTGATCCACATTCTGTCCATCACCTGTTGTGTTTGCATATTCCGCCCTAAGTGCGCTGGGGATGCCCAGACGTGGGTCCCAGGCACTCCACACCACTGGTGTCAAGCTAGCCGGGCTGATGAGAGGTGTTACCTCGAAACCGGTCCGGTCCTCGGATGCTTGATTCCGTTCTGGGAAGGACATGGCTTTTGTAGTTCGGACTGGACTGTTCCCATGGGGCACAGGGTCAGAGCTGATTTGCATATCGCCATTGTCTAACCCAGGGTGGTGTGGAGTGCAAAAAAACGATGGATTTGGGCCCAGATCTTTGGACTGGGGTGAGTGTGTGACATTGATCCACATTCGGTCCATCACCTGTTGTGTTCTGAGATAAGCCTGTCTGCTCGTGCCAAGCTACCAAGGGGATGAGCATGGGTAATTTACCCTTACCCGCAGTACAAATAAATAAATAAAATCAAAAATATATTTTTTTTTAAACTAATGCTGCAACACAATGTGAGAATTACAAATAGATACAGACACTTAATAAAGATAACATATAGTAAGTACAATATCTAGTAGTCCCTCTGAAGACTGGACCATACCCTCTCAAATGTAACCCTCACGCGTGGGCCCCTAGCTTTAGCTAAAGCCAATTCCATTTCATAAACACCCCTTAATAACAACCAAAAAACGAGTAACCTTAGGACTAGATGTTTCGATCCATGCCCTCGCAATGCACAACCGAGCACAGACAATAATAATAGAAGATTCTATCAGCTACTAACCCCAATAGAATTTCTTTCTCAGTAAGTTGAGTGTCCTTGCCTAATAATTTACTCAACTCTCAGTTAACCTCATACCAAAACGTATTTAAGTTTGGACATGTAACAAACATGTGTCGGAGATCCGCGGCATATTCGTTGCACTTAGGGCAGCATGACTTCAAAGGAGCATGGGTCATAGCCCATTTGGTAATGACCTTCAGAGTATAATACAGCATGAACATGATACGATGTTGTTGCAACTTTAAATCAATTAAGGTAACTGCGATATTGATTATGGCCAATGATTCATAAACCTCATCATTAGTAATGTTGATTTTAAAAATACGGTTCAGTTTAGCTGTAATCTGTGTAACATCATCCTCTGAGACAGATAAGAGTCTCTGGTAGACTTTCCCTATACAACCCCGCCCTGAAGTCTTGAAAACTACCCGTAGTACCTCAGTTGTAGAGGGTAGGGCTAGCAAGCCTTCCCTTTGAATGAAAAAATTCCTAACTAGCAAATATTAAAAAAACTAGTTATGAGCAACCCCAAATTCTTCCTTCAATGACGAAAATGACCTAAAGCCATATTCGTCATACAGCTGTCCAAGCAGTACTATACCACACTGTTGCCACATTCTCCCTACAGAGTTAGAAAATATACTGGGAAACCTCGGGTTACCCCACAGAACATAAATTTGTGTAGGTCTGGCAGTGCAAAAGCTTTCCAAATTTGGGTAATACGTCTGACTATCTTAAATCGAACTATCTTATAGTAGTTCGGGTCGGATATTTGATGTAATAGAAACCCCGTATTTGGGCCACAGATCAACTGATACGCAAGCCAAGTTTTACCCACCTCAGGTCCCTTAAGTAAGCTCTGGATCTGGTTAACAAAAGCAGTCCAAAAATAGGCTTTAAAGTCAGAGAGTTTAAAACCACCTTGTTCATAGGTTAGCTTGATGTACGTAAGAGCTCTCCTCGGCCTGAGATAGCCCCATATATAGCTTCCAATAACACTGTCAAGCTGCTTAAAAAATGACAAAGGAACTCTTAGTGGAATAGTGCAGAACAGATAAAGACATTTTGGTAAAATATTCAATTTTACTATATTGCACCTCCCAATGATAGTCAGTGGTAGCTTATGCCACCTACGCAAATCTGCAGCAACTTTTTTGAGCAGCGGTTCATAGTTTAAAGCGATAAGATCATCAGTACGACAGCTGAGACGAACGCCTAAATAAGTAGCAGATCTAGTAATACCTAGCGAGGGTGGGGCTGCTACAGGTATAACATTTAGAATTGACTGTGTCTTGTTTAAATTAAGCTTGTATCCAGAAAAAGATCCCAAACTTTGTGCCTCTTGAGTTATCACCGCTATAGCTTTCACTGGCCCAGTGGTATATACCGCAATGTCATCTGCATAAGCAGTGACTTTTAAAACCATACCGTTGAAGGACACTGGTGAAATAAAAACATTATGATGCCTAATAAAGGGCTCAATGTAGAGAGCAAATAATAGAGGGGATAGCGGAGATCCTTGTAGCGTACCCCGCTGAATACTAAAGGAAGAAGATACAAGACCGTTGAGCTTGATAACTGCAGTTGGTTTACAATATAGTTTCTGTACCGCCGAGACAAACCTCAGACCGAGAGCTAGAGATCTCATTGTATACCATAGAGACCTCCAGGTCACTTGGTCAAAGACCTTCTCGGCATCCAGCATCAGCATACCAATCTGCTGATCTAAGTGGCTAGCTATATGAAATGTTGCATTAGCTGTCTTTATGTGTGCTGCAGTGTCCCTACCCGGAACAAAACCATGCTGTTCTTCTGATACCAATAAATGGGTCAGGGGGGATAAGAGGGAGGCGAGAAGCTTTGAAAAAATGTTTGCATCCGCATTAATTAGGGATACCAGTCGGTATGAGCTCATATCCTCCACTGGTTTACACTTTTTTGGAAAAACAATGATATTAGTTTTGTTCCACAAGGAAGGCGCATACCCACCTTGTAGTATCTCATTGACCAACTCAAGAAAAAACGGAGTCAGTATGTCCCTAAAAGTTTTGTAAAACTCAAGCTGGGTTGTATCTTCGCAAACTGCTTTACCAGAAGGTAATGCCCCAATTGCTGTATTAATTTCTAATAAATCCGCATTTCTGTCCAACTACAGGGTTTGAGATGGATCCAAAGCAGGCAATGCACTTATTTGTATCTAATCTATAGCCATTTGATGATTAAAACTGGCTGACTCATTATATAGATTAGCATAAAACATCCTAAATTGCTCAATAATATCTTGGGATTTAAAGAAAATTGAGCCATCTACACCGTTAATTTGCTTAACATATGACTTGGCCCTCTGATCAGCAAGTTGGTAGGCCAAAACCTGTCCCACCTGCTCTCCATACTCACTGTTTTGCTCTGAACTTAAAAAAGTTGTTGGCTACTTTGTCTTTTAGTCTTCTACTGAGCTTCGCTCTTATATCATAAGCTGTAAATTTATTGGTAATTCGCCAGTGTCCTTCAAGGCAATTGCTCGAACATGTTGCTGCTCTGAATCGGTGTATAGCCCATGCTCATTTTCAACCTGACTAGCATTAAGCCGATTCTGCTTAACTATGTATTGAAGTGTAAGCCCTTTCACATATGCCTTTAAGCAATCCCAGACTATTGCAAGAGATGCAGTATAAAGATTATTTACTATATATTCCTTCAATACCTCTTGCATGTAGATTACATATTAGGAGCTACTGAGAAGATGCCTAGGGAACGAGAATTCTCTTGCTTGTTTTTACCCATCAGAACTGAAATGTACAGTAAGCATAATGAGATTATGATCAGATGTTACCTTGGGACATACCACCATGTAGGAGTTGTCCAACAGAGCATAGCTAGCAAAAATCATAGCGATTCTGGAATACTGTTTGTGAGGATAAGGAAATAAGGTATACCCGGTAGGAAAACGTTTTCTCCACACATCCTTCAACTGATGTATATGAAGCAAATCTTATATAGCTGCCCTCACCTGAACCATTCTAGCTCTTGCTGCAGTATTGGTAGTATCAATTTTTTTTGTCTAAGATACAGTAAAAAGCTCCCATAACTATGAGATCCCCGGTGAGGTTCCGTGACAATTGTAAGTGGTGTTTTTAACTCGCACGAATATGGTCGAGTCTAGTATCTATGAACCGCAAATGGCGAGTTTAGTAAGTGTGCGCAGTTTCGCTGTGCTAACTTAAACCGTTCGTTTGTTACGTGGGTTTGTCATCTGTACCCACGGGTTCCATCTTAGATACGGCATCCATTTTGTCTCTTGCCCTCAAGTAGCCAGCGAACGGATGCTGTCCGCTTCGCGACCCTGGGACTCCCAAGATATGGCGGAAGACACATGTCCTTTGTAAGTGCCTTTATGACAAGGGGGATGCTACTGTAAGGCAGATGGCGCCGCTCGAGGCTCATCTTGCCGCACGGGCTTATTGTCTCAGCCATGCATCTCATTAGGCACGTCCCTTTGATGCCTGTATCTCGTGCTTCTCGACACTCCCCTTTTACACCCTTTCCGATCTCCCCACTGTCTCCGTCTTCCTCTGCACCTGTCTTCGTTCCTATTTCGATCTACTTTACTGCTGATTGGAATTTGCTAATGGTGGGAAGATGGGTTTTTACAGTTGGGAACCGCCAAATGTTTCCGCACTTATGTTCCGGACCTTATGTGTTTCAAAGTGACCAAAGCGACCCCTCTGAGAGCGACTTGTGGGAACCGGGTTGTAAACTATTGTGTATCATGTTATCCTATGGGTAAAAACTGTATAAAAGG
The DNA here is from genome assembly GCF_964263255.1 of Lissotriton vulgaris. Taxonomy (NCBI): domain Eukaryota; kingdom Metazoa; phylum Chordata; class Amphibia; order Caudata; family Salamandridae; genus Lissotriton; species Lissotriton vulgaris. The sequence continues at coordinate 257,319,785 of NC_141691.1, forward strand.
AGCGATCCACAAATACAATTTGAAGCAGTCTCCCCGAACTACACTCGATGTACTTCCTGTGACTTCTGTGTTCCCTGCAGTAAATAAACCTTGACTCTTTGACGCCGAAGGAAGTGTCCCGTGTCTCTGTGACTTGTACGCCGGAGCAGGTTACCCACGAAGGTTTCAGGTGTTGTGCCCTGGCACCGCTGGGTCCAAAAGAACCCAGTCCTTCAGTTGGCGCCCAACGTGGGGCTGCATCAGTGGTACCGGTCCAAGCCCGACGATCGTGAGGAACTTCGTGTGAAATCTCCGAGGGAAGGTGCACCCCGCTTCATCGATCCTGTTGTCGAAATAAGTGGCCCGAAGACTTTTCCCGCGAAGATTCCCGCCTCCTAACGGCTGCGACGGACTGCTGCCCTGACTGTAGACCTGTTTTGGCGCCTGGCGTAGACCTTGGTATAGCGAGACGATTGACGGGCCTTCCTGAGGACGCCATTGATCTTTGAGTTAAGTATTTGTGGGTAGCTCCCAGAGTTCTTGGTTGTAGACACTTTAGCGAGTGTTTTTGTTGTAGACACTTTAGCGGGTGTCTTTGTTGTACACGCTGTGTGAGTGTTTTTGTCGGTGACACTTTGCTAGCGTACTTTGTTGTTGTTGTATTTGTTTGACGACTGCAGCCGCCAAAGACCGAGGGTTTAGTACTTTACTGGGACTTGGTAAATCCCGAAATCCCGTAACCCTTGAAGTTTGTGAAACTCGGCTAGTGTGCAAGATGCCTGGTCGCAGTACTTTGTTCAGTTGCTTTAGACCTTGTGGTGCGGATTCCCTGCTGGAGGACTCGTGTCCGATACCTCCGGTTGGAACTCCTACTTATGATTTATATAGCAAACATGGGCTAGGCCCGATTGCTTTTAACGATTATTGGATAAAATATACAAAGAAAGACGGCGATCTTCGTTGGCCACCTCACGGTAGCTTCGAAGCGTCGATCTTAGATAATTTGGAAATAAAGTTGTTCGAACGTAAATCAAGGCCGGCCATGTTTGATGCCTTTCGATTGTGGCGCAAAGAAGCCCGACAGAAAGAAATCAGACAAAATAAACGTAGTGAGCGAGATAATGTTGCTACTATAGTGAAGAAAGCTGAGCAGTTTCAGCGTGATAAGGAGGATAAGGATAAGGAAGTGTTTGAGAGATTACAGCGTATGTCCATAGACAAATGCTATCCTGCTTTGCCTACGGAGTCGGATAAGAAGGAAGAGGCAGTTGAGGATTCTTTAATGTCTTATCTTATGAAGTCGCCACCTCCGTACGTCCAGGGTATCGCAGCTCCTGTGGTCCCTGCCGTACCTGTTCTTCCACCTGTTATTCCTCCACCTGTTCCTCAACCTGCACCCGCTCTTCCGACTGTTCCTGCTCCTTTGCCTGGTTCTATTCCTACTGCTCCTCCGCTTCCACATACTCCTGTTCCCGCTACTACTCCTGTGTTGTTAACCCCTGTTGTTGCTAATGTCTCTACTCCTTCTCTTGTTAGTCCTGTGTCTTATTCTTCTCCCTCTACTCGTAATCGTGATTCTCCCCTTGCGCCAAACTTCTTTCAGTCGCTCGGACCTGTTTTTGGGTCTGCTGGTTCTGATGGTCCTCAGAGACGTAGTCAGCTTCCTGGTAATAGAGAACGTGTTGCGCTATACAATATGGCGATGGGTTGGATGATAAACCCTGTTAGAAATCCACCACGTGTTGTCCTCGAAACGTTTGATCAATTCAACATACCAACTCAGAGGTATGTGTTTGATGAAATGTGCAAGTTCTTACATGATCAGATAGTGGCCTTTGCGCCTGACGAGGTGCTGTCCGCCCTGTCTGAACTCCGGCTTCAGTTCGCAAGTGGACTGATAGTCGACACTAATGTTCGACGTGCTATTGAGCGGTTGCTATCTCTTCGCCCCGCTCCTATTCCTCATGCATTGTTCGTTGAGGACATTGAGAAAGGAGATGGGTCTGGCCAATATCCTATGCGTGAAGTTCCGCCAGTTTGGATACCCGCTGATAATACTGATGTTAATAACCCAGTAGCGGCACATTTCCAGAGAGTGTGGATACACCTCCCATGGAAACGATCGGAAGTGCTTCAGGTGAAACAGACTTTGCCCGATCCTCGTAAAAATCCTGCAGGGTATTATAAGGAATTGTCACAGCTCGTAGATGCTACGGTAATGAATCTTGCCGATATCGACATGTTGTTTGGCAATGTCGTACCGCAACCGGTATGGGCCAAGATTCGTCACCAAGATCATGCGAATGAATTAGGTGGTGATTGGAATGCCATTACAGCGGCAGACGCTGGACAAGTGGCTGCTACTAAACCCGATCAGTTGATTGAACTTCTTCCCCAGCGAATCATTACATTAATGAAAACGCTTATGCCAGATATGAAGGTAAATTGGGATAAGTTGTCAGCCTGTAAGCAGAAGAAAGATGAGAGTGTTTCAGACTTCTTTACGAGGTTCGAGGAAACATTCGTTGATCATAGTGGGCAGGATATGGGTACTGAGGGTGGACAGAGGTTGTTTGTAGATAAATTCGTGTCGAACTTATTGCCCGACTTGAGCCATAAATTGAAAAATTCAGAAAGTGCGTGGGCTGTCTCTACCTCAGCTCAGATATTGGCTACGGCACAATATTATGAGAATAGAGAAAAAGAGGAAAATGACCGTGCTGATAAAAAAACGAAAGAGCTAAAAACTAAAGTGTTGTTACAACAAGCATATCCGCCGCGTTCTAATCAGAATGCGCCTCAACAGAATAGATCACAGTCGCAATCGAATCGATCGCAGCCGCGTAATGATTCCTCTTTCCAAAGATCTTCGTTAGGGTACAATCAATGTGCTTATTGTAGACAGGAGGGACACATTAAATTTAATTGTCCTGCTTTGAATGACCGTACTAGTGGTACTTCGTCTAGAGGAGGTCGTGGTGGTGCACAGCACGCATCACGTGGTAGAGGTCGTGGTGCTCAGAACGATCGCTCTGACAATTCATCTAATTCTAATAACTGTTTCGATCAACGTGGATCATCGCAAGGACGATCTGCGCAGTACAATGTAGACGATTATTACGTCGATCAGGGAACTGACGATGGTAATTACTAGGACAGCCAAAGACAAGGAGAGGGAGTGGTATCAGTTCCGGTTGATCAGAGAGGGCCTTACGTCGCAGTTGCTACATCGGGCGTCGTTGAGCCTTTTCTGTTGGACACTGGTGCAGCGAAAAGTTCTATCATGCATTCGAAACTCCCTGGCGCACCTTTGTCTGGCTTAACAAATGTTTCCGTTGGATTCTCTGGCGCCCCCGTTAGCAATCCAGTTTCGCGCCCTTTGCCCCTTAAAATTGGGCCTCGTGAGCTCGAAGCTCCATTGATTTTGTCTACTGGTTGTGGTGAAAATCTTTTGGGTCTGGATTTGCTTAAACGTTTGTATGCGACTTTGTATTGTTCTCCTGCGGGTGTAAAGCTTACGTTAGGAGAGAGAGTAGTCTCTCCCATGTACTTGTCTCTCGATAAGCTTCCACCGGAATTGGATTCTCTTCCTGCGTCTTTGTGGGCGACGGGTCCAAATGATGTGGGCCTACTTGATATCTCCCCTTATGTTGTTCAGTTGAAATCTAATGTGCGATTGCCACGTATTCCCCAATACCGTATCTCCCTTGATGGTGAACGAGCTTTGTTAGCGATCATCTATGATTTGATCGAGAAAGATGTCATTGAAGAAACTCGGGGAAACGTGTGCAATAGCCCTGTACTGCCCATTCTTAAACGTACTGATCCTACCAAACCACCTGTTTATCGTTTTGTTATCGATTTACGGGAGGTAAATAAAATTGTGGTTCCTCAATTCCCTGTTGTGCCTGACATCACGGCGCTACTGACTCTGATTCCAGCTACTGCTTCATGGTTTTCGGTGATTGATTTGAAAAATGCGTTTTTCAGCATCCCGATTGCCGAAGAGAGTAGGGACCTTTTCGGTTTCTCTCTTGGTGGACGTAGCTTCCGGTTCAAACGCGCTCCTCAGGGCTACTGTGAAAGTCCATCGATTTACAGTCAAGCTTTGAAGGGTCAACTAGATGCGTTTAGGTTGCCGGTTGGTGCGGCTTTAATCCAATACGTTGATGACTTATTGGTGGCTGCCGATACTCAGGACATTTGCAAAATTGCTACAGTGTCGCTGCTGCAACATCTCTGTGAGTTGAATCACAAGGTGTCACCTTCTAAACTCCAATATTGTTGTCAAGAAGTAACCTATCTAGGCCACTTATTGTCAAAGGAGGGAAGGAGATTGACCCCAGAGAGAATTGCAGCGATTGCGCGAATGGCTGTGCCACAAACCCAAAGAGATGTGCGTGCCTTTCTAGGTATCACGTCGTACTGTAGGCAGTGGATTCCTAATTTTTCACTGCTAGCGAAACCATTGGTGGCTCTTACGTGCAAGGATGTTTCGACTCCTTTACCATGGACGGAAGAATGTCAGAAAAGTTTTTCTGAATTACGTGATTCATTGTGTTCGGCTCCTGTGTTAGGTACCCCTGATTACAGTAAGCCGTTCACGTTATATGTTCACGAGAGGGAAGGTTGTGCGTTGAGTGTTCTAACACAACCTTTTGGTGGTAAACAACGTCCATGTGCATATTTTTCCTCGACCTTAGACCCAGTAGCTAGAGCATTGCCGAGTTGTTTGAGAGCAACTGCGGCAGCTGCGGTCTCCATCCGACAATCAGCAGGATTGGTCATGGATAATATGCTTACGGTGATGGTTCCGCATGCAGTCGATACTCTTTTGAATCGTACGAAAACTCAGCACTTGACGAGTGCGAGGTTGTCTGGGTACGAATTGACGCTCTTGGCAAGCCACATTCAGATAAAACGTTGTAATGTCCTCAATCCGGCAACTTTGTTACCAATTAGTGCAGAGTCAGATGCAGTAACAGAACATGACTGTTACTTGCGGACAGAAGAGGAAACAAAAGGTCGTGTGGACCTTAAAAACACCCCATTGGAAGACCCGGATGGCATCCTGTATGTGGATGGGTCATGTTTTAAATTGCCGAATGGTGATGTGACTACTGCTTATGCTGTGGTGACATTGAATACTGTTGTTGAGACTGCAAGATTGAATCAGAATTCTGCCCAAGCTGCAGAGCTGATTGCTCTTACTAGAGCATGTGTATTAGCAAAAGGTAAACGTGTGAATGTGTACACCGATAGTCAGTATGCTTTCGGTGTAGCGCATAGTTTTGGACGGTTGTGGCGAGAGCGTGGTTTCCTGACGTCGCATGGCACGAAAATACAGCATGGCCAGCTTGTGAACGATCTTTTGGATGCATTGACTTTGCCTGCTCAGGTTGCAATTGTTAAATGTAGTGCGCATCGTAAAGTGACGGATGATGTTGGTCGTGGTAATGCGTTCGCAGACGAGATTGCTAAGGAGACTGCCCGGAACCTTAGCACTCGAATGTATGTGACGAGTTCGGTTAGGTGGCCTACAGAATCAAGTATGTGTGAAAATACCATAGAGAGTGTGAAAGCTATTCAGAATGAGGCCACCGACACTGAAAAGATGAAGTGGAAAGAAAGTACGGGAAGGTTGGATGTGAATGGTTGCTGGATTGATTTGTCGGATCAGAAAAGATGGATGTTGCCTGATGCGTATGTACTGGCCGTTGTGCAAATGGCACATGGGTTAGCACATATTAGCGCGAAAGGTATTTGCAAGTTGTTGGCTGATGTGTGGAAGAATGATGGGATTACGAAGTGTGCAGAACGTTTGGTGAAGAATTGTATGGTGTGTATAATGTACAATCCTGGCAAAGGAACCCCAACTCCTCCTGGCAGTTTTGCTCCTCCTTCGTATCCCTTTGAGGTGATCCAATTGGACTTCATCCATATGGAGCGATGCAATAACCTAAAATACGTTTTGGTTGTGGTTTGCGCATTCTCCCGATGGATTGAGGCCTATCCCCTCAAAGACAATACTGCTTTGTCTACTGCGAAAATCCTACTGAAGGAATACTTTCCTCGGTACGGAATGCCTAGAGTCGTGTGGTCAGATAACGGAAGTGAGTTTGTTGGTAGTGTAATGAAGAGTGTGTGTAAGGGCCTTGGAATTAATCAGAAATTCCATAGCGCCAATCATCCTCAGTCAGCTGGATTGGTTGAAGGGTACAATGGCACCCTTAAACTGAAATTAGCGAAGATTCAAGCTACGACTGGACTTTCGTGGCCTGATGCTTTGCCTCTAGCATTACTGTCAACTAGGGCGACTGTACACTCCCGAATAGGGCTTAGTCCCTATGAAATAGTGTTCGGCCGTCCTGCGAATGTGTGGGGGGTTCCTAGGCCAGGTGTATTCTCTGATCTTGAGTTTCCGATGTTGATCGATTACTTACATGACTTGACTGCTAAACTGAGGTTAATTCATCAACAGGTTTACGACGCCTTGCCGACGCAGACGGAGGGTCCAGGCCACCAGCTCCAGCCCGGAGATTGGGTAGTTACCCGAAATTTTTCACGCAAAAACAATCTGGACCCCCGCTTCACCGGACCTTACCAGGTGCTCCTGGCCACGAGGACTGCCGTTCGTCTTGAGGGGCGGAAGAATTGGGTACATGCTACCCATTGTAAGCGAGTCCCTATTCCTTTGTCGGCAGACCCGTGGGTAAGGAAAGGCATTGCGTCAACAGAAACAGAAACATTGCCGGCGTTTGTACCTTTTAGCGACGCACAGCTTGTTGAAAAACCCTCAGCGCAGCAGAAAGCCATTGTTGAACATTTGTCAGCAAGAGACTCAAGACCAGACCAACGAATTGATCAGCGGGACGCTGTCTCTTCAACGGATCCTTTGTTCGACGAGCAGACACGTCCCGGGAAACATCGATATTCTTTGAGATCTCATACTAAGGACAAATAAAATTTGCTTGCTTTGCTGAAATTGATAACTGCAATATCCTCGTTTCCCATGATCAATTTTGAACATTCGTATCATTGAAAATCGTTTTGTACATATATTGAGTTTTTTTCTTTTTATCTTTTTCCTTCCACAGCTGAGAAATATTGTGCTAAAAAATACATATTGTGTATTGAGGGCCGTAGGGCCGCGCGCGTACTTCCTTCTGGACAGTAGGTCTTGACGCTAGGTTAAAGACCGTCGGTTCCTAGGATCTCCTGGGGATTGACTATTGCTGCACAGAACGAAGTGCGTCAAGAAACGTTGCGGACGGTCGTAGGGAAATGGCATTTTCGAAGCTGAATGATTTGGAAGGAGCTCAGGCGTATAGAGTCAAGCTGCAGAAACTTAGTCGTACGAAATGTTTTGTATCCCAATTGTTTGTTTTGTTTTTGACTGCTTCTGCATTTTTGGCGGGTGGGGTGTATTACACTATGTCTTACTTTTTCCTTGCTACTCCTACTCCTACTTCTTACCCTAACCTTACTTCTACTGTTTCTCCTCATTCCTTTCATATGTTACCAGAACACGAACAGGCAAGACGTGTAGAATTCCGCAATAATTCCTTTATCCAGCTCCTCCATCAGCATCAGTTAGTGGTTAACACTACTAATTGTTGGGTGTGTGGGTTGATGCCACATACTACGGGTAAGGGAATTCCATATCTGGTGTTACCGTATAGTTCCCAAGGGTCAGCTCGAGCATTCCAAATAATGTTTCGAAGCGCACTGGGTTTCCACCCCACGCAAGAACAACGTTCCCCCAACTTTGGTCCTACCTCGTATCAGAGGCTGTTATCGATGGCTATAGAGGATATGGAAGATGAGATCCATGATCCTTTTCTTATCCCTAGAGAAGAGGTACAAGCCTATAGGGTCTTAAGTAGAGGGGAATATAGTATGTTCACTAATGAAAAGCAGCTTAAAAGCTCGTCTCCAATATGGGTCGTACCCCACACTGGTAATCTTTGTCTTGTGGGTCGTGGCTCGCAAGCCTCACTTGGAGTAAGTGCTTGCACTGAAAGTTACGTTTTGCCAATGTCCCCGTCCCCTGTGTTTCTGGCTGCCAAGGGTACGTACTTCATCTGTCATGATCGTGCATATACATGGTTGCCCGCAGACTTCATGGGCTCATGTTTCGTTGCAAATCTGTTGCCTCCGACGTTTACTGTAGATGCCGATTATCATAAGACTAGAGTAGTACGAGGCGTAGTTAGCGAAGAGGATACTGCCGGTCAAGAGGCAGGAGACTTTTTCAAGGGTTTCCTCCCGTTTTGGGGACCTATGGTTAATAGTAGGAACCTGAGACATTTGACTCGAGTGGTAGAATCGACAGCTAATATTACTGCCAGTGCCCTTGGTAATATCACCACAGAACTTCAGGCGGAGAGACTTATGACATTACAAAACCGTATGGTTTTAGATGTTGTCTTGGCAGATCGCGGTGGGGTATGTAAAGTGATCCATTCGAGCTGTTGCATTTTCATCCCAGATAATGCTCCTACTGTCTATCAAGCCATCTCGAAGTTGCATAAGATCTCCGAATCCATACACGTGGATGTAAGGGATTGGACGCTACTTGGTTGGTTTTGGGGCCTGGTGTCGACTTGGGGTTGGAAGATTCTGATGATCATCGGGGTTGTGGTAGTGTTCCTGTTCACGTGTTGCCTTTGTGTGCAGTGTGGTCCTGCCTTATGTGGCCTCTGTGCTACAACGTGTATGAGACAACCATCTGTTACCAAGGGGACTCGATCGGACAGAGCTATGCTACAACGACATCTTGATGGTCTGATGAATATCGAATATGATTCCGACTAGTGCTTGCCTACATGAGGGCAAAAGGAGCGTCTGAGGTTCCGTGACAATTGTAAGTGGTGTTTTTAACTCGCACGAATATGGTCGAGTCTAGTATCTATGAACCGCAAATGGCGAGTTTAGTAAGTGTGCGCAGTTTCGCTGTGCTAACTTAAACCGTTCGTTTGTTACGTGGGTTTGTCATCTGTACCCACGGGTTCCATCTTAGATACGGCATCCATTTTGTCTCTTGCCCTCAAGTAGCCAGCGAACGGATGCTGTCCGCTTCGCGACCCTGGGACTCCCAAGATATGGCGGAAGACACATGTCCTTTGTAAGTGCCTTTATGACAAGGGGGATGCTACTGTAAGGCAGATGGCGCCGCTCGAGGCTCATCTTGCCGCACGGGCTTATTGTCTCAGCCATGCATCTCATTAGGCACGTCCCTTTGATGCCTGTATCTCGTGCTTCTCGACACTCCCCTTTTACACCCTTTCCGATCTCCCCACTGTCTCCGTCTTCCTCTGCACCTGTCTTCGTTCCTATTTCGATCTACTTTACTGCTGATTGGAATTTGCTAATGGTGGGAAGATGGGTTTTTACAGTTGGGAACCGCCAAATGTTTCCGCACTTATGTTCCGGACCTTATGTGTTTCAAAGTGACCAAAGCGACCCCTCTGAGAGCGACTTGTGGGAACCGGGTTGTAAACTATTGTGTATCATGTTATCCTATGGGTAAAAACTGTATAAAAGGAGCGATCCACAAATACAATTTGAAGCAGTCTCCCCGAACTACACTCGATGTACTTCCTGTGACTTCTGTGTTCCCTGCAGTAAATAAACCTTGACTCTTTGACGCCGAAGGAAGTGTCCCGTGTCTCTGTGACTTGTACGCCGGAGCAGGTTACCCACGAAGGTTTCAGGTGTTGTGCCCTGGCACCGCTGGGTCCAAAAGAACCCAGTCCTTCACCGGCCCATGCCAATAGTTCAGAGCACAAAAAAGAAATAACCTCAGGGCAATCTATGTTGGGGCCATAAACCATACATACTGTCACCTTATGACTAAAAATTAAGAGCCGGGCAAATGACCATCTTCCCCTGGAATCGGTCTGTGTGTGTAGAGTCGTTATTGTAGAATATTTGGCCTTCAATAAAGCAACCCCACGGATAGATGCAGACTGCGACGTGCACACATTCAAATCATAGCCAAATCATAGCCAAGTTGCTTAAAATAGGTTCTATCCTTAAAGGCCAAATGAGTTTCAGCAAGCTCAAGAATATGAGGCTTAAACACCTTGAGCTCTTAGGCTACCATTCGTCTTTTACTAGCCTGATTCAGCCCACAGATCTTCCAACTCATAAATTTAACACTCAGCATTACATAATCTTTGTAGTATTGAATCGGCCTCCATCCATACAAAGAAAAAAAACCTTAAACCCTTAAACCTGTGCTCAGTGCTCTGTTTAAACACTTTCTGTGCTTTTTTAACTGTGATGAGGCTATTTAACCCCCCCTTCCCCAACAAACTTCCCCACCTTCTCCCATCCCTTCCACTTCCAACCCCCTCACCCCTTATCTTGGAAAAGGAATCACCTCCCTTCTTTGCTGTCCTGATGTGACAACATGGAAGACGCCCCACCCACCCCCTTCCCAAACTCCCCACTGAACCCACGACACCCCCCATACCATCAAATATAGTAAGCAATGCATTTGACCAAAAGAAGAATGCCTAATAAAGTATACCAAATAGAAAGGCCCCGTATCTATACAAAGCAAGCTAAAGCAGCTTCATCAAGTCATAAATAGAATTATCAGTCGACCCCCGTTCATATTATGCCGTGATGAGACATCAAATCAAACATTAGGAGTAGATTGCTACTTAAAGTGTGCCTTTTTCGCCTCCTGCTCATTAAAGAAAAATGAGTGTGACCGTCCTTGATGACTTTTAGACGAGCAGGCTCCTGTAAAAATCCTGTGTACAGACAGCCTTGAACGAGTCCATAAGTTGGCAGAGCTGCCATTGCTTGTCCATAGTTGATTTGCACAAATCAGACCTCACAAAAATTGACATAGTGTCTACTTTGACAGGAAGCGTGGGCAGAGCCTTAAAGAAAATTGCCTGACGGAGCAAAAAGTTGGTCAAAAATACAGGAATAGGTCTAGCAAAATTTGTTTTGGCTTGGCTGCCTTGTGGAAGGAATAGCGGCAGGCGGTGCGCTCTCTGAACTTGTATGTCCATGTCCCGGTCTTCTAAGTAAGGAAATGCCTTTTGTAGCAGATCAACGATAAATGCCCGTGGTTCGGAACCTTCCCTGCCTTCCGGGATCCAAAAAAATCCTCAAATTGTGACGTTGCTGCCTCTTTTCGAGATCTTCAATTTTAAACTGCATTAAAGCTATCTGTGAATCTTGCGATTTTACCAGATTCACAGTTTGAGTATTGACCTCCTCCACAGCTGCCACCCGATGTTGGAGGTCGGACACCTCAGAAGCTAAATGAGAAACCTGACAGTAACTTCAGACAATGCTTGCTTAATTTCAGTGCTGTCAGCCTTAGCCTGTTGGTAATAGACTTGTGCTTCTGCTCTTTGAATGGCGAGTGCCTGCATGATTCTGGAGAGTGATGGCTCCTCACCCTCACCATCCCCTTCCACATGCTGAGTAAGCTCGACATTGCACTCAGTTCCAAAATCTTCTGTAGACAATATAGCAGGAGAGGGAGATAGGAGTTTAGACACTGTGGATTGGTTACTAGCTATAGTGAATGCCGACGCCATGGTATGAAAAGACTCCACACCTGATGACTTTTGGGCAGAGCCATGACCATCACCAGGAGTCCCAATCTGTAGACTACCCAGAACCTGTAAATTAGCCACGGACATGTCAGAGGTACCAGTAACCTGCAGGACCACGGGGGTGGTTACTTGTGCAGTAGCATCAGGATCTAATTGACCAGTTTGCAGAGTTTTAACTGAAGCACTCCCCTGTACCCCTGGGTTAGATAGTCTGGAGACAATTGATTTCACTTCGCCCTTTGATGAAACCCGTTTCCTTAGTGGATTTACCCCCGGGCCCATCTTTATAGTGCCTGTTGCCCCCTTAAGTCGTCCCAGTGCCTCCGAGATCTGAGCCTTTGTGCCAGCACCACTCCCGCGGCCTCTACCGCCTTTTCCAGTCCGAACAGGTTTAGGGCCTTTCCCCTTGAGAGCGTTTTCGCCCCTCCGGGGCATTATTCCTGGGACTACTAAGAGCCTCTGCTCTGCAGCTACAGTTACAAATACTGCAACTCAAGTTATTCTGTCCCTGTATGAGAGTGTTGAGAGAGGGATCGGAACAATCCTCAGAGTCCATGGCCTCGTAAGTCACCCCCTTGTTAATACCATTTTCACCAGCAATTAAGCTGCTGCCATTCTCGTCCACCCTGTCCAGGCAGGGACAAGGGAAATTACTGTTTAACTGAGCCAAAGAGTCTTCATTAGTCAGCCCCTTAGAATGAAGAATACATTCTGGATTAGCAGGCATAATTTTGGCGACATCAACGCCATGGTGAAGAGCTGAGTTAGTTGACTCCAATACTTCTTCAAGAGCAGAGTCCACACAACTTACTTCTAAAATAGGAGCTGCCGATAATATGCCACTGCGAGAACTCCCTTCGGGAGTAGCACATGATGGTCTTATAGAGTCATCCGCCCCCCCTGCCCTCATGAACTGCAGTGTTTAAACTTCAGCCATTTGAACACTGGGGATGGCTGTTTCCGAACCACAGGAGCGGAGCAGCGCCGTAGCTTTCCCTGAACGCAAAATTTTTAGGATAGGCTTTCCCACATGAAGGTCTGTTAAAAAGTCACCTTCCGGATTTATGGAGTTGTAGGCCCCCATAGAAACATGGTTGCTTACCGGGGCTTTTCTAGATACAGTACAGGCAGCTACTTCGATATCCGAAAGTGGCATCCACGGGGTCCCCAGCTTTTGCCAAGAGCTCTGCCCGTCCCCAGCGAGTCGTTCGCGGAAGAGCCATCACCTTCACCTGGAGCCACACCGCTGATCCCTTGCAGCCATGCGCTCTCCCATAACCGATAGCAGAGAGCTTATCCTGGCCGCCGCCACCGCAGTTGCCGAAATCACCAGAATCACTGGCAGAGCACTGTATTAACAAAAGAGGCTGCGGTAGTGGAAGTGATCAGAGTATGAAGGAGTGGATGGCTTGTAACTGCCTAAGGTTGAACTCAGAGAAAACTGAGGTGATCATTTTTGGAAAACTTTTCCCTATTTGGTCCTCAATATGGTGGCCCCCGTTGCTAGGGGCACTGCCATCCCCGGTGCAGAAAATCAGAAATCTAGGTGTGATTTTTGATGAGAAACTCAATTTTGTCCAACATGCTAATCAAGTAGCCTCCACAGCTTTTTTTAAACTCAAACTCCTTAGAAAAATCATCCCATTTCTTTCAGAAAAAAGAGGGAAAAAAGTGGTGAACTTACTAGTATTGTCCGCCTTAGATTACTGCAATGGCCTGTTCTTGAATGCTCAGGCCCGGGTTGTGGCTAAAATGCAAATGGTCCAGAATGCGGCTGCTAGGCTGCTGTCTGGCACCCCTAAATTTCAACCAATTAAACAGGCTATCAGGAGCTATCACGGGCTGACGGTGACGAACAGAATCAAGTTTAGAACTTTGTGTATCACCTTCAAAGCCACTCGTCAGCAAGGGCCAAAGTTCCTGAAGGAGAAGCTTATACTCTACCGCCCCACCAGACAACTAAGGTCAATAAATGCTCTCCGCCTCACTGTACCTAGAACAAAGACAGTCACTTGGGGAGACAGATCTTTTACCATCGCCGCAGCCAGACTTTGGAAAACACTCCCACTGGAAATTAGATCCTCTCCCACTCTGCTACAGTTTAGAAAACGGTTGAAGACGTGGCTGTTTAACCAATAAGCCCCTCACTTTCCTGCACCATTAAAATGCATACTGAGCCCTAGGCCATAATGAGTCTCAGCGCCAAGACGCCCATGGGCATACGTCGCACTTTATAAATTTTAAAAATAAATAAATAAATATGAACCACCTCACTAAGCGGCCGCCATGCACCGCACAGCTGAGCTGCGTTATCCGGCACATCTAAGACAGAGGGGGCGGACACAACCACGGCTGTAAGCACCTCTCTCGTCCTTCACTCTTCCAATTTTCCTCGCCCTCAAATTTTGCAATTAAGAAACCAAGAAAGTCAAATCTTTCGCTGAATCTTTTCAATGCTTTCCCTTAAATTGATAAAGGAGCTGGCAGGAAGGCATAACAGCAGGTCAGCGGGGTTTCAGGGGGAGGTGGAGGGGACGTCTTTCCAGGAGCAGAGTGAATCCGCCATCTTCCTTTCCCCCTGGCTGTTGATGGCTTTCTCGATGACTCAAGACTGTGTTTATCTGACCTTCAAGGAAAGGGAGGATGGACAACTGCTGGGATCGGAGCAGTAGCATCCTTTCTCTAATGAAATCTTCAACACTTGACTACCAAGCCACATTATTCTAGCTGCTCATAGTGAATAATTGTGCAAGAGCAGCAGATTGATTCACCAGCATCCTTTCCTTACAGCTATGTACAGCACATCACTCTTTATGGAGCACAGTGACAGTCTGAAGAATTGCATTTGGAAAATCATTATGACACAAAGATTTTTGGCTCACTGGGCTAAGCACTGAGCCTGAGTTTTGAGTCTCACACAGATTAGCAGTTCACACTATAGTTTATTTCAACACACAGTAGTGTACTCACTCTGGGGCAGCATTTGGTGGGCTGAAACTCTACCACATTGAGATGATTGCACATAAACAGTGCACTAGGGATGTTTAATCCTCTTCTGAACCTTATTATGCATGTACTCTTGCATTACATAGTGCATACCATTTTATGGCCTAACCCCAAGACAGCTACCATGATGTCTAGTGAGATGATGTTGATCTTGATAGACTACTAATTAGATACTGAGGAGGCAGGTTGTCTCAAATTGCAGAAAAAGAAATGTCAGTATGGCACCCATAACATGATAAAATAAGCCTTTGACCAACCTCGATGACGATGGAGGGGCAGACCACAGTCTTACCTACAGCAAAAGGTGCCAAGCCACAAGTATTTCTTAATCTGTCTAGTTCACAAGCCAACTCAGTGTGTAGTCACTGGAACAACTCCATTTGTAGCAGTCATTTCTTGGGCAGTTGTCCTCTTTGTATTTATTAACATACACTAGACAATAACTTGGTATATCTTATATGCAGAGATATCAACTACACACAAGAAATACTTCAGAAATAGGTAAGTAGCATAAGATAGGTCACAACTGGGGCGACAAAGTATGAGTTACTTACCTTTCGTAACGATGTATCTGGTAGAGGCGTGAGACTGGATCCAAAAACTTTTTGCCACAGCATCCGTGCGTGGCGGGGGCGGGGCGGCATCACGCGACTCCGCCCAGGCGTTGTCAGTGTATGTGACGTCAGCGAGGTCACATAAGCCCCAACTTGGCGCGCCCACATTAGTTTTCCTCGGAGAAGTTTTCCGCACCACAACGCGGAGCCACCAGACAAAAACTTAGGGAGCATGGGAACATTGTGCAAAAGAGTATATAAAAAACAAAAAGAGAAAGGCCCCATAAGGAACAGTGCAACACTGCAGTGTCCAGGGGCAGGGACAGAAGCAAGAACAGAGCAGAGCCCAGGGCAGCCACCCTGCCAGTACATAGATAGCCACTCCCCACCTCTCTCCCGAAGACAGGGAACCTGCGTAAAAAGTCATCACACATGTAGCAGGCCTACAACCCTCACCCCGAAACAAAGAAGGGGAGACAGTCCCAACGGGCAGGAACAATCAACCTCCAAGCCACCCCAGCATAGAGGGCAACCACCCTCCAAGAAACAAGGGTAAGGCACGACCAGAGGACCCCAACTCAGAGGTAGCAGAGGGGCAAGGAACCCTAGCAGCAAGAGGAAGTGATGGGAAGGGAGGGCAGGGATTGAAGGCGAACCACCCCAATCTGGAGCAGCCAGAGCAGTGGGGCATAGGAGCACCGGAAGGAGTAGTTTCTTACCTGTAACTCCAGTTCTGTAGTAGGGTATCTCTGTTATAGTCATAATCTAGTGAATAGTAGCGCCCATGTGCGTGGACCCCGGACCAATCAAAAATAATCTCTTAAGCTGTCTTCAGTGCAGTCCCGCATAGACACTTAAGAGAAAATTAAAGACAATAATGCAGCCTATATTCACAAGGCTACACTGTCGAGTACTTCAACTAGAAATGCAAAGGATATTCCACCAATATCACATTTAACACAGTCTGCTAAGTTTCACCAATAGAGAAACTTCCCCTTCACAAAATCCTTGGAATGATAGAGGGGAAGGGATGGACAGACAAGCCCCATAGGCTGCCATTATGTGTCTGTAAAAGGGATACCGTGCCTTTAAGGAACTCTCCAGAGACCCTCGGTATCCCAGGATGCACAGCCATAGTCCTTTTACTTTCAGTTCTTTTTGAAGGTGTATAAAGCAAGGCCTGTAGCATAAATTACAGTACCATTTCCTCCACCAGGGAGGAGGGCGGGCCCTTATGACTATAACAGAGATACAAAGCGAAACAAAAGGGGATGATGGACAGAGCGTTTGAGCAAATCAAACACTCACCCCCTGTCAACTGATCTGGGTTTAATCCATCACCATTCTTTAGCTCACTCAGCTACCCCAGTTCAGACATGGCCATATGCAAATCAGTCTGACCCTGTGCCTCATGGGAACAGTCCAGCCCGAACTGCCAAGCCATGTCTTCACTGGACCGGAAACAAGCATCCTGGGACCGGTTTCGGATTCATAATCCTCATCGGCTAGGCTATCTTGAATCCAGTGGCCAAGTGAGCAAGGGACTCACGTCTGAGCATACCCTGTCAACTTAGGGCGAACAAAGTGAAGCAATAGGGGATGATGGATGGAGCGTATGAGCAAATCAAACACTCACCCCCAGTCAACTGATCTGGGTTTAATTCATCACCATTCTTTAGCTCACTCAGCCACCCCAGTTCAGACATGGCCTCAAGATCTTGAGCCCCCCTGCTTGTTGAGGTAATACATAGTGGTCGTATTGTCCGTCTGCACAAGCAAGGAGTTGGTCTGGAAGGGCGGATGAATGAAGGGAATGAAAATCGCTGACATTTACAGCTCACTGGAGATCCTGAAACAGGGACTTACTCAGGGGTCAGACATCTATTTTCCCCCTTCACCGATGGTAGCGCCCTTCTCTGCTGATCTCAGGCCCGCCTTCTCACCTTTCCCCTCCTCACCCTGGAAGAGTTAAATCCGCTTCTAGATAGGATCAAATCAGGTTCTCCTTTAGACCCCTGCCCTCCGAAAATCCTGAAGAGCTGCAGGTAGGAGATGTTGCCCCCTTTTCTAGAGGTGCTTAACCTGGCCATTACCAGGGCCGGCCTTAGGCATGTGCAAGCTGTGCACCTGCACAGGGCCACCAAACCCCAGGGGCCACCTCACCAATATATATCCTTAATATATTTATCCTCTGAGGATGGATACATATTTGTGTGGCGGCCCCTGGCAGGGATTTGGCGGCCTTCGGCTCAGTTCCACTTCTAAACACCTTGACCCCCCCCCCCTCTTTACTGGCCTCCGTGCTCTGCCCCACCCAGACCCCCTCTTCCGGGGCCCCCTACCTACGCTCCCTGCCCAGGGCCACCATGACCCTAGAGCCGCCCCTGCCATCACGGAGGGGATTTTTCCCCTTCCTTGGAAACTGACAGTGGTTAAGCCCCTCTTGAAGAAAGCCTCACTGGACCCTGGGGTCTTAAAAAACTTCCGACCCATTTCCCTGCTTCCTGCCCCTGTGAAAATACTCGAAGTCCACCTCAACCAACATCTTACCACCTTTCTGGATGACTCGAAATTATTGGATGTCTCACAGCATGGCTTTCGGAGAGCCCACAGTACTGAATCAGCTTTGACTGTGGTGATAAACAACATCCGCTCAAAGGTTGACAGGGGCCAGATCACCCTGCGAGTTTTACTCGATCTGACGGCGGCCTTCGACACCCTGTCCCCCTCCATCCTGGTTGCCAGGCTTGGAGAGATGGGAGTCGGGGGCCCTGCCCTCAGACTCCTAGCTTCCTTCCTCCATCATAGGGAGCAGAGAGTTAAACTGGGTGATTTCCTGTCACCCTCCACCCTCCAGGGATCTTCTTTAAGTCCCACCCTCTTCAATATCTATGTGGCCCCACTTGCCAAGGTGGTGAGATCCTATGGTTTCGAGGTGTTATCTTATGCTGATGACACCCAAATCATGGTATCCCTTACCCAGTCGGTGAAGGACTCTGCTCTCAATTTTAAAACCTGTATGGAGGCAGTTTCCCGCTGGATGGTGCAAAACTTCTTGAAACTAAATGGAGAAAAGACCAAAGTTTTGATCTTTGGGGGTGGCCATGACATCTGGTCTAAACATTGGTGGCCGGACTCCTTTGGGGATTGTCCCCTTCCTTCTTCTTCGGCCAGGAATCTAGGGGTCCTGATTGACACCTCCCTCTCATTCGATCTTCAGGTCAGTAGGACCGTGTCAACATGCTGCGGGATCATTAGGATCCTGAAAATGATAGGGTCATACCTCTCCCTCGATGCGAGAAAGCGGGCTACGGTAGCATTAGTATCATCAAGGCTGGACTACTGTAATGCGCTGTATTCGGGCATGAAAAAGAGTTCGATCCACCGCTTACAGGTGGTTCAGAATGCGGCGGCCAGGCTGGTGCTTAACCTTCCCAGGATCTCCTCAGTGTCCATGGCCAGGAAAGATCTTCACTGGCTGCCCATTCAGGCCAGGATCTCTTTTAAGCATCTTTGCTTAGCCCATGTGGCCATCTGTGGCGCCGGGTCAGAGGGCATTAGGTCCCTTCTTGTTCCCTATGCCCCAATTAGAGCGCTTAGGTCCTCCTCTAAAAATCTTCTCCAAGTGCCCAGATTCGTCAAGGCCAGGTCGGGAGGGAAGGCTTTTTCCTCTTTGGTTCCTAAGTTGTGGAACTCCCTTCCGCCCGATCTGGAGGGACAACCATTGTTGCTCTTATTTCGCAAGGAGCTAAAACCATGGCTGTTCTGAGAGGCCTACTTCTAAGCCCTTGACCCGGTAACCTTTGGAGACTTGTTGGTTTCGATTTTGCTTTGCCTGGCACCTTAATGCCCTTGGGCTAAGTTTGCACCCTATAAATTTGGTTTCATTCATTCATTCATTCATTCATTCAGTGCCAAGTGAACAGCTCTGAGTTCCAGGAAATTGATGTGATACGTGGACTCCACCGGAGACCACGTTCCCTGGATCTGTAGATGGTTTGAATGCGCTCTCCATCCTTGGAGAGATGCATCCGTCACGATAGTCTGAGTGGGAATGTCCTTGTGGAAAGGAACCCCTCTGAGGACTGTCGGGCGTGAAGCGACAACCGAACCCTGTCATCCCAGAATCCTCTCTTCTGGTCCCACTGATCCTCCAAACATTCCTGCAGCGGCCACATGTGTAGACGCGCATGTGGAGAGAGGAAGATGGAAAAGGCCATCAACCCCAGTAGAGAAGACACCTTCCTCACTTTTGTAGATGGAGCAGCCATGAGAGCCTAAGCCTTCCGAAGGATCGATAAGCGTCTCTCCTCCGAAGGAGACACGCTTGCTGACAGCGTATTGATGGAGGCTCCCAAATACTGGAGGCACTGGACAGGAATCGGGACAGACTTGGACATATTTATGTGCAACCCCAGCTGGTTCAGCAGGACAGCCGTCCTGTTGTAGTGCGATTGTGCTTCCTGGAAGGTGGAGGCCTTGATCAACCAGTTGTCCAGGTAAGGGCAGACAAACACCTTGGTCTTTCGCAGGTGAGCTGCCACCACAGCCATGCATTTCTAAAAAAGTCCTGGGTGCAGACTTCAGTCCAAACGGTAGTACGGTGTACTGATAGTGATTGGTGCCAAAGAGGAAGCGCACGAACTTCCGGTGTTTCTGTGCAATGGGCACATGGAAGTAAGCATCTTGCAGATCTATCGCACAAAGCCAGTCTCTCCTCTGTAGCTGAGGATAGATCTGGTGCAAAGACAGCATGCAAAACTTTTCCCTGCGAATCCATTTGTTTGCTTGACGCAAATCCAGAATGGGCCTGAACTCGTTCTTGTCCTTCTTCTGCACTAGGAAGAAACGTGAGTAAAGACCCTTTCCCCTTTGAGACAGAGGGACTGCTTCTATTGCCCTTTTTCTTAACAGGGTATCGGCCTCCGCCTGGAGCTCGTGCAGTTGGAACTGCGAGCAAAGTGGTGAAATTGCTGGAGGCGTGCTGGTGAAATGAAGACTGTATCCAAACAATATTCAGCACCCACTTGTCCCGAGTAATATTTCTCCACTCTGCCAGGTAATGTTGGATGCTTCCCCCCACCGGAGCGGGTAACGGATGAGGAGGAATTAGCACCTCAGGGTCTAGACCCAGCCGGGCCTTTGGGCGTCGAGGAGGACTGCTGGCTGCCTCTGCCCCTCTGTCGCTTCTGGAAAGGCCGCCTCTGGTACTGCTGCTGCTGATGTTGCTGCTGGCCAGTTTGGCGACCCTGCCCCCTGCCCTGTGCACCAAAACGCCTCTGGAAGGGGCGGAAAGTCTTCTTCTGCTCCTTCGGCTTCTCTAACCCAACGGCCGTCAGGGTTTCAGCCTCCACCTTCATGCGGGCCATCTCCTCATCGGCGTGTTTCCTACACAATGTCGCCCCAGAGAACGGTAGGTTGGCTACCCTCTGCTGGGCCTCTGGTTTCAGGGACGTCAGGCGCAAACAGGCATGGCGTCTCAAACTTATCCCATGGCAGTAGCCATGGGCAGCCAAGAGCGAGGAATCCGCCGCCATACTGATCACTTGATTGGACACCAACATGCCCTCGTTGATGATCTCCTGAAAATCCTCCCTCTTGTCCTTAGGGAGATGCTCCAGAAACTGCTATAGGGAGTCCCACAACGACCGGTCGTATCGTCCTAGGAGAGCCACAGCACTAGCAGCCTTAATGGACATAGCCGCCGTACTGCAGACCTTACGACCCGCAGAATCCATCTGTCTACTCTCTTTATCGGGGGTACCGTGGATGATGGAGTTGTAGCGTGTTGTTTCCTGGCTGCCGTGACAATTACCGAATCTGGTACCGGGTCCGATCTGAGGAAAGCCGGATCGGAGTCACGTGGTCTGTATTTCTTTTGCAGCCGTGAGGGGGCGGATCTTGTTGATGCTGGCGTTAGAAACAATTCCATCGCCGGCTCTTCAGCCCCGGCACCAAGGGCAACAGGGGACGAGACAGCTGCCGCTTATGCAAGGTATGGAAGATCACTGACGTAGAAGGTGTGGGCACCGTCGGGGTAATACCCAACTTCGCCGCACCTCGCAATAACACCTCCTGAAAAGACACAATGTCGTCCACTGGCGACACTCGTATGTGGGGAGTTTGAGTGGGAGAATACTCTCGAGCACTGGACGAATCCTTATGACGGGATCTCGACCTGCCTCTTCTGTGACGAAGTTGGGACGGTGTAGATGAACGACGGTCACTCCTAGAGCGCTGTCTCCGCCCGAATCGTGATCTGGAACTCCGAAACCTTGGACGCTCCACCGGCCTGGTCGCCGAGTAGACCTCAACGGCGAACGGCGGTGTCGCCTCGACGGCGAGCGCCGGCGCCTGGACCCATCATGACGTCGATGAGTCCTCGACGTTGATGTAGTTCTCGACGTCGACCTCATCCGAGGTCTCGACGTCAGCCCCCTCGACGTCCAACGGCAATGCCGCTCCCCGTTGACCCAGAGCCCTGGGTCAACGGGGAGCACACGGTGGTCAACCCTCTCGACGCCGACGTCGAGGACATCGACGGAGACGGAGACTTGTGCCGTTTTCTGGCCTTCTCTTGACTTGGGAGCCCCCCAGATGCCACAGCACGGGCCGAGGACTCAGATCCAGTCCTCCCATGCCCAGGCCCACCTTGATCCTGAAGTTTCCTCAGCTCCAGGCCTTGGAGCCGGATCCTCTCTCTGTCCCTCATGGTCTTCTTGGAAAAGGACTGACAGATCTCGCAATCTTCAGGGATATGGGATGAAGGGAGACAGAGGATACACACTATGTGGACGTCTGTTTGGCCTTCTTCCTGGCACATTCAGGGCACCTATCGAACAATACAGGCCTTTTCGACAGAAAAATGGCACAAAACTGGCCCCAGCAAATGGAAGGAGTAGGCAGACGTCGAGTGGAACACTCTAAACACTTGAAAAGTGTCAACATTTTTTAACTAAACCCAAAAAGGGAGAGCTCAATGCTCCAGGGTCCTGCTAGCAGGAACCGGAAAAAAGAACTGAAAGTAAAAGGACTATTGCTGTGCATCCTGGGATACCGAGGGTCTCTGGAGAGTTCCTTAAAGGCACGGTATCCCTTTTACAGACACATAATGGCAGCCTATAGGGCTTGTCTGTCCATCGCTTCCTCTCTATCATTCCAAGGATTTTGTGAAGGGGAAGTTTCTCTATTGGTGAAGCTTAGCAGACTGTGTCAAAATGTGATATTGGTGGAATATCCTTTGCATTTCTAGTTGAAGTACTCGACAGTGTAGCCTTGTGAATATAGGCTGCATTATTGTCTTTAATTTCCTCTTAAGTGTCTTTGCAGGACTGCACTGAAGACAGCTTCACAGATTATTTTTGATTGCTCCGGGGTCCACGCACATGGGCGGGACTATTCACTAGATTATGACTATACACAGAGATCCCCTACTACGGAACCCTATCTTCCAAGGACCAGAGAGGAGGAAAGAACAGCAACAAGACAGAGCCACCGTCAAGGGCAAAGGACGGTACTCACAGGAGACATAGCCCCCTACTGGGAGGCAAGTACCAAAGACCAGCCCTGGGGTCCTCGCAAAACAGGGAGGAAGGGTGGGCCGTGAAGGAATCTGCGGCTAGAATCGTCTTTACCAGATACATCGTTACCGAAGGTAAGTAACTCGTACATCTGATAGAGACTACTAGCCGCAGATTCCTTCACGTAGAATAGATATCCTAGCAATACCCACGGGGAAGGGGGGTCTGCGAAAGGACCCCACCAGCCTGGACAGGGCAGAGGGCCCACAGGGGAACAGACCTGTAGACCAGGGAAGTTAACTCATCCCTTCCAGGCAAGAGGACCCCAACAAGTATAACACCAGCAACCCCAGGAGGGATGTAGGAGGAAGAAGGAAGAATGAAGAGGCCTGTACACTCACAACAGAGGAACCAAGGGCAAGGCAGGAAAGGCCGAAGCACCCCACTCCACCCCCAAGGCAACAGAGCTTCTATCCAATGCCAGGACAGGCAGAGGAACAAGCAGAAGCCTAGAGGGCCCAAGGAAACAAGGGAAAGAGGCAAGCCCACCCAGAGGGAAGGCAACAGGCCAGCCAGAATGGCACGTATGGCCATAAGCCGCCAGAAGAACACAGAAGCCTCCCAGCTCTCAGCACAATAGCAGGAAGGAGAGGAAATGCCCGGACCCACCACTACAAGGGCCGCACACACAACCTCAAGAAGCAATAGCAACATACAGAAACGCCATGGAGAACAGGCACCTGAAGGCAACCAGCAGTCCCAGCAGAGCTTAGCTGTATAACAGCTACCGCTACCCTAAAAGGGTACAGTAAGTCTCAGGACATGGGAACCCTCTTTGAAAGAAATTCCGCAGCAGAGGAGAATACAAAAGAGTCACGGGAAAAAACAGCCCCGCGGAAGGCTTGACAGCAGCCCAAAGAAAAACATAAGGCCTAATCTCAGGGCCAAGTCTATGTAGCAATTCCAGCAAAAACACACACACAGGCAACAAAGGGCCATCCAGCAGCCAACAATGCCAAAGTCCCAACAAGGAGGACTAAATGGCCAAAAAACACAATCTACGTCAAGAGTAACTGTCCCAAAAAGGCCCAACACAATCTCAACTCAGCAGTCCCTGGGGAGAGGAATGAGGAGGAGGAGAATGAGAAAGAGGAGGGGGAGAATGAGGAAGAGGAGGAGGAGAATGAGGAAGAGGAGGAGGAGGAGGAGGAGGACAGAGCCCTGCCAGGAACCTCTGTGGATGGCAGAGTCAGCCGGGGCATGGAACAACAGGCTGTCATCAAACGGAAGATCAATGAGCCGCTCCCAAATGTATTCAGGGAACACGCTGTCCCGAAGCCAAGCGTGGTGATGGAGGGCGACTAAGGAAGCCATGGCCCGGCCCAGCACCTCTGAGATGTCCAGAGCGGAGGGGAGAATAAACGCTGCTAGCACCCGGGCATCCAAAGCATGATGCCGTAAGTCCACCTGAACAGTCTCCAGGGAAGCTGCGGATCCCAGAGACTCAGCCGAGTCCCACAAGCAAGAGGAGGCCCTAGCCAATACACACAAGGTGTTAAGGGTCCGCAGGGCAGCACTGGTCGAGGCGAACATGTTGCGCCCCCAAGACTCCAGCCAGTGGGCCTCCCGGATGGCGGAGTCAAGAGTGGCGTAGAAAGGGAAAAGCGGTCCGTAAAAGCAGACTGGCAGCAGAGGGGTGGAGGGAAAGGCAGGCCGGGTCACTCGGCGCTGGAAGGTGTCGGTGCAGAAGGTGTTGAGGCACCGGATCCCCAGAGGCGGGACGCCTCCAAGCCCCCGTCAGGGAAGAAAGGCGCAAACCCTCAAGGGAAGCAAGATCTCACTCCCACCAGAGCCCTGGTGCAGAACCTCCAAGAGATGGTCCGCCGGGAAATGAGCAATCGGGTCACCCATGCGCTGACTGCCCACAGCCGTGGAGACCGCATGAGCTAAGGCCGCACCCGCCTTGGTAGGGCCCGCGGAGAAGAAAGCAGCTCCTCCGTGGGTGACGGCTGCAAACTAAGACGGCCGTCCCTGAAGCAAAGTGGGACGGGCAAAGGCTAGACCTGGAAGCCAGAAGGTACCGAAGAATGGGGGACCTGCTGTTCCTCAGACCTCCACTTCAGGCTCAGAAAAGGCAGGGAGCCACCCTTCGATGACGCCCGTGAAAAAGACACCACTAGGTGGCCAGTCTCCGGGGAAGAGGACACCAATATGCAACCAGCCTCCGGAGAAGAGGGAGCATCCGAAGACGAATCTGCGGCACAACTTCTGTGTGGAGCCGTAGAGTCCGCACCCTGAGGCAGGACGCCAGCACCATCCGGCACCGAAGGAGAGACTGGATAGGGCTCCTCCAAGTCACACCGTGCCGGGGACTAGAGTGGAGGTGGAGCTGAAGTGGCCAAGGGGCAGCGCCGGAACAACGCCGACTCGACCTCCGCCGAGGCAGCCGCCTGCTTGGAGGAATGAGAGATAACGGGGGAGTGACACGAAGCCGTACACCAGCCTTGTGGCAGATGTGGCCCGGCGGTGCCAAGGATGATTCAACCTCTGACGAGGCAGCCGCCTGCAGAGAGGGGCGAGAGGGGCCGGGAGGGAGACGAGGGGCCCCACCCCACCTCGACCCAGAGCGGAATGAGGAGAGGTCACCAACCCCTGTGGCACCGGCCAGAGCAGGCACCGGCGCCGTGGTGGCATCAGCTCAGTCGTGGACAAGGCTTTCGCCTGCCCAGAGGGCCGAGTGGGGCACAGGGATGCAACCCGAGCCCCGGAGACCTACAGCGACACCACAGGAACTCTAGCGGGAGTTTGCGGCGAGGCAGAGGCACCGTGTCCTGAAGGAGGGACCCCCGAGGGGCCACACTCCAACAGCATCACATCCTCCAAGTCTGGATCCGAACCAGTCGGCGCCGGGGCCGGAGCCACCGGCGGTGCAGCGGACGGTCCCGCGCGAGGCAAGGGATCCGCTGACGCCCCAAGAGGGGAAGGAAGATGAGACGCCAGCAAGGCCTGCATAGCCGCCACATATGTCTACATCTGGACTACTGACGCCCAAGCACCAGGTAACGGTGGATAGGAGGCCTACACAAGGGGTCGCATCAATCGCAGAGAGTCCACACCCCCGACAGGACGAACACCAGCCCCCAGGGACAAACTGCGACACTTACCCACCGGGGAGCGACGCTCTCGCAACATCGGAGAAGGATGAGGATGAAGACCACGGCTGTGTCTCAAGCCGTCTGCCGAGGCTGATCGAGGGGAGGAAGTCGACCTGGAGAGACGCACCAAGAGTAGTTTCATCCGGCGCTCCCGCCGCGACTTCGGCTTCAACTGTTGGCACGCCTCACAATCAGTGGTGCCGTGATCCTCCCCCAAACACCACATACAAATGAGGTAAAGCTCCGTCGCCGACATAAGATGCCCACACGACGTGCAAGTTTTGAAGTACCAAAATAGGAATAATACCCAAGGATGGAGGACCCCAGGGGAAACACAGAACCTCCCAAGGAGAGTAGCCAGTGGCCCCAAGGCACCCCGGTGCAGAGTGGTTACACCGGGTCAAAAGTCCAAAGGATAAAAGAGGGTATGTTGCGGTTGAATTTCTACAGTTCTAGGACCCTTCCCAAAGGACTCTGAAGGGACCACTTGGATCAAGGAAGGTGAAGGACTGGGCTAAATTAAGGCCCAGCGGTGCCAGGGCACAACACCTGAAACCTTCATGGGGATACCTGTTCCGGCGTACAAATTACAGAGACATGGGACACTTCCTTCGGCGTCAAAGATCAGCGTTTATTTACTGCAGGGACACAGAAATCGCTAGAAGTACAACAGAGTGTATGTTCAGAGAGTCTGCTTCGAATTGCAAAAGTGGATCGCTCCTTTTATACACATTTTCGCCATTGCACAACATACGAACAAAAGGTTACAACTCAGTTCCCACAGTAAAGTTCAAAAGGATCGCATTCATGTTTTCAGAAGCCCGGAACATAATTACAGTAACATTGCCGGTTCTCAACTGTAAAAGCACGCTATCCCACCATTAGGCACCTTCCATTCTAGTTGTAAACGAGCTAAGAGAAGGGACAGGAACAGGTGCAAGGAAAACAAAGACAGACAACAGATTGAAAAGAGTGTGGGGGCAATATCGGAAGCGTGATCACAGGATCAAAGGATTCGAGCCTAGCGCATGCAAGGCAGAAACAATAGACCGGCACGGCAAGATGAGCCTCGAGCGGAGCCATCTGCCTTTGCCGTGTCATTCCCCTAGTCATAAAGGCACACTCAAAGGAATTTACATCTTCCGCAAGAGCTTGGAAATCCCAAGGTCATCAGGCGGACATTGTCCGTTCGCCGGCTACGTGAGGGCAAGAAACAAAATGAATGCTGTATCTAAAATGGAACCAGAGGGTTCAGATGAAGAAACCCGTAAATAAGACGAACTCTTCCAAGTAGTGTAGCGAAAACACGTACACCTACTAAACTCATCATTTGTGGTTCGTAGATACCAAACTCATCCATATCCGATCAAACCCAAAACGTCATTACGATTCTCACGGAACCTCAGACACTCCTTTTGCCCTCATGTAGGCAAGCACTAGTCGATATCAGAATCAATATCGATATTCATCAGATCGTTTAGATGTTGCTGGAACATTATTCTATCCATCAATGTCTCTCTGGTAACAGATGGCCTTCTTATACACGTTGTAGCACAGAGGCTACATAAGACAGGACCACACTGTACGCAAAGACAACACGTGAACAGAAACATCACAACAACCCCTACAATCATCAGAATCTTCCAACCCCAAGTCGACATCAGACCCCAAAACCATCCTAGAAGCGTCCAATCACCTTCGTCCACGTGTATGGACTCGGAGATTTTATGCAACTTCGAGATGGCTTGATAAACAGTTGGAGCATTATCAGGTATGAAAATACAGCAGCTCGAATGGATCACCTTGCACACACCACCTCTATCTGCGAGTACAACATCTAGAACCATACGGTTCTGTAACGTCATAAGTCTATCCGCTTGAAGCTCTGCTGTCAGGTTACCGAGAGCACTTGCAGTTATATTAGCAGTTGATTCTACCACACGAGTCAACTGTCTCAGGTTCCTACTATTGACCATAGGTCCCCAAAACGGTAGGAAAACCCTTAAAGAAGTCTCCTGCTTCTTGACCAGCAGTGTCCTCTTTGCTAATAACGCCTCTCACAACTCTGGTCTTTTGATAATCTGAGGCAACTGTAAAAGTCGGTGGCAAAAGATTCGCGATATAACATGTGCCCGAGAAGTCACGGGGCAACCACGTATAAGCGCGATCATAACAGACAAAATAAGTACCCTTGGCAGTCAAAAATACAGGGGAAGAGAGCATCGGTAAAACGTATGTCTCAGGACAAGCACTCTTCCCAAGCTGAGCTCTCGGATTTCGACCAAGACCTTGCAGGCAAAAATGACCTAGGTGGGGTACGATCCAGATTGGAGACGAGCTTTTAAGCTGTCTATCACCCACTGACATACTATACTCAGCCTAACACAAATCCTTGTAGGCT
The DNA here is from genome assembly GCF_964263255.1 of Lissotriton vulgaris. Lineage (NCBI taxonomy): Eukaryota > Metazoa > Chordata > Amphibia > Caudata > Salamandridae > Lissotriton > Lissotriton vulgaris. Next base: position 257,347,988 of record NC_141691.1, read on the forward strand.
CGGACCTCTTCCTCTGGAATAAGCGATGTATCAAAAATATCTCTATCCAGATCAGCAATCGCTATTGCTAACGACTTGTGGTACGGGCCAGAACCAAGGTCTGTGGAGCGTGGCCCTCGACGGGGGTAGGAATCTAGTGCACTACGGAACATGGTTTGGAATGCTCGAGCTGACCCCTGGGAGCTGTAGGGAAGAACCAAATACGGAATACCCTTATCCATGGTATGTGGCATTAACCCACACACCCAACAGTTGGTAGTATTCATCACCAACTGATGCTGATGCAAAAGTTGGACAAAGGAGTTGTTCATGAATTCCGCACGTCTGACCTGTTCATATTGGGGCAGAAGATGAAAGGAATGTGGAGAAATAGTGGGAACGAGAACAGAATTCAGATCGTGAGAGGGAGAGGTAGGTGAAGTGGAAGGCAATAGCGACTGAATCCCAAAATACACTCCACCCACCAATAACATACACACAGTCAGGAACAACATGAAAATCTGAAACAGAAAACATTTCGTTCGTAAAATCTTATGCAATTTAGATCTTTGCGTCGACATCCTCTCTATTTCTGACAGCTTAGAGAACTCCATCCTCTAAAGACCGTCCGTAACGTTCTTGACGCACCTGGTTCTGAGTAGCAATTGTCAATTCCCAGGAGTTCCCAGAAACCGACAAAAGTAACCGACCTAGTGTCAGAAACCTGCTAAACAGAAGTAGGTACCCGCACGGCCCTACGGCCAACCCAGATGGTAGGTTTAATCAACTAATTAAGCATTCAATTTAATATAAGTCTCCTAGCTGCACAAATGAGGAACACACGTGATATGTAAAACAAAATTGAAGAACTCAAAATCAGGAAAAATGCAAATGTCCACAATATTCATAGCAACAGTGAGGGGGTAATGTAAATTCAAAAAAACAAAAGGGAATTTTATTTGTCCATATCACGCGATCGAAGGAAATATCGACATTTTCCAGGTCGAGTTTGCTCTTCAAACAACGGTTCAGATGGCAAAACAGTGTTCGATTGTTCAGGTGACAGTTCAGAACTTGAATTCTCCAATGCTGAAGACGAAGGTACAGATCCAGATGATTCAACAGGTGTATTTAACTGAGCTGGATCGTTCTCTACAGGTTGAGCATCACTAAATGGCACATAGTTTGGACTGACATCTGTTTCAGTTGGCTCACTGGTTAGAGCAGGCAGACCCTGAAGCAGAGGTCAGACCCGGGACCAGGGTTCTATTCCCGACGCGGCAGGGTGTTGAGCTCAAATGTCCACGGACTCGATAATTCTCGCTTCGGTGCCTGACCTAATCATGGGTTCACACTATGCAACTCTGGGCATTAAGCTTGCTTAATCTCCACAACGGCCCCCCCGCGGTGGGATGCCTGGCTTTCACCTTGGGGATGCCCTGTAGGGGCTATCTCACAGGGAAAAACCAGGACGGGTTCCCAAGGCAAGCGTGGAGATACCCCTTCGGGGGTCGATTCTGGCGCTATATAAGAAATGCAACAATAATAATAATAATAATTTCCATAACCAATTATCTGCTGGCAATGGGAGCGGGACTCTCTTTGTATGGGTGGCATGCACCCAGTGCTTTCTGCCGTCCAGCCGAACTGCAGTCCTCGTTGCTAACAGGACTTGGTAGGGATTTCGTTTTCTCCCAAAATTGCGGACGAGAACCCATTCACCAGGTTGGAGCCGATGTCCAGGTCCTTCTGTTTGTGCCGGTAGAGCTTCAAAAACCTGTTGATGAATCAAACTCAATTTAGCAGTCAGATCGTAAAGATAGTCAATCAACATTGGATATTCAAGTCTACTAAACTCTTTAGGCCTCGAAACTCCCCAAATGTTCGCAGGACGGCCGAACACAATCTCATATGGGCTAAGCCCTACTCGAGAGTGCACAGTCGCCCTGGTCGATAAGTGAGCTAGAGGCAATGCATCAGGCCATGCTAAACCAGTCGTTGCTTGGATTTTGGCAAGTTTCAGTTTCAGAGTACCATTGTACCCTTCCACCAAACCCGCCGACTGAGGATGGTTAGCGCTATGAAATTTTTGGCGAATACCCAAACCCACACACACACTCTTCATCACACTTCCCACAAACTCACTACCATTATCCGACCATACGATCCGTGGCATACCGTATCTGGGAAAATATTCCTTGAGTAGAACTTTTGCTGTGGACAGAGCAGTATTATCCTTAAGAGGGTAGGCCTCAACCCATCTGGAGAATGCGCAAACCACAACCAATACATATTTTAGATTATTGCATCTCTCCATATGGATGAAGTCCAATTGGATAACTTCAAAGGGGCATGTAGGAGGAGCAAAATGACCAGGTGGAGTGGGAGTGCCCTTGCCAGGATTATGCATCAAACATACCATACAGTTCTTAACCACTCTCTCAGCACACTTAGCAATCCCATCATTCTTCCATACAGGAGACAACAATTTACATACACCTTTCGCGCTAATATGTGACATGCCGTGGGCCATAGTAACAACAGCAAGCACATACGCATCCGGTAACATCCATCTCTGATATTCTGACAAATCAACCCAACATCCATTCGTGTTTAACTTCCCTGTGCTTTCTTTCCACTTAGCCTTTTCAGTTTCGGTGGCCTCATTCTGAATCGCTTTCACACTCTCAACTGTGTCTTCACACATACCAGTCTCCGTCGGCCATCTCACTGAACTCGTAACATACATTCGATTCGTCAGATTCTTGGCCGTTTCCTTAGCAATCTCTTCTGCAAACGCGTTACCACGACCAACATCATCTGTAACCTTTCGATGCGCGCTGCATTTAATGATTGCCACTTGCTTAGGCAATGTAAGTGCATCCAAAAGATCGTTCACGAGCTGTCCGTGTTGGATCTTTGTACCATGGGACGTCATGAATCCTCTTTCTCTCCACAATCGACCAAAACTATGCGCTACGCCAAATGCATACTGACTGTCGGTAAACACATTCACTCGCTTTCCTTTAGACAAAACACACGCTCTCGTTAAAGCAATGAACTCTGCCGCTTGCGCCGAATTCTGACTCAATCTCGCAGTTTCCACAACCGTACTCAACGCCACTACAGCATACGCAGTCGTCACATCACCATTCGGCAACTTGAAGCATGAACCATCAACGTACAAAGTACCATCGGGATCTACCAATGGAGTGTTTTTCAGGTCAATACGACCCTTCGTCTCTTCTTCAGTTCTTAAGTAACAGTCATGTGGTGCTACATCACCTGATTCCATATTGATCGGCAACAATGTTGCTGGGTTCAACACATTACAACGTTTTATCTGTATATGACTTGCCAAAAGTGTCAACTCATAACCGGACAACCTTGCACTCGTCAAGTGTTGAGTCTTTGTTCGATTCAAGAGAGTGTCAACTGCATGCGGAAACATCACTGTAAGCATATTATCCATGACCAGACCTGCGGACTGTCGAATGGACACCGCAGCTGCCGCTGTTGCTCTTAAACAACTTGGCAACGCTCTAGCTACTGGGTCTAAGGTCGAAGAAAAATATGCACATGGACGCTGTTTGCCGCCAAATTGTTGCGTCAAAACACTTAACACACAACCTTCTCTCTCGTGAACGTATAGTGTAAACGGCTTACTGTAATCAGGAGTACCTAAAACAGGAGCCAAACACAACACATCACGCAATTCAGAAAAACTTTTCTGACAATCTTCAGTCCATGGCAAAGGAGTCGGAACATCCTTGCACATGAGAGCTAACAATGGCTTCGCTAACAATGAAAAATTTGGAATCCATTGTCTGCAGTATGACGTGATACCTAGAAAGGCACGTACATCTCTCTGAGTTGTTGGCACAGTCATTCGAGCAATCGCTGCAATTCTTTCTGGGGTCAACCTTCTTCCCTCCTTTGATAATAAGTGACCTAAATAGGTTACTTCTTGACAACAATACTGTAGCTTAGAAGGCGACACCTTGTGATGTAAGTCACATAAATGCTTTAACAACGATACTGTAGCAGTTTTACAAATTTGCTCAGTGTCGCCAGCCACCAACAGATCATCGACATACTGAATCAAGGCCGCACCTGCAGGTAACACAAATGAATCAAGTTGACTCTTAAGGGCCTAACTGTAGATCGATGGACTCTCACAGTGGCCCTGTGGTGCGCGTTTAAACCGAAAACTGCGACCACCTAATGAGAAGCCGAATAGATCTCTGCTTTCTTCAGCAATCGGAATGCTAAAGACAGCATTCTTTAGGTCGATCACCGAAAACCAGGAGGCAGAGGCTGGAATCAGGGTCAGCAAAGCTGTAATGTCGGGCACCACTGGAAACTGTGGGATCACAATTTTATTCACTTCTTTTAAATCAATTACAAAACGGTACACAGGAGGCTTGGATGGGTCAGTTCGTTTCAAAATAGGTAACACCGGACTATTACACACATTTCCCCGAGTTTCTTCAATAACATCCTTTTCGATCAAATCAAAAATGATCGCTAATAGCGCTCGCTCGCCATCAAGAGAGATACGATACTGTGGGATACGTGGTAATCTCACATGTGTTTTCAATTGGACTACATAAGGTGGTATGTCTAATAGGCCCACATCATTGGGACCTGTTGCCCATAAAGACTCAGGAAGGGAACTCAATTCCGGTGGGAACTTATCAGTTGACATGTACATAGGAGAGATCACTCTGACCTAATGTAAGCTCCACTCCCGTAGGAGAGCAATACAGAGTCGCATATAACCACTTCAACAAATCCAGACCCAAGAGATTCTCACAACAACCAGTAGATAAAATCAAAGGAGCCTCTAGCTCACGTGGCCCGATCGTAAGGGACAAAGGGCTAGAAACTGGATTGCTAACCGGGGCGCCAGAGAATCCAACAGAAACGTTTGTTAAGCCAGACAAAGGTGCGCCAGGGAGTTTCGAATGCATGATGAAACTTTTTGCTGCACCAGTGTCCAACAGAAAAGGCTCAACTACGCCCGATGTGGCAACTGCGACGTAAGGCCCTCTCTGATCAACCGGAACTGATACTACTCCCTCTCTTTGTCTATGGCTGTCCTAGTAATTGTTGTCCGCACCAATCTCATGCTCAACATAATAGTCATCCACATGATACTGCGCAGATCTACCAGACGATGCATTTCGCTGATCGAAACAATTATTCGCGTCAGATGAAGGAGCAGAACGCTCATTTTGATTGCGAGAGGAGTCACGACCTCTACCTCGAGATGCTTGCTGATGACCACCACGACCTCCTCAAACCGAAACACCATTCGTTCGGTCACGTAAAACAGGGCAATTAAACTTCAAATGGCCCTCACCCCTACAATATGCACACTGATTATACCCAAGCATAGATCTGGATGCAGAGGAGTCAGAGCGCGACTGCATCCTAGAAGACTGCGCTTGCGGTCGAAACTGCACATGCTGCTGTTGCGAGTCATTCTGATTCGAGCGTGGAGGATACGCTTGCTGCAACAATATCTTAGTTTTTAGCTCCTTCGTTTTCTTATCTGCACGATCATTCTCCTCTTTTTCTCTATTCTTATAATATTGAGCTGTTGCTAATATTTGAGCTGTGGTTGAGACAGCCCAAGCACTTTCAGAATTTTTCAATTTGTTGCATAACTCAGGCAACAGATTGAGCACGAACTTATCGACAAACAATCGCTGACCTCCCTCAGTGCTCATATCCTGACCACTATGATCGATAAATGCCTCTTCAAACCTAGTAAAGAAATCGGAGACGCTCTCGTCTTTCTTTTGTTTGCAAGCAGACAATTTATCCCAGTTCACCCTCATCGCTGGCATAAGTGTTTTCATGAGCGTAATAATTCTTTGGGGCAGATCCGTAATTAACTGTTCAGGCTTAGCCCCACCAACTTGCGGTCCATCAGCCACTACAAGTGCAGGTCGGTCACCACCTAACTCGGCTGCATGATTCTCTTGACGAATTTTCGCCCAGACTGGTTGCGGTACGACATTACCAAACAACATATCGATATCAGCAAGGTTCATAATAGAAGCATCCACGAGTTGGGATAACTCCTTATAATAACCTGCTGGATTCTTTTGTGGATCAGGCAAAGATTGCTTCACCTGCAAGACTTCTGATCGCTTCCATGGGAGGTGTATCCAAACTCTCTGGAAGTGTGGCAAAATTGCAGGATTAGCAGCAGCATCACCTGGCATCCACACTGGGGGAACCTCTCGCATAGGATACTGACCAGATTTCGCTTTCGGGTCATCGGAGTCGTCATCAAACGACACTCGAGAAGGCACTGTGGACCTAAAAGCTAACAAACGCTCTAATGCACGCCGTACATCTCCACCTACAATCATACCGTTCGAAAACTGACTCTGAAGTTCAGTCAAATCGGGCGGTACGATATCTAACTCATCATTATCCCACTCTTCTCTCAATGATTTGCACATCTCTTCGAACACAAATCTCTGTGTGGGCTCATTAAACTGAGAGAATGTATCGAAAACTATGCGCGAAGTGTACTTAGCAGGGTGTCTATTCCACCTACGCGCCATAGTCACTAACGTCTCACTCTCCCTTCCACCAGGGATTTGACTTCGTCTCTGGGAGATTTCAGAGACATCGGATTCAAATAACGATCCGAGAAGTGGAGAATAGAGAGTAGCAACAGAAGTAGGTATACGGTTACGAACAGAAGGAGAAGAAGAAAGAAGAACAGGAGCAACAATATTAGAAGTAAACGTAGGAGCAGTAGGAAGAAGAGGTGGTAAAGGAGCAGGGCCCACTTGAGGAACAAGGGGATTCGGTGGAACAGGACCTACTACAGGCTGACCAGCAGCCGCCGGAACAACGGGCGGAAGAACAGGAGGAACCATAGGGGCTATAACACCCTGTACATAAGGGGGTGGTGATTTTAGTAAATAAGATAACAAAGATCCTCTTTCGATTCCTCTTCCTTCTTATCTGAACTCAACGGTAAAACCGGATAACATTTATCCACCGCCATGCTATGCTGTCTGATAGAAACTTCCTTTTCCTTCTCTGCCTTGTCTCGCTGATGCTGTTCTGCACCTTGCATCATCGAAATAATACCTTCTTTCTTATTTTTCTTAATCTGCTTGATTTCTTTCCCTCTGGCCTCTTTGCGCCATAACCGAAAGGAATCAAAAATTGCTGGCCTAGCTTTCTTTTTAAACAATTTTGCTTCGAGATTATCTAAAATCTCAGTTTCAAAACTACCATGGGGTGGCCAACTAAGGACACCATCTTTTCTTGTGTAACGGATCCAAAATTCATTATAGACAATGGGGCCTACTCCATGTCGACTTTAGAGCTCATAAATCGGAGTTCCAACTGGAGGTATCGGACACTAGCCCTCCAACCGGGAATCCGTGTTGCAACACTTAAGGAAACCAAACAAAATACTACGGCCAGGCATCGTGCACACTAACCGAGTTTCAAACTTCAAGGGTTATCGAATTACGATATCCTCGCAAAAATGCGAGACCCTCGGTTTTTGGCATTTGCAATTGTCAAAGAAAAACCCAAAAGAGGGAACCAATAACTAAGGACCACAAATGAAATGGAACCATGCAGCCAACCAAGTTTCAACAACAACAACCAAGTTTCAAAGTACGAAGCAAATGTCCCAAAAAGGAACCAAAGAATTAACCTAAGGACTGGGAGCGACCCACAAATACTTAACTGAAAGAACAATGGCGTCACCAGGAAGGCCCGTCTATCGTCTCGCCGTACAAAGGACTACGCCAGGCGCCAAAACAGGTCGACAGTTAGGGCATCAGTCCGTCGCAGCCGTCTGGAAGCGGGAATCTTCGCGGGAAAAATCTTCGGACCACTTATTTCGACAACAGGATCGATGAAGCGGGGTGCACCTTCCCTCGGAGATTTCACACGAAGTTCCTCACGATCGTCAGGCTTTGGACCGGTACCACATGATGTCGCCCCACGGTGGGCGCCAACTGAAGGACTGGGCTAAATTAAGGCCCAGCGGTGCCAGGGCACAACACCTGAAACCTTTGTGGGGATACCTGTTCCGGCGTACAAATTACAGAGACACGGGACACTTCCTTTGGCGTCAAAGATCAGCGTTTATTTACTGCAGGGACACAGAAATCGCTAGAAGTACAACAGAGTGTATGTTCAGAGAGTCTGCTTCGAATTGCAAAAGTGGATCGCTCCTTTTATACACATTTTCGCCATTGCACAACATACGAACAAAAGGTTACAACTCAGTTTCCACAGTAAATTTCAAAAGGATCGCATTCATGTTGTAAGAAGCCCGGAACATAATTACAGTAACATTGCCGGTTCCCAACTGTAAAAGCACGCTATCCCACCATTAGGCACATTCCATTCTAGTTGTAAACGAGCTAAGAGAAGGGACAGGAACAGGTGCAAGGAAAACAAAGACAGACAACAGATTGAAAAGAGTGTGGGGGCAATATCGGAAGCGTGATAACAGGATCAAAGGATTCGAGCCTAGCGCATGCAAGGCAGAAACAATAGACCGGCACGGCAAGATGAGCCTCGAGCGGAGCCATCTGCCTTTGCCGTGTCATTCCCCTAGTCATAAAGGCACACTCAAAGGAATTTACATCTTCCGCAAGAACTTGGGAATCCCAGGGTCATCAGGCGGACATTGTCCGTTCGCCGGCTACGTGAGGGCAAGAAACAAAATGGATGCCGTATCTAAAATGGAGGGTTCAGATGAAGAAACCCGTAAATAAGATGAACTCTTCCAAGTAGTGTAGCGAAAACACGTACTCCTACTAAACTCATCATTTGCGGTTCGTAGATACCAAACTCATCCATATCCGATCAAACCCAAAACGTCATTACGATTCTCACGGAACCTCAAAGGTTGGAGAGCCAGCCCACCTGTGGAGACCCTAGGAGCCAGGATACCTACACTAGGGACCCCAGGTGCACAGGGATGAAGTGGTGTCCGAACCGCCCGTAGATGCCAATGCAGGGTTGTGTAAGATCAGCAGCTACAGAGCCTCATAGACCAGGCCGGTGGAACCAGGATGTGGAATCCAGAGGAGAAGAACCAGAAAGCATAGGGGACAGAGTCTAAACTACCCAGAGGTGACCAGGAGGCACAGGAGCACAATACCACCCTTGTTGGAGGTTCTTCCTGTAGAATGTTTGATGCAACAGCTGTGGAGACCAGGCAACGATGCAGGAGCACAGGAGCAGTCCATGAACTGTCCCACGAGTGCAGGAAGGTCAGTGGCCGGCAGGACCACAGACCAGCCTTGGCAAATTCAAACAATGGTTCGCGGAAGAAGATGCTGTGTTTCAGAGCAGAGAGGTCCGTGGGACTAGCCCAGCAATGGAAAGTCAGGGCCAGAATTCAGCACACAGGAGAGCCAGCTGGAATTGATGGAGCCCTCTCGAGGACCCACTGACGGCAGGCACAGGGAGTTGAAGGGAAGCCTCAACAGCACACAGGAGATGAAGGCCCGTGGGAGATGAAGGCCCATAATGCAGAAAAGGCAGGACGTCGTTCCTGGAGCTGGAGCTGAGACTACAGACACCCAAGTTGTAGGTAAGACTGGTCAGGCCTCCGGAGAGTCAACAAACCACCGCCTGTGTTGCACAGCCGGGACAACAGGATCAGAAACCGTTCGTCGTCATAGAGATGCCTGGGAATGGAGGAAGTGACTCCTTCACTTCAAGGGAGATTCCTTCTGGCGCGGAGAAAGGCTGAATCTTTGGTGCTTCAGAGGATGCACGGCAATGGGGTAGCAGAACTTAACGAAGTACAGGGACGAAGATGCAGCAGAAATCCTCCCACTGAAAGCAGTCTTGTCTTAGATCCTGGCTTGAGGAACAGCAGCAATCCAGTGGCCACCAGCAGAAGAATCTTTGAAAAGTCTTCAGCAGACAGGTAGTTGAATCTTGACGTTGTTGTCAATATGAATCTTAAGACCCACCCTCAGGGGAGCCCTTAAGTAATCTTAAAAAGGCGAAGGACCTCTTCTGCGGTGACCCGCCTATCAGAAGTGATCAGGGCTGCTACGCGTCTGTTCTAGAGAGTCAGATGCTCCCAGGGGGCAAGTGTGGGAGTCAAGCATGCCTGAACTGGGCAAAACTGGTTTATTCAATGAGGTCAACCAAAGTGCCCTTCAATGCAGTCTGGTTGAACTAAGTAGCACCCCCACTCTACCTAATTCTAAAAGAGGTGGTCACACCTCTCTTTCGGAGGAAATCCTTTGTTCAGTTTTACCTGTCCGAGTTAAGCTCAACAGCATGAGGGAAGAGCACTATCTAGGGTAGTCAGCAGCGCAGGTTGGCAGGCAGACTCTGTAAGGCTAAACAAGTAGGTATTGGGAGCGCCATCTAAGGAGCCCCACAGAACATGGTATCATGCAACTAATACTGGAATCGGTATACTTGCATGAGTCCAACATGTTGATACCAAACATGACCAAGTTCGGGGTAACCATTATGTAGCTAGACATCTTGACTTACCAGTTCCACTATATATCTTAAAATGGATGCCCACACTTACAAAGCCCAGAGAATGGAGCTCAGGGTTTGTAAGTGTACATCTGCTCATGCAGGGGTAACCACACACTTAGAACCATGCACCCTGACCATGGAAAGAAGGGCCTACCTTAGGGTTGATTTGGTTAAAAGCGCGGTGACTGGGATAGAAGGGAAACCTTATATCCAAAGTGAAAGGTGCAAGCACCATTTCACGCAGACTGCAATGGAAGCTCTGCAATCACAGTTTGCATGGGCACCTATGGGTGGCATAATACATGCTTCTGTCCATGGGAGACCCCTGGTGTACCAATGCCCTGGGTACCTCATTACCATATACTGGGGACTTACAACGGTACCCCAGTATGGCAATTGTGGGGTGTACAAAGTACTTACCATATAATTTAGAGGATAGAGCACTGCTACTGGGGTCTTGATTATGACGATCCCAGTGAACTACAGTCAAAACACACTGACACCAGGCAAAAGCGGGAGTATCTTTACCAGAAACAACCTATTTTCACACTAAGGTGGCAAAGTTGACTCCCCAGCTGGTTGGATTGTTTACTTTACCACTACACACTATCAGCGAGGAGAGCTACACACTAAATATTAGATGTTGAAACGTCAAATGGAGCATAGCTTTAAGTCACTTGTCAGGCACTAGTGCATGGGAAAAGGATAAGAAAAGCAAGTAAAAATACTTTCAGTTGAGATACTTTAGTAACCTTTCAGATATGCATCATATAATGAGAGTTCATATTCAGTTGCACAGCTATGAGTTCTACATAACAGCCCTAGTAATTGGCTCTGATAGAGAAAACATCAACCTGAGGCAAAAACCAGGAGAGAAACAAGAGATTGGAGAGAAATAAAACATGAGACTATTTCAACAGTCAGCAAGGCAGTTTTATGCACCATTGTTATACTGAAAAGCACAAAAGGGATACATAAAATCAACCATTACAAAGTTACTTTACAAAAACTAAAAAGGACTATCTACATTAACAAATACAGATGGGATGGTGATATGTGGAGGGCTGTTATTCTGGTGTGGGAAAGACTGCAGCAACAGAAATAGCATACCTATGCAAAGTTCACTGGGTAAGGAGTGTGAACAAGATTTGGTAAAGCAAACAGGTCTGTGCAGTGAATTTTATTGACCTTGCGATTGTTTTTTGCTTTAGATAGCCACCATGTATTCAATTCAATTCAATTCAAAACAACTTTATTTCGATTCATAACGAATCATAAAAAGCACATAGACACAAAATGCATAATTAAGGGGTGCAGTTACAAAAAAATTGATGTCACAGTTAAGATAGAACAATTAAAATATTTACAAATTTTAAAAAATACAGCAATTTTTCAATAGTTCCATGAGGTGTCGCCAATACTGTTATATTATCTATTTCCAGAACGTTTTTTGAGGCGAAAAGCAGCTACCAAAAAGTTTGCGACACTGAACATTGTTACTGGTGAATCTAACTTTTTTAAATAAAATAGAGCAGGCTTGGCTTGGACGAACCCCTTGTCTTTAAGCAACGGAACAATGTACTTTTTCCTGGGCAGGGCATATGTACTGCAAAAGAACATAAAATGAATGGTGTCCTGCAGAGAAAAACTATCACATTTGCAGGCCGCTAAATCCTCGGGCTTAGCCCACACCTTAGAGTCATTCAGCAGGAAGTGGATCTGGTTAAGTCTAAGTTTGGTTAATAACCAGCGATGTAACGGAATTGACACTACCGTTAAATAGGGTTCAATGGCCAGTGTAGTTTTAGAAGTATAATGCTCCCTCACAGTGGGTTTCACAAGCTCACAGCTCTCCCGCTCCATTTCTCTCATTTTGATAAAAGTCGCTTTGAACCATTCCAGGTCTTCTTTAACAATGCAGTCCGGTTTATAGAAAAGATCTGGGCGGCCCAGGGAAGTTAGAATTTTTTTAATGTATGCAAGCCACGGGATGTTTTTCATATTGTCCAAGAGTAAGCAGTCCCTCATAATTGTGTGGTTCAGGGTTAAATTAGAGTTCAGCCACGTTTTTAACCACATCAGAATTGGGGACTGTTTGATGATGTCACTTATATACCCCTGGCCTAATTCCATATGAACGGAGAAAGTGGCTGTAGATTGAGGCAGACCTAAGAGCATACGTAGAAATTTGTTTTCTTCCACCTGGATTGCTTCTACATTGTTGGTATAACCCCAGATGGAAGCCCCATACCTTGCTACTGAGATTGATTTCGCTCTGTAAAGTGCCAGCATTGCTTCCGTGGGTTTTCCACCCAGACGTTTTGAAAAACCGACAATGGCAGCTGCTGATCTTTTCATGGCGTTAATTTTGACAGTTATTTGAGGTGCCCATGTGCCCTTGTCGTCGTAGACTACCCCCAGATAGGTAAAAGTTCTGACGCTAGAAATTGGTGTATTGGCGCAAAAAAAAGGTCTTCAAATCCTTGTTTTTTCTCCTACCCACAGCCATAACATGAGACTTGTCTGTGTTGATTTTTAAATCAAGGGAGGTCATAAAGACATCGAAGGCTGTCAGTAGTCTTTGTAGCCCAAGGGGAGTGCATGCCACGAGCACGGCGTCATCCGCGTAAAGGAGGACCGGGGTGGACAGCCTCCAAAGCGCGGGACGTCTAGTGTTGCCGACTCCAGTGTGGATTCGAGGTGGTTAATATATAGTGTGAATAACATTGGGGCGAGGATGCACCCCTGACGCACCCCTCTAGTGGACTTGAAGCCAGCTGTGCAGGCTCCTTCCTGTGTCATCCTGATGGAGGCTTCTAGGTCCCGGTGTGCCTCGGCCAGAAAATGAACCAGGGTATGGTCCATCCCCAGGTCCAAGAGGATGTCCCAAAGCCTAGACCTATTCACTAGGTCGAAGGCTGTGGACAAATCCATGAACCCTAGGTAGATTGATCCACTGGATGCCACTGTATATTTACCTAGGATCAGATGTGAGTTGAGGCACTGGTCCTCCGTCCCTCTTCCCCTTCGGAACCCATATTGGGCGTTTGATAGAATGTTATTACTGGCGGCCCACTCATCAATCCTTGCCAAAATCACTTTCCCCAGAATTTTGAACGACGAGTCAATGAGTGAAATGGGGCGGTAGCACCTCGGGTCTCCCCTTTGGCCTTTCTTGAAGATAGGTATGATGGTGGCATGTGACCAGGAGGCAGGCAAGCTGTGTTTCGTGGCAGCATTGAAGACGTTGGTCAAGATGTTAGCCCAAAAGGAAGCATTGGCCTTAAACATGTCGGCTGGGACGCCATCCGGGCCTGGCGCTTTCTTCCCTACGGTGTTGGTTATGGCCTTCTCTACTTCTCCCATGCTGAAGGAGAGTGCTGGCTTGGGGGAGTTAGATTTGAGGAGAGTAGGTGTTTCACATGCTTGGTCACTCCCATAGATGATTTTAAAATGAGCTAACCAGTCCTCCTCACTAATATTGGCCTCCAAGTTATCATTGGCTTCTCCAGAAAAAAGAGGATTGTTTATAATGGCCCAGAAGCTAGCACTGTCCCTTAAAGTGGCCTTTTCCATTAGTGAGGCCCAAGCATCCTTTTTGAGAGCGTCTTTGCGTGCATGAATGATGTTATAGTATTCTTTTCTTAGTCTGGCAACTTCCCCTCTGTCCCTTGGTGATTTTTTTAATTCTTCCAGGAGGCAACTGTGTGCTTTTGAGCAAGCTTTGTCAAACCAGCCCTTGGTCGGTCGTACCTTCTTTCTGGATTTGACTGTTAGTTCATCAGAAATTAGCCACCATGTACGTGTGCACATCTGTGACGGCTATCTTCGTTTGGGTTCGTTGGAAAAGTTATTTACCTTCGGTAACACCTTATCTGGTAGAGACATGATCTAGATTAGATTCCTTACCTTTGGATTTCCCAGGCTGGATCCAGATTTTTCTGCGAGCAATATCCTTGCGCCCCATTAGGTGGCCTAGTTCAGCTAAGCGTGAAGGCGTCATTTCAGGCGTGGTGGCGTCCACGTCACCTATATAGGCACCACATCAACGCGCTGTCAGTTACTTTAACGCAAGAACTGCAGAGTCATTAAGTGCACTGACATTGGTGTGTTGTGAACTAGGGCGCTGAAGTAGAAGTTACTTACCTTTGGTAACGTAATATCTGGTAGACACACAGTCTAGCTGCAGATTCCTTAACTTTTGAATTCTCGTCAGGTGTCAGACTAGATCCGGAAACTTTTCAGCAGCAGCTCTGCACTCCGGGGGCGACGCTGTATGGCTCCGCAATTATATCGTCTCTGGATGTGACTGTGCCATATAGGTCCACTCCGGCGCGCAGACGTCAGTTTCTTCTGTGAAAACTTCCATACCATAACGCGGAGCCACCTTAGAAACTGGCTGTGGAAACAGTGTGCCCAGAAACGATCAAAATCTTTGAAACACTAATTACGAATAAACAAGAGATGGTATGCTAATACAATTCAACAGGTTTATGGTAAAAAACTGCATTAACCAACGTAGCTTAGGCTACATGTAACCCTGCACCCTAATGCATAACCAGCCTTGCAAAAGAAAACGTCCACCACTCTACATACAATTTGTGAGATAGCGACAACTGGTGTATAAACCAGTATTGAAACGGGGTATAACTGTTGTCTCATAGGTTTTTCACAGAGCGGGGAGAATCGGCAGGGCATTCAGGAATCTGCGGCTAGACTGTGTCTCTACCAGATACTACTTTACAGAAAGTAAGTAACTTGTACATCTGATAGAGACATCTAGCCACATATTCCTAAACTTTTCAATTCAATACCATAGCCATACCACCCTGGAGGAGGGTTTGCAAACTAATCCTACGAAAGTTCTCAAAGAGAACCAATGGGTCATAACTAACAACCGACCAAATGTATGTAGAAGTAGCAGAGCAAGGGCTTGGCTCTTTTTTTTTTTTTTTAATTTGTTTTTATTGCAGAATTAGAAACCATTGCATATAATAGATCAACCAGCACACTCATGGTGTCCCCACGCATGGATAAAATAAACAGTAAATCGTACACAGCCATTTAGCCCGCATCCCGGAGGCCGGGCGGCGTATTAACCCATACTTCCAGCAAGAACATCACAGTGAGCATCCCATAGGGATAACTGGTCAATAACCTCTTTATGTATCTGCGTTTTACCCCCCTAAACTCCTAACCCTCCCCCCCCACCAGCCAGCATTCTCTAGCATTCCAGTTAGGCGACTGTTACTCGTAATCCAGGACCCAAACCCTTCCAATGATGGACACCTATCGTGTTGGTCTAATGTGTCCCTAAACCACCCTCGCTGCCTGTCTGGGCCCTCCTGTCACGCTAGGGACATGTCCAACCCCGGGAGTAACTGCTGTGCCTCTTGACCTGGGCCTCGGTGCCTAATACTACCCCCAAACAACCCCCAAACAACCCCCTCTCCTCTCCCCCCCCCCTGCAACCGCTGACAATATGGGCCTTATTCCTAACACTGCAATGGGGCTCGCTACAGATCGAGTGATGCCGTTATACTCTCAAGCCTCATGGAGCCCGGATACACAAATAGCTTATTCTTCGTCCTCCACCATGGAATCATGCAACGCCTGGACTATCATCTCCCACGCCCTTGCCATTTCTAAGCTCTTTTCATTATCAATCTTGACCGCCTGTCTCATTCGGAGCACACTCACATTCAGACCATCTCAGCAGTTCATTCGCCCATCTCCTCACTGACGGTCCCACCTTGGACTTCCAGTGCCAAGTAATTTCTCTCTGCGCCAGTATGAGCCCCAGATCAATGAATTTACTCGTCACCTTAGTGTTCTTCGTGTGTGGGAACCAGAGCAACAGGCACGCCGCCATGTCAAAATCGACCTCCCGATCAGTCACTGCATTCAGGAGTTCCCCAACCTCCAGCCAATATGTCTCCAGCTTTGGACAGCCCCACAACAAGTGATCTATGTCAACCTCTAATGCCAGGCACCTCAGGCATCGCGCCTCCTGCACCCGAAAATACCGTTTGATCTTCTCCGGGGTCAGGTAGGCCCTATGCAGGACGTAAAAGTGTACCTGTTGAAAGCGTGCATTCCTTGTCCCTTTCCATGTTCACTTCAGGATATGTCCCCACACCGTGTCTGGGATGGGCCTACCTATACTAACCTCTGATTTCGATTTCAGGCCTAGGAGCGGATCCAACCCCTCATGCAACATCCTATTATGGAGGCAGGTCACCGCTTTAAATGTACCTGCGGCCACCACGACATACTGGCAGGCCATGGTCGTTTCCGGCTCAAGGATCCCTCCTTTCCAGTGTTTCTGCGCTGCCGCCACCACAGCCGCATGCAAGAGGAAGCTCCCTTCCGGCAGCCCAAACTGTTCCTGCAGCGTCTGAAAGGGGACCAACGTTCCATCTACATACAGATCTCCCACCATCTGTAATCCCAGCTCTTCCCATTCCAACAGCGGAGACCAATCACCGCCATGCGGCAGCGCGGTCAACATTCCCAATGGTATCTCCGAAGCATAAGGTCGGGACGTCTTTGCTCTCTTCAAACTCCTATGCCAACACCACCTGAGCGTCTTTTCCTCCATGGTGAGGCCTCTCAACTCTAGTTTCTGCTGCATAATTATGTAAGCCAGGACGTGACGTTGTATACCATTCCCTCGCTCGTGTTCCGGCCCTCTAAACACCCTAGCAACGTGCTGCGTAAGAATCTGAAGCTGCGCAGCCAAATAGTACAATTCAAAATCGGGGACTGCCATCCCCCCTTCAAGCTTGGGTCTAAGCAAAGTGTTCAAAGCTACTCTACGTCGTCCGTGCCCCCAGAGGAAGTCCGTTATCATCGTCCGCAGGTCCTTAAAGATCCTCTGAGGAATCCAAATGGGCAGCGTGCGGAAATAATAAAGTAACCTTGGGAGCGCCATCATTTTCAATAGAGCTACTCTACCCAGTACTGACAAAGGGAGGGAGGCCCAAAAGGATATACAGCCTCTCAGTGCTCTTATACAACGCCCTATATTACCCTCCAACAGATTCGCAACCTCATGGTAGATGCGGACTCCTAAATAAGTGAAGCAAGATGGCTCCCAGATCACACCCAAATCACGAGGGGGGCATTGTGTGTCCGCCCTAAGCGGAAAGATACAAGTTTTCGTCCAATTCACCATAAGTCCTGACAACTGACCAAACTTGGATAACATATCCATCGCTCCCTCCAGAGCCTGCTCTGCATCCGCCAGGTACAGCAACAAGTCGTCCGCATATAGAGATATATAATGCGATTGCTCACCTTGTTCAATCCCCCGGTACATGACTCCCGACCTGGCTCGCTCTGCCAATGGCTCCATTGCTAGTGCAAACAGCAACGGGTATAGCGAACACCCCTGTCTCGTCCCTCTATAGACCGGGTAATCCGAAGATACCAGAGTGCCCAGGCGCACCCTCGCTGTTGCCGATGAATATAACACTTTCGTCCATCTACTAAACCCCTCGCCAATACCAATCTTCGCCAGTACTTCTTCCAAGTAGACCCATTCCAGGCTATCAAAGGCTTTTTCAATATCCACAGACAACACTGCCGGGTCACCTTCTGTGTCCGCAGCGCCATCCAATATCCCAATTAGGCGACGAATATTTAGCGTTGTGTTCCTTATAGGGATGAACCCTGCTTGGTCCCTGTGCACCAACCTAGTCATATGTGGAGCCAACCTGGTGGCTAGAATACGGCTCAATATCTTATAGTCTACTGTCAACATGGACAAAGGCCTATATGACTTTACATCCGATGCCTCTCTACCGGGTTTCAGCAATGGTACTACCAGCGCCTCCCTCATCGATCTGGGCAGGTACCCCAGTCTTCTAGCCTCCTCGTACACCACCAGTAATCTAGGTGCCAAACTATCCACGTATTTCTGATAAAATTCAATCGGCAGGCCATCCACCCCAGGCGGTTTGTTCCTCGCTATGTGTTTAATGGCCGCCCTGATCTCGGTGAGCATGATAGGCCCTCCTAATTCCTTCGCATCATCGTCATCCAGCACTGGAAACTGCATCGATTCCAAGTAATCACTGATCTCCGAGGCCTCCACCCCCAGTTGGCATTCATATAACTTTGCATATTATGTCCGAAAACACTCCATCACCGCTGTCTGCGAATAAACCATCTCCCCTGATTCAGTTTTTATGCTCAAGATTGGGCAGCCTCTGATTTCTGGATTAGCGATCCTGGCAAGGAGCGTGCCTACTTTATCCCTCTCGGCATGCGCTTTAATGGTATATTGCCTATAATCATAACTTCTCAGCCGTTCCGTTTCAGTCGCCACTACCTCTTTGGCTTCTAATAACCGGGCTTGTAAGTTCGGTCGGTCCGGTCTACGCTGTTCTAGATCCCTCAACTCCTCTTCCGCTTTTGCAAGCGCATTCAAAACTGACGTTCGTGCATTCGAGAACCTACCCATACACACTCCTCTCACCACCACTTTCATCGCGTCCCATTCAGTAGACCTAGTATGAGCTGTACCCTCGTTTTCCTCAAAGTATTGGTCTATGCCTCGTTGGACCGCGTCACTAAACACCGAATATTCCAAGGTGTCGGGCCGAAGCCGCCATGTTGGTACTGCGGATCTCGCACGTTGCCACTGTATGAATACCAACAAGGGATTGTGATCCGAGATGGTCCTGGTCAGGTATTCTGTATGGGTGACCATAGCAGCCAGGGAACCACTGCACAGAACCGAATCGATCCTAACGTGTAAAGCATGGAGGGCCGAGAAAAAGGAATAATCCCTACCATCCTGATGTTGCTCCCGCCATACATCCAGCAGTCCCCACCTCTCTTGCCAATCCTTCCTATGTGCAGCTAGTCTACGTACCGGGGAATCAGCCAGTGGCGGGTGCGACCTATCCAGTGCCACATTAGTGATCGAATTAAAGTCCCCTCCTAGAATCATAGGGCCTGCCAAGAAGGAGGCCAGTGAGCACGACAGGCCATCAAAGAAGTGGGGCATATACACAGCACAGAACCACATCCCGACCATATAACCTCCCCTCAACCGCCACATATCTACCCTCAGGATCCACCAGCTGGTTCACCACCTGGAACGGTATGCCCGCTCGAACCCATATCAGCACCCCTCTAGCGAATGCTGAATAAGTGGTGCCAAAAACCTGACCTCGCCACCTCTTCTGTAGCGCAGTACATTCTTGTTTAGTTAAGTGAGTTTCCTGTAACATTGCAATCTGGACACCCCGCCTCACCAGATAAGCATGCACTTTGTGGCGTTTAACCATTGTTCGCAGTCCTCGGACATTCCATGTTAGGCATTTCAAATTAGGTAACGTCCCCATGGTAATCCTTACTGATCCAATTCAGGTACATCCAGTCATTGCCCACCTCGCTGCAGTTGCACCCCCCCAAAATAATTGTAGAAAAAACTCCCCAAACCCCACTCCCCAGGACAGAGCCTAATAACCCAGTTTCAGCCCTGTTCCAAACCTTGAACTCAACACACATCAGTCTAATCTGTGGTCGCCACCACAGAAGGCCTTAAGGGCCCCAAGGGGGTGTGTTATCGCCGACCCAGGGCAGGCGGAGCCCTCGCTCCGCGTCTTCCATCCCACACTGCTTATGCACCACCCTACCTGCCAGCCATTCCAGTACTAGCTGAGTATTTCTCCGTAGGAAGCACAGTATCATAAGTCCCAAACATGAGTCATTCATTAAAGATCCCATCGGATGTCTGTGGGGTGACCGCAGGGCCCTTCGAGCTCTCCGCCTCCGATAGTTCTTCTCCAGTCCTGCCTCCGTCCTCACCAGAGTCCGATTCAACCAGTTCCCTCTCCTGTTGCGACCTCGTGATGCTCGCCGTTGCAGCCAGCGCCCCTCTCTTGTCCGCAGCCATTGGACCTTCCCGTTCCGCTCTCTTAAGCTTGTTGCGCGAACGGATTCGTTGAGATTTCCGGATCTGGAGCGGTTTAGGCCTCTCCCGCTGACTTTTACCAGTTCGGTCTGTGCCGGCGCGGTACAACTCTAGCCACGACCACGCTTCATCAGGAGTCTGGAAAATTGAGTGTTCCCATCCAGGATTACTCGCAGCTTAGCCGGGAAGAGCAATGAGTACTGAATGCCCTCTTCCCTCAGCTCCTTTTTAACCGCCAGGAAGGACGCTCTGCTCTTTTCAACTTCTTGCGCATAGTCCGGGAATATCGTAACTCTGCTATTTTCCACCTCAAATGGGCCCAACGTTCGAGCCCTCTGGATTAACAGGTCCCGATCTTTATAGTGTAGGAGCTTCACCACCATCGGCCTAGGAGGGCGGCCAAGCGCCGGTGGGCGAGCTGGCACCCTATGTGCCCGTTCCAGTGAAAAGAAGGATGAGAGGCCCTCCGGTGCCACCACCGTCCTAAACCAGTTCTCCATATAGGCCACTGCGTCATCCCCTTCGATTTTCTCCGGCAGGCCTACAACCTGTACGTTGTTCCGTCGATTACGACTTTCGGCATCCTCCGCTCGTCTCTCTAACGTGTCCAGGCGGCTGAGGATGTCCGTTATTTTATGTTCCGCGGTCACCACCGCCGGTTTCAGGTCTTGAAGCAGTTGCTCATGGTCCTTTACTTGTTCCGATAGCTTGGCATGATCCGCCCTCAGGAGACCCAGCCCTGTAGCGACCTGCGCAATGTCCTGTTGCAAAGCCTCCTTGGTCGAAGTTATTGCCTCCAGAATATTATCTAGCCGCTGATTCAGCCGCTGCTCCTGCTCCATCATCAACGGGGAAGTTCGGGCCTCACCTTCACGGGACAGCGCAGTTGAGTCCTCCCGGCCCTGCTCCGCATTGGCCGCCCCTCCTGCAGCCGCCATTTTAGGTGCTTCGAGCGTCGTCATATGGCCGCCCCTGGCCTTCCTCCTGATCCCGTTATCCTCTGCCTGGGAGTTGTGCGCACCAACAACTATCGTAGGGGAGGCACCCCTTCCTTACCGGCAACTCCAATAACCAGGAATACCGGGGCCGCCCGCTTCACAGTCGCCAGGGCCGGGATAGGGGGAGTGAGGGGGGAGGTATAAGCGGGTATCGTACAAGCTGTGCCCCAGTCCAACACTGGCCTCCGCACCCCCAAATCCACCTCCCAGTCCCGTTCAGGTGCGCCCTAGCTGCACCAGACTCACTGGAGGCGGTTCACACTGCAGTCCGAGTCTAGTCCGCCTCGACCCTTGCACAGAGCCCGCCGTCCTTTTACGCCACCATTTTCCTCCCGCTTCGCACAGCACCTCCGACTTCTTCTTTCGGGTCTCGGCGGTATATTCGGTCTCCCGAAAGCTCTCAGCTGCTCTCCGATGGTTCCCCAATACTTCACAGAAGGATTTCACCGATCAGGGATCCCCCAGGGTGTAGTTTTCAGGAGAAATAGCGGGACCTTGCGCGGAGCTGCAAGCTCACGCCGCCATCCCGATCGGCGTCCAAGCCATGCCCCTCGCAAGAGCTTGGCTCTTAATAGAATTCATGATCACTGTCGCAGAACAACCCTACAGGGCTGAAAAAAATTGAGCCTTGAGGGAAAAGTGGTAAACCCTTAAACAACCATCTGACAGTTTTCAGACATTATCCTCTATCACCAATGGGACAAAAGCCATGTAATCCACATTCTTCATAACAGTAAAGAAAGAACTGTCCTGATAAAATCCCCCCTCTCCCTAAAAGGGCTTTCAGAACTCATTCCCATTATACCAAGATGAATGAACATCCACACAAAAAGTGGAGATATAATCCATACACCAATAAAGATGAACAATAATACCTCCCTGGTGTAAAGAATGGTGTTTGAACAAAATGACCACTCAGATAACATAATGCACTTAAAATAATTTAAAATGGCACCAAACACTACGAGGGTCCGACACAACTCAGGTAGGGTACCAAGTGGACTTTATTGACACCAGATCTGGCGCATGGCATTTGAGATTAAAAAGTATGTGCAGCGCATGGCGGATGCGTTTAGCCATAAGGCTTGCCTCTGTGCAGTTCACCACAGATTGACGGGGCTTGTTTAAATGTTAGAATGTCAACTCCCATTGGAGTATAATCAAAGCCCCTCTTTCACCTATGCACCATGTGTTAATCCCCTAGTTGCTCCACACCGGTATGCAAATCTTAGTGCAAACGTCTATTCAGTAATTAGACGCTCATACACCCAGTGGTGTCCCAATTATATTGGCCCTGGTCTGCAAAGCAGCTGTCGTAACAAATTAATTACAGAACGGCACTCCGAGCAAAGTTAGAGTTATTTAATCAGCACGGCAGAAACACGTGTTAAAGCGTCAGACGTGTTTTGGCTACAAAATCCTTTTTGAAGTCAGAGCACCCCCTACCTTCTAGGAGCGCTCTAGGGGGAGGCATCGACCCCAAAAATGCATGCAGAGCATGAAAGTATGCCTGTATCTGGGTCATGGTTGCCCCGGATCCAAGATAGGCAGGCAGGCAAGGGACAGACTCTTGAGGCATTCTCCATAATGAAATGGGAGGAACCAGCAAAGACCATGTCGCTACGCTGAGGCAAAAAGCCGTTGTGACTTCGATCCCTTACAACAGGATTTTCATCCGTTTCTGCACTGCATGGCACTTCTTCACTTCCACATACCCCACAAAGAGTTGACCATCCACTGGAACTCTTTCATGCGGTCAAGGTAGAACGGCAACTTTCTTTTTGGGTCCAGACAGTGGAGTTGCTTCTCTTCTTCAGAGGGGTGCCGAGGGAGAGTAGAAAGTGAGCATGGTGACTGTAAGGAAGTAGTATCTGCTTCATTGTCACCCCACTTTTTGCTGGTATTGTTATGTTTCCTGACTAGTTTGACGGGGATCCTGCTTATCAGGACCCCAGTCTCTGTGCTTCTCCCCAAAATTGGACATAGTGAGTACCTAGGTGCGCTCCAGATCGGCTACTGGTGTACCCTTGCAAGTCCCTAGTATATGGTACTAAGGCACCCAGAGCATAGGTAGACCAGGGTTTTCTCATGAGCTGCAGCTTGTATTATGCCACCCATGAGAACCACTCAAAATGTGACTACAGGCCTGCCATTGCAGCCTGTGCAAACTAGTGCTAGCACCACTTACGACAGATATGGGTTCCCCTTTATCAGAGGTCACTACACTTACAACCTATAAGTCACCCCGAAGGCAGGCGTTCCAATCCTGAAAGCAGGGTGCTGGGTCCTAAGTGTGTGGGTGCCCCTGCATGAGCAGGCCACCCCTACAACCTTCGGAGTCCATTCTTCCGGGTTGTAAGTGCATCAGCCATTGCGACATTTAAAGTGACCATGCATCATTACGTTATGACCATCTCTAAATTGGCTGTAATGAACCCTGTCATGTTTGGTATCAAACATGTTGGAATCATCCCCACACACCGTTAACGGTGTGAAAGGTATGATTCAATGCACTATAAAACACCTCCGGGAGACCCTCAGTGGTCTCTGCACCAGTCTTCCAGAACAGAAAAGCAAGCTAGGGCTGCTGTTCGCCAGAGACATGTTTCTGCCCTCCTGCTGCTGAGCCAAGCTTGAGCAGCGGAAGGCAGAACAATAGGTATCCTGTCACAGGGAGGTGTGACCACCTCCCAGACAGGACTTAGTGTATCAGACAGAGTGGGGGCGCTTGCCAGCGCCATTGAGACTGCTTGAGGGGCACATTTGGTGTCTTCCTTGCATACTCCAGTTTAAACCAGTTCAGGGAGCCATAGGCTCCGACTCTGGTGCAAAGTCGGACAAAGGACATGCGAGTATCCTCCCCAATGTCCAATCCCTCATCTGGGGGGACCCCTGAATCATCCCAACCTTTCTTAAGGGTTACCTGAGGGTGGGACATCAGATTCATCGTGGCATTCAATTCTGAATCAACTCCACGTCATTTTCAACTGTATGGACATTCTGACCACGTGGGACTGATGGCATCGAACTTCACTTTGGGGAACCGAGACTGCAACCGGGAAGACTCTGACTGCTCCAGGTCTCATCATCCTGCAAGTCTTCTGCACCTTCAGTGTCCATGCTCTACATAGGTTCCTCACAGAGCCTGTGGACATCCAAAGACAACTGAAGAAATCTCCCTTGGGTCAGTCCACCACCCCCACTTCCCAACCAACAAGTCCTCCTAGTCCAGCCCCTCAGGATAATGCATCTACCGGCACCGCAATGTAGCTGATCGCTTTGCCGATCATGGGCTCCCACGGACTTCAAGAGGCTCAGTAATACAAGTGGCAGTTCTCCAACTCCCTCAAGGCCAGCACTGTCTTCAGACCGAGTCTGTAGCCAGTATTCCTTGTCTGCACAGCTGGAACCACATCCTGGTGCACCGCGTCGGCTGACCGTTGCTAAAGCTGGGCAACACTTGTCTCCAGAGATCTTTGGGTCCTTTCAAGGGACGTCTTTGATTCCAGGGAGCTTCCTCTTTGCTCGGGCCAGCTCTGAGTGATCTAGTTGTGGTAAGCCACTTGGAATTTGCTGGTCCTGACCCTGCACCATCTTTGATTTCTATGCCTGTTGCCGTTGCCAAAGTGTGTTGGTACCTCTGCCGGACATTGACCTCCTGACTCTCAACACCAAACGTGGGACAGCCCGTGAATGGCTCATGGCCTTCCTCAGTGTTGCCTGGTCTGCACAGCTTCAACTTCAAGGGCACCAACAACCATCCTGCATCTATTGACATTAGTGGGCATTCATCTTCCGTGCCTCCTGGTCACTCATGAGTTGCATAGACTCTGTCCCCTCTGCTTGCAGGTACCTCTCATCCCAAATCCACCTTTGGGTTTCACCAGACTCCTTCATCTTCTTCTCCAGCGGCATCTTTCCTGAAGTCCTCCATTGTAGTCTACAGCGGTATCTGATGTCACTTGACACCTATGCAAACGGCTTCTCTGGTGTAGATATCCTGGTTCCTGGGGTATCCACGTCTGGGGTGGAAAGAATCTCCCACAGGGTTTCTTCATGGTCCGCTGGGAAGGGTCCTTTTCCTTTAAAGCTGCAACCCCGACTTACCCATTGACTTATGTTGATCACAGAGTCATGTTCACACTCTGCACATGGCCTCCGTGGGGTTCCTGGGTACTTGCCTCAGTGGTTCCTTGGGACCCCAACACTTCTATGTCTTCTGGGTCCAGTCTCGACTTGAGTTGTGGTTCGCCTACCAGTATTCTAGTATATGGTTTGGTCTCCCCCTGGAGACCACTGTGTATACAGTTACATAAGTGGGCACAATATTCTAAGCCAGCTTCTCACAGTGACTGATTGCCGCACATGGTAGGGTATTAGACCTGGCTGTTCGAGCAGTAACTTACCCCTCCCCCAGCGCCTTGAGACCCTCCCGGGTGAGCAGTGCGCTATACAAATGCTGTGATTGATTGATTGATTGATTATTAGCACTTTTGGTAAGAAAGGGGCCCTAGTGCGAAGAACCAACTTATCAGGGAGGCTAGTTAGGTAAGAAGGCTTACAGAGCCTGCAATTTGTTCACGTTCCTGGCAGAAGTTATTGCCACTAAAAAAACATTTTTTGTGGTAAGAAGCCGGAGCAGGCAGTTGTGCAGAGGTTCGAACGGAGCACACATGAATAAGGTGAGAACCAAATTACAGTACCATTGAGGCATGATGAAAGGAGCAGGTGGGAACATATATACAAACCCTTTAAGAAATCTATTTACAATAGGGGATTTAAATAAAGAGGGTTGATCTGGTAGCCTCAAGAAAGGACGAAAGTGACCTTTTGAGAGTGCCCAGAGCAGAGCCCTGCAGGGCAATGTCAAAATAAAAAGGAGGAGTCGAGAAAGGGAAGCAGAAAGAGGATCAATAGATCTTTATGTACTATATTTTACAAATTTGTGCTACTGGCAGGCGTACATGGTCTTGGTAGTGAGGTTCCGTGACGATTTGAACCCGTGTTTTCAACATTGTCGTAAACTCATCATTTTGGTACCAGTGAACCGCGAATGATCCATTTAGCATATCCTGGTGTTTTCGCTATGCTACGAGCAAGAGCACTCTTGTTATAAACACATTTTTGATTTACCCATGGCATCCATCTTAGATTATGGCAGCCATTTTGTATTCTTGCCCTCACATAATCAATGGACACACAGTGACCTCCGATCAACCCATTTCACTTAAGGACACGTAAGCTTTAGCCGGCGATTCACCTTGCTAGTGACACGTGCATCTTAGGACAGAAACGCTGTGGCCGCATGACCCGGCAGAAGCTGCCTCCCCAGCCTGAGGCCAGTCCTGCTATACTGGTTTTCGTGTTCGTTGGCCTGATCATGATTAGGCGGCCGAAGCTGGTAGCCTTGCCCATTTACGACCCACAAACATCTCTTATCCTGTTTTTCTATCTTCTGCACCTGGCTCTGCTCCTTTCCTTCTGGGCCTTTATTAGGGGGAGGTAACGAAATTTACGATGAGGCGGTCCGGCTCTTGAATGAAAAGATGACATGGGATTATGATGGAACAGTGGGAACCTCTCATTCATAATGTTTTGACATCAGATATTGTTGACGATTCCTGTGTAACGCCAAATATTTATTGTTTAGGACATAAAGTTTGAGCAACACACTAGTATGTGGAGAATGTTGCCCCCAGCTAAATATTCTGTATTTAAGGAGCAACCACTTAATGCAATTCGAACAGGCTCCTAGATTCTGCCCGTGTGTAGTTTCTGTGACTTCTGTGTCCCTGCAGTAATAAACCTTTGGTCTTTGACGCCACCATCGAGAAGCCCGTGTTTCTGTTTATTTGTGCACCGAGACAGGTAGAACTCAGGGGTCTTCGGGTGTTGTCCCTGACACCTCTGGACAGTACCAAAAAGTCCAGAACTCCAATTGGCACCCAACGTGGGGCGACGTCATTCGGTACCGGTCCAAAAGCCTGAAGAGTTCGAGAAGCTTCGTGAGAAGATTCCAGAGGGAGGCGCCCCACTTCATCGATCCCGGCATATCGCAAAAGTGGCCCGACGTTCTCTTCCACGAGGGTTCTCGTTCGGACGGCTGCAGTGGTCCGTTGCCTTGACTGTCGCCCTGTCTTGGACCCGAGGTGCAGACCTTAGTACGGCGAGACGTGACGGGTTTCTCCTTGGTGACGTCTTCAGTGCCTCAGTTAAGTATTAAGTGGTTGCTAGTTGTCTGGTTACTTCGTAAGGGTTTGCTCCTGTTTGGACAATCCTTTTTAGTTCCTTGGTTTGGTTTGGTTTGGTAAGATTATCACTGGTTGCTCTAGTTACGATAATCTTTTGGTTTAGTTTGGGTATCGATACATTTGTTCACTTTGGTAGGCCTAAGTTCTTGGTTCGAGTGCGCACCTTTGTTTGTGTTTGTTCTGTGTTCCGGTTTATAAAATGGTAAGTCGGAGAAACTGTATGTTGTCATGTTTTGGTTGCAACAGGGATTCCCGGTTAGAGGACTCATGTCTGGTTCCTCCGATTGGAACTCCTCTTTATGATTTGTATTGTAAGCACGGTGTGGGCCCTATCTCTTATAACGAGATATGGATCCGATACACGGAGAAAGATGGTGTCCTTAGTTGGCCACTGCATGGTAGTTTTGAACCCGAAATTCTTGATAATTTAGAAATGAAATTGTTTAAGAAGAAAGCCCGGCCGGCAATGTTTGATTCTTTCCGTTATTGGCGAAAAGAATCCAAACAGAGAGAAACTAAAAAGTTAAAGAAAGAGCAAAAAGAACAAGAGTTGACTTTAGAACAGTCTGCCAAGCAGCTGCAACTCAATGAATCTGAGAAAGCAATAGAGGTGGCCAATAGAGAGCGTAATTTAGCGATAGATAAGTGCTATCCTGCCTTGCCATCGAGTGCAGCTAAGATAATAGAGGACCCTGAAAAGGATCCCCTGCTGTCTTACCTGTTGAGGTCACCCCCACCGTATGCACAAGGTGCTACAGCTCCACCTTTGCCGAATGTTCAATTACCGGTTGCTGGACAGCCTGGTATACCTGCTCCTGCTCCCCTGAATCAAGCTCCTCTACTTCTTGTGGTCAATATTAATGTTCCTCCGGCACCTCCTCTTCCAGGGTTGCCAGCTCCTCTGCCTATGCCTGTACCACTGATACCTGTTGTTTCACAAGCTACTTTGCCTGCTACCCCTACTGTTGCTGTTTCTTCTGTCCCTACTACTACTCTCCTTCAAACTTCTGCAAGCTATATGACTCCGCTTTCTGTTCGTCGGAGAATCACTGATTCTGTCACTAATATTCTATCTCCCTTTTACAAAACCTTGATTAGGAGTCCTGTCTCTGACTCCGTTCAGAGACGTAGTCAGCTTCCTAGTAGTGAAGAACATGGAATATTAGACTCCACTGCCCTTAGGTGGATTTCGAAAGTTGGAAGGTATAATGTACAAGATGTATTAGATACATTCATGCAATGGAAGGAACCGACACAGCGCTATGTGTTTGATGTCATGTGTTCCCTTTTACGTGAAGAGTGGGAGGAGAGCGAATCTGAACAAGTACCGGATGAATTTATCCAAGTTCAACAAAAATTTGCTGCAGGTATGATAGTTGGCCAGGAAATAAAAGAAGCAATGGAATTAATTTTAGATTTGATCCTTCCCTCCGTTCACCAAGAGATTTAGAGAAACGTAGCACTAAACAAGGTCGTCAATATCCAATGAGAGAAGTTCCTCCAATTTGGCGCGAAGCTGTACAAGCTGATGCGGCCCATGGTATTGCAGCCGCTCCAGCGCAATTCCAAAGAGTGTGGATACACATTCCGTGAAAGCGAGCTGAAGTGTTAGCAGTGAAACAGGCCTTGCCAGATCCGCGTAAAAATCCAGCTGGATATTACAAAGAATTGGCCCAGACGGTTGAAGCTTGCGTAATGAATTTAGCGGACATTGATATGCTATTTGGCAATGTAGTACCGCAACCTATTTGGGCTAAAATTCGTAAAGAAAACCATCCAGTTGCCCTTGGTGGTGACTGGGCAGCTATAATAGCGGCAGATGGTCAACAAATAGGTGGTTCTAAACCCGAACCTCTAATTGCTGATTTGCCTGGTAGAATAATCGATTTAATGAAAACTCTGATGCCAGCATTGCGCGTTAACTGGGACAAGTTGTCCGCATGTAAGCAGAAGAAAGACGAAAGTGTCTCCGATTTCTTCACTAGATTCGAGGAAACTTTCGTAGATCACAGTGGTCAGGATATGAGCACGGAAGGAGGACAGAGATTATTTGTTGATAAATTTGTGCACAATCTGTTACCAGAGCTTAGTAATAAATTAAAAGATTCTGAAAGTGCGTGGGCTGTCTCTACGACTGCGCAAATACTTGCAACTGCCCAGTACTATGAAAATAGGGATAAAGAAGAGAAAGAAAAGTCAGAAAAGAAAACAAAAGATTTAAAAACTAAAGTCGTTTTGCAGCAGGCATATCCGCCTCGCACGAATCAGACAAATACACAGCAAGGGCCATATCAGAGGACCGACTATGGTTCTCAGAGACCGCAATATCAATGGAATCAGTGTGCTTACTGCAAAAAGGAAGGTCATTATAAGAATGAGTGTCCAGTATTAGCACAAAATAATGCTGCAGCAGCTCAGAGAGGTCGTGGTGGTTCTATGCAAAATTCTAGAGGTCGAGGAAGAGGTGCTATGCCCCCACAAACGAATGACCGCCCTTCTAATTATTTTGATCAACGAAATGGTCAGTCTACACAGCCAGCTAGATCTCAACAGTATCATGTTGAAGATTACTGTGAAGTTGGTGAGGAATTTCAGCAAAACGAGTACTAGGACAGCCTTGGACAAAGAGAGGGAGTAGTATCAGTTCCAGTAGATCAGAGTGGGCCTTATGTCGCAGTAGCCACATCAGGTGTAGTCGAACCGTTTCTGTTGGATACTGGTGCAGCAAAAAGTTCTATCATACATGCGAAACTCCCTGGCGCACCTTTGTCTGGCTTAACAAATGTTTCAGTAGGTTTTTCAGGCGCCCCTGTTCACAACCCTGTTTCTGGTCCTTTGCCTATTTCTGTTGGACCTCGTCAATTGAAAGCACCCCTGATTTTGACGACTGGTTGTAATGAAAATCTGCTTGGTTTAGACTTGTTAAAACGCCTGTACGCGACTTTGTACTGTTCTCCTTCAGGAGTACAGCTTACATTGGGTAAGAGAATCATCTCCCCGATGTACTTATCAATGGATGCGCTCCCACTGGAGCTGCGTTCTCTCCCTGATACTCTTTGGGCGACTGGTCCTAACGACGTTGGTCTATTGGAAATTCCACCATATGTAGTAACTTTGAAAGCAAATGTCAAATTTCCACGAATCCCACAATACAAGATCTCTAGTGAAGGTGAACGTGCGCTCTTATTGATCGTGCAAGATTTGATCAAGAAAGACGTAATAGAGGAAACTAGAGGAAATGTCTGTAACAGTCCTGTACTGCCTATTCTAAAACGCACTGATCCCACAAAACCTCCAGTCTATAGATTCGTAATTGACCTTAGAGAGGTTAACAAAATTGTGATTCCACAGTTTCCAGTGGTTCCAGACATTACTGCATTGTTAACGTTGATTCCTGCTACAGCCACATGGTTTTCAGTTATCGACTTGAAGAATGCCTTTTTCAGCATTCCGATAGCAGAGGAAAGCAGAGATATTTTCGGCTTCTCTCTAGGAGGACGAAGCTTCAGGTTTAAACGTGCTCCACAAGGCTATTGTGAGAGCCCGTCCATTTACAGTCAAGCATTAAAAAGTCAGTTAGATTCTTTTGTACTTCCTCCTGGTTCTGCTTTAGTGCAATATGTCGATGATCTTCTAGTGGCTGCTGACGACAAGGAAGCTTGCAAAGCGGCTACAATTTCCTTATTGCATCATTTGTCTGATTTAAATCACAAGGTGTCACCTTCCAAAATGCAATACTGCTGTCAAGAAGTGACCTACCTAGGTCATCTCTTGTCAAAGGAGGGAAGAAGGTTGACCCCAGAGAGAATAAAAGCAATTACGCAGATGAATGTTCCTAGCACACAGAGAGAAGTGCGTGCCTTTTTAGGTATCACCTCATACTGTAGGCAATGGATCCCAAATTTTTCTCTTTTGGCAAAACCATTGGTGGCCCTGACTGGAAAAGGTGTTCCGAGTCCGGTGCCATGGTTTGACGAATGTCAGCAGAGTTTCTCTGAGTTACGAAATGCACTGTGTTCAGCTCCTGTGTTGGGTACACCCGACTACAGTAAGCCATTTACACTCTATGTCCACGAGAGAGAGGGTTGCGCGTTGAGTGTTCTGACGCAACAATTTGGTGATAAACAACACCCATGTGCGTATTTTTCATCAACATTAGATCCGGTAGCCAGAGCGTTGCCTAGTTGCTTGAGAGCTACAGCCGCAGCTGCAGCGTCCATTCGACAATCTGCTGGTTTGGTCATGAACAACATGCTAGTGGTCATGGTTCCACATGCCGTGGATACACTCATGAACCGAACCAAGACGCAGCACCTTACCAGTGCTAGATTATCAGGCTATGAGCTGACACTGCTAGCAAGTCATATTCAGATCAAAAGATACATTGTTGCCGACTAGTCAGGAGTCGAGTGATTCTGAACCACATGACTGTTGTTTTAGAACTGAGGAGGAGACAAAAGGACAAATTGATCTTAAAGACACTCCGTTGTCAAATCCGGATGGCACGTTGTATGTTGACGGGTCTTGTTTTAAATTGGAGAATGGTGATGTAACAGCTGCCTATGCAGTAACAACTTTGAGTACGATTGTGGAGACTGCAAGAGTGAGTCAGAATTCTGCCCAAGCTGCAGAATTAATTGCATTGACTAGAGCGTGTGTTTTAGCAAAGGGAAAGAGAGTGAATGTGTTCACAGATAGTCAGTACGCGTTCGGCGTAGCCCATAGTTTTGGCCGATTGTGGAAGGAAAGAGGTTTTATTACGTCCCATGGGACTAAGATCCAGCATGGTCAGCTAGTCAATGACTTGTTGGAATCTCTAACCTTACCGACTGAAGTTGCGATTGTGAAGTGCAGTGCTCATCGAGCAATCACGGATGATGTTGGTCGTGGAAATGCCTTTGCTGATGAGACAGCTAAACAGACAGCTAGGAATACAATGAGTAGGATGTATGTTGCAACGTCTGCAAGATGGGTTACTGAATCAGGAATGTGTGAGGATACAGTGGAAAGTGTGAAAGCAATTCAGGAAGAAG
Source organism: Lissotriton vulgaris (assembly GCF_964263255.1). Lineage (NCBI taxonomy): Eukaryota > Metazoa > Chordata > Amphibia > Caudata > Salamandridae > Lissotriton > Lissotriton vulgaris. The sequence continues at coordinate 257,380,695 of NC_141691.1, forward strand.
CGACTGAAGAGGAAAAGCTTGAATGGAAAGAGAATACGGGTAAATTAGACTCGAGTGGATGTTGGATTGATTTGTCGGAACAACAGCGTTGGATGTTGCCTGATGCGTATGTGCTTGCGGTGGTAACAATGGCGCATGGAGCAGCGCACATTAGTTCTAAAGGGATTTGTAAGATGTTAGCTCCAGTCTGGAAGAATGATGGAATTAGTAAGTGTGCAGAAAGAGTGGTGAGAAATTGCATGATATGCCTGATGCATAATCCTGGCAAGGGAATCCCCACACCCGCTGGTCACTTCGCTCCTCCTTCTTGTCCCTTCGAAGTGATTCAGTTAGACTTCATTCACATGGATCGCTGTAATAACCTTAAGTACGTTCTAGTGGTAGTATGTGCTTTTTCAAGGTGGATTGAAGCATACCCACTAAAAGACAATACTGCCTTGTCCACTGCCAAAATCCTTCTAAAAGAATACTTCCCCAGGTATGGCATGCCACGGATTGTATGGTCAGATAACGGAAGTGAATTCGTAGGGAAAGTTATGCAGAGTGTGTGTGCAGGTTTGAATATTAAATAAAAATTTCACAGTGCGAATCACCCCCAGTCTGCAGGTCTAGTTGAGGGCTACAATGGCACCCTCAAGCTGAAACTGGCTAAGATACAAGCCTCCACGGGCTTGGCCTGGCCAGACGCCTTACCTTTGGCCCTGTTATCCACAAGAGCGACTGTACATTCTCGAGTAGGGCTCAGCCCCTATGAGATTGTGTTCGGTCGGCCTGCTAATATTTGGGGGGTACCAAGACCTAGGAGTTTAGGCAGTTGGAATACCCAATGTTAATCGATTACCTTTTTGACTTGACTGCTAAATTGAGTCTCATTTACCAACAGGTTTTCGATGCATTGCCAAAGCCTCCGGAAAGTCCAGGTCATCAGCTGAAACCCGGAGACTTTGTCGTCATAAGGAACTTTGGACGAACCAGAAATCTTCAACCCAAGTTCGTTAGACCATTCCAGGTGCTGTTGGCAACGAGGACTGCTGTACGAGTGGCTGGAAGAAAAAATTGGGTCCACGCGACGCATACTAAGCGTGTACCCCTTCCACTCCCTTATGATAACTGGGTGAGAAAAGGAATTGGTGCCTCTGAAACCGAACCAGTTCGCGTCCCCGTCAGCGATGCAGAATTGATAACTGATTCACCGAACTCTGACTCCCCTTCTGAAACTGCTCCTCTGAACACTGAGCATTTGTCCTCTGCATCAAACGAACACTTGCCATCTGCGAACTCGAACATTGTAACTCCTGCTGAAAATAATCTATTTCCGGATCAAACTACGCCAGGAAAACTGAGATACAACCTCCGTTCTCAATTTAAGGACAAATAAAGCACGCTGAAACAGCGAACCTTTCGCTGCAACGAGGCCGCCAGAAAACTCAATTCTGCCGCCATTACCGGCGAGGAACTGAGGCCACGCCCACTTGCAGGCCACGCCCACCCGCCCGAGTATATAAACGCTGCTGACAGCGCAACCAGTTAGAACAAACCTACTCCTGAGGCGGAAGCCGGGAGACAACAAACGCACCTTTTTAAAATTTATTCCTGTGTCACTGTTTGATTGAATAATTGTATTTTAAACCTGCGCACTCACCCTTCAGGCTTCTCCTCCTGGGTAAGAAGCACGCTGAAACAGCGAACCTTTCGCTGCAACGAGGCCGCCAGAAAACTCAATTCTGCCGCCATTACCGGCGAGGAACTGAGGCCACGCCCACTTGCAGGCCACGCCCACCCGCCCGAGTATATAAACGCTGCTGACAGCGCAACCAGTTAGAACAAACCTACTCCTGAGGCGGAAGCCGGGAGACAACAAACGCACCTTTTTAAAATTTATTCCTGTGTCACTGTTTGATTGAATAATTGTATTTTAAACCTGCGCACTCACCCTTCAGGCTTCTCCTCCTGGGTAAGAAGCACGCTGAAACAGCGAACCTTTCGCTGCAACGAGGCCGCCAGAAAAACTCAATTCTGCCGCCATTACCGGCGAGGAACTGAGGCCACGCCCACTTGCAGGCCACGCCCATCCTCCCCCTCTACCTCCCTTAAGGATGTGCATTCATCGGACGCGCAGCGGACGGGCGCAGCGGGCGCGCCGTTTGCGCGCCGAAGGCGCGCCTAAGGCAAGCCCGTCTTCGCCCGTCCTCGCCAAGTCATCGCCTCTCGCCACCCCCCCTGGCTCGCCCAGACCTTGTCAACGCATACGCTATGACGGTAAGGAACTTCTACTTCTGAACCCCTACCAAAAATGCCCTAACACCACGGGCACCCTAGGTCTTACGCATTTACAATGCACCCACTGCCACTTCTCCACTAACGCACCCACCAGGGTACGGTGTGACCTCCCCACTACGACAATACCGCCACTAAGGATATTCCAACTCAATTGCAGATCCCTCGTTAAACACCACCCGGAGGTGAACACGCTTCTTCAGGAAGAAAACCCCGACGTACTATTTTTATGTGAAACATGGCTCCAAGATAGCTTGACTACCATCCCCAATCTTTCACTCCCAGTTGAGTTTAATCTGGTCACCATCAATCGTGATTCACGCGGTGGCGGCATTGCCATTATCTATAAAAAACAACTGACCTGTTCCTTTGTTAAGGAACCTCTTCAAGACTGTGAATGCGCCCAATTTAAAATTAGTGTGACCCCCCAATTCATGTTATCGGGCCTATACATCTATCGCCCTCCAGGCCAGGCCACAAAATTCATTAACGCCCTTCTTGAAACAGCGACAACGCTGACCACTAAGTCCGCCAACTTCACCATCCTAGGTGACCTGAATTTACACTTTGATGCGACGGGTGATAATACCATCATTAATCTTCTTGCCGACCTCTCGGCTCTGCAACTTAATTCCCTTGTTCACACCTCTACCCATATAGCTGGACACACCTTAGATCCGATCTTTTCTAACTTACAAGAGGCAGCAGCCGAAACCCCCATCCCTCTGGGATGGACGGACCACCACCTAGTTAAAATGAGTGTCCCGGCTCCCCAACGTCAACGCAAAACCGAATCCCTTCAGAGTCTAAAAAGACCTTGGCACAAACTTTCCCCACCTGACCTACATGTAACCCTTGGTGAATTCCAACACGAAGCTAACCAGGATATAGATGCGATCTATTCTTCGTTCACCAACTGGATTAGCAATGGCCTCGACACTCTCATCCCGGCCAGGCCGTCGAAAGGTCGCAATACACCCTCGAACCCATGGTTCGACGACACCCTTAGGACTATGCGCAAAGAGTGCAAAAAGGCTGAACGCATTTGGAGGCAACGATATGACAACCAGGACAAGGCGGTGTACCTATCCAAGCTCAAATCCTATCATAAAGCTATTAGATCTTCCCGTGCTTCTTTTTATTCCAACAAAATTAATTCCAATGCAAATCCATCCAAAATCATTTTTAAACTAGTGAAAGAGCTTCAAAGCCCTAGGACGCCCCCCCCTAAAATTTCCTCCCAAGAGCAATGTGAACAACTTGCAACCTACTTTATCGAAAAAATTCAGAAAATTTATGCAACCTTTCCACAGACTGCTCCTCTCAAGGATGTACCCCTGACCACGACCCCTAACATCCTACCTTTGTCCCAAATCCCTGCCATCACCGCTGCTGACCTGACCAAACTAGGCAAGAAAGTGAAGTCTGGCTCTCCAGCGGATCCTATGAGCCCTGCTCATTTCATGTCTTCAATGGACTTCTTTTCATCCCCCATGCTAAACATCCTCAACCTCTCCTTCTCCACAGGACTCGTACCCATCGCCTGGAAACAAGCATGGGTATCTCCGATAATTAAAAAACCCACCCTTGACCCCACCAAGCCAGAAAACTTCCGGCCCATATCCCTTCTCCCATGGATGTCCAAAATAGCCGAAACCCATGTAAATGAGTCTCTTTCGAAACACCTGGACAATCACGGAATCCTGGACCCTTCCCAAAATGGCTTCCGTGCAGGCCATAGCACGGAGTCTGCCCTACTAGCCACCACGGAGCGTCTCCGGATGATTTTAGATGCCGGTCATAGTGCTGCGCTGATCCTCCTTGATCTCAGCGCGGCCTTTGACACGGTATCCCACAACATCCTGCTAAATCGTCTGGAGACTGCCGATGTGACTGGCCCTGCACTTGCATGGTTCCGATCCTTTCTCAAGGATAGATCATTCAAGGTATCAGCCCCTCCTTACCTTTCTAAGCCTCACCCCATCGCTCAGGGGGTCCCCCAGGGTTCAGCGCTGAGCCCCTCCCTCTTTAACCTATACGTCCAGCCACTCACGGACGTGGCTAGAGAATGGGGGCTCACGCTGGTATCATATGCGGACGACACCCAGTTGGTTGTCACCCTCTCGGAAAGCCCGTCCCTCGTGGCATCCAACTTCAAAGGGGGTATGTCTGCTGTGGCCCGCTGGATGACGGACAACTACCTCCAACTCAACGCCGGAAAAACCGAGGTGCTCCTCCTGGGCCGCAACACCAGCCTTTGGAACGAGCACTGGTGGCCGTCATCCCTAGGCGACACCCCACTCCCCAAAAACTGTGTGAAAAATCTGGGAGTCTGGGTTGATGCCAACCTTAGTTTCCAGTCCCACACTAAAAAGGTGGCAGCCACCTGCATAGGCCTCTTAAGGAACCTCAGGCCCATACTTGGGCTCTTCGATGCCATGGCTCGCCAGCTCATAATCCAGGCCACCATTCTATCACGCCTGGACTACGCTAACGTTCTCCTGTTGGGAGCTAATAAAGCGGAAACAGCCAGATTCCAACGCATTCAAAACGCGGCAGCCAGAACGTTGGTTGGCCTGCCACGGAGGTGCTCAGCCAGAGCCACCATTCGCAAGCTCCACTGGTTACCCGTGGACCACAGAATCCAATTCAAGGCCTTAGTCATGATCTTTAAGATCGTGAAACTGGGAAGCCCCCCTCTGCTTCGAAGCCTTGTCCAACCCTACGTTCCTGGACGTGCTCTTCGCTCTGCCAACCAACTCCTCCTGTCTATCCCTAGGTTTCGACTTTGCCGAGCCGGAGGCCGCTCCTTTGGGGTCCTCGGCCCCAAACTGTGGAACGATCTCCCCCTTGGCATCCGTACTATTGACTCCCTCCCTGCTTTCCGTAAAGCTATCAAGACTCACCTTTTCCCTGCCGCCTAGTTTCCCCCTCCCCCCCACCTCAGTTTAGTTCGTCTGTTCTTAGCGCCGGGACACCCCTTTGCCGGGGTAGCTGTTGCGCTCTACCAAATCCAGAAATAGAAAATAGAAAAATAAAGCAGGAAACTCCCTTTTTTTCATTTTTGATTTGATACATTGCTCCAGCCAGGAAGTTTGCTAATTTTGTATTTTTCTATGTATATTATGTTGTTTTAATTACCTTGCCGTCTGGGTAGCCGTAGGGTCGTGGCTTTGTGCCTAGTTGAATCTGCGGGGGCCAGACACAAGGTCGGTCTTTCTGTCAGTTCTGGGAACTCCCAGGGCTGATAGAGGCATTTTCAACTACGTACATATCATTAGTGGTCGCGAGCGGTTGTAGAAGATGGAGCTTCCTGGGCTGCACCGAGAGAATGTAATTTATGTTCACAGAAATAGACTCTACAAGATTCTTCACAACAAATGTTTTCTGATGCAATGTGCAATTACGTTTTTGATTGTTTTAATAACGTTGGTGGGTGGAATCGTCTTTGGTATACATTTAATTTTTGCACCGGTAACAACTACAGTACCTCCCCTTTATCTTGTTTCTACTACTATTGCTCCTTATCATTCCTTTCACCCGTTTCCTGAACACGAGCAAGCTCGACGCTCAGAATTCATAAATAACACTTTTGTACAGCTCTTGCATCAACACCAACTGGTAGTTAACACAACAGACTGCTGGGTATGTGGTCTGATACCACACACTATGGATAAAGGCATTCCCTATCTGGTCTTGCCTTTTAGCTATAATGGATCATGTCGGGCCTTCCAAACTGTATTTGTCTATGCTCTCGAAACCTATCCCCCGCGTCCTCCACGTTCCGCTAGGTATACATCCGTTAATAAAGCCTTGATAAAGGGAATAACTGACATGATTAAAGACGTCAATAACTCCCCATCTGTCCCTAGAGATGAACTACGGGTTTATCTGAGTTGGAATACCACGGAATATAGTATTAGTTTGGGTGAAAGCAAGCGTAAAAGCTCAACTCCAGTCTGGGTCGTACCTCACCGAGGTCAATTCTGCTTGCAAGGAAATGGGAGAAATCCAAGAGCTCGGCTAGGGAAGAGTGACTGTGTTGAGACTTATGTGTATCCGTCGAACTCCTCCCCTGCCTTCCTAACTGCTAAGGGTACCTACTTCATCTGTCAGGATAGGGCATATACATGGCTGCCTGCTGACTTTTCAGGTTCATGCTATATTGCTCGACTATTGCCTCCAACATACACTGCTTCCCCAGATTATCACAAGACCAGAGTAGCAAGAGGTGTTTTCAGCAAAGAAGATACCGCTGGTCAGGAAGCCGGAGACTTCTTCAAAGGTTTCCTTCCGTTCTGGGGGCCTATGGCCAATAGTAGAAATCTACGTCAGCTAACACGGGTAGTTGAATCTACTATTACAGAAACTGCTGGTGCCCTTAGTAATTTAACAGCTGAGCTCCAGGCGGATCGTCTCATGACGTTACAGAATCGTATGGTTCTTGACGTAATACTTGCAGATCGAGGTGGGGTATGCAGAATGATCCAATCGAGCTGCTGTGTTTTTATACCCAATAATGCTCCGACTGTATACGAAGCGATCTCTAAGCTACACAAGATTTACGACTCTATTCACGTAGACAAGGGAAATTGGTCCTTAATGGAGTGGCTTTGGACTCTACTATCAGCATGGGGATGGAAAGTTCTGATGGTCGTTGGTATTATCTTAGTATTCCTATTCTCGTGCTGCCTTATTATCCAATGTGGTCCCGCTTTGTGTAGCCTCTGTGCTGCAACCTGTTTCAGAAAACCGCCTGTGTTTGGAGACAAGGTACGAGAAAGGATGATGATACAACAACATATCACTGACCTAATGAACATCGAGATAGACTCTGACATAGACTAAGTAATTGCCTATGTAAGGGCAAAAGGAGGGTCTGAGGTTCCGTGACGATTTGAACCCGTGTTTTCAACATTGTCGTAAACTCATAATTTTGGTACCAGTGAACCGCGAATGATCCATTTAGCATATCCTGGTGTTTTCGCTATGCTACGAGCAAGAGCACTCTTGTTATAAACACATTTTTGATTTACCCATGGCATCCATCTTAGATTATGGCAGCCATTTTGTATTCTTGCCCTCACATAGTCAATGGACACACAGTGACCTCCGATCAACCCATTTCACTTAAGGACACGTAAGCTTTAGCCGGCGATTCACCTTGCTAGTGACACGTGCATCTTAGGACAGAAACGCTGTGGCCGCATGACTCGGCAGAAGCTGCCTCCCCAGCCTGAGGCCAGTCCTGCTATACTGGTTCTCGTGTTCGTTGGCCTGATCATGATTAGGCGGCCGAAGCTGGTAGCCTTGCCCATTTACAACCCACAAACATCTCTTATCCTGTTTTTCTATCTTCTGCACCTGGCTCTGCTCCTTTCCTTCTGGGCCTTTATTAGGGGGAGGTAACGAAATTTACGATGAGGCGGTCCGGCTCTTGAATGAAAAGATGACATGGGATTATGATGGAACAGTGGGAACCTCTCATTCATAATGTTTTGACATCAGATATTGTTGACGATTCCTGTGTAACGCCAAATACTTATTGTTTAGGACATAAAGTTTGAGCAACACACTAGTATTTGGAGAATGTTGCCCCCAGCTAAATATTCTGTATTTAAGGAGCAACCACTTAATGCAATTCGAACAGGCTCCTAGATTCTGCCCGTGTGTAGTTTCTGTGACATCTGTGTCCCTGCAGTAATAAACCTTTGGTCTTTGACGCCACCATCGAGAAGCCTGTGTTTCTGTTTATTTGTGCACCGAGACAGGTAGAACTCAGGGGTCTTCGGGTGTTGTTCCTGACACCTCTGGACAGTACGAAAAAGTCCAGAACTCCAGTAGAGGGACACCTAGCTTCCAAAATAACATTACAGACTTCAGGAGGAGGGTCGAATGTCATCAAATGCCGCCGCGCAATCTCCACGGAAAAAGGCATAGAGTTGGCAGGTTCGGGTGGAGGACTCTCCCCACCTGCTTTAACAGAAGATCTTCCCAAAGGGGCAGCCTGATCGGAGGATCGATGCTCAGTCGGAGAAGCTTGGGATACCAGACTCTCCAGTCCTAAGCCACAAGAATGACTTGGGCCCAGTTGCTCCTAACCTTCTTGAGCACTATGGCCAGGAGTGGTACTGGCAGAAAGGCGTACAGGAGGTCTGAGTTCCACTCAGCACGAAAAGTGTCTTGGAACTCCAACACGCAAAACTGCTGACATTGCACATTCTTGGCGGAGGCGAACAGATCTTACCAAGTCTCTCGTCATTGCTGAAAGACATCTTGCGGCACCTCCGAATAGAGACACGATTCGTGATCCCCTAGGCATCATCTGCTGAGTTTGTCAGCTCTGGGTTTGAGAGCCTGCCAGGCGTCGGACAACCCAGGAAATGCCCTGCTGTTCCAGCCGCGTCCAGAGACACAGGGCATGTTGACAAAGGTCCCACAACCACACCACGCCCTCTTTGTTGCAGTACCATATGGCAGTGGTGTTCTCCGTGAACACTTGAACCAGCTTTCCCTTGATTGAAGGAAGAAAGGCCTTCATTGACAAGCGAATAGCTCAGAGCTCCAACAAGTTGATGTGGAGACCGGATTCCACCAGAAGACTCCACCTCTCCGAGATGGCCGCCCCATCCCAGGAATGATGCATCCGTCACTACTGTGTAGTGTGGTTGGGAAAGGGAGAGGGATCTGCCTTTGACCCAATTGCGGTCTGTTAGCCACAACTGCAGGTCCTGTGCAGTTCTCTCCGAGATCTGGGACATGTCAGAGAGATTCCCCTCATGCTGTGCCCACTGGAACTTCAAGACCCACTGCAGAGCCCGCATTTGCCATCTATCACGTGTGACTAGCAGGGTGCATGAGGCCCAGCAGCCTCAGGGTCATTCTCACCAAAATCCAGGATTGAGGCTGAAACATCGGTAATATCACCTGTATATCCTTAATTTGCCGTTCGGAAGGACAGCCCCAAAACTGCAAAGTATCCAGAACAGCTCCGATGAAAAGGAGCATCTGAGCGGGAGTCAGGTGTGACTTTGGAACGCTGATAGAGAATCCCAGCGAGTGCAAAAGGTTCACCATAGTCTGGAGGTGGGAGACGCCTGCCTGAGGCAAACCCACCTTCAACAACCAGATATCGAGACAAGGGATCTCAGATCTGCGCAGAAGAGCTGCACCACCTCCATCTCTTTGGCCTTACCAGCGCCTCAGGGGCGCTGGTAAGGCCAAAGGGGAGCACTGTGAACTGAAAGTGCTTGTGGCCTGCTGTAAATCGCAAGTAGAGCTGATGGGCGGGCAAGACAGGAATGTGAAAGTAGGTGTCCTGCAAGTCCAACACTACCATCCAATTTCCTGGGTCCAAGGCAGAAAAGGCCTGAGCTACAGTGAGCATCTTGAACTTTTCCTTTTTGAGGAAGTAGATAGGGTTTCGCAGATCTAGGATAGGGCGCAGTCATTTTCCTTCTTTGGGACCAGAAAGTAGCGGGAATAGCAACCAAAGCCTACATCTGGTGCTGGAACCCTCTCTATGGCTCACTTGGCCAAGAGTCATTACTTCCTCCTGCCTATGGAAAGAACACACAAGTCTGACGTGATGTTTTGTCAGTAGTGGAGGTGATGGCTGATCCTGCCACCAACTGGCCACCCATTATCTTGAGGGGCTGGACTAGGAGGGCTTGTTGGTTGGGAAGTGGGGATGGTGGACTGACTGAATCTCTGGCTGCCTGACCCACTGGGTCAGAAAAGCTGAGCCCACGGCTGAACAGAGGTAGCTGAGCTTGTACAACTTTGTGGTTGGTATAGGGCTTATGTGGCTGAAAGCCCCTACCGTAGCCACCAAAGAGGTGAAAAGCAGACTAGGGAATAGGGCCACAGAGAGACCTAAGGACTAGGCCATAGCCTGTGAATCTTTAAAGAGCTCCAGGGGCCAAGCCTACTTTGTTTCCAAAGTGATAGGTACCATCAAAGGGTATGTCCATGAAGGGGAGCATGGACATTCCAAGAAAAGCCAGATGTTCTCAGCCAGGCATGGCGTCAAACAGTCACTGTCAAAGAAATCGCTCTGCCAAGCGAGTTGGAGGTGTCAAGCCCACAACGAATGGTGAATTTTGCGGCATCTCGCAGTCTGATACAGGTTGGAAGAGAGGCTGGCCTGGACTTCCTCCCGGACCTGTGGCAGCACTTGTGCAACCGTTTCACACAGGAAGTGGGAATAATGGCCAAATAGGCATGCAGTGTTCACCGACCGCAATGTAAGGCTTGTGAAAGAAAAGATTTTCTTAACCCAACTATCCAGCCTCTTGGATTACTATCACAGGAGTGCAGGTAGGAAAGCACCTTGAGAGGTAGAGGCTTAAACCACCAAGCTCTCGGGGTTGGGTGGTTGGCGAGGAAATTTGAGTTGTTCAGTGCAGGGCGAGGGGGATGAGCGATTGTCCGATTCACAGGCACCCCTATGCTGGATTTGGACCAGGTTCCCAGAAGGACTTCATTCAAGGCCATTTGTTGAATGGCAGGAGGGGTTCTGAAGAGGAGACACCCAGCTGCAAGACATCCATGAAGATGTTCAGCTGGACCTCCACCGAAGGGAGCTGAATGTCCAGGACCTCAGCTACCCTTCTAACCACCATAGCGTAAGAAGCTCCCTCCTCTGTAGCCATGATAGTGGAAGAAAGCAGGGCAGAATCTGGAGAAGTATGCAGTCCACTGGCCTGGCCGAATTCTTCATAGCAGTCCATTTCGCATTGAGGCTGGTCTTGTAAAGGGTCAAACGACCCCTCCCAAACCTCCATTCCTAGCCCTTCAAAATAAGGCTGAGTAACCGACTTAGGAACCAAGGGCACCGTCGGTAGGTACAGATCTAGCTCCGGGTCAATGGGGTTAAGAATGGGTTTGGCACCGCTGCAGTCGGGACTCTCGGCATGGGGCCGATGCCAGGGAAGGTCGCAGTGGCGTGATCAGCATCGGTCCAGATCCATTACTGGATCCATTGGAGGGGTAATAGGTATTGGTGCTGGTGCTGCAGGCGTGGAACCCGATGGAGCACCCTCTGTGCCACCGGGGTCGGAAGGTGCGCCAGGACGGTCAGGCCATCCACATATGAGGCGCGGATTGCTACGGCTCCCGGGAAGCGCGGACCCTATGCAGTAAGAGGGTCCATAAAACAAGGCCTAGAGCGCCAAGACCCCTCCGTCGTGTCGGCAGATAGATGGGGAGAAGTGGAAAGACACTGACTTTTTGTGTTTCTTATACCTCTTGCCGGACTTATTCTATGACTTTGAAGGGGAGGATCAAGACTTAGGACTCCCGGAGTGGCGCCCAGACCTTCCTCTCGATCAAGAACGATACCTACAGGGTGAACAACGCAGTGCTAAGCGATAAGCTGCAATCAGCTTTTGGGAGTGCTACCTCAAAGCTTTTGGAGCCGTGGCCCTGCAGAGGGAGTACGTCTTCGAGTAGTGGTTGTGCTACAAGTACCAAAACCAAGTCAGGTGTGAATCCATCACCGACATGGCATGGTTGCATGTGCCGTACGGTTTAAACCCCAAAGTATTCTTTGACATGTTCGAGAAAGCTACTTGCCAAGAAATGTCAACAAATGTTAAAAAGTGTGTCAAAAAGTGACAGAGGGTAGCTTTCTTTACAGAAGTGCGCTGGCCGGCATTGAAAGAAAAGAAATGACGTCAGTGCACCGAGATGGTGTCAATATAGGTGACATGGACTTTACAACACAACATAGACCCGACAATGCCACCTTCCGGACCGCAAGGGTATTGCTTGAAGAAAAATCTTACCTGTAACTTCAGTTATCCAGTATTGGTATCTTTCATAGATTCACATGCTTAGAATCATCCCCGCCGACAAGGTGGGAGTCTCGCTGTACAATAAAAAATATACATTATGGTCATAATAACATTATACCATAGGCTACAGTGTGAGGAAAAGTCACTACAATAGCCTATCTCAGTCTTTTTGTAAAAAGAATGCAACTTGGAAACCAGCCAATCAGGCAGAAGCACCCTATAGAACCATCCCCACAGAGAGGCAAACCCTCAGATTTTTGTAGCACTAGTGATAGTAGTATACCATTATGATAAGGTAAGCCTCTCCGGGGGGGAGGGTGGGTCGCATGTGAATCTATGAAAGATACCAATACTGGATAACTGAAGTTACAGATAAGTAACTCGTTTTCTTATCCAGTATTGGGGTATCTTTCATAGATTCACATGCTTAGAATCAGAGTAGCTAGCAGTAAATAACACTTATATGCATAGTGGATGGTGTGTATCATAAGAAGTTCAAGAGATACCATGTCAAACCAATGCAACATTCACAAACATTTCTATAATGTGAGAAAAGGCAACTCATACTCATACACAATAATGGTCATATCAAATAGAGAACTTTTACAACATTATTTACAACACATTCTTGCCATCAGGCTTACCTTATCTAAAACGTTTTCGTAGTACTGCTTGTCCAACTGCTTATTCAGCTTCTGTTGCCAGATCCAAGCAATATTGCCGAGGGAAAGTATGTACACTCTTCCAAATTGCGGCTCTGCAAATCTTGCCCAAGGACACTCCAGCAAACAATGCCGTAGAAGAGGACACTGCCCTGGTAGAATGAGCTTTTGGCTTGCTTGACAATGGATGGCCTGCTTTGCAATGGCAGAACTGAATAGCAGATGCAATCCACTTTGAGATGGTAGCTTTTGAGATAGCTGATCCTTTTTTGGGGCCACCATATGAGAGAAATAACTGATCAGATTTTCTGAAGGACACAGTTCAAGATATGTAGAACTTTAGGCATCTTTGACATCCAAAGTATGCAATGACTTCTCTGCTGCAGACAACGGTTTGGGGAAGAATGTCCGCAACACTACAGGCTCATTGAGATGAAACGAAGTTGGAACTTTAGGTATGAATGTGGGATTAGTTCGCAAAAGGACGTAATCATTAGTGAATTTCAAATATGGTTGTCGTATACTGAACGCCTGTAACTCACTGACTCTTTGGGAAGAGGTGAGTGCCAACAGTAAAGCTGTCTTCCATGAGAGATATTTAATATCAGCCTTATGAATGGGCTCAAATGGATGTTTCATGAGCTGCTGTAGATCTACATTTAGTCTCCATTCTGGAGGAGGAGCTTTTATAGGAGGGAAAGTTCTGAAAAGTCCCTTCAGGAACTGTTTAATGAGACGATTAGAACATACGATTAGAACATAGTGACGCCATCCCTGAAGACCTTCTGTATGTAGAACTAGCGGCTAAATGCAATTTAACCGAAGCACATTTTAGACCAGACTTAGAGAGAGACAACAAATAAGGTAGCACCTTATCAGTAGAACATTCCAATGGATGTAGATTATTATTAGAGCACCAGTGACAGAATCTTTTCCATTTCATTCCATTTTAGGGCATAGGTCCGCAATGTAGAAGGGGCTCTTGCTCTGTCTAGAATGTCTCTGCATTCCTTAGGAAGTTTTACTTCCTGGAAATCTGTGATTCCAGCAACCAAGCATGGAGTTGCAGTTGAGCTGGGCAAGGGTGAAGAATCTGCCCTTCACTCATTGATAGCAGATTCAGCTGTATCGGAAGGCGGAATGGTTGTACTTGGAGAGAAGGAGAAGTTCCGTGAACCAGTGTAGACGCTGCCATTTCGGTGCTATCAGAATCATGCAACATGGTTCCTTCTTCATTTTGTGCAAAAGTCTCAGGATTAGAGGAAAGTGAGGGAATGCGTAAGCAAAGATTCCCGTCCACCTCATCATGAATGCGTTCCCCCAGGAACCCTTCTCCGGTTCCCAGCTTGCGAAGAAAAGGCACTTCCGGTTGCTCTTGATTCGGTTTGCCCCACTTCTGAAAGATTGGAAGTAAACAAACAGAACGACCGACCAAGGTATAGCACAACCAAAACACAAGTACCAGAATACATTTTCAAAAATGGTGCGACACACTCCTCACACCCGTCGTCTCAAGGTGCAATTTTGGTCAAAATGTTCATGGGAAAATAGAAGGCGCACTCGTAATCAAACACAGGGGCGTTGAGTCCATAGAAAAAAGTTTTCTTTATTTCGGTAATTTTTTACCAAGAGCGAAAAACAACCAACGCGTTTCGTTCCATATTGGAACTCCGCCAGGGCTTCAAATAAATCAATGCCAAAGTAGGCACAAAGAGTCTTCGATCCAGTAGATAAAGGAATATGTAACTACGAACGGTACAGTTGCAATACCTGAAATAACTTAAAAATTTAGCAGAAACCCAATACATGCACAGGGGCCTTCAGTCCAAAAAGATGCTGATCCTTGTCAGGGGGAGCTTTTATAGGAGTGGAAGGATTACGAGATTTTCTTTGCGCTGCCTGAGAAATTACAGAGTCTGCTTTAGGGTGACCTGTAAGGCAGGCAGGAGCATCATCCGGCGCCTTGCACTTTTTGTCAATCCGAGGCAGAATTGCAGGAATAGAGAATGGAGTTTTCATGATCTTTACTCCCTCTTCCCATATGATCAATTATGGGAATAGAACGTGTGGTCTTTAGGTCTTTACAATCATACAAAAAACACTCAGTCTTTTGCACTGGCATAGTCAGATGAAATCTTGTAGATGCTCTCTCCATAATGGCATGAAACCCTCCTATGTCCTCTGAAGGTGAGTCTGCAGCCGGTGGAATCGGTGAAGCAGGATCTGGGATCAAATATTCGTCCCATTCATCTACGGTAGTGGGCGAATTAGGAATCTCTCCGTCCTCTGCTACCGTGTTATCGTCATCGTCTTGCAACAGCTGTGAAGGTATTGTCACCTGGGGCTCAGAAACTGATGTTGCAGGTGTAACAGTTTGCATCTCTACAGGAGTAGAAACTTGCTGCGGAGGAGGAGGTGGAGGCGGAGGAAAATGACTATTATAGTCCTTAAGCATTGGTTCTTGATGAAAAACGTCTTGAGGTTCCCTCAATGACTCACATGGTTCATAGTACTCTTCTTCTTCATCCTCCTCTTGATATTTTATCCTGAGCTGTGACAGATTACGTGCCTGCCCATAAGGATCATCATCATCTTCAGATTCCTCCAAATAATGGCTGGGAGGCAAAGGTGAAATGTGTGACACATCATGATAAAATTGCCTGTTAGACGACAATTTAGAGTTCAGAATAGGCGTAAATTGCAAAGGTGAGGGTTTTTTACGCCTTAAAGTAGCAGAAATATATGTTGAAGGTGACTCATAATCAGCTGAAATCGCTGCAACAGTTGGCATCGTCGACGTTGTGATCATGGTTGTCGTCGACGGAAAAGACATAGTCGACGATGTGGTCGTCGACGTCATGGTTGAAGTCGACGGTGGACTCGCCGACGAGAGAATAATGATCGTCGACGGTGAGGTCATCGATGGCATCGTCGTCGACGGTTGGCTCGTCGACGGTATCGTCGTCGACGACGGTGGGCTCATCGACGGTATCGTCATCGACGGTGGGCTTGACGTTGACGGGATGCTCGTCGATGACGTTGGAAGCTTCATCGCCGGGATCCTCGACGACGAAGCAGGCGTCGACGAGATGTGAATTATCGACGGCGTAGGGACTCTCGTCGACGACGGTATAATTTTCTACACAGCTGAAGATCCACTCACCTTTTGTGGTGATTTCCTCATCGACGAAGATGTTCTAGCTGTCGACGGAGGTTCCTGAAGAGATTTTTAGGTAGTTTTATGAGAAACCTTCACCTTATCTCTAGATTTCTCCTCAGAAGAGACTTTCTTTATTTCTTTTTGAGAGGAGGAGTGACCTGCTTCAGAAGAAGACGTTTTTACAGTCTTACTCATTTTCTCAGGAGGATCTCCAGATCTATCTCTTTTCTTGGAGATGGGGGTGGACACTTGACATTCTTCACCTTCAGAAACCCCTTCAGATGATTTCAATTTCTCTAGCCAAACCAGCAGGTATCCTTCACGATCCTTCAAAGTCTTTGCAGGAAAGGTTCTGCAGATCCTGCAGTCTTTGACTTTGTGTGCTGGGTAAAGGCAATAAATACACTCTTTATGTGGGTCTTCAAAGTGAAGTCTTTTCTTCCCACAGGAAAAACAAGCCAAAAATAAGCTTTTCTTCGAATCAGACATATTCGTCTCTCAGAAATAAAGGCCAAAGGATAAAACTGAGCAGAGCTCAGGGAGACTCCCTAACACACGAGGTGCGGTAGAAAATCTGAGGGTTTGCCTCTCTGTGGGGATGGTTCTAGAGGGTGCTGCTGCCTGATTGGCTGGTTTCCAAGTTTGGTTCTTTTTACAAAAAGACTGAGATAGACTATTGTAGTGACTTTTCCTTACACTGCAGCCTATGGTATAATGTTATTATGACTATAATGTATATGTTTTATTGTACCGCGAGACTCCCACCTCGTCGGCGGGGATAATTCTAAGCATTTGAATCTATGAAAGATACCCCAATACTGGATAAATGTCTCGATCAAATAAAAGATTACAACCGCATTCAAAGATGGCTCCCATGGATGCACATGGCCATCTTTGAAAGCAATTGGAATATTTTAACAACCCTTATCAAATATGGCCATTTCAGATGCGCGTACATCTCCGGAGGCTCCCTAACACATTGGCTCTAACAAGGCTTGTTAAGACCAATTCCCTCTCAAGGCAACCTTGAAGAAGTAGGGTATGCACCATAAAAAGTGTTATCAAAGATTAGTACCTTTTCTGATTGATAATTTTGTTTGCAGATTCCTCATCCTATTGAATTCCATAGCATCACCTAATAGGAGATGGGATTGAGGAGCACTATTTGAAATAGGAAATCGTGCACAACGTTTTGCTCATCAGTCTGCTTAACTAACCAATACTGTATAAAGAGACATAGCATTCTCATGTGAAAAAATATATATTTTCTGTCTGGAAAAAAATGCACTCTTTGACCCAAGAAGTCATATGAAAGGTTTTTCAATGGAAAAAAAACTAAAATGGCCAAGCAAACTGAATGAGCCAAGAGCCTGTTTTCAGGAGTCGAAAAATGGGACCAACTGCCAATGACAGGGCATGAATGAATACTGCCAGACTGTGCCTCCTTAATTGAACAGTTTCAATTATTCCAACCTCTTTAGCCTGCAACCTACCAAATTAGATTTCAATCCTTCGCTCTGACTTTCCCTTCGCAAAAGGCTTGTTAATGAATTTTTATTTTTACTTCTATAAGACTACTTTAAAAGAAGATCTGGTTCCTTTTTAAATACATTCAGATTAGACAATAACACATTGTCATAGGATATTAAAATGTTATTTTTGCTACAAAATGTGACTTTTATAAAGGAAACATTATTATATAGATTTATATTTATATAGATTTTATAAAAGTGCCCGAAGGATACCACATGTGGTCAAAAATACTACTTAATGATTATCAATGGAGATCTTCTAACAGGAGACAGTGGTTAGTGGATGTGAAACTTGGGGTTATTATGTCTGTTTCTGTTGGTTTCACATGAGCCAGCCCTGGATTAAACAAGCATTAGCAAACTCTTGTTTTTGTCAATACTTTCTAGATATTACACACAACAGCGCTTGTTGTTTGCAGTTTTATGTAACGGAAATTCCATGCAAATATTTTGTAGCGATTTACATGAGCACCAGTTAAATCACACAAGGTCACAGTCACTTGTTGTTAAAGGCATACAAGTGCCTTCCAAACATTTATGGAGCTGGGATTTAAGACCAATAATCGCTTTGTGATAAAAATTGCGCTGCCACTTGGGGTTATGTAAAAAAAAGCCAAGAGGCGGTCTGGAGTGGAGGAAGGGGTGGTGTAAGAAGGAGCAAGAAAGAGAAACAAGCTGGGTTTGTGAGAAGCCTGACTGGGAGCTTGTACAGTCAGTGTAAGGAGAAGGCAGGAGGCTCAATTTGTGAACTTTTTCATTTTGATTGCCATGTACACCACATCTCCAAAGTGAAGTTTGTGAAATTAATGCTGTCCACCAGTAATGGCAAAATTCAAGCTCAGCACCAGCGATGTGCAGGTGAATCCTAACAAAAGATTTTGCAAGATCTCTACAGGCGAAACCAAATAAGGGCCAGCAGGGTGACAAATGAACAAGTTACGTACCTTCGGTACCGATGTATCTGTAAGAGACATATATTACTTCTAGATTCCTAACCCTAGAATTACCGCCAGGCGTCAGAAGGAATCCGGTGACTTTTTTTCTCAGCCGTACCCCTGAGCGTTGGTAGGTGGCGTCAGTCGACTCCGCGTCTGTCATTGGGGCAGTGGTCGCCGGGATGACGTTGTGGTGTATACTTACAGCCGCCCCTGCATGCTGACGTCAGTTCTGACACGACTTTCCACTCCAGAAGCGCAGAGCCAAGCAAGACACTGACCACTGGTGCACAAAACTAGGGCCCTGCAAGGGAGTCCATATCCCTAGAAGTCAGTTCACAGAAAGGGGAGGATGGGTGAGGCGGTAAAGAATCTATAAGTAATATATGTCTCTTACAGATACATCGTTACCGAAGGTAAGTAACTTGTTCATCTGAAAGAGACTGTTCGTTATAGATTCCAGGCAGTAATGCTTAGTAAACGGGTACAGGGATGCCCAAGTGGCTGCCTGGCAGATGTCGACCAGCGGAACACCACGTCCCAAAGCAGTAGTGGCTGCCATCGCCCTGGTAGAGTGGGCAGGCAGTCCTACTGGAGGTTCCTTTTTAGCCAAAGAATAACAGATCTTAATACATAGGACAACCCATCAAGAGATGGTACATTTGTGCACTGCCCGACCTTTTTTGGAGCCCACATAACCCACAAATAGTTTATCGTCCACCCGGAAGTCTTTAGTGCGGTCAAGGTAGAAAGACAGCACACGTTTTGGGTCCAGACGGTGGTTTCTCCTCCTCTTTGGAAGGGTGCGAAGGCAGGAAGAAGGTGGGCAATGTGAAGGTCTGACCTATGTGGAGAGGTAACCACTTTATGGAGAAACGTGGGCCTAATACGGATGGCTACTTTGTGAGGTCTGGAACACAAGGCCTGAAGCTCACTCACCCTGCGAGCAGAGGTGATGGCAGCAAGAAAGCAGTCTTCAAAGTAAGGAAGTGAAGAGGACAATTATGTAGGGGCGCAAAGGGTGGGCACATAAGATAAGTGAGGTCATGATTCAAGTCCCACTGGGGCGTTACGAAAGGAGGAGGAAAGAGATGAGTTATGGTCTTCAGAAATCTATTGACAAGAGGGGACTTGAAAAGAGAAGGCTGATCAGGAAGGCAAGGAAAGGCTGAAATAGCCAAATGATAGCCTTTAAGAGTGCCCAGAGAAGAGCCCTGCTGGGCCAAATAAAACAGGGATCCAAAGCCTTTGCTGTGCACCATGCCAAAAAAATGTGTTCCATCTACAGGCGTAGAACGTTTTAGTGGAGGGACGCCAGGCTGCCAAGATGACATTATAGACTTCGGGAGGAAGGTCGAAAGCTGTAAACTGTCACCACTCAATCTCCACGCAAAAACAAGTTGTGGTTCAGGACCGTTCCCTGCTGCCGCAACAGAAGATCCTCCCAAAGAGGTAGTCTGATTGGAGGATCGGTGGCTATACTCAGAAGCTCGGAGGACCAGACGATTCATGCACTGTCCGGAGCCACAAGAATGGCTTTGGCCCGGTCGCGCTTGATCTTCTTCCGCACTCTGGGAAGAAGTCGTTCAGGCAGAAAGGCATACAGGAGGCCGCAACGCCACTTGCGACGAAAAGCATTGCTGAGCGAAAGCCGCCTTGGAAACTCCCAACAGGCAGAATTGCTGACATTGCGCGTTCTCTTCGGTGGCGAACAGATCTAACCAAGGCTCTCCCCACTACTGAAAGAAACCTTGCACAAACTCCGAGCAAATACGCCATTCGTGATCCATCATGCACCTGCGACTGAGTTTGTCCGTCCTGGCGTTCAGGGAACCTGCCAGGTGTTGAGCCACCCGAGATATGCCCTGATGTTTCAGCCATGTCCAAAGGCGAAGAGCCTCTTGACATAGGGTCCACAAACCCACCCATCCCTGTTTGTTGCAATACCACATGGCGGCAGTGTTGTCTGTGAACACCTGCACCACTCTTCTTTTGACATAAGGAAGGAATGCCTTCAGTGCAAGACAAATTGCCCGGAGCTCCAGATGGTTGATGTGGAGCCTGGACTCCGCCGGACCCAGAAGGCTCTGATCTCCTCCTCTCCCATATGGCCACCCATCCCAGGAGTGACGCATCCGTCACTACTGTGAACTCTGGTTGGGGAAGGGAGAGGGATCTGCCATTGACCCAATCCTGCTTAGTGAGCCACCTCTGCAACTGATTTGCAGTCCCCTCGGAGATCTAAACATCGGGAAGATTCCCCTGGTGATTCCACTGGAACTTCAGCTCCCACTTGTAAGAGAGTAGGATCTGCTTACTATGGTTACCCCCACTTTTTGCTGGTGTTTCACTGTTTTTCGACTTTAGTCTGGCTGGGGCCCTGTAACCAGGACCCCAGCCTAGCTTCTTCCTCTCTAAATTGATTGCATGTAATTTAGGTACACTCCAGATTGGTTACTGGGTTACCCTTGTGAGTACCTAGTATATGGTACCTTAGGTACTAAGGGCATAGGTACCCAGAGGCTGAAGCATGTATTATGCCATCCCTAGGAAGCCTTGCCCAATGGTACCACAGGTCTGCTACTGCAGCCAGGGTAAGGTGGTGAATGCACCGCTTACTAAGATATAGGTTACCTATATCTACCTTTAAATCACTGACACATATAAACCAATAAGTCACTCCTATGGCAGGCCTTATCAATGCTGAAGGGAGAGTGCTTGGTTTAGCTTTCGGAATCTATTCTCGGAGGCTGTTCGGTGATGCACCAGAGCATATACTCATAAGTGCATTATAACCTCGCTGTAAATGCTAATTTTGGAATGGCTGCATGGAAACATGTTGTGTTTGGTGTCAAACACTTTGGAATCCTACCCCCCCTGCCGCCAGTCCAGGTGGCGGGGGTAGAAATCCACCCTTCTAGAGGCAGAATACATGTACACACTAACCTAAACGGTAATAGTTTAAAAGAGCCTCAGCATCACAAAATGGATGCTGCAGCCACAGAAATGAGCCTGACCTCCTGCTGCAGGACAAAACTCCGGCAGGGGAGGCCTGGACAATAGGTTTCCTATCACAGGGAGGTGTAACCACCTCGCAGATAGGCTTAATGTATTGAGGCTGGGTGGGTGCATTCAGAGAATGCTTTTCAGACAGTGCTGGGGGTACCCTTGGTGTCCCTGAGCATATCCCAGTTAAAACCGGTTGCAGGGGCACTCCGCCCCTGCTCTGGTGAGAAACTGGACAAAAGGGAATGGGTGTAACCACCCCTCTTCCCAGACTCTCCCATAGGTGGGTCCCCAGAGCATGTCCAACCCTCCAACTTAGTATAAGTATGGGAACCCAGTCCTTAGGACTTCAGATTACACCTGGACGAAACTCTGCAACATATATCCTGGAACTTAAGACATTCTACTCGACTAGAAAGTGGAAGAATCTCCCTAGGGGTCAAGGAGTGACTCCCCTGTTCAAACAGGCACCAAAGAAGCATCTTGCAGGTCTGCATTTCTAAGGCTCCCGCCGGATCCCTAAGGATTTGTGACTCAGGACACTGACTTTCAGACTTCTCAGAGGCTGACACAAGATCCCAACAAAGCTGAGACCCGCAGCCCTAACGAGTGACGTGGAACCGGAACTCCTGCAGACTCAGCACATTTGCAAGTGCATCGACTTCCCGAGCTTTCCCGAAGTTGTGCATTGGGCTCCTTGTATTCCAAGCCCCGAGCACCATTTGCACTGAAGAATGTGGGCCTACACACAAGTGTTCTGTGGGGCCTGCTTCTAGCATTTCCGCTCGAGGCTCCTTTGCGATTCCTGGTCCGTCGACTGGTGGGTCCCCACGAAGGTAACTCTTCTGTTTCTTGGGCTTTCCTTGTTGCTCTAGACGTGCTCTGACTCCCCACCGAGTGGTGAGTCCCTCAGACCTTGCTGGTCTGCATCAAAGCCAATCTTTGCTTTCTGCGTGGGTTGCTGTTGCCAAGGTTTGTTGGGTCCAATCCGGATACCGGCACCGCAGCACTCGACATCCTTCGTGGGACAGCTCAAATCCAGCTGCTGGTCATTGTCGATGCCTCCTGGTCCTCGTGGCTGAAGATACTTTATCTTCTTCCTCTGAAAGCACCCGACATCGGTGGGTATCCGCACATCGTCTTCCTGATCACTGGCTAGTGACCCAGACCCTATCCCCTCTGCTTTCAGGTTCCTCAGAACTCCGATCCATCCTTGGATCCACCTGGACACTTTCGACTTGGTCGCCAACAGCACTTTTCAGCAAAACGCCATTGTAAACGACAACGAAACCCGACACCAAAAGACACCTATGCATTCGGTTTTCTTGGGTGAGGTAACCCGAGTACTCCGGTGCTCCCATGGGTATTGACTCTAGAACTGCCTAGTTCTAAAGGGGTTTGCTCCAAGTCCTCTTCTAAGTGTCCTTAATCTTTAAAATTCCAACTGTGACTTTCCCCATAGAAGTTAATGGCGATTCATGGCTGTGTTTAGACACTGCTTGCGTCCCCCGTGGGTCCTCTGTGTCACTGCCTTGGGTGGTTCCTGGTGGCCACAGCGGTTCTAAAAGCTCTAGGACTTGTATCTATGACAGTCGTGGTTCTTATACCACTTTCTTAATATATGGTTTGGTACGCCCCTAGGGCTCAACGTATATTGTGCTAATTTACTGTGTGCTAAATAGGTTTACTGAAAGTACTTGTGCCTCTAGCCTCATAAAGAGACTAGAGGGATGTGTTTAGAATAAATACATATATTTTATATATATATATATATATATACCTGGTGTGGTTCTCCTTTCATTTGGTCTTTCGTGAGATTATAGACTGGTAGAACAAGCTGCTTTACATTCCTTCAAGACTTAGCCTGAAGGCTGCTCTCCACAGCTACCACTAGGATAGCTTTCTTTATAGGTTGTCTTTAAACCTACCATCAAAAAGAATTGTTTGGACTGGTGCAAGGTGCCCACTAGAATAGTGGACAGCATATGCCAGGCCAACTTCTCACATTAGTGTGCAGCGTGTGGGATTCCAGCTTGTCATTGTTTTACCAGATAATCTCAAGTGATTGATAATTTGAAAACCACTAAAGGTACCAGAGGTACATCTAATTCAAGCTTAAATATGTGTCAAGGGCTTAAGCACATCCTTTCTACAACTCGAGAGTTTAGTAGGTAAACAACTAGAATAGGTATTGCATACACCACACCTCACTAGTTATGTCTTCAGGGCCAGGAACCAGTGGGTCCCTGCCAGATTCAGTTTGTTACAGACATCCAAGTATGACATTACCTTTTTATTTAGAATTAAGGGCTCTGTGTACTATGAGGAAACTGAAGACAGGCAAGAATGCCACCACCCAACATCTCAGAGAGGTGTTATTGCTTTATGACCAGAGGAAGGCTGCAGAGCCTGAAAGGGTAGGAAGTGGGGTAGATACCTTCCTCGAACTAGGACGTGCTATCGTCTCCGGAGGAAAATACTGATTTTCAACATACATGTGGAACACAGTGTCACATTGGTGCTATATTACACCGGGAAACACGAATATTTGAACAGTAGACTGGGAATGCCAACTCCTAGTACACCTCTAATCGGGTTATGGGAAGGAAGGACTTATAGATCGACCTTAAAAGGAACAGCCCTGAAGAAGTTTGTGGTTGAACACCACTAGAGACGAAACACATGTAGGCGTTGGCTAGAGAATTTTAAGAACACTTACTACATGAAATAAAAGAAGAAAAGAAGAAATACTGGACTTGTTATTTGATTTTTCACACTTTAAGTTGCTTGTTAGCTCAGGATATATGTTGTATTTTGGTCCCTGCCAGATGTCAGTATGTTACAGACATCCAAGTATGACACATTCCCTTTTTTTTTAGAATTAAGGGCTCTGTGTACTATGAGGAAACTGAAGACAGGCAAGAATGCCACCACCCAACATCTCAGAGAGGTGTTATTGCTTTATGGCCAGAGGAAGGCTGCAGAGCATGAAAGGGTAGGTAGTGGGGTGGACGCAACGAAGGGTGAGAGGCCAGTGGTCCTAACTCACAGGACTCAGACTCTGATGTTGACCAGGAAGGTGACAATGACCTAGAACTGGATAATCCAGCCCAACTTGAGATGTAGAAGGCCAAGGTGGTCCAGTCTTTGTCCCTCCAGGAAGAGTTGGGGGTGTGTCTAGAAGGCCAAGATCTCCTTCAGTGAAATCTAACCATTCTGACACATCTGTAGGGACCTCTGACTCTTTTCATAGGAGGGACACCTCCCAGGAGAGAACCAGCTGAGGATTGAAGAAGCCCAACAGGAGATAAGGAAACATAGAGTAGCCATAGAAAGGGAGTCCCTAGAGCTTGAAAGAGCAAGAAAAAAGATGGGACTAGAGTCTCATGGTGGCAGCAATGTCCTTAGAGGTAGTGATAGATCGTATGACCATAAAAACTTGAACAAGAGTGTCCCTCCCTACAAGAGTGGGTATGACATCCACAAAGGGATAACTGCACTAGAGAGGGCCTGCAAAGTACAGAAGGTCCCCCAGGAGCAGTGGGCAGCAATCTTGGGGCTCTCCTTTGCAGACAAAGGTAGTGACAAGCTCCTCACTGTCAGAGAAGAGGATGCTGATAATTACCAAGTACTGAAGAGTGCTCTAATAGATGGGTTTGGCCTAACCACTGAGCAGTATAGAATACAGTTCAGATACCCAAAAGGCACAGCCTCAGGACTGGTTGACTTTGTTGATTGTGCTACTTAGGCTCAGGAGGGCCGGTTACTGGGCAGTAAAGGGTGTCAATATATAGGATTGTACAACTTGATTATGAGGGTGCAGATCCTTAGTAACTGTCAGAATCAGCTGTTGCATCAGCACCTGGTAGACTCTGACCTGACCTCTCCCAAGAATTGGGAAAGAAGGCAGACAAATGGGTCAGAACCAGGGTGAAGCAGAAGGTACAGAACCAAGATGGTGATCAGAAGAAGGAAGATCCTAATAAGGGTGGATAAAGACCAGAAGTCTTCACAAAACACCCAAAAACCTTCTATTGGTGGGGATTCCCAATCTTCTAAAAAGAAAGGCCAAAAGAAACCATGGTGTAAAGTCTGTAAGCAGAACATACATTGGACTAATGATTGCAACTACAGCCACCATTGCCCCTAAGGCAACTGCTCCCCCTAGTTCAGCTCCAAGTGGTGGTACTCAGCAGAACAGTGTAGTAGGGTTAACCCTGGGTACTGAGATGGGCTCTGGCCTAGAAGAGTTCCAACCCGGGCTGTACTGATCTGGGATGGAGGCATGGATATGTCCTCCTTTATGAGTTCTAGTAACTTGGGCAAATACAGACAGCAGCCTTTAATTAATGGAAAAGAGGTTTTGGCATACAGGGATACAGGGCCAAACGTCACCATGGTGACACAAGACCTTGTGGACCCTGGGAAGATCATACTTGGTAAACTTTACCAAGTGTCCAATGCTAGCAATGTGAGGACCAACCATGCCCATTCTCCTGGGGAGGGATAACTGGCCTCAAGAAAGTTGTGGTGGGTGCAGCCCTCCCTGTTGAATGCTTGCTTGGAAATGATTTAGAGGCTTCAGCCTGTTCTGAAGTGGAGTTTAGGGCCCATGCAGAAATGTTAGGAATCTCAGCACATGTGTTTGCTGTGACTGGGTCACGGGTCAAAAAGTCTAACACCGAACATGCCCTGGAATCTGGAATAATGGACCAGGTGCCTTCCAAGAAAAGGAGCAGTAGGGTTAAGGCAGTGCCTCCCCCCTCCTTGACTCAGAGTGAAGATCAGTCTCTCGAGGGAGATGATTGTGCTCCTGAAGAAGGAACTGTCCCAGAGGAGCTTGAGCCTGATCAGGTTAAGTTCTTGGGGACAGGGGGCCCTTCCAGGGCAGATCTCAGTCAGAAGCAGCTGAGCTGCCCTTCTCTTGAACACTTCAGACAGCAAGCTGCAGCAGAGGCTGCTGGGAATGCTAGTGGCACGCATAAGATTTATTGGGATGATGGACTCCTGTATTCAGAGAGCAGAGACCCCAAGCCTGGAACAGCCAGGAGGTTGGTTATACCTTTGAAATTCAGGGGCTTCCTATTGACACTAGCTCATGATATTCCCTTAGCAGGGCACCTGAGCCAAAACGAGACTTGGAACAGAATTGTCCCTCACTTTCATTGGCCCAACATGTCTGAAGACACAAAGGAGTTCTGTTGCTTCTCCGTCACCTGTCAAGCCAGTGGCAAAGCAGGTGGCACAACAAAGGCCCCCCTGATACCACTACCTGTGGTGGGGTTCCCTTTCAGAGATTGGGGATTGACATTGTTAGACCAATGGATCCTCAGACAGCATCTGGGCACAGGTTTATCCTAGTGGTGGTGGACCATGCCACTAGGTACTCAGAGACTATACCCCTTAGGACCGCTACAGCACCTGCTGTGGCAAGAGCCCTCTTGGTAGTGTTCTCAAGAGTGGGTTTCCCTAAGCAGGTAGTATCTGACAGAGATGCTAATTTAATGTCTAGCTACTTGACTGCAATGTGGAAGGAGTGTGGAGTGAATTACAAATTCACCACACCCTATCACCCACAATGCAATGGTTTAGTTGAAAGATTCGACAAAACCTTAAAGGGTATGATCAAGGGTTTCCCAGAAAAGCTTAGGCGGATATGGGACATCCTACTTCCCTGCCTTTTGTTTGCATACAGGGACGTTCCTCAGAAAGGGGTTGGCTACAGCCCTTTTGAACTTCTGTTTGGGCATCCTGTAAGAGGGCCATTGGGTCTGGTGAAGGAGGGATGGGAGTTACCTCTCAAACCCCCTAAACAGGACATACTGGACTATGTACTTGGTCTCCGTGAAAAAGACAACTAGAAACCTTGAGGCTAGTCAGGAATTACAGAAAGCCTGTCATGACCAAAAGGATGTACTGACTGTTTACCAACCAGGACAGAAAGTGTGGGTGTTGGAACCTGTGGCCCCAGCAGCTCTCTAAGACAAGTGGAGTGGACCCCACACTATTGTTGAACAGAAGGGAGAGGTTACCTATTGTGAGAAGTTGGCCTGATATATGATGCTCACTAATTCTAGTGATCACCTTGTATCAGTCCAAACAACCCTTATGGTGATTGGTTGTAAGTCAACCTTATAGACCAGCTATCCTAATGGTAGCATGGACAAAGCAGTCTTAGGCTAAACTCTTTTGGCATGTGAAGCCAGCTGTTTTACCACATATAACCCTTTGAATACCAAACGAAAGGACACCACACAGGTTGTTATGAAAATAAACAAGATATTTATTACTAACAAACACCTCTGAACTCTTTATGAGATCAGAGGGCTAAGCCCATGACAAGACTCTTAAGAAAAATACGTTAAGTTGCACAAATTACAATGGTGCCCTAGGGGCACGACAAACCATATACTAAGTAAATAGTATAAGGAAATCGATAGAAGGAATGGAGCTGTCCAGAGGCTGTAGGATCGCTGGGACTACACTACCCTAACCTTAGGTAAGGGGCAGGAGGCCCACGGGACGCGTGTTCAGAGTGTGAACTCACACGCAAGATGCGTAACAACGTCAATGGACACTACAATTTACGAAAAGGTAAGTAATAGACGGTTCCGACTAGTTAGGACTAAAACGACTGGATACCTGGACACTAGGAGAGTCAATCTACCCTTGAGCACTGAAATGCTCTCGTTACCTCACCCACGGGCTGCGGGTGCATAGGTGTGAAAGTGTGTCGGAAAGTGTGTCGGGTTTCCGCGTTGAAGTCTATGGAGCCTTGAAGAAAAATGCTGCAGGCGACCAGGAGGAAGATGTCCCGAGCGATCCAAGGGTGGATCGAGGAAGATGAAAACCTGAAAGCAGAGGGGACAATGTTCACAGTCACAAGCCAGTGACTGGAGTGTAACCAGGAAGGAACCAGATGCTGTCGTCGCGATCAGGTGAAGAGTGGAATCTTGACTCTGCAACCACGTGGACCAGGAGGTGTCTTTGACGCCAGGATAGAGGCACGAGCTGTCCCACGCAGGCTCTCGCTGTCGGCGGTGTTGGTTCCGGATTCGGCGTCAACAGGCCTTGGCAAAGGCCACCCACGCGGTGAGTGGAAAAGGCGTCTGGTGCGGACCAGGATGGTCCAGGGTGCTTCTCCTTTGTAGGGAAGCAAGGGCCAGTCTGGAGCAACCAGACCAGTGATGTGGATTTCGTGGATCGTCGACTAGGAGGCCACTAGCCAGCCGGCAAGTGACCAGACAACGCGTCGAGCAGCAATCAAGCAAAAGGGCCCCACGCAGATCTCGTGGATGCTGGAGGGCTGGTCTTCTGTGCAGGAGCTGCTCTGGGCTGGGGCTTCTCAATCCCCAAAGCACTTTCTCAAAGATGCCTCTGAAGTCGTGCTGCAAGCGATGTGCAGTTTCTTCAAGATGGCCGGTCCCACGTGTCTCGTCGCACCCACGGATCTCAGCTGTGCTGCAGATGTAGGTAGAGGTCGGAGAGGTCTGGAAGTCCTGGTCTCGTCACGCTCCGAAGTCTGGTTCCGGCTGGAAGGACGACAAAGTGAACCGCTAGGACGATTGGTGGTGCCTGCTTGTGCAGGGTGGGTCACTCCTTGGCCACAAGGGAGATTTTCTTCAGTCTTCTGTGGAGCAGAACGTCGAAGTCCAGAGTTTCTTCTTTGTAGAGTTTCAAATCAGGATAATCTAATTTGGAATGGGACTAGCTCCTACCTTTATTCTCCTAAAGGGGTCTGTACTGCAACTAGGTCCCTCCTATGGGTGGGACCAGGAAGGGGGTGGTTACACCCCCTATCCTTTGTCCGGTTTCGCGCCAGAGCTGGGGCTGGAGTGCCCCAGCAACTGGTTTGAACCGGGGTATGCACAGGGACACCTTGTGTGCCCCAGGCATGTCTCATTCCTTTCAACCTGTCCTACCTAATACACAACATCCTTTCTGGGGTGGTGCTAGCACCTCCCAAGGCAGGAAACCCTTTGTCCAGGCCTCCCTCGCTGGAAGGACTCCCAGCAGCAGGAGGTCAGACTTGTGTCTGTGGCGGCAGCATCCATTTTGTGATGCTGAGGATCGAGTTAACTTTAACTGGGGTTCACAGTTACATACATGTCGTGTCCCTCTAAAAGGGTGGAATGCTACCCCCGTCGCCAGAACTGGCGAGGGGGTAGTATTCCAATTCGTTTGACACCTTACTCGACATGTTTTGATAATGCTATGCCAAAGTTAGCAAAAACCGCGAGGATTATAATGCACTTAAGAGTATATGGTATAACGTTATCATGGAAACAGCTAAAGGACTTGGTTCCGAAAGCTGCAGATAGGCTCAGCTCAGGCTAGAGCACCATCTCACATAATTCCAAGCACTCTGCCTCCAGGATTGTTAAGGCCTGCCATAGGAGTTACTTATAGGAGGATATGTGTCCATTTTAGGGTTAGATATAGGTATACTATATCTAAAGCAAAGGGTGATTACACCACCTTGCCCCAGCTGTGTTACCAGCCAGTTGTGTCAGTTTTGGATGGCCAGCCAGGGTTGGCATAATACATGCTGCAGCCCCTGGTAGGCCTTGGGTACACAGTACAAGGACTTACAAGAGTGATCCAATACCAATTAGATAGGTACCTAAGGTACATGGAGTCCATTTTAACAGAGAAAGCAGGAAGCCTGGGATCCTGGATAGCAGGATCCCAGGCCAACTATGTTGAAAACCAGCAAAACACTAGGCAAAAAGTTGGGGGCAACCATAGTCATATATCCACCTTCCTACACCTATTTGGTAGATCTTGGAACTCCCAGGGGCGCACCATAGGGTGCTTCATGTCAACAGATTGAAAGCCTATGTTAACAGGGCAGACATGCACTTGCTAATGACTACTGACGAGGGACAGGAGGGAGAGAGTGATACACTCCCTGACCTGCTCTCACAGAACCCTGATGATGGATCAGTAGATGGTGTAGCCTTGGCAGGCAGCCTCACTGATCAGCAGCAAACTGATTGCAGACAGGTACTCAATCAGTTCAGACATATGTTTTCTCTGACTCCAAGTCAGACTACCTGATGCCCTCATGAAGTGGACACTGGGGACAGCATGCCTGTTAAAAATAAGATTTACAGGCAACCTGATAATGTCAGGGACTGTATCAGGACTGAAGTCCAGAAAATGTTGGATTTGGGAGTTATTGAACCCTCAGATAGCCCTTGGGCTAGTCCAGTGGTCTTGGTACCCAAACCTCACACCCAGTATTGTGTTGACCACAGGGGTCTCAATGCAGTCACTAGGAATGATGCCCATCCAATCCCAAGAGCAAATGAGCTTATAGATATGTTTGCCTCAGCCAAATTTCTGAGCACATTTGATCTTAAAGCTGGCCACTGGCAGATCAGATTAGCTGATGATGCAAAGCCAAAGACAGCATTTTTCAACCCCTAGTGGGCACTATCAATCACTTGTAATGCCCTTTGGTCTGAAGAATGCACCTGCCGCTTTTCAAAGGTTGGCAAACAAAGTCCTAACAGGCCTGGAAGACTATAATGCAGCATATCTACATGATATTGCTGTCTTCAGCTCCACCTGGGAGGATCACCTGGTCCACCTCAGAAATGTATTGGAGGCACTGCAAAAGGCAGGCCTAACTATCAAGGCTACTAAGGCCAGATAGGGCAGTCAGGTTGTGTACCTGGGCCACCTTGTAGTTGGAGGCCCAGTTCAACTATTACAGAGCAAAATCCAGACTATCATGGAATGGGTTGCTCCAACTACCCAGACTCAGGTCAGAGCTTACTTGGGCCTGACTGAGTACTAAAGGAGATTTGTCAAGGGGTATGGTTCGATTGTGACACCCCTAAATGACTTAACTTCTAAGAGAATGCCAAAGAAAGTTCAGTGGACAGTAAGCTGTCAAAAGGCATTTGATGACCTGAAGCAGGCCATGTGCACTGCACCAATTCTGCAAAGTCCTAACTACTCCAAATAATTCTTTGTCCAAATAGATGCATCTGAGTTGGGGGTAGGGGCTGTGCTTTCACAATTGAATTATGAAGGTCAGGACCAGCCAGTAGCTTTTATTAGCAGAAGGCTGACCCCTAGAGAGAAACGTTGGTCAGCTATTGAGAGGGAGGCCTTTGCTGTGATTTGGGCTCTGAAGAAGCTGAGGCCATACTTGCTTGGCACTCACTTCACTGTTCATACGGACCATAAGCCCCTCTTATGGCTAAAACAGATGAAGGGTGAAAATTCCAAACTTTTGAGGTGGTCCATTTCCCACCTAGGATGACTATACAGTGGAACATAGACCTGGGAGTAACCACGCCAATGCAGATGGACTCTCCAGATATTTCCACTTAGAACATCAAGGTTAGTTTAATGTCCCTGGGTTGGGGGGAGGTGTTGTGTAGGACAGTAGGATCTGCTTACTATGGTTACCCCCACTTTTTGCTAGTGTTTCACTGTTTTCGACTTTTGTCTGGCTGGGGCCCTGCTATCTTGGACCCCAGCCTAGCTTCTTCCTCTCTAAATTGATTGCATGTACTTTAGGTACACTCCAGATTGGTTACTGGGTCACTTGTACATGGTGCATTAGGTGCTAAGGGAATAGGTACACCAGAGGTCTTCCAGGAAATGAAGCAT
Source organism: Lissotriton vulgaris (assembly GCF_964263255.1). Classification (NCBI taxonomy): domain Eukaryota; kingdom Metazoa; phylum Chordata; class Amphibia; order Caudata; family Salamandridae; genus Lissotriton; species Lissotriton vulgaris. The sequence continues at coordinate 257,412,693 of NC_141691.1, forward strand.
GTATGATGTCACCCCTGGGAAGCCTTCCCAAATGGCACCACAGGTCTGCCACTGCAGCCTGGGGAAGGTGGTGCATGCACCCCTTACTAAGATATAGGTTACCTATATCTACCTTTAAATCACTGACACATAAACCCATAAGACACTCCTATGGCAGGCCTTATCAATCCTAAAGGCAGTGTGCTTTGTTTTGTGTGAGAGGGTGCAAATGCATGAGCAGGACTCCTCTGCAGCTTTCGGAATCTATTCTCTGAGGCTGTTCTGTGATGCAGACAGACCATATACTCTTATGTGCATTATAACCTCGCGGTAAATGCTAACTTTGGAATGGCTGCATGGAAACATGTCGTTTTTGGCGTCAAACTATTTGGAAACCTACCCCCCCATCCCCTCCACCCCGCCAGTCCTATCGGCGGCGGTAGAATTCCACTCTTCTCCAGTATTACATCTTTCATAGATTCACATGCTTGTATCTTCCCCGTCGTCATGGTGGGAGTCTCACGGTAACAGAATGACCAAAGCAGTATCATAGAGAAGAAAAAACTGCATAGAAAAGCCCATGGGGACTGTATTATTTGGTAACCAGACCTCCTCACTGTTTGGTCCAAAAGTAAGCCAATCATCATTACTGCCCTGACCTCACACTCCCCAGCAGAACCTTCCAGCCTCAGATTTCCAACCGCCTTCGTGTGAGGAAGGAGTCTCCCTGAGCTCTGCTCAGTTTGGTATTTCAAGTCTTAACTTTTGGCCTTTTTCATCTGAATTTTCTTCTGGATAAGGTATTGTCTGTCATTTATTTTGCCTTACAATGGCTGAGAGCTCTAAAAAGAGGCTTTTCAGACCTTGCAGATCCTGTGGAAAGGCTAGGCTTTTCTCTGAAGACCCTCACAAGGACTGCTTATACTGTCTTTATCCTAAGCATATTGCCAAGGATTGTAAATATTGTAGAACCTTCTCTGCTACAACTTTGAGGGACAGAGAAGGTCGCATCAGATTCAGATTCTGATGAGGAGTCTGCTGCTCAAACACCAAAAAAGAGGAAGGCCTCACATTCTGAAGAAATGGTGGAGCCTAAAAAGTCTAAGTCTAAGGGGAAGGAGGCGTCTTCTCTACCTCATACTCCTCTCAAGAAGTCGTCAGGTCAGAAAGGGGCATCTTCTGCTCCGGCGACCAGTTCCATGGTTTCTGCTTCAAAATCTGTGGTAAAAACATCAGCCCCGTCGACGACGACTATTTCGACGACAACAGCGGGGTCGACGATAGGAACTAAGTCAGTGTCGACGACGACTACGTCGACGAGTGCGACTATCCCGTCGACGATGACCTCGACGACGACGACGGGGAGCCCATCGACGAGTGTTCCGTCGACGATGACTGACGACGATGATGGCCCCGTCGACAATGGCTCTGTCGACGATGGCTCCGACGACGATGACTGCGTCGATGTTGAGTGTGATTTCGACGGCGAAGGCTTTAATCTCCATCCGTTCATTTCAATCTTCGAGTAAGTCAGCAGAATTCACGTCGTGGACGCAAATTTCTCCTCTGCCTCCGTCCAATCTGCTGGAGCAAGACTCAGATGATGAGGAGTCGTCTGGAGTGGCCTATAGTCCATCCCAATTTAAAATAAAGAGTCAGGACACAGATGAGGAGGAAGTTTTTTCATTTAAGGAACGGGCTCAGTCAAAGTCTTCAAGGTATGAATCTTTCCAGGACACTGGTGACTACGGTGAGGATGAAGAACAGTGGGAAGAAGCAAGAGAAGAGTCAGTCTCTATGCCTGTATCTCTGGTATCTGACCTGAGGCTTATGATTACTGACTATTATCGTCGTTTTCCTCTGTCATCTACACCGGTACCTGCACCGCAAACTCAGAGGGCCCAAAATACACAGCCAACGAAGTCTCTACGTTCGCCACCAGTGGTGACAATCAGAGATGACCTGACTGATACCGACGATGATGATCAACCTGAGGAGGGTGAACTCACACAGGATACTTCGGGAGGCCAGGAATGGAATGAGTATGTTTTGCCGTCAGCTCCCTCGCCTACTCCGGCGCCATCCACTTCTCCTCCTCAAGATATTGGAGGATTCCACGACATTATAGAGAAAGCAGCTAAAAGATTCGATCTAGAGATAGAGGTTCAAGAAAAGGAATGTTTCTTATACGACTTCAAAGACGACGCTAGGAAGACTTCACGATCAATCCCAATTATCCAACACATTTGGGATGAGGGTCTCTATTCTTCAGAAATTGGCTGTCCATAACATCGGACAAGTGGGTTTTGGACGTGATAAACAAGGGCCATACCCTAGAGTTTGTGCAAATACCACCAGATCACCCCCCGGTGTTCAAACTCCATCAACATACTCAGGAGCTGCAAAAGGAGGTCCTTTCACGCCTACAAAAGGGGGCTATAGAGGAAGTACCTCAGCATCACAGAGGGAAAGGCTTTTATTCACATTTCTTCCTCATCAAAAAGAAGCAAACCACAAAACGGAGACAGGTATTGGATTTGAGGGATCTAATTCAATACATCAAGAAAATTCCCTTTCGGATGCTCGGGCTGCAAGAGATCCTTCTTATGCTGAAGAGGAAAGACTTCATGGCTTCGTTGGATCTCATGGAAGCTTACTTCCATATACCAATTCATCGAAAGCACAGAAAGTATCTGAGGTTTGTTGTGGAGAGTCGCCATTTTCAATTCAAAGTGTTGCCATTCGGCCTCAAATCGGCCCGAGGGTATTTACGAAATGCATGGCCCCGGTGGCGGCCCACTTAAGGTTGAAGGGTCACTGAATTTACCCATATCTCGACGATTGGCTTGTGACAGGTCCATCCTTCAAAAAGGCCAAGACATCCCTGCATTGCTGCATCAGACTGTTTCAATGGTTAGGCCTGCGGACCAACTTAGAAAAGTCATCTCTGGTCCCAGCACAAGGCATTCAATTCCTAGGAGCATGGATATGCACAAAGGAAGCAACAACATATCCTTCGGAGGAAAGGATCAGGAAAATTATAGGCCTAGCAACCTCTCTGCAAGCAAAAAGGTTCACTTCTGTGAGGATATTCAAAACCTTATTGGGAATGATATCATCTTGCATCCCACTGGTTCCAAAAGAGAACTGGGTTAAGTGTGCACCATCCTAAATAGTAGTAATAAGATTAGGGAATCTAGTAAACACCATCAAGCAATATATTTTATAACAATGAATAATACAGGACAGAAAAAATCAGTCAAAATCCTTCAGAATCTGAGAATCTTCGTTTCTTTTTATTCTTCAAATCATCATAATGAAAACAGCCGACACGTGTTTCGTAGGTAATAGATTGGTACTATAACTTTCTCAAGGCTGAAGATAGATAATATCTGCTGTGAAGACAAGCTGACGAGGGAGAGGAAAAACTCTGGTAATTCCAAGAAGGCTAAAAGGATGTAAATTCACAAATCTTCACAACATGAAATCCAAAGGTGCACCAAATGTAGTTGCGTCAAATAATTGGTGTCTGTAAGATAATCATCCATAAGATCAGGATGATTACTATTGTTAAGAGCTTAAAAGTCCAATCAAATGAAGAGTGGCAAAGTATGTAACCACTCAGAAATAAAATGTTGGGGCTCCGTGTAGTTCCAGGTAACCGTATCCGATACCTTGGAGCTTGTGTCAGAAAAACGGCGTCCCACACGAAGAACCACTGGTTCCAAACTGCTGTCTTCGGATAAGACCTTTACAGGAACAGCTAGACGAGCAATGGGTTCAATCAAAAGGAACATTCGAAGATCGGATCATCATATCTCATCGAATGAAGGTGGCCATGTCATGGTGGAAGGTTCGGGAGAACTTGAATCAGGGTATGTCTTTCGAACCCCAGAGTCACAAACATGTGATGACGTCAGATGCTTCGTTGCAAGGATGGGGTGCGCACCTTCAGGAGCTGAAAATCCAGGGTCTCTGGTCAGGATGGGAAGCGCAACTTCACATAAATATGTTGGAGCTCAAAGCGGTGTTTCTGGGGCTTCAAGCTTTTCTTCCCAGAATTCAGGGATCGTCGGTGCTTGTGCAGACAGACAGCACCACAACAATGTTTTATCTCCTCAAACAAGGGGGAACATGGTCCAAACAGATTTCCATGCTAGCGCAAAGGATTTGGAAATGGCTGATAAGACACGACATCTCTATACAAGTACAACATATTCAGGGCATTCTCAATACAAGAGCAGATGTCCTTAGTCGCACGATGAATGCGTCGCACAGTTGGGAGCTGAACAACACCCAGCTTCACAGAGTGTTTAAAAAATGGGGTACACCAATGTTAGATTTGTTCGCGACACGGGACAACTCAAAGTGCGAACAGTTTGCGTCCACGTACCCTCAACAAAATTCAAAGGGAAATGCGTTCCATCTGAACTGGACGGGAATGTTCGTTTACGCGTTCCCACCATTTCCTTTGATTCCAAGAGTACTCCGCAAGATAAGATCGGAACAATGTCAGATTATTCTGGTGGCACCAGCTTGGCCGAGACAAGCATGGTTTTCAGACCTGCTACAACTTTCAAAGGGCAACAAGTTGCAGTTCCCGACATACCAGAACCTCATATCAATGAACAACGGCCAGATTCTACATCCAGACCTGACATCGCTAAAATTGTCAGCATGGAACCTCATGAGCGAGAATTCCAGTCCATGATCATACCGCAAGATTGCAGGGCCATATTATCGCAATCTAGGGCTACGTCTACGAACAAAACGTACACAGCGAAATGGACACGTTTCTGTCACTGGTGCGCTGGTAAAGAACTTCACCCGCTTACAGTTCCACCTGGAAGTATTTTACCTTACTTGCTGTCATTATCAAAAGCAGGTCTCTCTCATGCCTCAATAAAGGTGCATTTGGCGGCAATATCAAGATTCAGGAGAACGCCGAGTGAGCCGTCTCTTTGGTCTCACAGACTAATCAAGGAATTTGTCAAGGGGCTCTTTAGAGCTTTTCCACCCATTCAATGGCCGCCAATACCTTGGCAACTCAACACAGTTTTGGCATAACTTATGAGGCCACCATTCGAGCCTATACACAAGGTAGACTTACAATTTATCTCATGGAAGACAGCTCTGCTTCTAGCACTCACCTCGGCAAGGAGAATTAGCGAGATTCATGCCTTCTCAGTGGAAGAGCCTTTTCTCCAATTTCGACAGGACTGAGTGATACTAAGGACAAACCCGAAATTTATACCCTAGGTTCCTACTTCGTTCCACCTTAATGACCCAATTATTATGCCTAATTTTTTCAGCAATCCTTCTTCTGATGCAGAAAGGGCTCTGCATTACTTAGATATATCCAGGTGTTTGAAATTCTTCATTGAGCGAACAAAGACATTTCGGAAATCGAAACAATTACTTATTGCATTTGAGGGTCAGAGGAAAGGACTGCCTCTGTCAAGACTGAGTATTGCCAGATGGATATCGTCGGCAATCATTAAATGTCATGAAAAAGCTGGAAAGCTGCTGCGTTCCATGGTGAATGCTCACTCCACAAGAAAGATGGCGACATCTATGGCATTGTTTGCAGGAGTGTCTCTGCCTGACATCTGCAGAGCGGCAACGTGGAGGAGTGTACATTCATTTACCAGGCACTACTATCTGGACACTGCGTGGAAGGAGGACACAGCAGTGGGACACGCTGTTCTGAGACGTCTGTTCCAATAAGGTATTCTTTACTCTGGGTTTATATTATGTACAGTATATATATTTTAATATAGATAGTTTAATAAGTCTTTCTGTGAAGAACTTGTCATGTACTCTTCTAATGTTGTTTCGTTTTCTTATCTGCTCTGCGTATATTCAGATTATATTTTAAAGGTATCTACGCAGCAGAACCATATTACTGAGTTCAACCATGGAAATGCTCCAGGTTTTGGGTACTACTTGCTACTCTGATAAAAGCATGTGAATCTATGAAAGATGTAATACTGGAGAAGGAATTAGTTACTTACCTGTACACTATAGTTCTCCAGTATTATCTTTAATAGATTCACATGCGCCCGCCCACCTCCCCGTTTCTCAGGTAGAACCTGTTATCTCGGTATTTATCCATGCCTCGCACTTGGGGCTGGAAATCTGAGGCAGGAAGGTTCTGCTGGGGAGTGTGAGGTCAGGGCAGTAATGCTGATTGGCTGACTTTTTGATCAAAAAATGAGGCGGTCTGGTTACCAAATAATACAGTCCCTATGGGCTTTTCTATGCAGTTTTTTCTTCTCTATGATACTGCTTTGGTCATTCTGTTACCGTGAGACTCCCACCATGACGACAGGGAAGATACAAGCATGTGAATCTATGAAAGATAATACTGGAGAACGATAGTGTACAGGTAAGTACTAATTCCTTCTAGAGGGAGAAGACACGTACACACTAACCTAACCGGTAATAGTATAAAAGAGCCCCAGCATCACAAAATGGATGCTGCAACCACAGACACGAGTCTGACCTCCTGCTGCTGGACAAAACTACGGCAGGGGAGGCCTGGACAATAGGTTTCCAGACAGGCTTTAGTGTATTGGGGCTGGGTGGGTGCATTCAGAGAGTGCTTTTCAGACAGTGCTGGTGGCACGCTTGGTGTCCCTGTGCATACCCCAGTTAAAACCAGTTGCAGGACACTCAGCCCCTGTTCTGGCGCGAAACTGGACAAAGGGAATGGGTGCAACCACCCCTCTTCCCAGACCCTCCCATAGGTGGGTCCCCAGAGTATTTCCAACCCCCTAACTTAGTATAAGTATGGGAACCCAGTCCTTAGGACTTCAGATTACACCTGGACGATATTCTGCAACATATATCCTGGAACTTCGACATTATACTCGACTAGAAGACGGAAGAATCACCCTTGGGGTAAAGGAGTGACTTCCCTGTTCAAACAGGCACCAAAGAAGCATCTTGCCGGTCTGCATTTCCGAGGCTCCCATCGGATCCCAACGGATTTGTGACTCAGGACACGGACTTCCAGACTTCTCAGAGGCAGACACGAGATCCCAGCAAAGCTGAGACCCGCAGCCCTCACAAGTGACATGGAACCAGAACTCCAGGAGACAGTGCACATTTGTAAGTGCATCGACTGCCCGAGCTTACACGAAGTTGTGCATTGGGCTATTTGTAGTCCAAGCCCCAAGCATCATTTGCACCGAAGATTGTGGACCTACACTCCACGAGTGTTCCGAGGCCTCGCTTCTAGCAGTTCCGCTCGAGGCCCCTTCGTGATCCCTGGTCCGTCGACTGGTGGGTCCTCACGAAGGAAACTCTTTTGTTTCTTGGGCTTTCCTGGTTGCTCCAGACGTGCCCTGACTCCCCACCGAGTGGTGAAACCCTCAGACCTTGCTGGTCTGCACCGGAGCCAGTTTTTGATTTCTGTGTGGGTTGCTGTTGCCAAGGCTTGTTGGGTCCAATCCGGATACCGACACCGCAGCACTCGACATCCTTCGTGGGACAGCTCGAATCCAGCTCCTGGTCATTGTCGACGCCTCCTGGTCCTCGTGGCTGAAGAGTCAAGCTTCACCTTCCTAATCTGAAAGCACCCAAAATCGGTAGGCATCCGCTCGCCTTCCTGGTCACTGGCTCGTGACCCAGACTGTGTCCCCTCTGCCTTTAGGTTCTTCAGACCTCCGATCCACCCTTGGATCCACCCAGACACTTTAGACTTAGTCGCCAGCTGCACTTTGCAGCAGATCGCCATTGAAAATGACGACGAAACCCAACACCAAAAGACACCTATGCACCCGGCTTCCCTGGGTGAGGTAATTTAAGTACTCCGGTGCTCCCATGGGTATTGATTCTAAAACTGCCTAGTTCTAAAGGGGTTTGCTCCAAGTCCTCTTCTAAGTGTCTTTAATCTTTAAAATTCCAACCTCGACTTTCCCCATAGAAGCTAATGGTGATTTGCGGCTGTGTTTAGACACTGCACGCGCCCCCGTGGGTCCACAGTCGTGGTTCTAATACTACTTTCTTAATATATGGTTTGGTACCCCCCTAGGGCTCAACGTATATTGTGCCAATTTACTGTTTGCTAAATAAGTTTACTGAATGTACTTTTGCCTCTAGCCTCATAAAGAGACTAGAGGGATGTGTTTAGAAGAAATACATATATTTTATAAATATACCTGATGTGGTTCACCTTTCATTTGGTGATTCATGAGATTAAAGACTGGTAAAACAAGCTGCTTTACATTCCTCCAAGACTTAGCCTGAAGGCTGCTCTCCACAGCTACCACTAGGATAGCTTTCTATATAGGTTGTCTTCAAACCTTCCATCAATAAGGGTCGTTTGGACTGGTGCAAGGTGCCCACTAGAATAGTGGACAGCATATGCCAGGCCAACTTCTCACACCACTGCAGAGCCTGCACGTGCCATCTGGCATGATCCACCAGCAGGGTGCAGGAGGTCATGAGGCCCGACAGCCTCAGGGTCATTCTCACCAAAATCCGGGATAGAAACTAAAACATCGAAATCATAGCTCAAATATCCCGGACTCGCGGCTCGGGAGAATAGACCGGAAACTGCGCTGTGTTCAGAACGCCTCCGATACAAAGGAGCTTCTGGGCAGATATCAGGTGCAACTTCAGCACGTTGACTGTGAGCCCCAGCAAATGCAGGAGGCCTGCCATAGTCTGGAGTTGAGAGACGCCTTCAACAGCCAATCATCGAGATAGAAGAAGACTGGAACTCCTGATCGGTGCGCTGCGACCACCGCCATCACTTTCATGAACACCCGAAAGGCGCTTATAAAGTCAAAGGAGACCAGAGTAAATTGAAAATGGAGCAGGCGCCGGTGGGCAAGCTAGACGAGGATGTCAAAGGAAGCGTCCTGCAAGTCCAACACTACCATACAGTCTTCAGGGACGAGGGCAGACAAGACCTGAGCCAAGTTAACATTTTGAACTTCTCCTTCCGGAGGAAGCAGTTGACGTCCCTGAGGTCCAAGATAGGACGCAGGCCTTTGTCCTTCTTGGGTACCAAGAAGTAGTGGGAGTAGCAACCACGACCTACTTCTGGAACAGGGACGCGTTAGATTGCTCCCTTGGCCAAGTGAGCCGTGACTTCCTGGTAAAGAATAGGCCAAATGATCCTCCAACATGCAATGGAATGTTGGTGGCATGAAGGGTGGGGTAGTATCGAAGGGAAGGGAGTAGCCCCTTCGGACTATCTGCAAAACCCACCTGTCCTACGTGGTGATGTGCCAGTGGGGGTGGTGATGGTAGATACTGCTGCCCACTGGCAACTGGTGACACTGGAAGGTCGAACTAAGAAGGTTAGGAGGCTGCTGCAGGGGGGCTTTGGTGGACTGGTCCACCTTCTGGCACCCAGATCCATAACACTCGGTATCACAACCCTGACCACACAGAGGCTGGGTAGCTTGTGCAGCCCTGTGGCTCTGTGTGGAACCTGGTGGGGCACCCCTTCCGTAGCCAAGAAAGGGGCGGAAGGCAGACTGCATTGGGTGAGATATTGTTGTGAGGCCCAAGGATCTGGACGTAGCCCTAGAGTCCTTGAAAAGCTCAAGCGTGTTGTCCGCCTTGTAACCAAACAGGCGGACAAACAGGCGAAAGCCATCAAAGGGCATGTCCAAAAGGGTTGATTGGACATCCCCCGAGAAGCCAGACGTTCTCAGCCAGGTCCCGCGCCTCAGGGCTACTGACGTGGAAACCGTTCTACCCAGGGAGTCGGCGGTATCCAGGCTACATCGGATAGTAAACTTTGCTGCGTTTAGACCCTCAGTGCAACAGTGCAGGTGAGCACGTCCCGGGCCTCCTCTGGGCACTGCGACAGAACTTGTGTAGCTGTATCCCACACTGTGTGTGTGGAACGGCCCAAGAGACATGCAGTGTTCACCGACAGCAGTCCAAAGCTGGAGAAAGAAAACATCTTCGAACCAAGATGGTCCAGCTCCTTGTATTCCCTAAGTGGGGGAGCAGTAGGGAATGCACCCTTTGAGGATGAGGCTTGAACCACCAAGTTCTCAGGGGTAGGGTTTGGGAGAGGAAAAGTGGGTCACCGGGGGCCCGGCAGTGTGTTTGGGCAATCATCCTGTCCACAGGAGCCCCTGTGCTGGGCTTGGACCAAGTGCCTTGAAGGATGTCAGTTAGGACCTCATTAAAAGGTAGCCGGGGCTCCAAAGAAGCTGCTGCGGGCTGAAGCACCTCAGTAAGGAGGTCAGATCTGACAGCTACTGTGGGAAGCTTAAGGCCCAAGGTCTCGCCACCCTATGCATTACCACAGCGGAGGAGTCTCCCTCCTCTATAGCCATGGTAGGGGGAGAAAGCATACCAAATTCTGGGGAGGTTTCCAGACGACTGGCATCACCCAAGTCCTCTGACCGTGCTGGCTCCTCAAGTTGGTCTGCTAAAGGATCAATAAACCCCTCCCAGTCCTGCTCACCCTCCTCTGGCTGCCACTCAGGACAGTAGCGTACACCAGTGATGAACAGCAGTACAAAAGTACCTGCCGGGACAGACGTCGGTCCAGCATCGTGTCCACGTCTGGGGCAGTGGCGGCTGGTGGAATTTGAACCTGGTGGGGCTATTGAAGTAGGCATCAACGAACGGGAGCGAGCGAGCGAAGCGAGGGAGCCCGACGGCAATAAGGCGGTGTGGGGGGTTCTCCCCCCGCGAAGAAATTTTTAAAAAATTGGCATTTTTTGGTGCAATTTTCCACACTATTTCTGTGATAAATGGACTGAAAAATCAGTTCTTCTAGGCATTCATAAAAGAAAACTCATACATTATTTCAGAGAATTTCTGTGTTGCCAAGCAAGACTGACTTCTGAAGAGGGCCAGGGTACTAAGCCAGGTTGCACATCCACAAAGAAACACACTTGTAATTTTGTTCCTACCAAAAATGACGGCTGGCCATTTCCTTTTCTGCATCAGCTATTCAACGTTGATTGCCCAGTAATCATTATGACATATTAAATAGCTACATGTATAAGAAATATCAATTTGAAACAAACATTTAATTTTTAGGAAGTCAGCAAAAGCTTTGATTTTTGAGCAAGGCAATTTTGCAAAATAATTAAGTAAATATTGTATTTAAAATAGTTCATATAGCGCTCTGAAGCCCTTGGGTCTATCAGTATTTTAGAAAACCACTAAATAAAAATAAGTTAGGAAATGAGTGTAATATGCATTGCTTATAATATAAGAAATATCCATTAAAAATCTTTCATTTATTTAAGAAAGAACAAAAACGTTATTTGCATAAGCAGGCTAGGTACAAATGTTTTACTTTATTTTTAAATACTTTGCATGCCACTCTCAGGCCCTTGTGGCAGTCAGTATAGTAGAAAATGGCTACATAAAAATAAAATATGAAAATAAATAAATGTATATTTTAAGAAATATCCCTTCAAAACCAATATGATATTTGTAAACACAAACAAAATTATTTTAAATAATACTATGCAAATTGTTTGAATGCCACTCTCAGGTCCTTGTGCCCTTCAGCCAGCACAGCAGAAAAAGTAGTTAAACAAAAAGAAATTATGGAAATAAATAAATGTACATTTTAAGAACTTTCAAAACCAATATATTTTTAAACACAATTGACAAAATAAAAATAATATTTAAATACTTTGCATGTCAATCTCAGGTAGAAGGTTCCTGTCCCTGTCAGTACAGTAGAAAACAGTTAAATAAAAATGAATTAGGAAAATAACTAAATGTTGTACATATAAAGACATATACCCTCAAAACACTAACAACGAAAATATTTTAAATAATATTAAAATATGAAAACAAATATATATAAATTCACAGATATATAAGCACACATATATAAATATATATCAACTGTACAGGAGTTGTATGAATAATAAATGGAATGAGAACATTTCCAACAGTACTTCCTAATGTTATCAAACAAAACAAACTGAACTATAAACACCTGAAACTATGATCACACATCAGATTCCTATTTTCTATTTATATAGAAAGTTTGCTCGTCGATCTTTAATATGAACAAACTTTTCAATTGTTCTTTTGTTGAATTCTGGTATTTCCTTTATTAGCTCTTTTTCCATCGACAGCATAGCCAAAGCATTAAGTCTAGCTTGAGTCATAGTGTTTCGCAAAAACGTTTTTACCCTCTTTAGTGTAGAAAAACATCGCTCAGATTCTGCTGTTGTCATGGGTGTAGTAATGACAACTCTTAAGAGCTTTATGGTCTCAGAAAAGGATTTCTCTAAGTTGTTTTCACACAAAAAGCTAAATAAAGCCATGGCACCACCAGTAGTTTGACGGAAGTCTCGTCTTCCATAAAGGACCGAAAGTTCTGTACTCAATCTTGCTTTGTCTAACATAGGATAGGCTTCTACCGTTTCTGCGAGTGCCTCAGCTGGGAAAGATTTGTCATGGCTTTCAAAAAGGTCACTTCGCAATAGTGTTGCACTTACAAGATGCTTTGTGAAAGCAAAGCGCTCTCTGGCATGGACCACAATAATGCCACAGACTTCTTTTGCTTCTTGGGTTAAAGTATTTATTTGCAGTCTCCGGTTTACAAATGTACATTCTTGTGGCAGTGTAGAATCCAAACTGTCAATGGATTCTCGTACTTTGGTGATGCTTGTCACAAAGTCTGTAGTAGCTTTCTGGACAGACACAGTGTCAAAGTCTCGCTTTTGCAATTGATTATATAAAATGTCTACCTGGGGCATTATTTCGAAAAAAAGAAACAGGAAGAATATAAACTCTCTATCATCTAATGTTCTACTAAATCCGTTCGCTTCACATATAGTATTCGACTCAAAATCACCACTGTTTGCAATGGTTGACATGCATTCAAGAAGATCTTCTCTGAATTTATAAATTAGCAATATTGCTCGAATATTGAAGTTCCAGCGAGTTGCAGACCCTCTTGGAAGTCTTCTTGAAACTATTTGTTCAAGAATTTCCGTCCTTTTCGGGGAACGTGCAAAAAATGCTGTTATACCACCAATCTCTAAAAAGACAATTTTAACTCTAGATATTTTGGAGGAAGCCTGTTCCATAATTAGGTTAAGTTGATGGGCATAGCAGTGAATATAATGTGCATTTGGGTAAACATCCCTGATTTTCTTTTGCACCCCACCTGTTGCACCACGCATGACGCTGGCACCATCGTAGCTTTGAGCAATTACTTTTCCTTTAGCACTTTGCTCAGGGAAAACAATGTTTAATTCATTAAGAATGGCTGAGGCAATTGTTTCTGCAGATGAGTCTTTTAGATGTGTGAAAAAATAAAATATTTCAGCTACCTTGCAATTTCAATCAATGTAGCGGAAGACCAGAACTGACAGTGTCTTAGTAGAGACATCAGTTGTATCATCAGCTTGGATAGCTTCATAATCAGTGGTTCTCAACTGCTGTATAATATAGTCTCTTATTACTTCCAGCATACAGTCCAGCAATTCATTTTGAATAGTTTTAGAAGTGCCTTTAAACACGGTGGCTGTTTTTAAATGTGTTTCCATAGCACTGTCAATGCTGGAGACAAAATCAACAAGGCCCCTGAACACGCCAGGATTTAGAGACTCTTCAGTTTCATCATGGCCTCGTAATGCTAATTCAAAGGCACCACAAAATCGAATACAGTCAATCAATTTTGATAAAATGTATCGGTTTTTATCCACTTCTGCATTATGTTTTCTTACTCCCACACGGTATGCTTCGTTTAATTGCTGTACAATGTCCGATTTTCCAAAAAGAGATAATTTTAACATATTTGTCAAATGGGATTTACAGGAATCATGTTTTTTTTATTTTTTCAGCCAGATGCTTTAGGTCAGTAACTCCTGTTTTTGTCCAGGTAACTTCACCTCCAAAGAGTAAGCATGGGAAACAGAATAAAGCATTTTTAGAAGCGCTACCAGTAAGCCATTCAATCCTATCATACCATGTACTGGTAGAGCGACGTGTGTACCCCTTTCCCCTATCTTTTGTAGACTGCTCAATTTTAATTTGTGGTTTATCAGCTCCTAATGTTTTCACTTGCAGTTTATCTGCATGTGTCAAACCCAAAAATGGGTTTATGAGTAAACTGTCAACTGTGTTCATTGTGTCCAGCAATATATCAGATTAGAATTAGAAAACCTAGGCTGTTTTTTAAAATGCCCTTGGTTGGAGACACAAAAACGATATTACGCAAAATACTAAATAAACACTAATATAAATTGTCATGCACACACAAGTAACAGCAATTATTCATCCACATCCATCTTCAGTCTGACAGGAATGCAACTGCAGCAGCACGTACAGCTGTTCCCCAAGCGGTATATCCTTGTAAATTTTTGCAGAATTTCTCCTGGGATCCTGTTAATAATTAAAATATGGTGTGAGCTTCGAGGCTAGGTGCCATAGCATGCACAACACCAGTGGTGATTGAAAAGCTTGAGCATGTCAATTCAGTGATCAGCCTAGAATTTAAAGGGTGTACTTATAAATTTTGACTGAACTCTTGATGGCAAATAATACAACACATATTGAAAAATGTCTTCAAAAGAATGAGAGACTAATTGAGCAATACCCTTTAAAAGGGTTCAAGGCAGATCTCTGATATATCCAGTACTCCTCTGTACCCAACACAGCAAAAGAAATGCATATTTTTTCAATTAAGAGTTTGACATTGCAGTTAGACCATTTTGATATTCTACACATTGATGAAATGACCTATTTTACACACAAGACAGACTAAAATTACAGCCTACAGACAGTGCTAGTCCTATCAGTGATCCTATTACTAAATGGACAACAGTCACAACTGTCACAACACATTAGATCAATTTTATATATCCAACTCACTGTACATACTCTGTGTGCAGTAAAAATATTGTGTGCAAAAAAATAGGCTGAAAAACATTGCTGTAAAAAATATTGTCGACTGAAAAAACTAGAATGAAAATAAACAGTGGCCTAAAACATGGTAAAATGCCATGCATTATAGAGCAAAGATGAGCGTACTGGGATCAGGGGTAAGTGGCATCCTCCTAAAGTAGACAGGAGCATTTAAAATGAGGTGGGGTAAAGGGGCCGGAGACTAGCAATGCATTTTAACAATTCAAGTATCGTTAGCTTTAAGGGATAGTTAGGAGATTTTAGGGTAGCACTAAGTAGTAGTAGAGGGCTATAATGAATTAGAGTAGTACTTTTTTAAGCAGGAAGAAAGGATAAAATATATGGGCAGTTTGGGGTTTAAAGGCTTTAAGGGTGAAAAGCATTTAGGGATAGTAAGGGATTATCAGGCTACAGTTAAATAAATGAAAGTGTATAAAAAAAATAAAAGATTTCAAAATCAACATTTTGGGAATTTTCATAGTTTATGATGAAAAACAAAAAATGATTCCCTTGAACTTTCAACTCGCTACAAGCTCACACTCTCTGAACTGTTCTGCTAGGATAAGCCAACAGGCAGTCCTTCCCACCTAAAGACCACACAGTTGGCATCCATATGCAGCTGAATGTGGACGTTTGCCGTAAATAGAGAACCATGTCCTACCTTGTGGCCTGAGATTAAGGACCACGAAGCTGAGTTTTGATCAATGTCCTGGTACAGCAGAGTCAGAACTACCACTTGTCCTCTTTCGATATCTCTCAGTACTGATCTTGAATGTGATTATATCACAACCAGTTTTAACTCCAATTTTTCATGTGCTAAAAGAATTAAATCAATAATTATTACCAGCAATTACATTGCATTCATGTAATGTTTCAAGCCAATGTGCTTCCTGTATAATAATGTTTTACACAAAACAAATAAAAATAATAAATTCAGGTGTTTTTTAATGGAATGTGCATGAGTGCAAGTGAGCTCCTGGGTCTCTGCAAGCATGGTGATGTGTGAAATTTTGTGTAGAGTTGAATATTTCTGCAAAGAAGTGCATGCCCATGTTTAAACATGAATCTATGTGAACGAATGTGTGTGTATGTTTGAGTATGTGTGCATTGCAGTGAGCACCTGTGCCGCTGGCCCGAACTCTAGAATCCTGTTGAAGTAGTGAGCAGAGGTATGGGAACACCTCATGTGACTAGAGGAGGGATGGTGAGTTAAGGTTTTACACCGGCTACATTCAGGGGGCTAGAGAGTCAAAGGACAGATACGCCAGTGATCATTTCCAGCAACCAGACCCCAAGGTTGAAAACTTTCAGCACCAAGGCCACTGCCACCTCTAAGTAGCCTATAGTCCATCGTCTTTCTGGAAAACAACAGTTGGCATAGGGCGACCCCTTGGTTCTACGTGGAGCACTCTCTGCCAGCCGGGTCAGGAATTTTTTTTGTTTATGACTTGCGCTAACTGAAGAAAGTGTTTTACACTGTTGGAAAGCAGGCAGTTTGGCAAGAGATTGGTGATTATTTTTTCCAGGCAGTGCCGAAATGTGATTTTGGCAAGAAAATAAGTGGGACAGACTGCATGCTTTTCATGACACGATGCACTTACTGCCAGCGTGCTTGCTGCCTAAATGCAGCTACTCAGAAAGCATGCAAGGCGGTTAGGGCCCAGGTGTGCTATAGCTTGAATGAATAAAGCATTCTAGTGTGGTGATGTGGACACCAGCACTAGTATGACCACTAATGAGTGGTACTTGACAGGACTACAAATGTGACAGTGAAAGCTTTGACATTATCAAGTCAAATTATAGCACTGCACTAAGACTTCATTAAACATAGAAGGAGGGAGGGGCTGACACCTCCACCTGAATAGGGCTATGCCTATTCCAACACAAATAGCTATATAACCGCCTGTAGTGTGCCTGGAGCCGGAGAAGAAAGGGCAGGGGCCTTTTGAGGATCAAAGACAGCTGTCTTTTGTTGTCTCCCCCACTTCAAAGACACATTTTGGTATTAGTACTGGACCTCGCTGTGACATCCCCAAATTGGTTCACTTTGGGGTCTGAAGAAGACTCTGAAACTATGAGGTACAACGCTGCTAGGAAGGACTGCCCCTTTGTCACTTGCTTTGCTGTACTGCCTATGCACTCTGCTCAGCTATGTTGGCCTGCTCCCTGTTACCTCTGCAATGAGGGACAACTGGGCCTCTATATCCTACAAGTTCCCAAGAACTTGTTAGCTTTCCTCCTGTTATGGAAGAATCAGGGCTATTTGTATGTTATTGGGCCACCAGACACACTCACATTGTCTAGTGCCTGCTGTGTTGGCGCTCGGTCACCTTTTGCTACTAGTCATACTCGACATTGCTGTTTCTGAAGATACTGCAGCGGTTTAGACCTTTACCCTCAGTCAGCGCCGGGAGCACCGAGTGGCGGGAGCGCATTCTGGTTGCCTAGCAACACAGCGATCTGAGCTCGCTCTCTCCAGGCTCTTTGGGCCAAAGATTCACAAGACTGCATCTACTGCGGCTGAACACCAGTCCTGCCTGCCTCTGTACCTCTTACCAACACGAGCTCCATGTGTGAGGCCCACCAACACAGCAGTATGGGGCCACAGACCTGCCTGTGCTCCAGCGGCCAAGCCAGAGCCCAACTCCTCTTCCT
This sequence comes from Lissotriton vulgaris, assembly GCF_964263255.1. Taxonomy (NCBI): domain Eukaryota; kingdom Metazoa; phylum Chordata; class Amphibia; order Caudata; family Salamandridae; genus Lissotriton; species Lissotriton vulgaris. Next base: position 257,430,195 of record NC_141691.1, read on the forward strand.
ACCACGTGGACCCCGAGTGCGAGACCGCCGACAACGAGAGCAGTGACTCCAAGCCCCAGGTACTGTCCCGAAGGCCTGTGTGAGGCTAACTTCAACCCCCACTGCATTGAAAATCTTTTCAAGGCGGAGGAGGCCGGTGGGCTCATTTGAGGATTACTGTAATTCCCTTAAAGGGTCCTGAGCACTGTGATGAGCTATTAACGTTACTAGTACTGGCATAACTCTTGATAGACTATTGAATTGCTGTCCTTTAGGCCTGGTTTTAATTACATAAAGATGGTCTATTTTTCTAGAACTAGTGTGGAGTGTTTTGCTTTGTCTTTCACTGTTACTTTACTATGCGTTGCAGAAATACTTTACACATTGCCTCTTTGATAAGCCTCCTCTGCGCCAAGCTACCAGACGAGGAGCACAGGTAATCTTGCATCTGAATTAACCCGAGTAGTGGTGGGTACTGCTTGGCTTAGGTGTATACCTTAGCCAAACAAAAACCCCATTTGTAACTGACACATTCAGCAGCGCCTGCTGCTGCACGTTGCCTGCTATCATTCCGAGCTGCAATGTGCAAGTGGAGGGGGGCAGCAGCTTATCAGATTTCACCTGGGCCCATAACAAAGGCCGAAGTTAAAGGGCCTTCAGGCCTCCTTCTATTCCAAGGAGATATCTGGAGCCTCAAACCTAAAAGCAAATGCCTCGACCAATGGGAAACAGCTTCCCTCTTCCTGCTGGACCTCTCAGCCGCCTTCAACACCGTTTCCCACCACACCCTCTGCACAAGATTCCACTATGCCAGCATTCGGAACAAAGCCCTGGATGGATCTGCTCCTTCCTCACCGGCCGAACACAGAGAGTACGACTTCCACCATTCAACTGAAAACCCACCGAGATCAGCTGCAAAGGGTCTCAAGGCTCCTCCCTGAGCCCCAAGCTCTTCAGGCCCCATTTGCAGCCATCGTCAAGAACCACAGACTCACGCTGATAACATCCAGCTGATTCTCTACCTCACAGAAGAACCCCCAGCTGCCAAGAGCAACTTCCACAACAGGATAAATGCAGTCTCCACCAGGATGAAGGACAGCTGCCTCAAGCTTAACTAACTCAAACAAGACCTAAGTCCTCAACCTGGGATCCACCCCAAAGTGTTGCCACCCCCTCTGCCCTGGTTGACTCTTGGTGGCCCAGGCAGAGGGGGTCTGCAGCACTTGGACCCCCCCCCACACGCCCACTGACTACGTGCGGAACCTTGGCAACCTCCTGGACTTTTCTCTCTCAATAAACCACCAAATCAATGTTGTTTATTCCTCCTATTTCCACATGCTCCATCTACTTCATGAAATCTTCCAGTGTGTCCCCAGTGAGTACAACAAAACTGTCACCCATGAGCTTGTCAGCACTCTATCCGGCACCACCCAGAAACTCCATAAGAAACTGCAGAACATCAAGAACACCTCCGCCACTGGACTGGGTAAGAGTGGTCTGCTTAATTCAGACACTCTGTTCATCACCACCCCCTTTTCTGAATCGTTTTTGGCCACTATAGGTGCGACAGGGTGTACTCAGACATGAGTCCCTTGCTCACTGCACCATCAGGATTCAAGCAAGCCGGGCCGACGACGGCTGAAATGCCAGAAACCGGTCCCCGGAAGCTTGTCTCCTTTCTGGTGAAGAATTGGCTTGGTAGTTTAGTCTGCCCTGTTCCTATGATGCACTGGGCCAGGGACAGACTGATTTGCATATAGCCAGGTTCTGAGCTGGGATGGTGCAGTGAGCTAAATAACGGTGATGGGTTTAGGGGGTATGGGTATTAGGGTGGTAAGGGTAATTTTAGAATTTTAAGGGGGTAGGGCTATTGGCACTGGTACAAAGGGTAATTTGGGGGTTGCCTGGGGGTATATATATATATATATATATATATATATATATATATATATACACACACACACACACACAAACAGAGACACACAATTGCTTACCTTAACCACTTTTACCAAGTATATGCCTTTACCACGCATGTCTTTGCCTTGTAATGGCATGCGTGGTAAAGGCATATGCATGGTAAAAGTGTGCTTTGCAATGGTAATGCGTTGTAACAGCACTTGTGTTGTTACAACCGCGTTATAATGGCATTCTTTGTGTTGGCATGCCATATAACGTCATATATTCCCTGAGAGACCTTCACTTGCTATCTTTCAACAAAAGAATTACCTTAGCTCAAGCGCCTCACGCGTGCCTACAAATCCCTCCAGAACGCCAGACATACATAGCTCAACCACCACCTCTGCTTCTACACTCTCCCTTGACATCTCCACTCCGCCCAACTGGCGCAGGCCACCATCACACATCTGTAGACCAGTGCTGGAGAAAGATCCTTGTCTAAACTTCTGGAACGTCCTGCCTCTGCACCTCAGGCAATCACCATCACGTCCGCAATTAAGGAAGGACCTCAAGACTTGGCTCGTCAAATCAATCGCAGATCCCCTCCCCTCAACCCCATACACACAGCGCCTTGAGACCCTACGAGTGAGTAGTCTTGCTTTAAATAGTAATTGATTTGAAGCAATGGAGCAGAAAGAAAGGCTTAAAGCTTATCACATCATAAGACGCTTGCTTTTGAATTTGTATTTGCAAACATTTTAAATTTAAATACCACTATTTTGTTTCTATTTCTTTTTATAGTGCTACTCATCCACATGTAGGGTGTCAAAGCGCTTTAGATCACATGTACACATATTTTGACAATAAATGAAGAGTGTAAATCAATGTACAGGTTGTGTAACAAAAGTAAGTGAGGGTTACAAGGTTGAAGAGTTGCATGCTGTTTATAGCTCACTGTGCTATATGGGAAGGATTAACATGTATGGACTGTACATAACCAAATGAGCTCTGTATTCAAAGCAGTAGCCCACTTATCTAGTTTCATAAAATAAAAATCTGTCATCTGCATATTACATAGCATTTTGCATGAAGTGCACTGCATGAGAGACATTAACCCTTGCAAGTTTATTTAAATGCACTCATGAGTCATGATACTAGACTAGAGTGTGCTATATGTTAAAGTAATTACAAAGTAGTATATTTAAATAATGGAAATATTGCAAAAATAATTTAAAAGAACAATAATTATTACTTCACACTTACCCCAGTTATCAGGCAGCTTCTGTCTCAGCCGGTTGATGCTAGTTGCTGGCTGGCTGGCTGTGCTTCTCCTTTTCTTTTGTTGTCCAGCAGCTACTGGTTCAGAGAGAGCTGAAACAGTACAGTAAAGCTTTCACTTTCAGGATGAAAGTGAAAGCTCTACTCTGTGCAGCATGTGACACCACGTCACAGGGTCATGAGTTAAGTCTCAATAAAATGCTTACAGCGTTTTTTTTTATAAAGTTAAAAGTTTATATACAATAATCATTCAGTGTAATGATTATTGTATTTTAAAAAATGACCTTTCCCAAATTAATCGTTTTTGAGAGAATGCTGGGGTCAGTTATGCATGACCCCACCCCCTCAAGTGACGACTGATTAAAGGGTGGGGTCAATCAATCAATCAATCAGTGACACTTATAAAGCGCGCTACATACCCGTAGGGTCTCAAGGCGCTGGGGGGGGTGGGGGGTGCCGCTACTGCTCGAACAGCCAGGTCTTCAGCTTCTTCCTGAAGGAGAGGTGGTCTTGGGTCAGGCGCAGGTCGGGAGGGAGGGAGTTCCAGGTCTTGGCGGCCAGGTAGGAGAAGGACCTTCCTCCTGTAGTCGCTCTTCGGATGCGGGGGACGGCGGCGAGGGCGTGGTTGGCTGATCGGAGGTGGCGTTTGGGAGCGTAGAAGTTGACTCGGCTGTTGAGGTAGCTCGGGCCTTGGTCGTGTAGGGCTTTGTGTGCGTGGGTGAGGAGGTGGAAGGTGATTCTTTTGTTGACGGGGAGCCAGTGAAGGTCTCTCAGATGTCCGGAGATGTGGCTGGTTCGTGGGATGTCGAGGATGAGTCTGGCTGAGGCGTTCTGGATCCGCTGGAGTCTCTTCTGGAGCTTGGCGGTGGTACCGGCGTAGAGGGCGTTGCCGTAGTCCAGTCGGCTGGTGACGAGGGCCTGGGTGACGGTCTTCCTGGTCTTGGTGGGGATCCACCAGAAGATCTTCCGTAGCATGCGTAGGATGTTGAAGCACGCTGAGGAGACGTTGTTGACTTGCCTGGTCATGGAGAGGGAGGAGTCCAGGATGAAGCCCAGGTTGCGTGCATGGTCTGTCGGTTTGGGTGCGGTGCCCAGGGCGGGAGGCCACCAGGAGTCGTCCCAGGCGGAGGGTGAGGAGCCCAGGATGAGGACCTCCGTCTTGTCCGAGTTCAGTTTCAGGCGGCTGGTCGTCATCCACTCGGCTACCTCTTTCATCACTTCGTGCAGGTTGGCTCTGGCGGCGGCGGGGTCGTTGGTCAGGGAGAGGATCAGCTGGGTGTCGTTGGCGTAGGAGATTATGCTGAGGTTGTGTTTGCGGGGGTGAGGGTGTACTCGTCATCATGCCCCAGCCTTCATGTACACACCATAGACTTCAATGCAGCCTCGGGCTTACACTGTACCCGCCCGAGGCTGCTGTAAATTTATGAGGCTGCTTTACGTCATTTCTGGGCGGGCCCCAAAAGGGCCATTCTTTATATTTCCGGGCTGGCACTTAATGCGCCCGGTGTTCACACTCCGGCAGTCTTAGACTTCAATTGTGACACATGCGCAAAAGCGCATGTGTCACAAATCACCCCACACGCTGCCTCCATTTCCTGCCTGGCCTGCCTGCTGCTGCAGTGACGCTCGCTCGAGAGCAGGCAGGCAACAGGTCAGATGTCAGATGGCCCGGGGCTTTGATCGGCAGTGCAGTTCCGGTTCGGGATTTAAAATGGTAATAAGTAACATTGCTGTTGCTGTTAGCATTTTAAATCCCTTGCTTATTATGCCGGCCGAGTCGATAGGGAGGGCGGAGCCCCGCCGCCCTTGAAAGAAAACCGCCGCTGGTCTGGGGTTGACGTCGTAAGGTTAAATGACCGGTGTCGGGGGCGTCGCCACTGGAATCAGCACAGGGGAAGGTACCGTAAGGTCGATTGGCACCGATCCGGATCCAGGCCTGGATCCTTGGAGGTCCTGCGGCGCTGGGGCCGGAGCCGCCGGCATCAAAGCCAAGTCTGTGGGGCGCAAAGGCGCACCTGCGGAGTCGGGCTGTCCAAAAATGTGGTGCATCGCTTCAAAAAATTGACGTAGCTGGGCAGAGGACTCTCCGGCTCCGGGAAAGGGAGGGAAGCTTGGAGCCATCCCAGCGGGCTCCAAGGAAGGAGCCGGAGAGCGATGATGCTCCGGGTCCCACGTCTCGTCGGCCAAACGACGGGAGAAGACGAAGAGCGACGATGCTTCTTCGCCTTCTTTTTGTGCTTCTACTTAACGGAGGAGTGCGACTTCGAAGAGGAATGGTGTGAGGATTCTGCGACCAATCCCGCAACCTTCCTGTCGACGGGGACCTGGAGCGGCTTGGAGCGGACTGCCTGGCCTCCAAAAGCTTAAGGGACTGCTCCAGCAAAGACTTCGTGTTGTGGTCGCGCTCCATACACTAAGGCACACGAGGGGTGGATCGGTGACAAACATCAGCTTGTGACAGGAGTCACAGGGCTTGAAGCCGGTCCGATGATGGGACATCCCTCGTGCTACCAGGAGTCGAAGCCTCAAAAAAGAGGTTGACAAAGGTCGAAAAAGGGTTTAGTCAAAAAGTGACTACGGTTCGCAATGGTTCAATGTACTGTATAACCTGCGGAACGGTTGATCAAGTACTGTATGTGACACTTAATGTGAAATGAATCAAAATATATTAAACAAATAAAAAAATGACTAAGGGACACGCTCTCTCTGGATCTGTGCTGGCTGGTGCGAAAAAATAAATAACTGACGTCAACGCACAGGGGCAGCGTCTAAGTAGACCACGATGCCAACAACGCAAGCAGAATTGACTGGCGCCACCTAACGACGTACAGGGGTACTGTTGAGAAAAAATGTAGGCCTGGGGGCAATTCTAAGGTAAGGAATCTATAACTAATAGTCTCTTTCAGATTTGTACTTACACAGGTATTATAAATGCATTGTAAGAACAAAGAAGAAGAACTTGCTAACAGAGGAGGCAGGTTAACACAGAATCACACAAAACTGACTTGCATCTACAGTGTGAATAGCATGCTGTCACACAATCACAGATTTTCACAAAAGGTACCAGGGTAAAAGATCCAGCACACACACACACACTTCGTACATGTACACTTTTCAAGCTGTGTTTTCAAGGACACGGTGTGCGTAAGCTTAGCTCTACTATTCCCAACACCCAAGATACTTTCATGGATCGATCCGGAGCTAAGCTTACCTATTTCTACTCACAGAGAGCTTATGTTTACCTGCGAACTTCTCCAAAAACACCTCCTTACTGCTATTTTATGGGAAACATTTCCAGCCTGCCCTGTAATGGATGCCAGCATCTTCAAACGAAGTCAGCTGTGCCAAATAACAGAACAGGCAGCCCAGAGCAGTGAGAACATGCCTGGGTACTGGAGGAAACGTACTTGAGGGATGAACTGTTTCTTGGTGGACTTGTTTTGGTCCTACATGATCAAAGCCACTGCTTCGGTGAGCATATTGCAGAATAACTTTACTTTTACTGCCAACATCTTTTAAGAATGCTGATAGCATGAGTTAACTCAACTGAATAACTATTTATGTACTTTTTAAACCGGGATTCGGATAACATTTCTGTTTCAATGTAATCCAGCCTTTACAAAACGTAAAATACCCTATTCCAAAATGGCCATCATCGTAAGAAGGTTGCTGAACACTCTCTTGTGGCTACCCCATGGGTGCTTTACGGGGTGTATGTCGAGGCACCGAAAAGCAAAATTCCCTTAATTTTCAGGAATTATGATGTGAGGCATATAAATATAACTTTGCCACTCCTAAACAAAAAAATAAGAACATGACCGTTGTGTTTACATAAATGGCGCTGGGAGAGAAAAGGCGCTCAGAGCGATTGAAAACAAGCGCTCCTGAGGAGGGCTCTTAAAAATAGGAAAAAGTAGTATGCATAAACAAACGGACATACAGCTAAGTGAAGGGATACAAGTAATATGCCCCTACTCCCTGGGAGGAAGCAAGACATCAACAGGAGGGACAACAATTCCAACACATTCCCAACACAGAAGCAAGCTTTTTGATAGGACATACGCAGAAAGTAATCAAAAGGAATGGGCGGATTGTAAGACCACAGACTGAAACAGCATGTCTCGAAGAAACCTAAAATGAAGGAGAATGCACATACATTCTTCGTCTGACATAGTAAGAAATGCATGGAACTGGAATAATTGCGCAGTTTCCAAAACTGTAGGAGTCAAAACAACATACCTACCTTAATAGTAACTGCAATAAGTTAATTACACTGCCTGTTCTCTCAGCACTGCACGAAAGAGAAGTTCCCAAGCCGTGTGGTGTTTGGAAGGTAAAGTGCCAGGAGGTAGGTAAGGATTTGCACGCAGGCTTCCATGCAGGGAAAGCTACTTTCAGGAACACTGTCAAGGATCAGGACCATTTGCATGGACCCTCACAGTGCCCCTAAAAGCAGCTGTATTGGCTATGGCCTTTTTCCCTCTTTGAGGCAGGCCTAAATGTGCTCGAAACTTGAACAGCAATTTCGCAAAGCCCTATCATCTGTGTGAACTGAAACAAGCAGATAACATCCAAATCATTGAACAAAAATGGAAGGAAACACTCATTCAATACTCATTCAAATGCATTCATTGTAACAGCAATGGCCACTAAACATATTTGGAAAGTAATAGAGATTGACAAACGCATGTTGGTTAGAATAAAGACATGTACAACTTGTTTTATTAAGAATTTCAAGGATTATATCAAAATCAGTTAGCAGAGGAAGATCAAACTTTATTGAAACTGCTTGCATACAAAATATATTGCACTATAACCAAACAAATGTCAACATAAAATCCAATCTTTTGTAGCTAATATGTACAGAGGATTTTGCCCAAAGAGCAGTTACATTACAAGGTCAGTCTACCTTGGTTAATTATCTACAGTATTTTAGATCAAAACAGCTTAAAGATGATGTGTGCAAGGTACCAATTTTTGTTTTCAAATACTATACATTCCCAAAATAAATAACTAGAAATCATAATGAATGTTTGGCAATAATCAGTAAGACATTTTATATGTGCAGTTTGTTGCCATTTTATATACTCACTTGAATGCAAGGAAAACAGTATTATGAAAACAAAGCAAAGATTAAACTTACAACATACATCAGAGTCAGGGTCTTTGTACAGTTTTGTACATGATTAGTGGCACAGATAGTGGATTAATCATAGGAAAAGTTCAAAATGGTGGTTTGGTTGTTCCATAGTTTTCCCAGTTCTTTTTTCTCATGATCAGAAATAAAAACTAAAAAACATGTTTTCAAAAATCATTCTTGGTTATGTATTCTTTTGTATTAATTCCACAACCTCTGAAACCCGTTCCTAAATTGGATATTGTATCTCAAAATATACAATAAATCTACTCTGCTTCCAATGTTATTATGCCTATTAAGACTGTACTTAATTCAATCACACACTGCTTGGAATTAGTTTTCCTTAGCTTGGTGGGTCACTAAATTCAACTATGAAAACTTTTCATAAATTTTGGGCAGAACAAATAACACGTACAATTGCTATTTCTATTGAGAACAAATGGCAGGCTATCCATCACTATTTCGTGAATAGGTACATCTCCATAAATTACATAAACGGTTGAGTCCCAACAATGACATTTCTTTACTTGGTTTATGAAAACATCGCCATTCATTAAACACTTTCACAAATTTTGAGTGCAAAAACAACTTATTTTTTATTCATTATGCTGGCTGAATCGATGTTGGAGGATACTTTTTTGGGGGGAAACATGCATTCAAATTCCTGTCAAAAATCTGCTACATGTATTTCACATTTCTATGTTCCCAACTCATCATCCCTGAAATCTGCATCCGAATAAAATAGTCCTTCTGTCGAGATATAAAAAAGGCACAGATCATACAACTTTTTTTGCTAATGGAAAAGACAATTATTACATTACACAAAGTTCAGGGTCCAGTAAAATACTGAAAAATGGACCAACGGACATGAAATGACATGGACACGAAAAAGCATTTCATGAAGGATTGTGTAAAATGTGATAACGGAAACCCAGTAGCATTAATGCAAACACTAATCATTCTTCACAAGATCAATGATTTTGACCAGCTGCCTCGAAATGGTAGAAGTAAACAGAAGCATACCAACACACAGCTCAGTATTTTTAACAATTTAAAAAAATGTTTATATCAAGTGCAATATGTACTTGAAAGTATTTTCAGAAGTTTACGACACTACTGCAAATATTTTGCAACTTTTGCTTAAAACAAAAAATGTCAACCTCAATAGATGTTTATTTCTTTCGTGCCCTACACCAGCTTGCCTACTATTTGTCTTTGGCCTAACAGGTTTCTCTAATGAAGAATAGGAATGAATGACACTGGGTAAGACATATGAATAAAAAAGTATGTAGCTTAAGGAACACCATTCACCACCACCTGCTGACCCTCCATGCTCTCTGATTTCTCTTTCTTCGGATTCCGATCTTTACTTGGGCGCTGTCTATTTCCTTCACTGAAGGTAGTAGTCTGTAATGTTTTAGAGTGCAAACTTCTTTCGTTGTTGCCATCAATTCGGACCTAAACATAAGAACAATAATACAAAAAATCACAATTTTGCTGAATGCACATTCATAATTTAAATGTAATAGTATATCACAAAAACAATTTACAATGTGTAAACATGTGCATTTAAATACTGCTCTGAATCTTAGCATCCATTACAGTGACTAATATGTCACCAGCTGACCACCTTATCGGATGGCATATGGAGGGTCCCTGAATCCATCCCCGATGGATTGCCAGCTTAACACTTATAAAGTTGAGGAGAAGTATTAGATTGCTACTATTTTACCTGGAATGTTAGTCCTTTTGATGGCTGACATAATTTATGGCAAGGAAGAAGGAACCATATCTAGAGACAGAAAAAGTCACTGAATATTAGCTATTTATGTGTCTTGTTGTAATAGGAATTGTGCATGCATGTACATAGCAATTGCACCAACTGCTTGTAAACAAGCAGGGTGGTCTAGTAGGACAGTCCTATCTTGTTAGCAATTTTCATGATGAAGTGAGTGTTTTTATAGAGCGCGTGTTTGCCGTGGCGTCTTAGCGCTTACTGCCCTTGATTTTTGCAGTGGGAGATTGGAGCCGCTATGGTTTATGGATAAATAGCCAAGGTTTCAATTCCTTTCTGAACAGTAGTAGATTGGTTTGGTTTCTGAGGTGAATAGGGAACGAGTTCCATAATATAGGGGCCAAGTAGCGGAAACTTCTGCCACCCCATTTCAAGGTTTTTACCCTAGGAATGACAAATAGTGAGACGGATGACGATCTGATGCTTCTCTGAGGAGTGTAGCGCTTGATATCTTGACTAAGTTGGGCAGGTCCAACCCCGTACAAAGTCTTATGCACAATGCACATAGATTTGAATTGGATCCTTGTTTGGACATGTAGGCAGTGCAGATCCCTAATGGCTTGTCTTATTGGGCTACATTTTGGAATATATAGTAGTATGCAGGCGGTCGCATTCTGTAAAGTCTGTAATTTACGTATCACACAATGTTTTGCTCCCAGGTACAGTGAGTTTCCGTAATCAATCTTGGGTAATATCAAGGCAATTACAACAGTTTTTCTTAGGGCAATGGGAATGAAAGGTAGAATCTTTCGTAGGATTTTTAAAGTGTGAAAACAGAAGGAAGTAACACTTTTGACCTTATCTGATAGTAAAAGATGGTCATCTATGATAATTCCAAGGTCTTTAACCTTTTTTACAGGCTGAGTGCAACGCCTGGCTGTATCTGGCCACCAAGTAGAATTCCAGAGTGAAGTGTCTTTTCCAAACGTAATCGCTTCCGTTTTACCAGTGTTCAACTTTAGGCAGTTCTCTTGCATCCAACTGATAATATGGCTCATGCAGGCATTAAAACTTACTGCCACAGTATCTGGTTTGGAGGATAAGGAAACAACTATTGGCATGTCGTCGGCGTAACAGATGGCAGTGAAGCCATAGGATCGTATGAGTTTTGCCAACTGTGTGATGTACACGTTAAACAGGGTCGTTAAACAGTGTTGGGGAAAGTGACGATCCCTGGGGGACCCTGCACAGCAATGCGTAGGGGTGCGATTTGTGCTCTTTCATCATTGTGGATTGTTCTCTATCTGTTAAATACGACGAAGAATGATAATATCGTAAGTGCTTCCAATAGTTGCATTTGTTTTGGAATGGACAAAATGTTCCACTACCTCAATTACTGTGTACAGCATTTGTTATATCTCCCAAAATTATTATTAGTTCCCAGTGTGTAGCCTGAGTTTATCCGGATTGTTTCTACACTGTCAGCTTCATGAAGTACATCTCCATGAACTGTGACTGCACGCATGTCCATGAATGTGGTAGGCAACCATATCTGAAAATAAACCATGTTTTGACTTAAATGAGGATACATTTCGTTCGAGAAAATTCCTTAAGGGATATTGCCAAGATACTCTCCTGTGGTTGCTGGTGTCTGACCAGTGACGTTTTCATGAAATATGTTGTTTTGGTCTTGCAAAGCCTTCTGTACTGTATAGGAGGTACATGCTCACTGACCAGATAAAATTGGGTTAAATGAACCTGCAGGCTCAAAAGTCACCTAGAAGTACAGTCACAGGCACAAACATCACCAGCCCATATAGAGTCATGTTCTACCACAAAGTTTTGCTGCACAGTTTTCTCCATTAAAGAGTCTGCTCAAAAGGTCAAACGGCTTTCATTCTTGGTCCAGGGTGTTAGATTTGCTATCCATTGTTTTGTTTCTAGACTTCTGATATTGTTTGTTCTGTAGCGGTCTCAGCGAGGCACCACTCCAAGTAAATATTTTCACTGCACTGCAGCACTAGTGTTGGCTTGTTAATCAGATCGGATATGCTTTACATTCATTCATCACAAACCATGCCAGTCTGCTGATCCTACTGTCCCTTTAAGAGCTCCCATACAACATTTCCACTATAAAAATTATTTTTCCTAAGCTTGTATATTGTATGCATCATACTATCTGACTTTAATATGGCCACAAATCACTCCAGTTTCTAAATTCTTTCTGTCTGTTTGGGTACAGAGTGGCGTATCTAGACATTGGGCTGCTTGGTCCCTGCGCTTGCCACACGGCGGCCGCATGTAAGAGCGGGGTGGAGGGGAGGGGCTTGAGGGATGCTGGCGGTTCCTTTGACTAGCGGGAGGTGGGGGAGGCTGCCGCCCCCAAAACCTGTGGCACCTAGGGCACTGCCCCTCCGCTATGCCACTGTGGGTAAATCATGTGCACTATTTTGGTGGAGGTGATGAGGGGGCTTGAAGACAGAGACTGTCCCTTAGTTTATTTTTTTTATCTCAAGAAAATCCCAATTTTGTTTGCGTTCATTACACTGTTAAAAGGAGCCATTGCTTGCGGTATCCCCTTAAAAATGCTTTTAGGACCCCAAGTTATCCTTTAGCCAGTTGGCATGTAGCTGCAATGTACCTATACAACAGCTCACTATTATTAATTCTAGTAGCCCTGATGGCAAAATATAGTGTTGGAGGGATTCTGTTTGAAAACACAGGACATCTGTATGTAGGGACTTAGTCACCATACCACATCAGTACCTAAGGGTCCAAATCTGTTTAGCTCACAGTGTCTCACCTGCTCTCCTAACCTTCCGTCAGTAACAAGAGAATTGGCAACTTAGAACATGACTCTAGTCCCCAAGAGAACCGTGGAAACAGATCATCACCTTTTGTTTCTCACTCATTCTAGTCCACAATGACCAAAATTAAGACCCAAGGAAAGTTTACAATATTTATTGAAACTCGGGCTCTATTATGAAGCAACTGTGTCAATCACTATGCTCTTTTGGGCCTGACAGTGGCAAGCGAAGAGCGGCTGACCATCCTTCTGACAGGTTCTACTTTGGCGGCACCTTGGCAGATCGTCACTGCAGCCTGACATGGCCCTTGGAGTTCCCACGGTTATATGGTCCGTGGTGAGGGTGGGGCCACGGTGGGCACAGCCAATACTGAACCTTCGAGGTCCCCAAATCTGGCAACTGGCCCTTTCGACACCTGCCTGCAGCAGACAAGTCCTATAGGTGGCCGGCATAATGGCTAATGCTGCGTGGCAACGCTGCTGAATGACCTTGCCTGCTGCCTGTGGTCTGATACGCGGACCTATGCCTCCCCCACCCACCCGTTCCCGGCACCTGTGGAGAGGCGGACCCGCGATGGCGCCCACATCATTTCTGCACCTGCCCAGTTGTGGGGCCTGGTGGCCATTTCGGCCCTGCACGGTGAGCCAGCAATTGGGCCTTGTGATCTGCTGCATTGTCCCATCCGCAGTTGGACACTGGGACTGCTAGTGCACATGCCATCTGCCCAGAACTGCCCGCTTGCTGTAAGTACAGGGCAGGGCTTGGGCAGGGTGTAAGACTCTCCTCATGCTGGGTAGCCTCTACTGACCATCTATTTAAGGCCTTCTTGTTTTTGCGGCCCATGCGCCTTTCTAAACCTGGGGTAAACTCATTCCACACATACTGCCAACCTTGACTGTTGCACACTGCCCTGGCATGCCCACCAGCCTGTCTATACTCTCTGCAGTGCACTAGACTTGAAAATATTTTGCAGTGTCTGCTTCTTGGCTGTCTTGCGGTTGTAGGGAGCCAGTGACTCTATTTTCCCTTTGTTTGGATGTGACTGATGGAGCTATGCTTTTGCCACTACGGAGTACATCTGCCTATTGCATTAGCGTCTATATAGTCTAACTAGACCATTATATAATTGTTGTAACTCTTGAGCATTGAGAGTTGCTACATTAGGGAATGGTGTATGACCGGCTAATGCTGGTCTGGTGGCCCCTTCATTACTAAGCGGACCAATGCGTACTGGTGGAAGTACAAGTGGAAGGCCACCTCAGAACCAAGTTTGATGTTTCCAATGTGATAGTCGTATTTCTAAGAGCACATACGTTCTTCATGCTTGTGGTGGTGTAACAACTGTTGGACTGTTGGTGTGGGTACCTGCTTGCAAAGTTTAGGCATTTTGTATTTTCTGGGGTTGCGAACATGTCTGTTTTGTGGAAACTCCCATCTTTGAAAGTATGGTGGGAGGTCTACGGGGTTGAGTTCCCATTCGTCGACAACTTGATTGCTTGTCCCTGGGACGTTTTCTGCTAAGAGATGAATGTTGTGATGTATTGCTATGCTCCACATTTTCTGTGCTAACCAAGATAATTGGAGAGAGTGCCACCCCTTGCTTTTGCATGTACTGCATAGTTGTCATTTGTCTGTTCGAATTAGGACAACTTTTTGTGGTAGGTGAGGTAGGAAGGCTTTCACTGGTAGGTAAACAGCTTGCAGCTCTAGGTGTTTAATATGGAGATCATCGTGTCTGGAGTCCCTTACATTCTGAATTGTGAGGTTTTGTAGATGAGCTGCCAAACCAATAAGGAAAGAATCTGCTGCGAGAATTATTTGTGGAATTGGGTCTTGAAATGGCTGCCCCTTGGATAAATTCTATAGATTCCACCATTGCAGAGAGTGATGTGTGCGGCTGTCCACCAACACTAGATTGTGAAGTTGACCTAGTGACTGGGTCCACCGATGGGCTACACATTCCTGGAGAGGTCTCCTGTATAATCTGGCATGTGGGACTATTGAAATGCAAAATACCATCATACTTAGAAGTTGGTGAAATGTTTTGGCGGGGATTCGAGTCAGAGTTTAAATCTTTTGAATTAATGTAACTATGCTGTTTATTCTGTCTGTCATTGGGTAGATCAACTCTGATTGTTTCTTGAGCATGGCTCCTAGATATTGCTGTATTGTAGCTGGTTTAGATGAGACTTTTGTAGGTTGATGGTAAACCCTAATTGATGTAGTACGGTTAGGGTTTGTTAAATATTTTGTTCACAAAGGCTGAAGCGGTTTGCTTGTATTAACCAGTCGTCTAAATATGGAAAGACAAGGATGTTTTGTCTGAGGAGATGTGCTGCTACTACTACAAGGAACTCATTGTTTGGTAATGTTGTTTGCGGTAAAGGTATTATTTCAGTGACCACTTCCTTTAAAATCGTTTCCTCTGTAGGAACCCCTGTAGAATTCAAACCAAGTCCTGGGCACACGTTCAAAGAAATGTTAAAGAGTGTCAGTCCACAATTATCATATTGCAAGCTAAATAATAGCAAGGGTCAACACCAGTGGATACTTTTTTCGAATTGTATTTGGAAATTTCTTCAGACAGTATCATAATAGGAAAACCAGCCGACATGTGTTTCGTCGCCTGGGTTTTCACCTGTGACTCTTCAGGGCTGGGAAAGACACAATAAGTACAAAACAAGTACAAACAGTCCAAAAGGACAAGGATACCGACATCTGTGAGGAGGCAACATAAGAGGCACCTCTCTGTGTGTGGAAACCCTAAACGAATTGTGAAAAGGATATGAAAAAGTGACGTCACAGCACACAGGACTGAAACCATCCGTGGTGTGAGTGCACTGGAAAATACATATCAATTTAGGAACAACAACAGTATGGTGAACCTGGACATATTCAGTAGTATACTCCAAACATTTGCGATGATGGTGGAGTGATATGTGAGTGAGTGATATTATAGTGACACAATAAGTTTGCATTTAGTATGAATAAACCACAATACTCCTAGGGAAAAGGGCAGGGGGGAGTAAAATAAATATCCTTATAATAAGACAAATTTATAAATTCATACAAATACAAATGGCAACGAACAGGCAACCGATACAAAAGGTAATATAACAACGAGAATGCATGGAGAGAAAACAGGTGAATCAAAGGACAGGCAAGAAAAGAAGAGAACGCAGAATTACGGGAGTGGCCTGGCTCAAGCGTGGCATAGACGAAAATGAAAAAGCGGGGAATGAAAAGTAAATGAGCAAAATAAGGTACCTGAATGGAGATACGTATGAACGTGCAGTATCTGGGAAAGGGGAGACAGCGAAAGATAACACCACATGAGTACAAGAAGTATTTTCGCGCCTGTACAGGAAGGGAGTAAATCGAGACTCTCAGCGTGCATTCACCGCTGGACCAATGAAAATTCCAACCAGGTCAGAACGGGTAAGCAGAAACTTTAAGGTAGATAACGGCCTGCAGGTAATAAAATTGGGGAGGACGGATGGGTCACTTCCCCGTGGATTCCGGATTCAACTATGACAGGCGGGTACGTCTGTCTGAAGTGCGTCCTGTCGAGCAAAGTAAGTAGGGATAATGAGATAGGACTCAAATGGAATCAGGGTTTGTTGCGAAAAAAAGGGCCCATATGCAGAGCTTACCTGTGTGTGTCGCGCCGATACACTTTTGGGATCGGTCTCGCTTTACGATTGCGGAAAGAGCGGATTAAAACGGAAGCGCTATAAGTAGTAAGAAGGGGCGGAGTGGCGAAGAGACTAAAGCGCCCAAACAAAAGGCAGAGGGGCGCCCGGAAGTGAGTGAGATGAGCATGATACATGTGCTGGTAAAGAAAGAAGAGTGATGAAAACAGCGTGGATACATACAAAAACACATTGTTCAACACACAAACTGAGGGATGAATTCACAGGATAAATTTCAAGGACTAGAATATGTGACATGCGCACTGGCCACCAAACTGACTGCACATAATGAGATACATAGACAAATTCCAACAAGTGGTATATCTAACAAGACAGAATGTATGACTAAGTTGCTGTAGTGCCGTAACTAACTGAGCACACTCCATTTTAAGTTATTAGCAGTCCAAACAATTAAAATAAGGAATATCACATCATGGTGGAGTAAGTATAACAAAAGACACAATTGCCAAGATAAAGAAAGTACAATTGTCACATAGCAGTTAAGGGTACAATAAGGTACGGTACACTTAAAGGACTGGGTAGAATGGGTCAAGCGTAGGGAAGGTGTGCATGCTGGAGGAATGAGGGAAGGTAATGTAAATCTAGTGGTTCATTATCGAAAGTAATTAGTAATGAAATAACTAATTAGAATATGGGTCATACCAAATCGTGTGGCATATAATACTGCATTTGCATTCATTGGTACTTCTGGTTTAATGTCCATTTTATACATCTATTGGTCCTTGTGATCGAGTGTCCATCATGGATCACCGGAGTAGCTGGTCATACAGGTGAGAAAGGGGGACACCTGCTGACATTCTTTCCTAGGTTTCAGATTCTCATTTGTTTTCCTCCAACCCCAGCACACACAAGGACTCTGATTTCTACTGTGAGTCACATGAACCCTTTAACATAATGACGTCCCCGTTTCTCGCCTGTTTGGAAGCTTGACCTTCTTCTTGCACTAGACACTACTATAGAGTCTGTGGTTAACTGACCTCTAATAAATAGATCTGAGGGTGCAGCTTTATACTTTTTGCATTACATCTAGGATCGGCTCTAGTGGAGAGATCGATTAAAAAGTGAAACACTTTGGTGAAGGATGTCTTGATTTAGGTGCAGCTGTGGTAGGATCCAAAATAGTATGTTTTTGTTTCGGTACTGAAACGCATGGTCGAGGAATTGTGAACCCAGAGGTCGGTGAAGTGGAGGTCCCTGCTGTAGACTGGACTTTCGGAGCCCGGCCCAAAGGCGGGGCTTACAAGATAGTTTTTCGGTGCGTGTCATGGCTTTTTTTGCAGTAGCAGACCTTAAGCAGTCTTTCCGGACAGAGTGGATGTTTTGAGCTTTGGATTAGGGGTAAAAGTACTCACTGGCTGATGTTCTATGGTGGCTGGAGGGTGGCTGAGTCCTGGAAAGGAATTGGAGTCTGAATCGTGAATTAATAATTCTTCTTGTGCTGCAGATGCTTCCTCGTCTGCCTCTTGCATTGACCGAAAATGTCTGGTACATCGTCCGTTTGTTACGTCTCTTGGTGTTGAGCACGTCGATCTCAAAGATTCATTATTGATAGAAATGATACGATGAGAGGCATAGGTTGCAAATGGAGTGTTGGTCGATATGAGAATGCTGTCAAGTGGAGATCTACTAGAGAACCAAAGAGAGCCGAAAGAATCTCGAACCAGAGTGCAGGAGATTACATCCTAACCCGTCGGCAGCAGTATCACCAACAGGAGGAGTCACACAGCCTCCAGACTCAAAGAAAACTTCTTGGAATAAAAACAACTTGTAATCATCTGAGCCCAACACTAGATGGCGGACCTATGCAAAGCATGTGCATCTACAGCAAACTTGCCTCGAACATGTAATTTATGTATCTGGTTTTCATGCTACAACATTATTTTGAATGATGTTCAATGTATGGATCTATGTTGTTTCATAGAGTCTGAATTTATCTACGAACAAACCGATTGCTTCAAAGTCATATGTGTAATTCTCATCTAAAATGTACAATAATATATGAAGGCTCATTATTGGAAGATATTTTATTAGTCACACTCTATTTTTAACCCCAATAATGTAGTGGACGACCTACTGATGTCCAATGCACTACCCCTGTCATGTGGTGGAAAACAATCAGTCATTGACTAGGTGGGCGCGGGGGAACATTGGGTACTTGCACAAGAGGCTTTCACAAATGGAACCATTTGGACCTATGCAGAATTGCTTCCATTTCAGTACCACTTCTCACCCCCCACTGATGTCAGTGTGCCATACAGTGAACTGACGTTACTGATATTACTGGAGAATACCACAAAGAGCAGGTGAGTGCGCTCTGTATGCGTACAGTGGGAATTTGTGCCCCATGGTTGCTAATTTGTCATAATTCAGTTAAATGATTTAATCTACCCTTGAGAATTACAAATGTCATAAGATTTTAACACTATTTATAATGTCTCATATTTCTGAGATGCAAGAAGCAGCATATCTGGCATCCAGTAACATTTTGGAAAACAGCAGATTTCTTAGTTTTGTTTTCTAACCTTCACTTACCAGTGTGTACCTCATCTTTTAGGACAGCAAAAATCAACAGATGTTTTAGGGGCCTTCTAAAAAGGGTTCCCCACAATAATGCTTTTCTCACCTAACAACATAGTGCTGCTGATATTTTCTGAACAGCTAGACTGGAGATGACTCTAGGGTAAGGAAAGTTTAGACACTGACTTGCTCTATGTTGGCTATAGTTTTCTGGCATTGTGTCACCCACCTCCAAAGAGAGAAAGTTACTTACCGATGGTAATGCTCTTTCCGGTTGAATCTTTAACTACAGATTACCCACTTTTAGATTATTCCTAGGAGCTAAAGTGGACCTGAGCATTGCTTCTGCATGCGGGTGGGCGGTGCCATGTGGCACTACGTTCATTTCACTCCATTCAAAAGTGATGCTAGAGCCTCTCCTGCATCTGAACATCAGTTTCTTTCATGACACTGTCCATGACCTTGGACATGAAGCACAAAAATAATCAGAGATACCAGTGTGCAGATCTCAAAATTTGGAACATTTTAGATGGACAAAGATACCATTCCACAGAATGGGGAGAGAAGGAAAGTGGTGCAGAATCTGCAGTTAGATAGAGTATCCGCCAGTTAGATTCTGACTGATATTTCTAACCGCAGATTCCTCACCTTAAGAGTGGATGCCAAAGTAGTATTAACCAAGGTGTGGGTTTGTGAAATGGCTCGGTCCTGCAGGACCAAACGGGCGAAATGCCCTTCCTATAGGACCCCACTGTCAAGGCAGTAGTGCTTCATGAACATGTGCACCGATGCACACATCGCAGCCTGACGGATATAATGTTGGGAGAGTGATGGTTTGCCTGACGTGAAAGGAGTCAACCTTTGGCAAATAAGGCCATCCTGGTCCTCAACACCACTTTATCTGGAATAAAGGTGGTGTAAGGCGGCTGCACTGAGAGAGCTGGAAGTTCACTCATGCGATGAGCCGAAGTTACCGCAACCAATAATCCGGAATTCAGGGCACATCTATGCACTGGTTTGAAGGGAGTGCATGTAAGGAAAGGTAGGACTACATAAAGTGTCCACTGTGGAATCACAAAGGGTCTGGTGTGCGACTTATATGTCATACCTTTTATAAATCTCCTCACAACAGGTGTTATGAACAGGACCATTATTCTGACAAAAACAAAATTGCCACAAGGGCCAGCAAATTAAATTTAATGGTGCTTACTACAAGTCCCTGCTCAACCAGATAAAACAAACAGGATTTCAGAAAGTTTGACTGCAACAGATCTATATTGTGGATGCCACACCAGGCCACAAACTTGTCCCATCGCCCAGCATAGGAATACTTTGTAGAGAGACAGCTGTAAATGCTAGTGTGTGCAGGAGTGTGGTAAGAATCGTCCTGAGGCGGAAAGCCGGGACCTTTTTAAAACAGATACGCTGTACTTGCTAGCACTTTTAAAATTGTATGTTAATAGTGCTTTTATCATCTTAAACATATTGCGGACTGATTTTATAGTTTGCAAAAAATATTGTGTCTAAAATTACCGCGTTTGACTCGCCGCCGCCTCCAAAAGCATTGGTGTGCCGGTGATTTGAAGCTCCCCCTGCTATCCCCCCCACAGCAGAGTAAACGCTGCTGGGGCCCCCGCCATCTTAGGTGAGGGCACGAGAAGGGCGAGCTGACGAGTGCTCCGCCCCTCCCACCCTCCCGCTATCGCCAGTACAAAAGCCCCATTCACACTCCCCCTCTGAATGCTAGTGTGTGCAGGAGTGTGTTAAGAATCGTCCTGAGGCGGAAAGCCGGGACCTTTTTAAAACAGAAACGCTGTACTTGCTAGCACTTTTAAAATTGTATGTTAATAGTGCTTTTATCATCTTAAACATTTTGCTGACTGATTTTATAGTTTGCAAAAAATATTGTGTCTAAAATTACCGCGCTTGACTCGCCGCCGCCTCCAAAAGCATTGGTGTGCCGGTGATTTGAAGAGCCCCCTGCTATCCCCCCCACAGCCGAGTAAACGCTGCTGGGGCCCCCGCCATCTTAGGTGAGGGCACGAGAAGGGAGAGCTGACGAGTGCTCGGCCCCTCCCACCCTCCCGCTATCGCCAGTACAAAATGGAGCCTCTGCACCGGAAGCGCAGCGGACGGGCGCAGCGGGCGCGCCGCCAGCGCGCTGAAGGCGCGCCAAAGGCAAACCCGTCTGCGCCCGTCCGCGACAGGCCGGGGCACGGGGCCAGAACCCCTGGCCCTACCGCTAGTCATCTAGATCAACGGAGGAACGGCGTCATTACATACTCAGGCAGCGCCTTAAGGCAACTAAACACCACTGGCACATCGCACTATGACTCGTGTGCACTACTGGGCCCTTTGAACATCATAAGACCAGTTAGTTGTCGAAATTGCCACTGGAGGAGTGACCCTTGGCACTACCCGATTAATCTTACTACCCACAACTTGGTCTTAAAATGTATTCTGCTAAATGTAAGGTCCCTTCCCAAACACGCCATCGAAATCTGGGACATTCTTGAAAGCGACCAACCAGACCTAGCCTTTATCACAGAGACATGGCTGGACAACCATAGTACCCCGGACATCGCAACAGCCCTCCCTGACAACTATAAAATACTCAACCTGAATAGGGAGAAAAAGAAGGGAGGTGGAGTAGCCTTACTGTTTAAAAACTCCCTCACATGCAGACAGGAGGTAATTACCCAAGACAGCAGCCATGAAGCTATGGCTTTTTCAGTATCCATCAACACCACCATCCTATTCGGCTGGGCCATAATCTATAACCCTCCTGCCTGCACCTCTGACTTCAACACCCAACTCCTATCACAAGTCATGCCAATAGGCCTTCAGAATAAAAATATACTGCTCATAGGAGACTTTAACATCCACTATGAAGACAGTAACAACCCCCTCACAAGGCAACTGACCGAGAATATGGAGATCCTACAGCTGCACCAGATAATTAACCAGCCTACACACAGGGCAGGACACATCATTGACATGTTGTTTTCCAATATCAACTCCATCTCTATCTCAGCCATAAAACCTCTATTATGGACGGACCACTCTTTGGTCGAGTTTAACTTTCAGCTTCCCACAAAAAACCCCAGGTCCTCCAACCAACTAACAACCCATAGCAGAAGCTATGCCAACTTTAAAGTGGAAACCTTTCGGAAACACTTTGTCCATCCTTCTAGAGGAGAGTCTGGTGTTGACGAAGCAACAGATAGACTTCAGAGCCATATCGCTTCGGCTCTGGAGCACTGCTCACAGCTCCGGCGCGATGCCAATCCCAGGCGCACCGTGTCCGAAAACTGGTACGGGCAAGAACTGAAGGCTCAAAAAAGGAAATGCACAATGCTCGAACACAAATGGAGGCTAACAAAAACCCAGGAGACGAGGGCTGTTTACAAAAAAGAACTCTCACAATATACTAAAGCTATCAGGAAGGCAAAAAAAAGCTTACTTTTCTTGCAGAATCTTAGAGAACAAGAACTCCTCAAAAGAGCTCTTCAAAATTGTAAAAGAGCGCTGCAGCCCTGCTAATCTCTCGTCCAATTTGACCCCCTCTCAAACAGACTGTGACAAAATGAATAACTTCTTTTGCGAAAAAATAGACAAGATCTATTCATCCTTCTCTAAAACAAAAACTAGCAGCCGGGCGGACCACGAGTCCTCCTCTCCTCAAGCCTGCTGTACTAGCTTTGGCCCGTACTCCGAAGAGGAAGTAGGCAACGCAATGCTCGAAATCAAATCTGGCTCCCCCCTGGACCCCTGCCCCCACCATATTTTCTGGCAGCTCATTCCCCTGATCTGTCCTGCAGTGACTCAGGTACTAAATCATTCATTAGATGCCGCAGAGTTCCCATCCAGCTGGAAGATTGCCACAGTCACCCCTCTTATAAAAAAAAGCTGGTTTAGATATTAACAACCCGGCCAACTATAGACCCATATCCCAACTTCCTTACCTATCAAAAGTCCTAGAGAAACTGGTCAACAGACAACTGACCAGCTTTCTCGAGGCAAACAACCTGCTGGACATCACACAGACGGGTTTCAGGGCCAATAACAGCACGGAAACAACCCTCCTGGCAGTGCTAGATCACATCAGGATGCACGTGGATCAGGGTAAGACAGTTGCCCTGATATTGTTGGATCTCTCTGCGGCGTTCGACACTGTCCCCTACCACCTGCTCCTGGAAACTCTAGCATCCTAAGGAATCAGGGAAAAAGCTCTGGGCTGGCTGCGGTCTTTCCTATCGGAAAGATCTCAATCAGTACGCATGGGTAAGTTCTCGTCCCCATGCCGGAACATCAAATACGGGGTCCCACAGGGGGCCTCACTAAGCCCAACTTTGTTTAACATTTTTGTTTCATCCCTGGCGGGAATAGGCAGGAAGTGCGGTATGGAAATCTGTTCCTATGCCGACGACACCCAACTCACTGTCATCCTGGATGAAAAAAACAATCCCAAAGAAAGGCTACTTAACTGTCTTGCTGAATTGGCCGAATGGATGCACCAGCACTGTCTAAAGCTCAATGCAGATAAATCCGAGATACTTTTGTTCGGAAGCCACACCCAGCTGTGGGATGACAGCTGGTGGCCAAAAGAACTGGGCATTCCACCTACCCCATCACAAACAGCAAGAAACCTTGGAATAACTATAGATACCGCCTTATCCATGAAGACTCATGTAGCTGCCATATGCGGAAAAGGTTTTGCAATCCTAAAAATGCTTAAGAGAGTCTTCCCCTGGATTCCAATGGAGTGTAGAAAGATCCTGGTCCAGTCACTCTTGATGAGTAGGCTGGACTATGGAAACTCCCTGTTTGTAGGCTTGGCCGAGTATCTTTTTACCAAACTCCAAATGGTGGAGAACGCTGCAGCCAAGGCCATCTGCATGAAAAGGAAATACGACTCGGCCAAGAGCTGTTTGCGTTACCTCCATTGGCTCCCAATGAAGCAGAGAGCATCTTTTAAAATGATGTGCATTGCTCATAGAGCACTGCACAAAACTGGTCCCCTCATCCTTAGAAATAGGATTCAGTTCTATGCTCCCACTCGGAACCTCCGCTCCCAATTCTTGGCTCGTGCAAAAACCTGCCGGGTAAAGAGAGCGAGGATGGGAGAGAGCGCTTTCTCCCATATAGCTGCTGCCAAATGGAACGAACTACCCACAGCCCTCCGACTTACAGAATGCCACCTGGCATTTAGGAAACAGCTAAAATCCTTTCTCTTCCCCCATCCTGAATAATTAAAAGGAGCCCTCACCCACGTCACATGCACACTAGCTAGCATAGCGCCGTGATATCCTACCCTGGATGTTTGTTAGCGCTCTACAAGAAACTAAATTAAATTAAATTAAATTAGGATGACAGCCAAAACTTAGCAAGAGGAAAATTGGACGCAGTCAACCTCTGCTGCTCAATCCCCATGCACGGACGTGCAGATGGCAGGATTTCAGGTGCAGGACCTCCGCACTGCTGCTGAAACATGAGATCTTCTAAAGCAGTAGCCTTATCCAAGGATAGATGCTCATGGCCTTACATTCCAGCTACCACACTGTCCTTGCCCAGTCAGGAGCCACTAGGATGACTTGGGCACAGTAATTCCTTATCTTCTTCAGAACCTGAGGCAGGAGAGGTAGTGGCAGTAAGGCTACAGGAGTTCTGTACTCCACTCTATCCAATAAGTCTCAGAGTGTGCACCTTCTTGGAAACTCTAGTGTGCAAAAGTTTTGACATTCCACTTTTTTCGGTATCGCGCCTAGCGTTGCAGTGCGCAGCGAGAGACCTCTTGGAGGGGGTTTGAAAACTGACCTAGGAATTGCACGCGTGTGCTTTTCCTTTTGGGCCACGCTATTGGCCTTTGCATGCGTCTTTTTAACAAAGACAGCACGCAACTGGCCAAAGACTGGAGCATTGCTCCGCCCATGGCCTATTGGTGTCTGTTACCCGCACCGTCGGCATGTGGTTTCAATTATCGTGCCCAGACACGGATGCGATAATTGAAACCACTTGCGTTCTTGTTTGTTGCTTCTGGCTACCTACTCCTACTCTGAAATATAAAAGAAAACAGCTATTGAAATACTTGAATACAGATATGGAGCAGGCCAGGAATCTTGTAGATGCTCCTCCCCCTTGCCCCCAACCCCACTACTCCCGACCAAGGAATAGGATGGACCCTTAAGACGGACATGTAAATTTATATTACAGAACATTTGCATTTGTTATGGTATGTGACTAAGTCTAATATAGAAGCTGATTTCGGCATCACACAATAAAAGGAATATTTCCTATTTGTTGACTAAACAGTAATAGCATTACTTTTTCTTTGACACAATTGCAAATGATATTAGGTGACAAATCTGACATTAGGCAAAAGAGTTTTAGTCTCGAGGTCAGCCTTGTGTCGTATCTGTTGTGATGATGTGTTTATTAAACTCGGTGTCATACATTTATCTTATCCAAAGTTGGTGGTCACAGCAGCCCTGGCTAACCAGGTTGCTGCTGTAACTCTCCCCCGCTATATCGTATCTGAATTTGTCTGCTGAATATATTATTCATTGACCACCACGTCACCTTGTGCAATCCTCGCATGCAACACTGTTGCCGCACCCCCTGCTCCCCAGACCCAACCGGCTCACCAACAACAAGGTTCTTGGGCCGTGTCCCAAACTGAGATGTTGCGCATCTTATGCAGCAAACACCACACACCCTGCCCCGATGCCACTACTTCCATCATCTTCTTCACACCTGACTCGAAGAAGCCTCAGCCAGGTAAAAGCATCTTCCAACCAGCACGTGGCACCGCTTGAAAACTCAGGATTCTAAGACAGTTTACCAGGCATTCAATACGGGTGCGCAGTACTGATGCCTCTCACTAACACCCGTGCTCTATGCAATAAGGTTATTACAGTTGTGCATCAGCATCCTTCTGTGCAGAGTGCACTGTACTGATGCCTCTAGTCAATTCCCCTGCTCTATGCAATCAGTTTATTACAGTTGTGCGCAGCATCCTTCTGTGCTACTTCAGCGAATCCTCGTGTTACTTACAGATTTTTGAAAAGGCGCTGCACCTGCACGTCACCTAGACCACTACTAAGAGCAGAAGTTGCCTTTTTGAACTTAACTGCAAAACTGGCGTGAACAGCGTATTGCAGTTCTCTTGCAGGGCGCCCGCTTTCCGCAGAGGCTGCAGGACAGCAGGCAGGGCGGGAGAGGCAGCGACCCGCTCTGCAGACCCCGCACAGGCATTCTGAATTATTATTAGAGAAATCTGCGGCACCCCTTTTCTCCTCTCATCACCACATCCCACGAATATCACAGACTGCACTGCTGACGGGGTAAGGACTGCCTGCTATCACTGGGCGAACCTGCCACAGCAGGCTGTGATGTGCAGCCAATGAGGCTACAACTTATGGGACAACTCTGATCCAGTCTGCTACAATCTGCCTGTGCTGTACAGCCAAAGAGACTGCAGTCAGTGCTGGTCAGTCTGCTGTGAAGTAACTGCAGCGATGAGGAGGCTGAAGGCCTCCCTACTCTGAAGTAAACATGCTGCAGCGATGAGCAGGCTGCAGGCCTGCCTGCTGTGAAAAGAAACAAGCATTGGCATAGCTAATAGGTCTGGCTTTTGGGACCTTATAAGTATTTTCCTTTTTTGTTGTCCGGTCTCTACTCGTGTGTGTTATCTTTACTTCCAGCAGAAGGTTCCTAGCAGAATCATTAACCAGTGCTTCATGGTGGATGCTCGTTCTGCACATGGTTTGTGTGGTTATTTTTTGTTTATTTAAACTTTTAGAGGCTTTGCTCTAAGTAACTTAAATTTGTTTTTGGGGTTGTCGTCACTCCTCGCCCCTACCCCTCTGTGTTCACAATTCCTCCTGGTCGTCCCGACGGCGCAGTTTCCAGGTGCTCCTGCTGGGTGGATATATATATTTATGTGAGCAAGGCCACCCAGTTGGCCGAATACTTTTTGTATGGATACATAAATACATTACTGCGGCCGGCAGTAGCAGAAATCAAGGAGTCTGTCTCTCTTTTGGTGACTGAACGCACCTGAGTGGTAACTGGATATGGATATATATATATATACATATATATATATTACCATCCGGGTATGAATTGCTGCCGGACAATAGTATATTGTTTTGTAGGATTTCGTTTTGATAGCATTTCTTATCTGTGACAGGCCTGTGAAATGCTCTGATTCACAGTGCACTGCTGATGCACTTAAGAGTGCGCGTTCATAGTGTGTGAACTCGAGTTTCCCTACTTTATTTTTCCTTGCAATATTATATAGCGCAAACTCGACAACATGGCATGAGCACAACTTACATTACAGAAGAACACATTCATTTGTGGTAGGCACGGGGAGACAAAGCGATTTGCCTGGAATCACAGGATGTTGAGCTGATGCCGAGATTCGAACATAGCTCCCCAGATCTAAAGTTCGCAATTCTAGAACTTGTGGCGGGAGGTGTGTCTAAAAGTGTATGTCGGTGCTGGCCATCAATGAGAGAGACCTGTGCATTTTTCAAATCGGTGGTGAAAAAATATGAGTATGTTGCTGGAGATGTGGGCCACCGTGCCACCAATGTACTTACCGGGGGAGGGTAAACACCCATTATTCCGCAACTTTCTTTCCGTATACCATCACTCCGCATACTTTCATTACGAAAGTACCATGACTCGGCAATGCCATTATAACGCGTGGCATTACATTTTATATGCTTTTACCACGCATACATTTACAACGAAATTTGTTGTAAATGCATGAATGGTAAAAGCATGTGTTTTTTTCAAATGTTTGGATAAGGTAAGTATGGGTAGAGGGGTATATGTTTTGGGGTATTGAGGTATATGTTTCGGGGTGTTTGGGTATTTTAAGGGTTCAGATATAGTTTTGGGTTGTGGGGTACATGGGTAGCTTTAAAGTTTAGGGATAGGTATGGATTTTGGGGTACAGGGGTAGTTTTAGGGTTCAGGGCTGGGTTTTGGGGTATAGGGGTATTTTTAGGGTTCAGGGGTAGGTTTGGGTTTTGGGGTACAGGGGTATTTTAAGGGTTCAGGGCTACGTTTGAGTTTTGGGGTACAGGGGTAATTTAAGGGTTCAGGGCTAGGTTTGGGTTTTGAGGTACAGGGGTATTTTAGGGTTCAGGGGTAGGTTTGAGTTTCGGGGTACATGGTTATTTTTATGGTTCAGGGCTAGGTTTGGGTTTTGGGGTACAGGGGTATTTTAAGGGTTCTGGGCTAGGTTTGGGTTTTGAGGTACAGGGGTATTTTAGGGTTCAGGGGTAGGTTTGGGTTTTGGGGTACAGGGGTATTTTAGGGTTCAGGGCTAGGTTTGGGTTTTGGGGTACAGGGGTATTTTTAGGGTTCAGGGGTAGGTTTGGGTTTTGAGGTACATGGGTATTTATAGTGTTCAGGGCTAGGTTTGGGTTTTGGGGTACAGGGGTATTTTTAGGGTTTAGGGATAGGTTTGGGTTTTGGGGTACAGGGTATATTTATAGGGTTAAGATGGGTTAGTTTTTAAGGGTGTTGGGGTATTTTAAGGAGTAAGGGTAGGTTATGATTATGGGGTGCAGGGGTATTTAAAGGGAGCAGGGTGGACACCCAGAGCTGGAATGTACAGAACCTGGGAAGAAAAACCAATGAAATATTGGGCACACCGCTCGCTTTTTCCCCGTAATCCCACGATCGCACACTCCCACGCCCCCGGCACATGCCCACTGCACACGATATTTATTTATTTATTTATTTAATTTGTATGGCGCGTTATAACCACAGGGGTCTCTAAGCGCGGTCTGACCAGATTCACATGATAGATGTTAATATGAGACATGGCATGAAGGGGAGAACGTACCACATACCCCCAGCGTTTGTCACGCCCCCAGCACATGCCCACAGCACAACGCAGACACGCCCACAAGGGACTACTTTGCTGGCACGGTTCTTTTACCTTTTAAATGTAGACGGTGGGCGTCTGCACAGCCTATTTCCATCTGCTGCGACTGCCCTTTCCAACGCTGTATTGGGTGTTGTGATTGGTGCTGTGGTTCCTGAGATTACCCGCCTCAAAGGTTTGGGCTCTCTCTTTATTATATTAGTATAGATATAGATAGATAAATATAGATATATATACATACACACTGAAAAAACCATAGGTTTTAGGAATGTTATAGTTAGCTGGACATTTCCCTCATACAAAACCATTGAACTTCCTCTGTTATAGTTAGTTGTACTAACTAACTCTCACGCCCACAATCCACTGGTTATGATGTCACATATTACATCATTCATGACATGGTCAGTGACATCACTAATGACATCTCAAATTGTAGTGTAGTTCCTAGTTTCCCACTAGGCCCTGCGCATTGGAATAACATAAACAGTAGTATCGACGTGGAACGGCGGATATTCCAGGCCTCCACTGACTATGCTAAACTTAATTGGGTTGTGTTACCAACTAGCTCAGAGGTCACTGGAAACTTTCTTCTCTGCATAGGAAGTGATCAGCTTCCTTGGCACAGACAAGAAGGGATTCAGTTTTCCAACAACCGTGCAACATGACAACTTTGCTCCTCAGATCAAGAGTCGATCTCTAGGGTCGTGTGAAACAATAGACACAGATTTCACTCAGTCAGTCTAGTGCAGTTTACTTTCACAGTATGTAGAGAATAGAGAGACGGGCGTGTATCAATAAAGGTTAACATTTATTGAACAGTCTTTCTTCTCATACAAGAGAAATGTATTGCCACAATTGCAATAACTGTTATTATAAAAAGTACGTACAGTAAGATAAGTATTGCGAAATAGAACTGTAAAAGCATTGATATGGTTTCTTAGCCATACAATGGTTTAAAAGTAATAAAACATATATACAGTCATATATACATTAGGCTAACATACTCAACTGGTGCTTCTAACTAAGCCTACCCCAGTGTGCCTGACCTAAGCCTAACACGTGAGAAGGGGGAGTAAGTAAGTAGCTTAAGTTAAGTTGGTTTTGCCAAGGTTTGTTTCAAGAATTCTCGTCTAAGGGTTTAGTCAACACCATACCTCTGAATAGAATGATGGAGGATTGGTATCTCCTTCAGGGGTCTCTCTCGATATCCCAGTCACCTGCGAGGGTAAACTGGAAGCGCCGGGACTGGATTTCTCTGCACGAGAAAGGCAGCGGCTTCTCTCAGCGCGTCGAGGAAGGAGGGGTGACAGCGTCTGCGGGCAGCTGGGCTGGATGTCTTCGCAGAGGACGGCTGCACGGCTCCTCAAGCGTACTGCACCATAGGTCGCGCTGTAGCGGCGATAATGGTAATCAGTAGCTTCACCACCACAGGATAGCAGGCTGCAGCGACAGAGTGCTAGTTTTTACCAACACGGGGTCATGCAGGCAGCTGGCATCAGCAACATGTTCGCTCATTGCTTAAGGCAACGTTGGTAATATTTATACCTGACAGGTGCCGGGTTTGACGCAAGTTTGCTGGACATAAGACGTCAATTAAAGATGTCACTAGGAAGTGATAGTTATCAGTTGCTCATTAGAGTTCCATTACTAATCAAAACATAGCAAGCGGGGATTTCCAGGTTTGCTAAGTTTTTATCTTGTTGAAGAACTCGGAGTGTTATCTAGGAATATCAGATAGTGACTGCTGCTCTGTCATTGCACTAATTGGTCGCAAAGGAAGTAGCAGAGAGTCATGCTGGAATGTGGTTCTGTGGCTCTGCTCGTGTGAGGCCAGAGATGACTTTACAGAAAATCGCACTTGAACGGTTATGCCAATATAGGGAATAAATGGATTTATAGCCGAATAGGGGCATAAGGTCACAGTATCGATCAGGAACCTAGATAAGCACATGACAAAATGACATCATCCACGTGACAATCAGATACACCTCATCATACACTACTATAATCTTTCATCAGTCACTGTAAATTATATACAACAAATGTCACATACACAGCCTTTTATTATTCTAGTTTGTTAGACACGTACCATTGAGTGATATATCTGCTCATCAGCACATCCATATACATATTCACTCACCCAAACAAGTATTACAACATGTAGTCTTAACATCATACCTACTGAATCAACTATTGACACATCTTTGGGCAGTCATAAACCCCCCACGAACCATACACAGATTCACTCTCCCATACAAATAGTCAGTTAACTAACCAATAACTAATATAGACTTTCACGTAGCTAGTAACTAATTGGTGCAGCAGTTTACACAACAACTGAGAAAAGAATACAGATATTCACACAGTTTAGTCACTGTCCAATATATTTAGTGAGACACTATAAATTAGTCAAGTAAATAGTCAATCACACTGCTACTAAATTGTCCGTCTCGATACTTATACATCCACTCATTCTTCAATGCAGATTGCTATATATATAATACATATTTAAATATGGAACCAAACCACATTCACTGGATGATGTCATCAGTGATGTCATCAGTGACGTCTTTTGAGATGTAATCTGTGATGTCATCAGTGATATCACTGACCATCTCATGAATGATGTAATTTGTGACATCATCCCTAGTGGATTGCAGCACGAGAGTTACAGTAAGCACAACTAACTATAACAGAGGAATTTTAATGGTTTTGTATGAGTGAAATGTTCAGCTAACTATAAGATTCCTAAAACCTATGTTTATTTCAGTGAATTTGTAAGGTTTTTTAAATGCTAATTCCTAACTATAACCTGCCTGAAACCTATGTTTTTTTCAGTGAATTTCAAAGAATTTTTTAAATGATAATTCCTAACTATAACCTGCTTGAAACCTGTGGTTTTTTCAGTGAATTTAAAAGGTTTTTTAAATGACAATTTCTACTTATTATGTTGACCACTTCTCTATATTTTGACCAAAAACCAAATCTGCAATGCTACGTAAAAAATCAGGTAATAGTTCCACTTACCACTAACAAATTTACATCAACATTTAACTACTGTGAGAACGTCAAACATGTACTATGTGAATTACATCGAACTCACACCCATGTTTAAAGAGCAATATGTGTTAGAGATTGTAATTATGCACTTCCGACACCCAACAAAATCACAATACTCAGCGCCACTACCACTACTACCACTACAACCACCCCACGGACCTCTCCTTCCTACTACCTCAGAGGCAGCGCAAAACAGGACAACAAACCTTTCCAAAATAATATATCCCCTCAACAGCACACTGCTTAATCTACAGAGATGTGACAACCAAGCATGTATAAAGGAAAGAACTCGAACATCAACAATAATGTACACAAAGCTGGTGAAATACTATACACAATTCACTATAGAAATCTAAAACTTTTCAGTGTGTTGATATACTATTGATATGTGTAGTGTACTGAATAGTGGACGCAACCACATTATATAAGACACTGGGGAATATTTCGGTCATGTAGCTGTGTTCACCCCCCCCCCCTTTGAAACAGAAGCGGAGTAAGCTAGTCCAACGTAAACATCAACGTACAACTATAAATAATTAGGCCTTGCTTTATTTAAGGCAGAGACAATTGTACTGTGTTCTCAGATTCTGTGACAAAATAGCATGCTTCGATCTTTGTGTCGAATACTGCCTTAAGTCTACACTGCGAACAACAGGGTTCACAACTTGAATTCAGCTTTCCATCTACACTACGGACAGCATTCAAGATATCCTTGATTTATGTAAGGCAAAGATTATTTTCTTAAAGGATGCCACAAAAAACATTCCTCAATGACTGTAGTGAGTTCTGTTTTCAAATGTACACTGCGATCAAAAGAGTTTACTGCTTGATACCAGTGGCGCAAAAGCACTACAGACAACATGAAATTCAGTCTCGATTTATTTAGGGCAGAAAAATAGTACTGTGTCGTCAGATTTTGTTAAAGTATGCAACAAAAAAAAGCATTCCTCGATGTGTGTGTCAACTACAGCCTTCGATGTACTCTGCGGACAACTTGAAGTCACCTTAGCATGCATACTACGGACAATAAGGAATTCAACCTTGATTAATTTAATGCAGAGACAATTAATTGTATTGTATGTGTTCTGATTTTTGCAGATAGAATGACGATTGTACATCACGCATTCCAGTAAACAAGAGACATTATACCACTGCGACCCCCCCAAACCACAAATCATCACAGGGCACGCTGACTTCTTTCGGTACCACTAAATCACTGCACCACAAGTCATTTCCCCATAGCCTTATTAAAGCAGAATTCCCTAGACAAAAACATTGCTCCCAGTACAGCCCCCCTGCATTACGCATTATCGCAGGGTACGTACAAGCTCAGCGCCAAAGATACTACTAACTCAGTGCACCATAAATCATCGGAAAGAAGAGTGAACAGTTTTATGTCAGCAATGAGGCATACTATCACTTTTAAGTGGAATTCATGCAGAATCCAATCGACAAAAGACATTACTCCAATTACTGTCCCCCTCCCCCCAGACCATGCATCATCGCAGAATATGTACACGCTAACCACCAAATATATTAGTAACTAGGTGCACCAAAATTCATTATCACGTGGCCTTACTAAGGCACCATTCACAACACAAAAAACATTACTATCAGTACAGCCTGCCCGGACCACGCATCATCGCAGGCTCCAGAGAACCTTCTTGTTTTAGATACCACTAACTCAGTGTAAACCAAAGTAAGTATAACACCTATCAAACCCTTCACAATATCCCTTTATTATCCTTCCTTGAAAAACTTATTTTATATCACTTATACATTTAGTTGAATATTAAAATGCACGCTGCATACATGTTCGATCTTCTACTTCCACTATGATTGCTGATGATGCACTCCACCCTAAGATCTACACTGCAGACAGAAGGGTATAGAACTTGGATTTACCTTTGCATCTACACTAAAGACAGTAGGAAATTCAACCTTGATTTATTTAATGCAGAGAGAACTATACTGTATGTATTCAGATTTTTTGTGAAAATAAGTGAAAAAAAACATTGTTCTACAACTGTACTGACTACTAGCTTCTATGTACACTGTGCACAGTAGGGTTCTCAACTTGAATTTACCTTTTCATCTACACTACAGACAGTATTACATTAGG
Organism: Lissotriton vulgaris; assembly: GCF_964263255.1. Lineage (NCBI taxonomy): Eukaryota > Metazoa > Chordata > Amphibia > Caudata > Salamandridae > Lissotriton > Lissotriton vulgaris. The sequence continues at coordinate 257,464,346 of NC_141691.1, forward strand.
CCTCGATTTATTTAAAGAAGAGAATAAAATAGTGCTGTAGCACTGCTGCACAAGTTACTACTTGTGTAACAATATATCTGTAAGAGACATTAGTTAGTGATAGATTCCTTACCTTAGAATATCCCCAGGCGTCAGACTGGATCCAGAAACTTTTGCGTAGCAATACCCCTGCGCGTCGGTAGGCGTCGTCCGCGGCTCTGTGTCCGTCGTTAGCACCGGAATGACGTCGCCAGAGTACGTAGACGCCGCCCTCGCGCGCCGACGTCAGTTCTTATACACAGCTTTTCCGTGCCAGATACGCAGAGCCATGATAGAACCAACACTGGTGCCTTGAAACTAGGGCCCTGAAAGGGGATGACCTTAACCCTAGATATCGGTTCGCAGAAAAAGGAGGATGGGTGGGTCGGTAAGGAATCTATCACTAACTAATGTCTCTTACAGATATATTGTTACACAAGTAGCAACTTGTGCATCTGAAAGAGACATATTAGTGATAGATTCCTTACCTTTGAATAGATACCCCAGCAATACCAACCCCGGTGGTGGGTCTGCGAACCAATAATCACACCAGAAAGTCCTGGAGGACGGAATGGCCAAAGAAGCCATCCTTCCGGACTTGGCTGTCCAGGCAGTAGTGTCTTGCGAACGTGTGCAGCGAGGCCCACGTAGCTGCCTGACAAATGTCCTGCAAGGGGACTCCTCGGCCCAGGGCAGTAGTAGTCGCCGTGGCCCGAGTGGAGTGGGACCTCAGCCCAACAGGAGGTTCCTTCTTAGCCAAAGAGTAACACGCTTGGATGCACAACATGATCCACCAAGAGATAGTCCGCTTGTGCACCGCCTGTCCTTTCTTAGCACCCACGTAACCAACTAAGAGTTGGTCATCCACCCGGAACTGGCGTGTGCGATACAGATAGTAAAAGAGTGCACGTTTTGGGTCCAGACGGTGGAGCCTCTCTTCCTCTTTCGAGGGATGCGGAGGCGGAAAGAAGGTGGGCAAGGTGATGGACTGCCCGATGTGGAAGGCTGTGACTACCTTGGGCAGGAAAGAGGTTTTTGTCCTCAACACAACCTTGTCCGGACGGACAGAAAGGAAAGGAGGTTTAGAGGAAAGAGCCTGGAGCTCACTCAATCTCCTGGCAGAGGTGATGGCAACCAGGAAAGCAGTCTTATGTGTAAGAAGACTGAGAGGACAGTTATGAAGGCGCTCAAAGGGAGCACACATCAAGTAAGTTAGAACCAGGTTCAAGTCCCACTGGGGTATCACGAAAGGAACAGGAGGGAACATATGAGTGATGCCCTTTAAGAATCTGCTTACAATGGGGAACTTGAACAAAGAATGCTGATCAGGTAGCCTTAGGAAGGCTGAAAGGGCAGAAAGGTAGCCCTTAATAGTGCCCAGAGCAGAGCCCTGCTGGGCAAGAGAAAGAAGGAAGAGGAGAACCTCAGAAAGAAGGGCATTGAGAGGATCCACAGCCTTTGCTGTGCACCATGCCACAAATCTGTTCCACCTGCAGGCGTATACCGACTTTGTGGAGGGACGCCTGGCTGCCAGAATGACATTACAGACTTCAGGAGGCAAGTCAAATGGCCTCAACTGTCGCCGCTCAATCTCCAAGCATGGAGGTGGAGACTGGACAGGTTTGGGTGGAGGACCGTCCCCTGCTGCTGCGACAGATGGTCCTCCTGAAGAGGCAGACGAATCGGGGGATTGACTAACATACTGAGTAGCTCGGGATACCAGTGCCTTTGCGCCCAGTCCGGAGACACAAGGATGACTTGGGCCCGGTCGCGCTTGATTTTCTTCAGCACTCTGGGCAGAAGTGGTATAGGCGGAAAGGCGTACAACAGACCACAACTCCACTCCCGACGAAAAGCGTCCCTGAGCAAGTGCGCCTTGGAAATTCCAATGCGCAGAACTGATGACATTACGGGTTCTCTTCGGTGGTGAATAGATCTAACCAAGGCTCTCCCTACTGCAGAAAAAGGCCTTACGCCACGTCCGAGTTCAGACGCCATTCGTGATCCATCATAAACCTTTGGCTGAGCTTGTCCGCCCTGGTGTTCAGAGAACCTGCCAGGTATTGAACCACCAGGGTCACGCCCTGATGTTCCAGCCACTGCCAGAGGCGCAAAGCCTCATTGGCAAAGGGCCCACGCCCCACCCCACCCGCCCTGTTTGTTGCAGTACGACATGGCGGTGGTGTTGTCCGTGAACACCTGCACTACACTCCCCCGGACGGAGGGGAGGAATGCCTTCAGTGCTAGACAAATCGCCCGCAGCTCCAGAAGGTTGATATGGAGCCAGGACTCCGCCAGAGACCAGAGGCCTCTGATCTCTGCCTCTCCCATGTGGCCTCCCCAGCCTTGGAGGGACGCGTCCGTCACAACTACGTGCTCCGGTTGGGGAAGTGAGAGGGATCTTCCACTGACCCAATCGCGATCCGTGAGCCACCACTGCAGCTGTCTCGCAGTGCCCTTCGAGATCATGACATGGTCGGACAGGTTGCCCTGATGCTGGGCCCACTGAAACTTCAGGTCCCACTGCAGAGCCCGCATCTGCCACCTGGCGTTATGCACCAGAAGGATGCAGGAGGCCATTAGCCCCAGAACCCGCAGCGTCATCCTGACCGAGACCCGGGATAAAGGCTGAAAGAGTGGAATCAGAGCCTGAATATCCCGGACCCGCTGTTCGGGAGGATAAACCCGAAACTGCGCCGAGTCGAGAACCGCTCCGATGAAGAGAAGCTTCTGAGAGGGGCACAGGTGTGACTTCTGCACATTGATGGAAAAGCCCAGCTGGTGCAGGAGGTCCGCCGTTTTCTGGAGGCGGCTTACGACTGTCTGGGGCGAGCCCGCCTTCAACAACCAGTCGTCGAGGTATGGGAAGACTGAAACCCCTAACCTGTGCAGATGAGCTGCGACCACCGCCATCACTTTCGTGAACACCCGTGGGGCGCTGGTGAGGCCGAAGGGGAGCACGGTAAACTGAAAGTGCTCGTGGCCTACCGTGAACCGCAGGTAGCGCCGGTGGGCCGGCAGGACGGGGATGTGGAAATAAGCGTCCTGCAAGTCCAACGCTACCATCCAGTCTCCTGGGTCCAGGGCAGCTAAGACCTGAGCCAATGTCAGCATTTTGAACTTCTCCTTCCGGAGGAAGCTGTTGACGTTCCGTAGGTCCAAGATAGGGCGCAGGCCCCCTTTGCCCTTCTTGGGTACCAGAAAGTAGTGGGAGTAACAACCACACCCTACCTCTGGCCCAGGAACGCGCTCGAATGGCCCGCTTGGCCAAGAGGGCCGTAACTTCCCCTTGCAGAAGTTTCAAATGACCCCCCGACACGCGGTGGTATTGCAGTGACATGGCTGGAGGGGTCGCCTCGAAGAGGAGGGAGTAGCCCCTTCAGACGATTTGCAGCACCCACATGTCCGACGTGACAGTGCGCCAGTGAAAGAGGTGATGGCGAACCCTGCCCCCCACTGGCGTCACATGGGCCTGAAAGCACAGACTAGGAGCGTTTTGAGGCGGATGCTGCAGGGGAAGTTGTGGATTGATCTCGACATTGTCCCCAACCGCCGCCACGACGGTTTCCACGGCAGCCACCACGCTGTGTATTGGTCTGCGGTGCGTGGCTGGCAGCACGTGTGGGAGCGCCCCTTCCTTGGCCACGAAAGGAGCGAAAGGCACCCGTTTGCTGGCATAGGGCCGAGAGGCCCAAGGACTTCTGCGGTGCGTGGCTGGCAGCACGTGTGGGAGCGCCCCTTCCTTGGCCACGAAAGGAGCGAAAGACACCCGTTTGCTGGCGTGGGGCCGAGAGGCCCAAGGACTTGGCCGTAGCCCTGGAGTCCTTAAAACGCTCAAGCGCATGGTCTGCCTTGTCACCAAAGAGGCGAAGGCCATCAAACGGCATGTCCAGAAGAGTGGCCTGGACATCAGCTGAAAAGTTGGCGGTCCTCAACCAGGCGTGTCGTTGATCTGCCACCCTCGTTGCCATCGCTCTCCCCAGTGAGTCCGTGTTATCCAGCCCACACCGGATGGAATAGCATGCCGCACCTCGACCCACCGCAAGGGATTGGGCGAGTTTAGTCCGGGCCTCCTCCATACATAGTGGCAGCACGTACACGACCGTGTCCCACAGAGTGTGGGTGTAGCGGCCCAAGAGTCATGCAGTATTTTCACCGACCGCAGTCCCAAACTCAGGGACGAGAACACCTTCCTTCCGAATTGTTCGTACCTCTTGGATTCCCGATCGGGTGGAGCCATTGGGAACGCGGTCTGGGAAGTAGAGGCCTGGATAACCAGGCTCTCGGGGGTGGGGTGGGTGGACAAGAAGCAAGGGTCGCCCGGAGCCAGGCGGTAGCGTCTTGCCACGTTCCTATCTACAGGCTGACCTGTAGTGGGCTTGGGCCAAGGGCCAGATGTAGGTATCCCAATACCGGTCAGTAACGGCCAAAAATACCGATTTTCGGCCGTTACCAACCAGTATTTGGATACTGAGATGTAGGGCCACCTAAAATACAGAATCGGTAATGTTACCGAATCGGTAATTTTACAGATTCGGTAAAATTACAGAATCGGTAAAATTACCGAATCTGTATTTTGCGTTGTAGGTAGCACTGTAATCAGTGCTACAGGGCTTTAAGAATTTGTTATTTACCACTAACTAAAAGTTGGTGGTAAATAATGAAAAGCCTTGAAAAAGCATTTTTTTTGCTTTTCAAATGCTGCCATGTTGCAGACATACATGCCCTTAGTGCCCAAAAGAACGTCACACAAGACCTCATTAAACGGCAGTAGAGGCTCAGCCGAGCTTGCCTGCGGTTTAAGGACCTCAGTGAGGAGGTTAGTCCTCACGGCCGCGACGGGGAGCTCCAGGCCCAATGCCTTGGCCGCCCGCGTCAACACTACACTATAGGCAGCCCCCTCCTCTATAGCCACGGTTGGAGGGGAGACCAAACCAGTGTCTGGCGAGGTGTCCAGTCCACTGGCATCCCCAAGCTCACATGTCCAGTCCTGCTGAGACTGGCACTCCTGTGCCAGAGGGTCCACAGACCCCTCCCAATCTCCCTCGTCACCCATCACCTGAAATTCAGGTTCAAAGGATGGGGCCGGTTCGTGGAAATAAAAGTCTCCAAACGACGTCGAGAGCGGCGCCGGAACCAAATCGAGGGCAGGATCGGGGACGGCGGCGCCTGGGGTGACACTCTAGGGGCCGGCGTCGGTGAGGTCGACCGGCGACGACCCGGATCCGGAAGCGGATCCAGCGGGGGGACTGCGGCGCCGGGACCGAAGTCGCCGGCAGCATCGGGGCTGGAGCACACGGCGGCGCGGAGCCGAAGCACCCGACCCGCTAGGTCCCCCAGCTGGGACCGTTGGGCCCGAAGGCGCCTCGGAACCCGGCGGAGGAGGGAGAGACCTCATGGCCATGAGGTACCGCTCGACCTCAGGCGTCGCATCGTGCCCAGGGACCGGAAGGTGTGGGGCAAGCTGTGCTGCCCGCGAGTCGGAGCAGCGTGGGTGGTGTCAACCGAATCCCCGGCCGCGTCGCGCGAGCTTCGGGGTGGGTCGGAAGAGCGATGACGCCTTTCTGACATCTCATGCCTCTTACCCAAGGATCTTGATCCCGAAGACCGATGCAGACTCTCGGAGCTACGAGGGCTCCGACCCCGCGACCGGTCCCTCGACCTCCTGTGGGACCGGGACCATAAACGGCGCGGGCCGACTGCCGGGTCTCAAGTCGCTTGCAGGACCGCTCCCACCTAGCCTAGACGTCAAGGTCCGGCAGTCGGAGCAGACACGGTCGTCGTGGTCTAGGCCTAGACACGGAAGGCACCGGCAATGGGGGTCAGTAACCGACATCATTCGGCTACACTTGGAGCAGGGTTTGAACCCGGGCATCCCTACCGGCACCGTAGGAGTCGAACGACTCGAGAAAAAACCAGATCAAAAGATCAAAAAAGTTTAGTCAAAAAGTGACTAAGGGGGGGAGCTTTTCCGGATCTGCGCTAGCTGGCGCGAAAAAAAGAAGAACCGACGTCAGCGCGCGAGGGCGGCGTCTAAGTACTCCGGCGACGTCATTCCGGAGCTAACGACGCAGACGACGGACGCGGAACCGCGGACGACGCCAACCGACGCGCAGGGGTATTGCTACGCAAAAGTTTCCGGATCCAGTCTGACGCCTGGGGATATTATAAGGTTAGGAATCTATCACTAACGGGTCTCTTTCAGATAGTATGTGCAAGCACCTTCAATAGCTGCATCATGTGAACTATGATAACAAACAATGTACAAGATTGCGCCAAAATGTACCTCCATCACCAGCATTACCAAGTACCTCCAGGGTATCACCTTCTACATCGCCACCAGACATACGTCCCCAATTTGTGAAAGTTACAATGCACTGCGTGAAGAGGAATCATGTAATTAGTTATGATGAGCAATCAGTACACTTAGTTTTCACAGCAATTGATAGCCATCGATGCTAGTTCCCCCCCCCCCCTCAAAGTTCATATACTCCAGTATGCAACAGTGAATGATATCAGTGCAGCCCATTCAGACCTCGCATCATCGCAGGGTGAGCATATGATAAACACCAGACTAACCACTAACTCAGTACACCATAAATAATCGCCATGTGCCCTTGTAAAGGCAAAATTCAATAGTCAAAACACATTTTTACCAGTGCGGTCTGCCTAAACCACGCATCATCGTAGGCTCCACACAAAGCGCCCCTACGTCAGTCCACCACAACTCATGAACTCCTTACGATAGAATCTTCCGTGTATTATTTGACATACAATGCTCCTACCTTTGTACAGCAGAAGTCATAAACCGTTTATGATTAAATATCTGTATATTATATCATGATTGCTATTCTACTTCTTACCAACAACGTAATAAAATGGAGTTGAGCACACGTGCCCGTACCCAATTCAACTATCTATCTGTGTCTGTGTATTTATTGTGTTTGGAAAATGATGCTCCTCCTCCGCCCTACCACATTATATTGTGCTATAAATAGCGTATGCAACCATCTTACCTGTGACAGTTTTTGTGGGCTATTCCTCCTTTTTAATATTTTTTTTAATGCATATTTATATAGCGCAAAATCAACCTAAAACGAATACATTTTCAGGCACGTGTGCATTACGTCATTACTCTACAATAACAGGATGTGGATGCAACTCCGAGGCTCGAACACTGATTTCCAGCACCAAGTTCTACAGTGTACCTGAATAACCACATACGTATATATATATATTAGCTGCCCTTCATGTGCCAAAAACTGTAACTTAAACCTTTCACAGCCCTGTATTACTACAGCTACAACACTCCACTGAATGTACAACAAAGATTCATAATCGCAGAAATGCGTCATGTCCACCATATTTTATGTATGCAACTATGAACGAATATAGAGTCAGTGATACCCCGTACCTTGTATGTTGGTCAAGTGGTGGGACTTTACAGATATAATGATACATTTCTTTTTAAGACTCGGGTGACGTCAGCACTACAAAACGGACACCCGAATCACTTGATTTCTCATATAGCTCACGATGGGACAACGCCCATAGCTCCGGAATCATGGTTCAGAGCCTCGCGCAGCACTGGCATGCGTCAGGCCAGCCCACTCCAGTTACGCTTCCAGGAAAACACAACAAAAAAATATTGCCCAAATTTAAGTGTAGTGATTTCTTAGTTCCAGGTCTAGTTGTCAGAACGGTACACACACACTCCCTCATGGCTGGTATACACCCACACCACACCCATCCAGCACCTGCGTCACAACACTTGTGCCCCTACCAATAAAAAAGACGGGGCGCATGTGCTCCACCCCATTTTAGAGTTGCTCCCATCCCAAGCGGTGTGATGGCCCATCCTAGTGATTCAAACGCCTCATGTAGATCCGAACCACCAAGTAGGGGGGCCCACCACTACGTGTGTGGCCTCTTTGGTCACTGAGTTAGTGGTATCAGAAGCACTGAGCGGGTGAGGAACCTGCGATGATGATGGGAGCACAAGTATGTTGTTAGCCATATCAATATCAAGACTCGGCACCATATAGGAGACTTCTTAGTGGCAGATCAGGACTACATGATGCAGAAGGTGTCCTGTCCACGAAAAGGTGAGTAGTGAGGACTGGGTGCGCATTGGTGGGAGACGATGTGCTGCAGCAGACTGGATACAAAAAAGCGACGCAGCGATTTAGACAAACGCAGTCCTATATAGTGTATCAAATTACAAGTACATTTTTTTTCCAACAGCAGAAACGTTTTTATAATCGCTGAAACGTCCGGAATATAAACTATACAAATAGTTCTTTTAAATGTGAGAGGGAACGTGTGTGAAAGGCCGATGTTATTCAACTCCACATTAAGATAGTAACAATTAACAAACATAACATGTTTCTTTTACTATCTTTTAGATGTAGAGCTTCAGGGTGCATTATGTTCCAGCACATGGTGAAAAACACACTGGTGACAGAAAGTTGAGCTGCGAATACTCTTTGCAGTCACGCTCTCACTTCCTGTTTCCTTTGATAAAAAAATTACACACAAAGTTAACTTCCATTTTATTTTACAGGTTGTGTTTAACAAATTGGCGCCCCTCCCCCCCCCAACACCTCTAAAACTCAATGTTCGAGGATTCTGTGATGATGTGTGGCCATCATAACAAGGTTTGAGAAGACTGCTACAACACGTGGTGCACCCTCTTTGAATCACGCCAATGGCACAAGGTGAGCAAAAAAGCTTCTTTCCGAAACAATGACAAGTCATCTGTGAAAGGAGAGAGTGGGTAGTGTGCAGCAGCTTTACTGCGTGGGAATGTACAATTACCTCCGAGCAGTGACAATAGATAGATTATAACAGTCTGAGAGGCAAATCTACAAGCCCCTTATGCCACTTTTGTGTGTACTATACTATGACTAACTCTATATACTATATTTCAGATCACTAAACTGGAGCCAGCACATACTTGGACACACACCCAAGGCAAAAGGTGAGCTATGAGTATTTTCTCCTCTATTAACTGCTCCATCTATAACTTTCACTCTCTCACAGTTTTAATGTCGTTTTCTCTCTCTTTCTCTCTCTCCCTCTCACATCATTTCTCTTTATCTTTTAAAGTTATGAACGCGGTTGTCCACTCTGCCGTGACCAACCAAAGCTCAGTTCAAGGTGTGAACTCTGTTGGCCACAGTTTTTACAAAAGGTAAGCAGAGCGACCTAGATATACAATGCCTCCAATTAAATGCATTAGAAATGAAAGAACTTATTTACAAGCCCCTTGCACCACTTTTGCGTCACTTTCAACATGAGAAAAGTAACACAAAACTGGCACACGAGTCTTGTAAATAAGCCCTGAAGAATATTGTCCTGCATAATGACTTGATCTCTCACCTAATTCTGTTTCATCTCTGAATTATTTTAAAGACCTGTTGTTCTGTAATGTAAATCTGCATAGTATGCTCTTCCATACAGACGCCGCTTGAACACAAGCCTATAAGACAAGTGAAATGTATTAGGCACACTGCACACGTTAAAAGAAGGAAATACCTTCAACTGTTAATTCGACTTGTAATGTTTGACCTCATTTAGTCACATCGAACCAATTTTAAACACTAATTGGACTCCATATCATATTTTGTTTATTATATTGTTTTGTTAACGTTATGTTTCTAGTTATTTATTGTATTGTTATTCATAAGTTACATTTCCAGTTATTTATTGTTTTAATAAAAGTTAATTAAAAAAAAAGTATATACGTTATTTTTTTGGGGGGAGGAGGGTTAAGCGCTCCCCAATAGAAATGATATTTATAATTTGAAGTATAATTCTGAGGCTAACTCTTTACCAGACTCTATATCTATGACTAATGATTCCTATGGAAAAGTTTAAAAACTCCAGCACAGTAACTTTTTTCCATTACCAACATAGGGGCCGATTAGGATGGCGGACGGACTTTGTCCGTCCGCCATCCTGTCGTGGCAAGGGACCGTCCGACATAATGGCAGAGGTCCTGTGCACCGAATTAGGATGCACCCGCCACAGTGCTGAAAGCACCGCCTGCCGCAATGCTAAAAATGCATGTTGTGCGTTTCAAAACACACCATGACAGGCACCGCGCGGTGCCTGCCATGTTGTACTTTGAAACGCCATGTGCACCCCCCACCCACCCTTGGCCCTGGGGGCCCACAACGGGCCCCCAAAGCAAAGACCGTATGCCTTTCTGTGGCGGCATTGCCGGCACGGAAAGGCATTCCCCAAAGTCCATCCTAATATGGCAGGTGGTGTCTGATAGACACCGCCACCATATTAGACCTTTTCCGCCACGGTCGGAAGGCGACCACGGCGGAAAAGCGGCGGACGGTCTTTCCGTCCGCCGCCGTCCCCCCCACTATCTTAATATGGCGGGGGGAAATAGGTGGTGGACGGGCATGGATGGCGGATGGATCGCCACCGCCTGCATGGCGGCAGCGATCCGTCCGCCATTCTAATCAGCCCATAGTGTGGTGAACTTCTAACCTCTGTGCTCATTTAAGTCTTCCATGAACTGTTACTATGGTAACAGGTAGAAAGCCGTTTGGGGGTAGAGTTGAAAGGTACTGGCTGTACAAAAACCGTTATATTAACCCTGGATCCTCTACAAGACCAAAAAGGAAAGCAAACTAAAACAAAACACTGTGTACCAGATTTACTACCCCCTTGCACCACTTTCACGTCCAAGGCCCCCCCCCCTACAAAATTAGCAGTGTGTGAGCCTCAATGACCCCCTCAAGCCCCGGGAACCACCACCCTTGGAAATTTGTGGATTGTGAGAGACAGATTGCGTGACGCTATGCCTACAGCCCTCGAGAGCCCCGGAGACCGCAACGCCCAACGGCCGGCTTATGCAGTGTCCCGGGGTGCCTACCCCCAGGACACTGCTGTTTGCTTTGAGAGGGCGGGAGTCTCACGGCTCCCGCCCTCCCATAGCAGACTTAGTTTGCATTTTAAAAAATAGAGCAGAGAAATCTGTTCTCACTTCCAAAATAAAAAGCAGATTGTATTCCCACATACAAGTTAGCATTTCCCCTTTCGGAAAAGCAATGCCGACTCCCGAAAACGTGGGAAGCCGGCGGGACCGTGGGGGCATGTTAGCTCCCCTTGCGGTGCCTAATATTTTTTATAAGACCCGGGGGATAGGGTCCCCAGAGATATTAGAAATTACTGATAGGGGCTATTTTTATTATCCCTGAACCAAAACACCAGCAACCTGTTTTGTCTGTGACAGACATCTTGTGACAGACATCTGCTTATGACAATTCCCACAATGTTTAAATCCTGTAGTTTTAGGAGGTGACAAATTTCCCGTGCACACTGGAAAAAACGAATATTGATAAAAAGCTTGTCAGCTGACGAGGAAAAAGTCAGAGCAAGAGCCAGATCCTCGTACAAAGGCATGTAAAGAAAGGAACTGACGTGCTTTCGTGGCTCTTATATCGTCTCTTCTGGGGCAGAACGAAGTCAATGCTGAGCAACACAGTGCCACCTACTGGCATGAGGAAGTAGTGCTTTTTATATCTTCTAGATCCAGTCTGGCACCTGTGGATATTCTAAATGTGGGGAATCTGCAGTTATAAGTATCATTAGAATAACAACCTCTAGCACTTTTGAAAATTAGGCATCAAGGAGGGTTTAGGGTGACTTAAATTTTGTGGACCCCAGTACTATTTCTTACCCAAAATACACTGCAAACCTAACATTTTGGCTAAAATCACCCATTTTCCTCATGTTTCTGTGAAGGAAAGTTGAAGAATCAGCAGGGATCTACAAAGTTCCTACAACCTACTGTTCCCACACTTCTCCTAATGAAAAGCAATGCCGACTCCCGAAGAACGTGGGAAGCCGGCAGGACCGTGGGGGCATTGTAGCGCCCCTCGCGGTCCCCAATTTTTTTTATAAGACCCGGGGGATAGGGTCCCGAGAGATATTAGAAACTGATAGGGCTGTTTTTTACGGTAAAATTACAAGTTGCGCACCCAGCGCAGCGCTCAGTGCGGCCCCTGGTGTGCACGCGCTGGATGCACGACTCATAATCTGTAGGGTGTGCGACTTCAGCGCCTTTGATGCACAACTTCTACGCGTTTGGTACTCTGCATTACTTTTCCACATCACAAGCTACTAACATACAACTCCCCATGTGGAAAAGCAATCTGATTTTGATTTTGAAAGAGAGAACAGATTTCCTTTCTATGGGAGGGGGAGATGGACATCCCGGAACACTGCAGAAACCGGCCCTCCCACAATACATACAGCCCCGGAGAGTGGTGGTCCCCGGGGCTTTGGAGACCTTACAGCTCCCCTCCCTAGCCATACTTTTTTTGTAGATGGCATTGAGGGCAGGCCCATCAACAGTAAACCGCCTGGAGGCTTCCGCAGATTCGTGGGGTCCGAAGGCCCACTAGAAGAAGGTGGAGGAGCGCCAAAGATTTGCACCCTGTCCTCTTTAAAGGCTTCTATCTGTTTCAATGTCACGGAAGGCCCTGGACAATCGAGATGCATTGGCATCACCTTTGGAATCAGCTACAGAGTGCAAAGATGGCTGAAAGTTACGGGAATGGGCCCGATCCTGCTTGGTGTTCTTGTGCTTCTGTTATGACTTTAACTTACCACAAGACTTGGCCTGCGGCATGACTTGCCATGGGAACAGGCCTGAAGCAGGAACTGGTCCCAGCTCTCGACTTTGAGTGGGCGGGGGACTTACTTGACTTCTTTCGGTGCTTGCAACACACAGCTTTAGATCACCTTCGGATTCATAAGGGCACATTCTTTGCAGACTTAGGAGTCATATCCCTGAACCGAAACATCAGCAACCTGTTTTGTCTGTGACAGACATCTGCTTAAGACAATTCCCACAATGTTTAAATCCTGTAGTTTTAGGAGGTGACAAATTTCCTGTGAACACTGGAAAAAACAAATATTGATAAAAAGCTTGTCAGCTGACGAGGAAAAAGTCAGAGCAAGAGCCAGACCCTCGTACAAAGGCATGTAAAGAAAGGAACGGACGTGCTTTGGTGGCTCTTATATCGTCTCTTCTGGGCCAGAATCAAGTCAATCCTGAGCAACACAGTGCCACATACTGGCATGAGGAAGCAGTGCTTTTTATATCTTCTAGATCCAGTCTGGCACCTGTGGATATTCTAAATGTGGGGAATCTCCAGTTAGAAATATCCATTAGAATAACAACCTCTAACACTTTTGAAAACTAGGCATCAAGGAGGGTTTAGGGTGACTTACATTTTGTAGACCCCAGTACTATTTCTTACCCAAAATACACTGCACACCTAACATTTTGGCTAAAATCACCCATTTCCCTCATGTTTCTGTGAAGGAAAGTTGAAGAATCAGCAGGGATCTACAAAGTTCCTACAACCTACTGTTCCCACACTTCTCCTAATAAACAAGTTACTTACCTTTAGTAACGCATTATTTGTATCTATGTAGGCATCGTGACGTCACAACAGACCCTACCGACATCATCGAAGACATGCAGAGCCGAATGGAGCCACCCGATGTCGAGCGCAAGGGGTATTGCTCAGCAAAAGTTTCCAGATCCAGCCTGACGCCTGAGAAACTCAAAGCTAAGGAATCTGCAGCTAGAAGTCTAGATAAAAATTGTAGCTCATGTGTATGACTGGTACTGGGTTTGTGGACATAAATACTACTGCCACGACTATTAGTCTTCCAATCAGTTCTAAAATTACACCACTGCTTCAAGTATTGCTCTTACTCTTACTACTACATGAAAAATCTGTAATGAATGCTACCTCCAGTGCACATCAACAACGGATACTCTTCTAATGTTCCCATTAATTTGTTTAATATTAATAGCGAGTCTACAATGTTTCTTTTTGCTTCAAATGCAAACTCAGTAAGTTTTGAATTCAGCTAATTTAATCACATGCAAACACATTTGTTGAATGTTATTCAATTGAGTTTTGTTTAACATGTTTAAACTTTAAATAAAACACATTTGGAAGCAGCTTAATGTTTCCAGTAGATAAAGTGATGCTTATTCAAATGTATACATGAATATAATATTTGCACAGCCAAGAAATTAAATGATCAACATTACAATGGGAGAAACACCAATATGATTCCATGTATTTTCTGACACCCTATGTCCTCAGGTATCAGTCTAGATCCTCTTTATAAATGCCTCGGTATAAAATATTGTTCGAAATAAATTATATAATGTTTGTTCTTTTATCATTGTTTCAAGAGCCCCTATTATTTACTACAGTATAGATTTTACTAATTATGCAACAAGATGTATATTCTTGGTGAAAATCTATTTATTGATATTCTTACTACTCATCTTAACAAATGTTATAGCCACTCCTGTTTTTATACTTTTTTAAATGAATAAATATGACGTTGAAGTTTAATTAAAAGTATCAAACACACACACACACACACACAGTTTACCTGGAGTGATGAATCTGCTGTTCTCGTTTTAGCATCTCTTGAGTTACGTTGACGGTTATCTGTTCGTGACTGTTCATCATTCACTAAAAAGGAAATTATCTTTAACGCAAGGTGTTTTCAACCAGAGCTACTATGCAAGTCCAAATTTATATCAGTGCAATCGTCATGAAACAGTTGTCATTTTACAAAAATCACTCTACACAATAAAGTATTTTTTCTAACATTTCTATTATTCACTGTAGCAACTTTGAGCTCTTCACTCCTCCAAACTTCCTGTGACGTTAAAGGTCAGTACAGTGCAAGTATCACTAGAAAAAACTGGAAGCGCCATCACAGCAGTAAAATGGTTAAGAAACCTGACACCAACACATTTATGCTACTGTTGTTGTGCTAGCTATATTTACATACTTTTCAGTCACCCTTCAGTTTTTTCTTACATTTCAGTCTCCCTTCTTTAGCTTTTCTCCCCTTTTCAGTTTTTCTATCAGTCTATGGTTATAGCAATCCTATATAGAAAAGTGAGAGTAGGTTTGAATATGATGATGAACAATAAAGGGGGCGACTGGAACTAGACAACAAACTTTGCTGAGCAACTTGTACATATTCCAGCATCTTCGCTCCCTTACTCTGACACACAAGAATCTTACCAAAAACACAAGGGGGAGGTAGAGCAATTAGAGATTGGATTCCTGCTCCACAGGAGTACTTTAATAAACAAGGAGAATCCAACACAGAAGTGGGGTGAAGTGTTCAACAAATGTTGAAGTGTTTTGTAAAATACCCCTCACACACCAAAAGGCCCCTTGGTGTCATGCTTCATCATCGGGGTCTTCGCACCCCTCTAACGGGATGCGGCGTGCTGCGACCAACAACTACGCGGGAGCACTTATAGTTAATGACTATGTGTGGTGTATGTGTGTGGGGTGTATTTACAAGTGAGTGGTGGGATGTGGTGAAGATTTAAAAAGTACCTGGCACATGAGTATAAGGGAAAAAAAATGTATTCTGAACTCTGGCTGGTACTATTAAAAGGGTGCAGTGTGAGGTCAGATCTGTTGTATTAAAGAGGACCTCTGGTGTGCGTCGACATGTTTCGGAGGCAAGCTCCTTCTTCAGGATGGGGGCACAACTTCCCCACCTTACTCACGTATTTCTAAATAAATATCATAATGTATGTACAAAAAATAAAGGGAACTCCCGGCAAACCAGGAGCATGACAGGCTCTCTACCCAACCAACCGTCAACCAGCAACCAGAGAGGGACCTAGTGGTGAACCTCACTCTAAAACCACTGACGGAAATACAGAGAACAGTGCTGAATAAAGGCCTTGGCTTTGTGCCCACACGAAAAACCTGACATCTTCAGATTGAACATAGAGATGCAGGAATTCATCCGTAAATTGAAATTACAGGCCTATTTCATGGATAAACCTTCTACTGCAACGACAACTGACACAGGCCTAAGACCTAAATCGACCTTCACCCCTCCCGACTCAATGATTCTAATTGAGTTACTAACCTTTGAAAAAGCTCTCATGACGGAAGTCAACAAATTGGATTCGTCTTCCATAAGAACGTTCCATAACACGACCAAGGAGGAACAACAAGCCATCAGGGCTCTGTCAGAAGACACAAGCATCATTATAAAACCAGCTGACAAAGGTGGAGCTATTGTGTTACAGGCCACTGAGGCATACGACAATGAATGCATGAGACTGCTGTCAGACAGACGCAACTACATGATTCTCCAACAAGACCCTACTGAGAGTCTTAGGATAAAAATCGGAGGCATGATTGAAGAAGGCTTGGCACACGATTGGTTGAGCAAGAAGGAAGGGGAATTTTTGGAGCAAAAAAATCCTCGTATCCCCTACTTCTACTGCCTCCCAAAGATCCACAAGAACATCACCAATCCACCAGGAAGACCAATAGTTTCCGGCATCTGCTCTATTTTGGAACCCCTGTCAAAATTCGCAGACGCCTTCCTACGACCATTGGTACAATCAACCAACACCTACCTAAAAGACACAAAATCTGTCTTACAACTACTGCAGGACACAACCTTCGACCCTCTGACCCAACTCCTAATCAGTCTAGACGTGGAAAGTCTTTATACAAGTCTACCTCACGATGAGACACTCCTAATCATCGAGGAAGTCCTATTCTCCACGCCTTGGAAATACCAAACACCAAGAGGGCTGGTTTTGGAATGTATCTCATTGGCACTGCAGAAAAACATTTTCCAATATAAAGCAATCATCTATCAGCAGTGCCATGGTACCAGCATGGGTAGTACTTTTGCTCCTAGTCTGGCTGGACTTTATATGCACCACCTCGAAACTACAAAGATTCTTCACAACCAGAACCCTTACAGATCCAATATAAAATGCTGGAGGAGGTACATAGACGACATCCTAGTCATTTGGGAGGGCGACCGACAATCTGCTCAAAATTTTCAAGTATGGCTCAATAACCAGAACGCCTTCCTAAAATTCACGAGCTCGGTCTCGGTCCACATGTTGGTTTTCCTGAATCTAAATATACACGCAGAAGGAGGACGTTTGAAAACTACCACCCATTTCAAGCCGACATCCAGGAACTGCCTTCTAAGGTATGATATTTTCCACCCTAGGCACCTGCGAAAAAACCTACCATATGGTCAATTTTTACGCCTAAGGCGTAACTGCACAGATGTGTCAGACTTCAAACTTCAGGCCAATGATCTGAAAGAAAAACTGAAACTACGAGAATACCCGATCAGAATCATTAACAAAGCGATGAAGAGAGCTAAAAATAACAGAGAGGCACTACTGGAAGAGCGACAAAAAGAACCAGATGGAGACAGACGACCAATCTGTGTGACTACGTTCAACACCATGTCCAACGAAGTATCTAAAATCGTCAACAAGCACTGGAGGATACTAACATGTGGTAACCTGAATCTGGAAAAACCAATGTTTGCGCACCGAAGAGGACGCAATCTCAGAGACATGTTGGTGCATACCAGACCTAAACCGATACACATGGCCATACAACCATCCATAGGAATTCAAGGCCATTTCCCCTGCGGGAACTGTAGCAGTTGCCATCTCACTCAGAAGAGCACTAGACTAACTTTCCGCAATGGAACCACCTGGGAACAAAGGCGGTTTACCAATTGTAACTCTAAGAATGTGGTCTATCTTATCAAATGCCCCTGCAATCTTGAATATGTAGGCATGACCACAAGGGCAATAAAGACACGAATGAATGAGCACAAAAGCAACGTACGCTGTAAGAAAAGCACTACTAAAATGGCCACACACTACCTCACAGCACAACATTGTGTGAACGATTTAAAATGGACAATCATTGAGCAACTACCCTCTGAGGACGGCCTCTTCCTAAAGGAACAAAGATGGGTATTCCGACTTGGCACCCAGCTAATTGGACTAAACGATGCGGTGCCCTGGGACCAACTATCCAACTAAAATGTTGCCCCAAATAATCCCAGCCATTTCCAGGAGTGTGCATATACTGATCAAATTAATGATGCTCATTGACCGTCTTTCTAATAACTGTAATCGCCAGTACTGCCCTCATCACAACCTAGATAATTGTACTAGGTTAGAGTGTTTATATATTCCTTGAGATATGCCTAGGAATCAAAATATGACACTGCGTCCCGAACAACGCACTGTCTGCCGGTACGCATACGCTAAAAACCATTGCCACCGGGAGGGATCGCTGAACTACAATACGCATACGGGCTGGACCTGAACAATGCGCATGCGCACTAGACGAACACTCATGCGCAGCAACGCTGGTCCATCGCAAGTCTGTTCTGACACACAAGCTGCAATGTGTATGGTTAAAGATCGGACGCTCCAAACATGGGCATGTAATTAA
Organism: Lissotriton vulgaris; assembly: GCF_964263255.1. Lineage (NCBI taxonomy): Eukaryota > Metazoa > Chordata > Amphibia > Caudata > Salamandridae > Lissotriton > Lissotriton vulgaris. The sequence continues at coordinate 257,482,702 of NC_141691.1, forward strand.
CTACAAATAGCGGAACACCCATGTTCGGTCATGTTAACATTTCCGCCCAATTAAATACAGGGTATAAATAGCGCAAACCCTGCGATCACCTCAAACCAGCGGAGCAGCGTGTGGGGGTAAGACGGTGATTACTGTGTCCCGATCCTGTGAGTATAGAACCCGAAACGACCATTTGAACCTATTTCCTAAGTAAGTGAGAATGTATTTTTACACCTTCATCATTCCTCACTACAGATTGCAAACAAGCAACACCCCTGACGTTCCTATTTCTCATGAAGCAAGCAAGCAAGCTTCATAAGTATGACAACTATTGCCAGTAACTCCTAGTGTTTATGTGTTCTGTGTTGTATGTGATGTCAGTACCCTTTCCTTTACAGGGCTTATTACAAGCAAATGGTGAGGTTCCAGGTGACTGCGCCTGCTTGAACTACCCGTTACATGGGTAACCATTAGTTTCATTTTTCTTTTTGTCTTTCTACAGGTCATTGTGCTTGTAGCAGACCGCTGTAGGCACACTTAGCCTAATACTTCACTTTTTTGTAAATTCATTGTGATATTTATTTAGAAATACGTGAGTAAGGTGGGGAAGTTGTGCCCCCGTCCTGAAGAAGGAGCTTGCCTCCGAAACATGTCGACGCACACCAGAGGTCCTGTTCTTTAATACAACAGATCCGACCTCACACTGCACCCTTTTAATAGTACCAGCCAGAGATCAGAATAACATTTTTTTCCCTTATACTCATGTGCCAGGTACTTACATCTTCACCACATCCCACCACTCACTTGTAAATACACCTCACACACATACACCACACATAGTCATTAACTATAAGTGCTCCCGCGTAGTCGTTGGTCGCAGCACGCCGCATCCCGTTAGAGGGGTGCGAAGACCCCGATGATGAAGCTTGACACCAAGGGGCCTTTTGGTGTGTGAGGGGTATTTTACAAAACACTGAGTGCTTCAACATTTGTTGAACACTTCACCCCACTTCTGTGTTGGATTCTCCTTGTTTATTAAAGTACACAAGAATCTTAGGCATTAAAGAAAACAATGTCGGTAGGAGTGTTACAAACACCACAAGGTTCAGATAAATATGACATTGCTGTGCTAAGGACAGGTTGAAGAGCTAGCATCCCATGCTTAATCTTGACCACAGATGAGTGTGACGTGGAAACATAGCAACTCACATCAAATAAAAATGACCTTCAGAATGCTGTTGCCTTGGCACTAACTGTATGGGCAATAATCCCAGAAGGCATCAATACAATGAGGTAGGAAAGTCACCACACACAGCAATATTCAGTTATATAGAAAGCAATCAAATAGACAACAGAAGCTTTAGAAGCTTCAATCTCCGCCATTGTTAACTGTTGCAAGATCTATGATAATAACAAAAAGGTCTTATGGACCCCATAAAAACTCAAATAACCACTTTGTAACTAAGGACAAGCCTTCTGAGTATCATACAAGGTATTGGCAAAGTGGTTAATAGGGAAATCAGTACTTTTGGGAGAAAATCTGGGTGCATCTCGATTACCAGCATAGTTCTTCTCTAAAACTAACAAACCGTTTGGGATCTTAGCAGAAAATACCTGCAGCTTTTTATCAAATTAGGCAGAGGTAGAAAGTACCACAACAATCTGAGTTGTTTGTTACTGAAGGGCAGGGCTTTTGAATGCACATGAAGCAATACAAAATATTATTTTCAAATTTGAAACTAGATAGAGCTTACACAATTTTCTTACTGAAAAGACGTGTCTTTGGGGTTCTTATAAGTACAGATCTTAGAATGGTACAGCTGAACGAATTCAACCAGATTTCCAGGTTTATCAATGAAAAACGTGATGGAAAATATTGAGCATAACCAATTATTACATTTTATGATTTAGGCAAGGCCTAATAGATATAAAGATGAAAAGAACAAGTTACTTACTTGCTGCACAAGTTACTAACCTATCTGTAAGAAACATTAGTTAGTTATAGCTTCCTTACCTCACAATTACCCCTCGGCATCAGACTGGATCTGGAAAGTTTTTCGTCAGCAGAACCTCTGCGCGTCAGAAGGCGGTGTTGGTCGGCTCCGCGTCCATCGTCGGCGCCGCGGTCGCCGAGATGACGTTGCGGCAGGTACTTAAAAGTCAACCTCGCGCGCTGATGTCAGTTCTGTACACGACTTTCCGTGCCAGAAACGCAGAGCCATGCAAGACACTGACCATTAGTGCATTAGACCATTAGTGCACAAAACTAGGGCCCAGAAAGGATGTCCTCAACCCCAGAAATCAGTTCGCAGAACGGGGAGGATGAGTGGTGCGGTAAAAATTCTATAACTAACTAATGTTTCATTATCGTTATCTAAGGTAAGTAACTTGTGCATCTGAAAGAAACACGCTTGTTATAGATACCTTACCTTAGAATAGATACCCCAGCAATAGCAACCCAGGTGGTAATACACAACATCGAGAAATGGTGCGTTTGTGAACAGCCCGACCCTTCTTTGCGCCCACATAACCAACAAAAAGTTGATCATCCACCCGGAACTGTTTTGTGCTATCCAGATAGAAGGAGAGCTCACGTTTTGGGTCCAGACGGTGGAGCCTCTTTTCTTCCTTTGAAGGAAGTGGAGGAGGAAAGAAGGTGGGCAAAGTAATGGTCTGTCCGATGCAGAGGGACAGGTCGGAAGAACAATCCTATCCGGATGAACTGGATAGGAGGCTTAGAAAAAAGAGCCTGGAGCTCACTCACCCTTCCAGCAGAAGTGATGGCTACCAGGAAAGCAGTCTTAAGAGTCAAGAGACGAAAGGGACAGGTATGAAGCGGCTCAAAGGGAACACACATTAAATAAGTTGGTACAAGGTTCAAGTCCCACTGAGGCATAACAAAGGGGATTGGAGGAAAAAGATGCGTTAAGCCTTTTAGGAAACGGCTAACAACCGGGGACTTGAAAAGAGAAGGCTGATCTGGCAACCAAAGGAAGGCAGAGATGGCTGAAATATAGCCTTTGATAGTGCCCAGAGCAGAGCCATGCTGGGCTAAAGAAAGAAGGAATAAGAGAACCTCGGAAAGAAGGGCAGAAAGGGGATCCACAGCCTTTGCTGTGCACCATGCCACAAATGTGTTCCACCTACAGGCGTATATCGTTTTTGTGGAGGGATGGCTGTCTGCCAGGTTTACGTCACAGACTTCAGGAGGTAAGTCAAACCATGTCAACTGCCGCTATTCAATCTCCACGAAATGAGGTGGAGACTGGACAGGTTTGGGTGGAGGACCGTCCCCTGCTGCTGCGACAGAAGATCCTCTCGAAGAGGCAGTCTGACCGGAGGATCGATGGCCATGTTGAACAGCTCGGGATATCAGACTCTACGTGCCCCTTCTTCAGCACTCTGGGCAGTGGTGGTATAGGCGGAAAGGCGTACAACAGACCGCAACTCCACTCGTGCTGAAAAGCGAGTGCCACCTTGCAAATTCCAACGCACAGATTTGCTGACATTAAGCGTTCTCTTTGGTGGTGAATAGATCTTACCAAGGCTCTCCCCACCGTCGAAAGAGACCTTGCGCCATCCCCGAGTGAAGACCCCATTCGTGATCCATCATGCGCCTGTTGCTGAGTTTGTCCGCCCTGGCGTTCAGGGAACCTGCCAGGTGTTGAACCACCACGGAAATGCCCTGATGTTCCAGCCAAATCCAGAGGCGGAGGGTCTCCTGAAAGAGGGTCCACGACCCCACCCTTTTTGTTGCAGTTCCACATGGCGGTCGTGTTGTCCGTGAACACCTGCACTACTCTTCCCCGGACAGAGGGAAGGAATGCTTTTAGCGCAAGACGAATCGCCCGGAGCTCCAGAAGGTTGATGTGAAGCCCGGACCCCCGGAGACCAGAGGCCTATGAAATCCGCCTCTCCCATGTGGCCGCCCCACCCCAGAAGGGATGCATCCGTCACCACTGTGTGGTCTGATTGGGAAAGGGAGAGGGATCTGCTGTTGACCCAATCCTGGTTCATTAGCCACTACTGCAGTTGGCGGCAACAGCCTCGGAGAGCACAGCTTGGGAGAGCACTGCCCGGGCCTCCTCCAGACACTCAGGAGGCACATGCGCCACTGTATCCCACACAGAGAGCGAATAACAGCCCAAGAGACATGCAGTGTTTACGGACCACAGTTCTATGCTGGCAGAAGGGGGTCCAGCTTCTTGGTTTTCCTTTCCGGAGGAGAGGTAGGGAAGGCGCATCGGAGGTGGAAGTTTGAACAACCAAGCTCTCGGGCTTTGTGGTTGCGAGAGGAAAGTGGGGTCGCCCGGAGCTAGGCAGTGGCATTGGGCAATCATCCTGTCCACGGGAGCCCCCGTGTTTGGCCTGGACCACATGCCCAAAAGGACATCTGTAAGAGCCTCATTAAACGGCAGCAGGGGCTCCGAAGAGCTTGCAGTCGGTTGAAGCACCTCTGTCAGGAGGTTAGTCCTGACTGCCACTGAAGGAAGCTTGAGGTTGAGAGCCTCAGCTGCCCTATACAACACCACTGTCTATGACACTCCCTCCACCGTAGCCACGGTAGGAGGAGACAACATGTCAAGGTCAGGAGAGGAGTCAAGACCACTGGCATCCCCCAATTCCTCTCTCCAGTCCTGCTCAGTATCTAACTGGTCAGTTAAAGGGTCACCTGACCCCTCCCAGTCCCCCTCATCATCCTCTGGGTGCCCCTGCAGTTGAAAAGGGACCTCACAGGGGCACAGAAACCCCTCTCGTTGCCGATCCTGAGTCGGACGACGCCGGTCTGGCTCCTTGTCCACGTCGGGAAGGAAGCCAGGGTTGACGCAGGCCGGGGAGCTGACCGGCACCGAACGCGGTAATGATGCCATAAGGGTCGGCGCCAGTGGAGGTGTAACGAAGTCAACCGGCACTGATCTGGATCCAGGCCTGGATCCAAGGGGGGCCTGCGACGCCAGGGTCAGAGCCACCAGCAGCGAAGACCTAGGGCCCCCAATCGAGTCTGCGGAGCCCGAAGGCAGGGTCGGTACGCCAAAGATGGTATGCATCGCCTCGTAGACCATATGAAGCTTATCGGGGGTCGCTCCGGGTCCCGGAAGGGGAGGGAAGCTCGGAGTCGACCCGTCTGGCTCCGCACGCGGAGCCGCAGGAGGGGCACCAATCGTATGCCTCGTCGGATCGGCTGACCGACGAGGCGAAGTTGTAGAGCGACAATGCTTCTTCGACTTCCTCTTATGCTTCGACTTACCCGACCAATTGCGGAGACTTCGATGATTTCGAACTGACTGGTGGTGTTCAAGCAGCCTTCGGAACTGCTCCCGCAAAGCCTTTGGCACCATCAACCGAAAGTCAGAGCATGAGTTGAGGTTGTGGTTGCGCTCCGAGCAAAAGAGGCACACACTATGCAGTTCTGTCACCGACATCAGTCGGGTACAGGAACCGCAGGCCTTGAAGCCGGGTATCCCTCATGCACCTGTTCGGAGTCGGAGACTCAAAACAAGAAGTCAACAAAAGTCGAGAAAAACAGTCAAAAAATTACTGAGGTACGGCTCTTCCCGGACCTAGGCTGGCTGGCGCGAAAAAAGAAAGAACTGAGTCAGCGTACGAGGTCGGCGTCTAAGTAGCTGTGCTGCGTCATCCCGGCGACCACGACGCTGACCGACACCACCTTCCGACGTGCAGAGGTACTGCTGGTGAAAAAAAATTCCGGATGCAGTCTGACTCCTGGGGGTAATTTTAAGGTAAGGAATCTATAACTAACGTGTTTTTTTCAGATGTAACATTTACTCTGGTGGCTATGAGCTCCTGAAGATTCCTTGATTGAAACCTTTCTGGCACCAGACTGGATCCGGTTATTTTTCCACAGCTACATCCGAGGAGAGCCTCTCAGGGGAGGAGGGAGGGCGTATGTGAATCTATGAAAGCTTCCAATACTGGAGAACTACAGTTACAGGTAAGTAACTTATTTTCTTACTCCAGTATTGGAGCTTTCATAGATTCACATACCTACCTGAATCAGAATAGCGAGCAGTAAATCATAGCACATTTGTCTTTGTCACCTTGTTCTCATCAACAGGCAAGTCATGATACCTGCACACAGTAATAAAATGTGCTTTTCTTACCTAAGAAAGGAAGGGGGGATGAGAAAGAGGCTCACCGTCATTGGAAAAGGTTCCTCAGCACTGCTTGTCCCACTGCTACATCGCTTCTTGCATGGGCATCCAGCAAGTAATGCCTGGTGAAGGTATGCCTACTCCTCCAGGTGGCTGCTCTACCGATGTCCTGTATGGAGACGCCTGAAAATAGAGCTATTGAGGTTGATACCGCTCTTATGGAATGTGCACGAACACGTGCAGCCAATGGCTTTCCCGCTGCTTGGTGACAGAACTGGATAGCACTTGAGATCCATCTTGAGATTCCTCGTTTGGACAACGGGAAACCTTTTCTGGGGGCACTAAACGCCACAAACAATTGTGTAGACTTTCTAAACGGCTTTGTCCTTTGCAAATAGAACTTCAGGCAACGCTGGACAACCAGAGTGTGGAGAGTCTTTTCCGCCGCCGTTGAAGGATGAGGAAAAAATCTTTTCAAGATTAAGGGCTCATTTAAATGGAAAGCTGTTGGTACTTTGGGAATGAATCTTGGATTCGTCCTGAGGACTAATCTGTTTTCCCTGAATTGGAGAAATGGCTCTTGCATTGTAAGGGCTTGTATTTCTCCTACCCTTCTGGCTGATGTTAGAGCTATTAAAAGAGCCACCATCCAGGAGAGGAATTTTAGATCCGCCTTGTGTATTGGCTCAAATGGCGGTTTCATAAGTTGTGACAAGACAACGTTCAGTTGCCATACAGGTGGTGAAGGCCTGATGGGTGGATAAACTCGAAATAACCCCTCCATGAATTGCTTCACAATTCTCTCCGACCACAGAGAAGGACATGCTGAGTTTCTCCTGTATCATCAAATTGCCGCCAAATGCACCTTAATAGATGCATGGGCTGATCCCAATTTAGCTAGTTTCAGCAAATATGGGATAATCTGATGCGCCTCTGCCAGCAGAGGATGTAAGGCATTCTCCTGACACCATAAGCAGAATCTCTTCCATTTCATCCTGTATGTTGTATCCGTGCTTTCAGCTCTTGCCAGAATTTCTCTGCATTCTGCTGGAATGTTCACGTGCTGCAATTCTGCGTAGTCAGGAGCCAGGCCGCTAATTGCAATGATGTCGGGTCTGGATGCCGTTCTTGTCCCTTCTCTTTAGTCAGTAATGTTGGAATTGGTCAAAGACGTATTGGCTCGGTCTCCGATAAAAGGAGCAGCTCCGTGAACCAATGCTGCCTGGGCCACCAATGGGCTATCAGGATCATCCTGCACGGTTCTTTCTTCATCTTCGTGAGTACTCGTGGCAGGAGGGGAATAGGCGGAAATGCGTAGGCAAAGACGCCTGACCATGCCATCGAAAACGCATTCCCCCATGATCCTCTTTGGTGACGCCAACTTGCAAAGAATCTGCATTTCTTGTTCTGGGCTGTGGCAAATAGATCCACCGTTGGTATCCCCCACTTGGTAAAGATGGTCATCAGTGTGTCCTGATCTAGTTCCCACTCGTGACAGGTCGTTTTCTGCCTGCTGAGGGTGTCCGCTGTTGTGTTTTGATCTCCTGGAAGATGTATGGCCTTCAGAGTCACTCCGTGATCTATCGCCCATTTCCATATTTTCTGTGCCTCTTTCGACAGAGAGAGAGAGAGATCTTGTTCCTCCCTGCTTGTTTATGTAGTGCATTGCAGTTGTGTTGTCTGTCCGCACTAACACTGATCTTCCTTCTATTCTTGGCAGGAAGGCCAACAACTCTAATCCTATTGTCCTTAATTCCAATAGGTTTATGTGAAGGTGTTTTTCTTGTCTGCGCCATCGGCAGCTGACCTGTAACTCCTGTAGGACAGCTCCCCATCCCTCCAGAGAGGCATCCGTGGTGACCACCAACGGAGCTGGTTTGGTCAGGTAGGAGACCCACAGAGATATTGTTCCTGCGAGTCCACCACTTTGCTGCCTGCAACATTGGACGCGTGATCATTATCTTGTCCTCGAAGGATCCCTTTGCTTGGCACCACTGAAGATCCAGTTCTTCTTGTAACGGTCGCATTCGTAAGCGACATAGGGGAATGAGTGGTATGCATGAGGACATTGTTCCCAGAAGCGACTTGTATCTTCTGACTGAAAGAGACTTTCTTTTGCCGAATCCCTTGGCTAGATTTACAAGTCCCAACTGTCTCTGCACTGACGGGAATGCTTTGTTTTGTGTTGTATCTAGGATTGCACCTAGAAAGTTGATCGTCCTGGATGGCCGTAGAGATGACTTTTCTACATTCAAGGTCAGGCCCAAATCCGCAAACAGCTCCATTCATGCTACGGTTGAAGCGTGAGCTGCTACCTGCGACGGTGCCTTTATCAACCAGTCGTCCAGGTATGGAAATATCTGGTATTTTTGTCTTCTTAGATAGGCCGCCACCGGCGCCAGACATTTTGTAAATATTCTCGGTGCAGATTTTAGGCCAAATGGTAGCACCTTGAATTGGTAATGGTCTTTCGCCACTGCAAATCGAAGGAACTTTCTGTGGCGCTGATGGATGGGGATATGGAAATATGCACTGACTTTTGCCGCTTGTCGGGTCCCTGTCAAATTCACCACTACCGACATTGTTTCTGCCTTGCTTGGGCTTCCTTGCCTGGGGACCTCTCGCCTTCCTGGACCACCGGGCTTGGATTAATATCAGCAGGGTGACTAGTCCCCCCCCCCCCCCCCCCCCCCCTACCAATCGCGGCCGCCGAGCGGGGGGGGAAGGGACTACAGCCACCACAATCCCTCCAAGCCCCGCCCACCAACATGACCGCGAGCGCCCGGAGACGCACAAAAACACCTACGCTCCTTCCGCGACGCGCGTAGGAAACAGGCCGGGTCAAGGGCGGGGCCGTTTTGTGGCCGTTCGGGGGCCAAAGGAGGCTGGGCTGGGGCACCCCCCTTGGTTCCTCGACAGGACATATACGGTCATCTGCAATCGCTTATTAAGTAAGGACTTCCTATTTGCAATTTCCAACTATATATTTGCTTATGATCATCTGCTATCATCCGAATTCCATTGAGATAACACTGATCTAGGAGGCCCCTCCATTTCTGTCTATTGTGTATTGATTCTTACTTTATACATCCTTTCAAGCTAGGGTCCCACTTTGTCTACACAACAGTTGTCGAAATGCCCCTGCCACCTGCCAAGAAACCGCTAAAGACTCCCTTGCCCAGTTTAACTACGATCGAACCATATGCTCCAAACGACTATCGGGGTGGTGGCAAATGCCATCGAGCACACGGAAAGACGCCTTTCACTACCTGCTGGGTTTCGCCCCCCTCTCCCAACTGTTATGTTATGTTATATTATGTTATGTTATATTAATTTGTAAAGCGCGCAGCTGCCACAGCAAAGTGGCGTCCCGGCGCTATGTTGGACAGAATAACATAACCAAATGGAGATATCAGACAGAGCTAAAGAGACAGATTAGACTAGTGGGAACAAAAAAGTTTTGACAGCTCTTCTGAAAGACAGCAGATCCGGTATGGCACGAGTATCAACGGGTAAAGTGTTCCAAAGACTCGCTGCCAGGACACCAAAGGAACGGCCACCAACTCTGGCTTTCCTGAAGCGAGGAACACAGGCCAGAAATTGACCCGTCGAACGTAAAACTCTAGAAGGAATGTAGTAGGAAATCGCCTGTGCAAGAATGGGGGGAGATGAAGCCTTTAAGATCTTAAATACCAGGCACAAGGCTTTGAACTTGATTCTCTGCCCGACGGGCAGCCAATGTAGGTCATAGATGGTACGCCTGGCAGAACAGAATTTAGGCAGGCCTACCAGCATTCTGGCAGCCGCGTTTTGCACACGCTGGAGGCGTGTAAGTTCAGCTTGGTTAACGCCCAAAAAAAGCGAGCTGGCGTAATCTAATCTAGAGAGCACCGTAGCTTGGACGATGAGTTGCCTGGTAGGGGCATCACATTTTTTTTAAATGGGTCTAAGGCTCTGAAGAACACCAGAACAGGTACCAGCAACTCTTTTAGTATGAGGAATAAAAGATAAGTTGGAATCAAGCCAGACCCCAAGGTTCTTTGCCTCTGTCACAGGAATTGGGGCTTGGCCTAGCTCCGGTGGCCACCAACGGTCTCCCCAGAGAGGAACCTGTTTGCCCAGAACTAAGACCTCTGTCTTCGCTGCATTAAGTTGGAGACAGTTGTCCGTCATCCAACTTGCCACCTCCTTTAGGGCAGTCTGGAATTTAGGGGCATCGACCGCAGAGTCCCCATTTAGTGCAACCGCTAGCTGGGTGTCGTCAGCGTACGACACCATAGTTAGACCCCATCTCTTGGCGACGGCAGCTAGCGGCTGCACATACAGGTTAAAAAGGGTCGGGCTGAGTGCCGAACCTTGCGGGACCCCTTGGGAAATGTTGTGGGAGGCAGATTCAAATGGAGGGGTGGATACTTTGAAGGTACGCCCGGATAGAAATGAGCGAAACCATTCAAATGCTGTATTCTCCACACCGGCCTCTCTCAGACGTTGAAGAAGGATGGAGTGGGAGACAGTGTCGAAAGCGGCACTAAGATCCAAAAGGATCAGTGCCGCCGTCTGTCCTGAGTCCAACATCCTCCGCAAGTGCTCCACCATCGCCAACAGGGCAGTCTCCGTGCTGTGGCTTGCGCGGAAACCATCCGCAAGTTTGGATACCCATGGGAGGAGAGAGATGGGTCGGTAATGTTCAGGTTTTGATGGGTCCAGGGTGGGCTTCTTTAAAATTGGAATGACCGTAGCCTGCTTCCATTTACTGGGAACAGTCCCGGACTCAAAAGATAACCTAATAAGATCGTACAAAGGGGGAAAGCAAACCTCAGCGGATTCTTTAAATTGTATAGGTCTTAGTGGATCCGCAGGCGAGCCCGATTTAACTTTCGTAGCAAGAGATTTAAACTCTTCCTGAGATGGCTTAGGTAATGACGAAAGAGACCTAGAGGTCACAGGAGTGCATCCCAGGTTATTAGCAGGCACAGTTTGAGGGGGGAATGTTCGATAGATCGCCTTGACTTTCTCCACAAAGAAAGCCGCTAGCTCTTCACAATGAGTCAGGGAGCGTTTTTCCATTACCGCAGTTTTCTTATTAGTAAGATCTTTACAGACCTTAAAGATGAGTTTTATAGGGTTAGGGCTGTTCTTAAACTCCAAGGAGTAAAATGTGGCTCGGGCTTTGCAAATGGCTCGATGGTAGAACTTAATACTAGCCAGATAGATCTGCTTGAGGTCGGGATCATATGCCTTACGCCAGGCTCTTTCAGCCCGTTTACATGCAGTCTTAAGAAGCCTGAGGGAATCATCATACCACGGGCTAGAGGGGCCAGACCGGACTTTACTCCATCTCGCTGGAATTAAAGTGTCCAGGGCTTGGGTCAACCATTCGCAAAAATGGTCATATCCCAAAGAGGCATCTTTAGGGGGGTCTGGTGGATGTAGTGACAGAAGCTGATGGAAGTCGGCCAGTCTCCATTTCCTCCAAGGGCGCTTAAAGACCGCCGGAGTGGAGCTCTTAAAAGGAGAAACATTCGAAATAAGCCGAACTTCGATCAGGTGATGATCTGTCCAGGCCATGGGTTTGGGTGGAAACAATAATAATAATAGGGGGTTTTGTAAAGCGCTTGGTGACGCACAGCGGCGTGTCCCCGCGCTGTGGAGCGAGTGCTTGTAGGGAAACTGCAGGGGGGCAGAACCTGTTACCGGGTGAATAGTATTGTTTTTAACTTGGCTCTAAAGATTGGTTCGGATGGCTCAAGACGCAACGCCGCAGGAAGTTTATTCCAGCTTAACGCAGCCAGATGCCTGAAAGATCTTCCGCCCATCCGTGATAGCATTATGGAGATTCGTCAGAAAGGGATCTAGAATATGTCCGCCCACATGAGTCTGATGGTTGATAAGCTGATGTAGTTTTAAAGCCTCAAGGTCTGCGAGGAAACCACTGACAGCAGAGGAAAGGGGAGTATCCAGGTGGAGATTGAGGTCACCTACTATACTAAAGTTAGCCGATCTGAGGGCCAGAGAGGAGACTACCTCAGGGAGGGCAAGCCGAAAGGCGGCGTCAGGGCCAGGGGGTCTATAAATGAGAAGTCCGGAGATGGTAAGATGAGGGTTTATGGATATTGCAAAATGGGCGCTTTCACAGCCCGCTATAACAATGGCCTTCCATGAACATGGGTAACATGCCTTAATCACAGCCGCGATCCCGCCACCTCTTGAGTTACGATTCAGAGTGTGCATAACGTACTCCTCAGGTAGCGCAAGATTCATAGCTGCTGTGGCACCGTCAAGAAGCCATGTTTCCGTCATAAAGAAAATGTCAGGTTTTTCGTCTGTGAGTATTGTGATAACATCTAAATGGTGACAGACCAATGATCTGACATTAAGATGGAATATTTTAAGTGTTGTCTGACGGTGAATAACAGCAGGGAGGTCTGCTCCACTAAGGACCGTTTGTGAGGGCTGTAAGTCGGTGATAGGGAGGGGCATCGGGAGCACAAAAGAACACGTAGGACACTGAAAAGGCCCACAAAGGGGGTTGAGCGTGTCGTGAGCGCATGAACTTACCTTATGGCGGAGACCGAATAAAAAGTCACCAGAAAGCATAGTGGAAGTGTCCAGAGTGTCCTGCCCTAGCCCTGCCTTAGCGCTGACGGGCGCAGACGGGCAGGACTCTGGCACGACTCAGGCACAGCGAGGCGCGCTAATCCGCTGCGCGAAGGGACGAGCATTAAATAGGCGTGTTGTCGGCGTTGCAGCGCTAGAGCGCTCACCCACAATGTGCAGAGCGTCCTCCCAAAATGGCGGCCAAAGTTCCAGACCCCGGGAGCCCAGACCCGCAAAGTAGCGGTGCTGTTTGGAAATTTTAAAATGCAAGTGAGGGCCAGGGGGAGGGGGGGGGGGGGGCGCGGCGATTAAAGCAGGGGTACGAAAGAAAATGCAACAAAGATACAAAACGTAGGTAGTTTTAAATATAGCGCAAGCACAGCGAAAGCGCTCTAGAAATAATTGCAGCGCGTCAAGTATCGTAGAGTAATGGTCACCTTATCCAGCTAACTAACTATGTATCTGCGACAACTATTAATTCACAGGATTCGTTTCTTGCCCCTTCTTTTGTATCCCTCCCAGGAACCCACCACACTACAGATGTGCATACTGGGCATTCCTCTAGTGATAATGCTCCCTTGGAGTCGCAGCCTTTGCTCAACGGATTATCTGCGACTTTCCCTATGCACTCTAAACGCTCTTCTCTAGGAACAATTAAATCAGTTAGTACACCACCAGAGCAGAGCAAGGGGGGGAACCAGGAGGGTGACTTTAGCATTCCACTTCAGCTAATGGAACAAGATATATCAACTGAATCCAATAAAGATTTAATTAATTTAGAAATGTCATTGGATATTTCATCTGTGGATAAATCTTTGCCTGCGTCAGCGACAGATACTAATTCTAAATTAAAACAGGCCCAGATTACCCTTGCAAAAAAGAGTAAACGTAGGGGGGGCAATTACCAATGTAAAAGTGCCAAATCCTCAAAATCAGGATATACGGCTTTGAGAATAGAAGGAACTCATATTAAGCCTTGCCCACCAGCGAGTAAAAATGGGATGGAGCATCAATCCCTGCACCCTCCTCCCATGGAAGAACTAATGGGGAATATAGAACAGTTAGTGAAGTCACTAATACTTCCCCTTGTACATAGGGTTAAAATAATTTCAGAGAAAATAGGGGAATTGGAAACCTCGATACAGAGAAATGCTGACCAGACTAGAGAATTAATAACTAACACCTATAAAAACAACATAGGCAAACCATCTTTATCCACTCTTCCACCAGACAAAAACCTTAGAAAGGATACGCAGCCTTTACCAGTGAAGGAAAGTGGGAGTACCAAGGGCCAATCATGCCCAAGCGATAAAATAGGGGAAAGCCAGGCCCAAAAATCAGGAATTGATCAATCAAGTAAAACCCGGATGGAAAGTAATAAGACCAAATTACGTCCTTATCCCCAAAAAGTATATAGGAGGAATATAGATCTTCCCCCACAGGCAGCACCTTATGTAGTGATTCTGACGGGGGTATCAGAACTGGAGGAAGGAAAAAGAGAAGATTTTCTAGCCCTGAAAAAAAAGGTGATATATTGGTTGGCAAATAATAGGCCGCTGCCATCAAATATAAATGGGGAAATATTGAATGTCAGAAGAGCCGACTGGTTGGGCCGCAGACCTAAAGACCAAAAGGGGGATGTGATCATTATAAATTTTAAGGACCACAGAGCGCCCAAATACATCGGGGAATGGTTTGACAGTAGAGGGGGGGGAGGCATTGTAAGTCGGGATCTAACCTATTTTTACCTCCAGTCCCTAGTGGAGAGACCACATCGCCCTCCCAGGGCAAGTGCCTTTAATCAAAACCAGCTTAGGTTCAATATCCCCACGTTTAATCACTACTCCGTGTTTGCGGGAATGGAAGGAGTTGATTGACTTTGTTGCCAGGCCCCGGGGGTCATCCCTACTCATAACCATTGTGTTAAAACTAGTCTTCACATTAATATGGACATTGGTGTCCCACCACACTCTATGGGGTTGGGGAGTTTAGAAAATGATGACCGACAAACAATGGGCAATGAAGGCAGGGTGATCATTGATGAGGTCACCCACCGCAGGGATGGGAACCCTAAGGTAGCGCCCATAGTGGATAAGTCCCCAATTTTAGGCTTAGGAGGTATATCCCCAGACCTAACCACTAGCAATGCTACTCCAAAGACGAAAATTATCAAGTTAATGTCTTGGGTCTCCAGAAAAATATGTTAAAACCAGAATGGAGTGAATTTATTGAGAGGTTCGATATCTGTATGTTCCAAGAAACGTGGAGTGTTTCCCCCAATACAAATGTGGTTTCTCCACCTACTTTATTCCTGCTACTAGTATAGGGAGAGGCCGACCTTCAGGGGCTTACATATTTGGATTAAAGTAGCACTCAATCTGATGGTCACCCCTCATTCCCTGCCATCCCAGGACATCTTGTATATCTCTGTAAAGGGCCAGCATTCCATAAACTCTTTTGAGCTGTTTAATGTCTATGCGCGTGGGTCCCCGGGAGGACAAATTTCACCCACTATAGCTCTTCTTGAGGGGGCGCTAGCAGGGATTCCTCCACTGTCCAGTGTTGTCATAGGGGGAGATTTTAATTGTACATATGAACCCCTAACGGTAGAAGACATTATGGACATAAACGAAGATGACTGTAAAAAGTCAATTCCGCCCCTGACTCTCGCCCCTATTAAAAAGTGGACCCCAAGAGTGATCCAATTAAACGCCCTAACTGCAGAATATAATTTACGTGCCTTAAACGGCAGGACAATTTCGGACCCAAATGGCGCTATGACCTATAATTAACTTAGCTGCCCGTCCCGTATTGATTTCATCCTGCTCAATACTAGCTCAGGGAGTAGATTAGTGCATATGGTAGTCACACAGTCACAGGACAGTGACCATAATCCGCTCTGTATGGAAATAAAATGGGGGAGGGCGAGGGACTCACCCGAGGCTCCTTTAATGACCACAAAAGAAGTAGTCCCGTCTGATGGCAATCATAGACTTAAATGGAACAGGGTGCTGTGCAAAGAAGATAGTCTACTTTGTATTAAAGGTTGGGTGGAATTGGAAGCAAGGGTATTTGCTTCTAAATCCATGGATCCCTACAGTGACCAAAACTTCAGCCTTGTAGATTCTTAAAACACTCTAATAAAGAAAATTGGTTCCTTCTTCATAATAAAAGATAGTGGAGGTTCAAAAAGGAAGAACCCTGTAAAAGCTAGCACTCCATGGTATTCAGTGCAGTGCAGGCAGAGGAGAAGGGCCATAGCAGATGCTATTAGAAGGAAGGATACAACTGCATTGCGGTTAGCTAGAAGCGAATATAAGACGCATTATAAATGCTAAGAGGGACTGGGAAGAGGAATTCGGACAGGAACTAAAGTTGGCTGCCAGTGCTAAGAACCGTAGCCCATTCTGGAACCTGATAAATACTCTAGATAGAAGTGGAGTAGAGCCACTCGTCAACCACATAACCGAACAGCAATGGCATTCGCATTTTTCAAAATTATACTGTGATGAAGATGAGGTAGCCTCATTTTGCAGGGGGCAAAATGACCCGGGTAGCAAGGGATCCATAGCTATTGAGCTCTTCACACTCCAGGAAGTTCTTGCTGCCATTAAGAATATAATTCCCTCAAAAGCAGCAGGTGTGGTCGGTTTTCATCGCTCCCCTCATGAATTTGATCCTTGGTGGCCACCCTGTGCCTGACTCGTGGAAAGGTGCAGAAGTGGTTACGATATTTGAAAAAGGTGACAGGGAGGACCCTGCCAACTACAGGCCGATTAGTTTAATCGATGCCATGCAGAAAGTAGTTGGCAGGGTCATTGTAAATCGGATGGATAGATGGTTGGAGGAGGAGAATATACTTTCCCACTTCCAAGCAGGCTTTCGTAAAAACGTGGGCACTATGGATCAGGTATTTAGGTTTTGGGCAATCTACTGGAAGACAGTAACTGTTATGAAGGGGAATCTTTACCTGGCCTTTATAGACCTTAAAAGTGCCTTTGATCTAGTACCGCGAGCTAAACTTTGGAGGGTGCTTCAGGATATGGGGTTCCCACGCTATCGTCTGGAATTGATAGTTAAACTCTATGAGGATAGCTACGCCAGGATTAGATGGGGGACCCAGGGCCAAATAACAGGGAGGGTGTCTGTGAACAGGGGGGTGCGCCAGGGCTGTGTGATGGCCCTGACACTGTTCTCCCTCTTTGTCAATGGGGTGGTGGACCATTTGAGGGAGGACAGTGCTGATGCCCCGGTCCTGGCAGGGGAGAAAACACCAACACTCCTCACAGATGACACCCTCCTGTTGGCCAAAACCCCATCTGGTTTGCAAAAATTATTGGACAGATTCAGTCTGTTCTGCCACAAACGTGGATTGACTATCAATACTAATAAAACAAAGTTGATGGTGTTACCCCCCCTCCTAGAAGGCAAAGAAAATTAATATCTTCCTTAATGGGTCATCTCTTGAGGTGGTAGAGGAGTTTGACTACCTGGGAATAAGAACAAACAGCAAAATGAGGTGGGACTCCCACGTGGCCAAGATGCTTTTAAACCTCAAGAGAGTCTCAGGTGCTATCTTAAGGAGCCAGCGACTGTCAGTCAGCAGGCCTATTGCCCCGGCTCTTGCTGTGTATGAGGGAAGAGCGCTGCCCTCTGCAACATATGGTGCTGAACTTTGGGGTGGTGAAAATGTTCAAGATTTAGTCAGAGCGGAGAACAAATTTATAAGAGATCTAGTATCCCTCCCTACCTCAAATCTGCTGAAACCCCTTTTCTCGGACATGGGCAAACGCTCTATTTTAGATATAGTTCATCTTCGCCCCTTGTTGTTTTGGGTGCGCCTGAGGAGGACCCCGGAGCTAGCAAACTATGCTTTGGTGTTGGATGAACTAATCACCTTGAACAGTGCGAGTAAAATACAGTGGGTAAATAAACTAAGGCAAATGGTTACGAAGTTGGGTTTGACAGAATTCTGGACTACTCAGTCCCCTCCCCCAAAGCAAGTACTCAAGAAAATTTACTGGGAATGGGTAGACGCAGAAGAGCAGAGGAATCCGAATTGGGGGCCCCTAACCACGCAGTTCCTGGAACATAAGCCAACCAGGAAGTTGGAAACGTTTCTAGACCTCATCAGAATATCAAGAGATAGATCACTTTTCCTAAAGATGAGGTATGGGACTTTACCCCTTAATAAATTCACGTAACGCTGGAAAGGTTCAAGGGTCCTAAACGGTACATGCCCATGCTGCCCCTGTAAATCAGAATCTTTACCACACTTTCTGTTTGGTTGTAAAGCTTATAAAAGGGCAAGACTGAGGTGGTTGAAACCAGTATGTATGGAGCTGGGGGTTAGAGATTTCCGGGTTGCCCTTCGTATGTTTACAACAGATACAACATTCTCCCTTATTGTCTGCGGAGTGGCAAAATATTTGTCAAGTGCTTGGCTCACTCAAATTAGGTTTTTAAATGCTAATAAAGTGTAGCCTTTATACATATATAGCTAGTAATTTATATATGTTTCTCATTATCACTGCCCTTTAAATTCTGCCTTCAAATGGCTTTTTATTTTAAATACTGTTTTATTCTTTTACTATATGAAAATGTATATATATATATATATTTTTTTTTGTTTAAGAAATTTTATTTGGTTTTAAAGAAACACAATACAAAGCCTTACAGTAGTATAAATGGAAATCATAACAATATAAAACATAAGGCATAAGTCGAAGGAGAAGTAAAATAGAAAAAAAGTTAAATCGTAAATGTATATTTTTAACCAAATTGTTTTTATATGAATGTATGTACTTTTATGATGTCAATATCGAATAAAGTATTACTACTACTACTACTAGAAATATGCATCTTGTAAATCAAGGGAGGTCATCTGATCCCCTGGGTTTAAGAGCAGCAGAATATCCTGCAGGGTTACCATTCTGAATGACTGTTTCTTGAGGTAGGCATTTAGGGACCTTAAGTCCAAGATCAGACGCCACCTCAGAGCATCTTTTCTGATCAAGAAGAAACGGGAATAAAATCCTCTTCCTCTTTAGGAGTTCAGCACCGGTTCTATTGCTCCCTTTCGGAGCATTGCCCGAATCTCCAGACGCATCTGGGATAGGTGTTTTGCTTCTTGATATGTCGGTGGCGTGGGAGGAGGGAAGAGGAGGAATTCTAATGTATGTCCGAATTGTATTACGTGGAGAACCCACTTGTCCGATGTTCTCTTCCGTCACTGTGGTAAATAATGAGTCACTCTTATACCCAGGGGAACATTTGACAGGATATGAGGAGAAGGATCCGCAATCTGCAGGCTGTCAGTGTCTTTTATTATTATCTCTTCCAGAACGACCTCCTCGTCCTCTGGAAGTGGACTTAGAGTAGCCTCCCAAATGTTTCTGCCCATATTGCTGCCGATAGGGCTGCGAAGAGGAAGTATAGGATGTATATCTTCCTTGCGCTGCTTGCGAGATAATTGAGTCCGGTTTAGGATGGCCCAGTAAACACGCTGGAGCGTCCGCAGGTGCCTTATATATTTTATCCAGCCTTGCTAGTACCAGTGTAACCTTTGCTGGAGTTGTTATGACCTGCAATCCGTCCTTCCATATGTGGTCAATAATTGGTATAGACCTGATTGATATTTGATACAGCTCTTTAAAGTCATAAAGAAAACATTCTGCTTGAGTTGTTTTCATTGGCAGTTGGAATCTTGTCGCTGCCCTTTACACTAAATTGTGGAATCCACCAATATCCACCGGTGGAGAGTCTGCTGGTACCTGGGTGGGCGAAGGCGGAGAAGGAATCAAATAATTATCCCATTCTCTGTGGGGTTCTGGTAGCTCCCCTTCTTCGCGGCCATCATCATCGTCCTGCTGCTGTCAGACCTGAGGTGTCAGCGGAGCAGTATCCAGCAGGTTTTCTAAAATGCGGACTGCAGTGGTCGGAATTGAACGAGGACGTGAAGGTGGAATGTCCTGAGAAACTCCTGACGTAGGAAACCTCCGTTTATAATCCGCCAACATAGATTGTAAATCCGTCAACATGGATGATGGCATTGCTACCATCTGTTCCTGAGTTTCTTGTTGGTAGCGGTGGTATGTGGCACTGTGGTATTCTTCATACCCTTCCTCATCATCCTCATCCTGACATTTTGCATGGAGCTCAGATAGGCTTGTGCATTGCCCAAAGGGCCCTTCATCCTCTGACTCTCCTTCCTCCAAAAGGTGCGACGGGACTAATGGAGTAATTTTACTTGGAGAAGTTACTGCTGGCGTGATCTTCTTCCTGCTCTTTTCCGGGGGTTTTTCCCGTCGACGAGATCGTCGTCGATACCACCGTCTGTTGTCAGCGCCATAGATCCACTCCTTGCCGAAGACATAGTAATCGTCGTCGACGTTCCTGTCGACGACCTCATTGTCATCACCGTCGACGACGATCCCATCGTCGTCGTCCTCATCGTCGTCGACGATGCCACCGGCGTCGACACTGTCGTTGTCGACGCTCCCGTCGTGAACGCTCCTGTCGTCGTCGCCGCCTTCGCTGTCGCCGCCTCAGTCGTCGCCGATCTCGTCGTCGTTGACGCCCCCGTCCACGCTGACTTTAATACCACTAATGGTAACTCTTGTATCTTAGTCGTCGCCATCGTCGATGATTTCTTTGTCGACGGTCTCGTCGACGATGTGGATTTTTTCACCTTCTCCTCAGGAATACTAGAGGATGGCTTTTTGAATGATGCCGGAGCCAAAGGTGGTGTATTTGAAGGCTCAGAAGCAGCTCTTTTGGATTATTTCTCTTTTAAATTGAGTCCTTTATTCTCCTTTAATTTTTTCTGAGGAGATTTTGAAGGACTACACCCGGAAGACCCTTGGCTGATCTTTTTTAGGGCCTTCTCAGGATGGTCCCCTGATGAACGAGCCTGAGGAGATCTTGATCTTTTTTTAGATCTCCTGGAAGAAGTGGAGGATTCCTGGTCACTATCACTAGAAACCACCTCCTTTCTGGCCTTGATCTTCTGAAGCCAAATTAGAAGGCGTCCTTCACGATCTCTAAGGGTCTAACTAGAGAAAGTGCGACATACCTTGCAATCCTTTGCTTGGTGGTCCGGATAAAGACAATATATACAGTCTTCATGTGGGTCATCTGTGTAGAGTCTCTTTTTAGAGCAGGTGGCACAGGCTCTAAACAGACCCTTTTTCTCCTTTCCAGTCATTTTCAGGAATGTAGATGAGAAGTAGATTATAATTTCTCTAATCCAGAAGAAATAGCTTGAATATGAAGCTTCTACAAAGTTGTAAATCCAGATTTTGAGCAGAGCTCGAAGGAGAATCCCTAGCACAACGTGCCAGTAGAAAATCTGAGGGGAAAGAGGTTCTCTCAGGAGGGTTCTAGAGGGTGAGTGCCTCTGATTGGCTAAGGGAAAGTTTGGTCCTTTTTTACATAACAATGGTTATGGGTTGCAAAAGAAAAATGGGCCTGGGCCTTCTTTTACAGTTCGCTATATTGCTAACCATTACTTTTTTATGTACCGGAGACTCCCGTCTCGATGACGGGGAAATGATTCAGGTATGTGAATCTGTGAAAGCTCCAATACTGGGGTAATAACATATTGCAATTATTAGCAAAACTCATTAGTCTGTGGTCACCCACTGTCACTTACTGAAAGTAAAAGAGGTTTGTAGACAGGGCTGAAGAAAAAGAAAATTACGCATTTTGTTTTATATTTTTCCTTACCTCTGCCCCTGAGTGATCAAGAGCACTGCTGCTGCTGTTGAAACTTATGCTGCATCTGACTTTGCCAGATTAGTGGACATAACCTTGCAACTTTGGGTATTACCACTGGAAAATCCTAGATAGCGGGCACATTCTATAAGTCATTGTATCTCCCTTACTCTATTTAACAATTTCCTTAAAAGCATTAGCCTCTTTCCTCAAATAAATGCTGCACATTAAACAGAACATCTGGTAGGTGATATTGGACAACTCCAGGGTAAACAGTCCTATGTTTAAACAAATGTCTGTGTAAAACGACAGCAGGCAGCATGGCATAAGCCACAGAACCAACAGTTTCCAGACCAGGCTGCATGGACAGGTTTAGAAGTATCAATATGATCTTTACAGGCCTCAGTAAAGCATTGTTTCTAAATATTTTCAGGCAAGCCAGATACAGCAAATACTGCCACTTTTCACAGAGCATGGTTGTACTTTTCTTAATCAGCAAACAGCAATACAGGACTTTAAACCTGTGGTGCCTAATCTCTAATCGATTGGGTTCCATATTTGGTGGTTAAAAGGGAAAATGAATAATTCCAAACTTCATTTTAGAAACTGATGTCTGCATTACAAAGCTGTGAAGCACTGGATGAGAAAACAACTATGGAATATCTAATGGTGCTGCTTTACATGTCCGAACCACACCTTTTGACACAGTGGTATTTGACTGAGTCTTATCCTATGAATAAGCAACCTGCGCCATATTTCTTGATTGAAGGGCAACCAGAAGGTTCCTTACACATTTAACATCTGTGTAAAGAACATTTTGATTCCACTCACACATTTAAAATGAGCCAGACAGTCAGCAGCTTTTTAAAGACCTCTGAACATTGCAACTGATTTGCTGAAACAGTGCCTTCTGGAACATGAAGCAGCTTCCAAAATGGCACCTTTTCACTGGTGCCGTAACTAATTATGAAGGCAAAGGCGTGGCCCCAGAAACAGAATGTGTCAAGACCAGGGCCATAGTGAGTAGCATCAAAAGTGTTTCAAACACTTTCAAAGGTAGTTTCTGACAATTTCAAAAGCACCAAAATAGCTAGAATAGGCAAGGCAGAGGAAGCCCTGTCAAAAGTTCTGAAAGCCCTGTTGGTGCGGGTATACCATTCCTGGCCACCCATTACCCTCGTTCACATAACCCTAAAATGGTGTAGGGAAAAAGGGACGCGGTCCCCTCTGGGATCCTCGTCCTCTACCTCTACGCTTAGGTGTTACGGTCTCTCCTCCCCAATTGTGAACTTCTCTTCATCTCAGCCTGTTTTTGTTGGATGTATTCCTCGTTAGTTAAGGGCTAGACCTTCTTCTTTAAGAAATGTTTTAAATCTTTCTGCATTTTGGTGATCTTGGACTGCAGGTATTCCTTATATTCCCCCAGTTCACTGTTGACTTTTTCTAGTTTTCGTTTGTAGGTGGCCATAATCACATTTGTTTTCAGGCCTTGTTCATTTGCCTGTATATGGATGACCAGGGTGTCCACCAACCTTTTTGCTGAGGATTAACCAATTCCTCGAGCACTTCCAGGCTATGAGGGCCGAATCTCGTCGAAAGGCTGCATCCTCTAGGAAGATGAGTGGTTGATTTGTCCCAAGGAGTCCCTGTAGTGCTGCGATACCCCGAAGATATTCTGTTAAAATTGTCCCAGGTAAGATGGTTTTTACATGAGTTTTTTTAAGTTCTAATAACGTGTACCATCCCTCGCCTGTGAAAAGGACTTGGTTGATTGTTGTGTCTCCCAGTAATGAGGGGCCTGTCAGTATTTCTGTTACTGTAGCCTCTCCAAATGACAAACCCTGGTCCTCCCCCATGGATCTATCAAGGTGGTGAACTCGTAGAGCTGTAACCCAGTTTTAAAGATGACACAAGGAAAAAAAGAAAAAAGGTCATGTGGTGCTTCATAGCGTCAGTGATGTGCAATTGTAGGATAGTTTACAGATCTAGTTTGGCACCAGGAAATCAGAGAGGATTTAGGGATGAGTATTTATTAAAATATGCCTTTTCCAGAACCTACTTGTGTAAAGTTACCGTCAAGGACGAAAAACATATTTTCTTCTGAAAAGTCCAAGAGACTGAATATTATTAGCACAGCTATCAGTCTACAAAGTGCAATGATTGGCAGCAACAGTGAATCCTATTGAGAGTAGACGCCAAGGCACACTGGATGCCTCAAAAGGATTATCATCTGACGTTGAGCTCTGAGAACCAGAATCCAGTTTACTAGAGCAGGCCAATGAGGACGATTTTGTGGTGGGAGCCCTGGAGATTAAAAAGCAAAAGGAGAGGCAATGATTTTATTTGGAGAGTCCCAAAGCTATAAGCAATAAAGACTGAGTGTGTCAGTATGATACTGATTTAAACCCATATTAGTGGTACAGTACTTTTCCCAGAAAATGGGATGTGCAACTTTTTATTTACGAGCATCCACTGTCAGGCAAGGAGTTTTCAGTCCTACTTGGTTTCTAAACCAAATCATAATTGCAGTTACTAAAGCAATTGTTTTGAACACTATAATGAAAATCCCCTAGGATTGCCATTATTGTATCCAAAGCATACTCATCACATACGCCCCCATTCACTTGGAACGGCTGAGAATCAGAATGGCTGACGGCGAATGCAAGAAGCGAGGGGCGGGGCCGAGCAGAGGACGAACTTGGTGAACTCCTCTGCTCACTCTGCTCCCGAGGACTTCGAGACCTGTCGCATTGCAGCAACCCGCACCTGCAGCTCACGATAATCTTCGGCGGGGGTAACGCATGGCGAGTGCGTCTGCCGGTAGTTGGCAGGAGCAGAGCAGGGGCCACAGGCGGTACGCGGAGGCAGCCCGATTAGGTTTGCTTGCGACCTGCGGTTCTGCCTGGGGGGCTCCCACTCGCCAAAGTTGCCCCGGTGTAGCGGCCATAGAGATTCTGTGAAGGATCCAGTGAAGAATCCAGCAAAAGAGGGGCGAAGCTCCAACCACAGAGGAGTTTGAAGAAGCTAGAACCCTCAATAAAGGAGAAAGGATAGAGGAGAAGCCTGGGATAAAAGAAAGTAAAATAATAAAAAGAAAGGGTATGCTCCCGCTCTTTTCTCCACCTATATTCCACCTACTCCTTCTTACACTCAACAGCACTACTCCACGCCATGTGGAAAGGACCACAGGCACCTAATTAAGCTGGGAGTAAGCAGGCCTCCAGTACATGCCTAACATTTACCGCTTGGTGCCCTCTGCTCTGTGTTCCTAGGCAGTGTACTCAGTGTACTGTGCCGGGTCGGTACCAGCCAATTTATTGCTTCACTATATTTATTGCTTATTCCCCTGCTCTCAGCGGCAGAGACCAAAGCTCCTACCCTGATAATCTACCATTATGTGATCAGGGAGACCCAGAGGTGTGCCATCTCCTGCTCTGAGGAAAGAGAAGCAGCTTAAAGGATCAACCTTAAATAATGTCCCTCATGGGTTAGAGGCAGGCTTGGCAGAGCAAGAGGAAGGACCTGTATTTTCGCATTCTAATGTTCCAATATCTAATTACAATCAAGAAAATAAAGATTTTAAGGTGGCTCCCAATGAAAAGGAGGACTTCAATGCACCTGCCCCCAGCGAGGGTCTGAAAATAAAAAAGACCTCCTTCCAATGGGAGGCTTGAGCCACAAAAAGCATCCATGTACGAGAAAAGAAGAATAGTATTTAATTTGGGTCCTTCAACTGGAGACGGCTAAAATCCAGGAAGCAGGTTCTAATACCAAAGCTTCTATGGAATAATCAAATAGGTGCAAGGAGTCACCTATATTCTACAATTCAGGCAAGGTTATCCAGGTTGCAGCAAAGGTATATCTTTACTGAGTCAATATTACCGGCTCTGTGTTTAATACGGAAGGCCTGGATGGAGTGGCCCCTACTCGGGGGTTAGATCTGTAAACAGTCAGGGCGGAATTACCATTAGGTCAGCTCATTATCATTATCCCAGACAATGTCTCCTTAACATTGCAGGGGAAGCCTTAGGTTGAGGAAGCAATATCACCGGCATTATGTTCCGTTGTAGTCGGTTCCCCCCTACTGAGCTCCTAAGCTACTTTGAAGACAAGCTGACATTCCATACAGTCAATTCTCCAGCAAAAATTGACCTGAAAGCAACACTTGGGAGATCTTGCTTCATTCATGTCAAGCAGTAGTGAATGCTTTAACATATGAATCAAGAAAGCAAGATTTATTGGTGGATCTTCTAAACACAATGGCGTTAAATATCACTGCAATCAATTGGAAAATTGGAGCACTTAATTTGCTTGTTCATCAGGCACAGTCTGATGAACAGTAATCTTCCACCTGTACCTGCAGCCCAGTCCTGGATAAACTGTTATCGCTCCCAAGGATGCTAGAATTAGTGCTAGCAGAAATTAAGGGGCAGTTAAAATCTGTCACTGGTGCAATAACCCCTTCAGGGCAAATGAATTCTGTCAGAAGGGAGTTTGGAAATAAATCTCACCTCAGAGAACCATCTGAATTAAAAGAGGGCTTTGGGGAGTTACCTAGTGTGGAGAGGGCACTGCAGTGGAAGGGAGCCGAAGGATTGCCACAAAGTAGACAGGTTACAAAACTGGACCCCAGTGCACGCCTTTCACATCATCCGCTGGGTAGTAGTGCCTAAGAGGTTCTTGCAGTGCAAAGAGGTGCCTCACAAGGGGACAGCCCAAACTTTCAAAACAACAGCGCAAAAGACTTAGGAAATCTCATAATAAAAAGGTCAATCTAAGCCTAGTCTAACTCTCCTCCAGTCATCTGGCGCGGGTGTACCCTATTGATAAATCATGAGTTGCAAAGTCAGTGGCGTCCCCAGAAAAAAAGCAAGAAGATTCAGTGGAGGAGGCACGAACAGGTGAAAAGGGGCTTAATTTCAATTCCACTCAAGCAAAAGCTCAACCAACGAGGAAGGCAAAGGATGAACAAGTGGACCAGAACCAACAACAGTAATCCCATCCTACCCGATTGGGTAAAAAAGAGCCAGCTAGAACAGGAGTAAATCAAGATAGCTACCTACCTGTCCTAAAGATCTCATTGGTTCGGCGCAACACTATATAATTATGGATAGTAATACATGCAATCAGACCTTAAAAAGTGGAATTAAACAAACCTGTGAGGTTGAAAAAGAAAAAACCCAAAAATGGAACCTTGAACAAGATACTGCAGCATTAGAGCAGAGTTCGCAAACACCAGAGCAGGGACCCAATATCCGGCAGGTAGTGGTTATTATAGCCCAGACTGGTGCAAGAGAACCATCATTCAATAATAGCCTATCCAGCAACCGTTGCAATGTGAAATTGTTTCCAAAATACAAGTGTAGGTCTGCAATCCTATGGTCACCCCAGATTTTTGCTTTTTGCTTCACTGGTTTACGACTTTCCCTGGCTGTGGGCCTGCTAATCAGACCCACAGCCTAGCTGTTCTCTCTTTAAATTGACATCCATGTACTCTAGGTGCATTTACCAATTGGTATTGGGTCACTCTTGTAAGTCCTTGTACAGTGTACCATAGGTACCCAGGGCATAAGTGAACCCAAGGCCTACCAGGGGCTGCAGCATGTATTATGCCACCCCTGGCTGGCCATCCAAATCTGACACAACTGGCTGATCAATCAGCTGGGGCAAGGTGGTGTAATCACCCTTTGCTTTAGATATAGTATACCTATATCTAAACCTAAAATTGACACATATACTTCTATAAGTTACTCCTCTAGCAGGCCTTAACAATCCTGGAGGCAGAGTGCTTGGAATTATGTGAGATAGTGCTGAGCCTGTCTGCAGCTTTCGGAACCAAGTCATTTAGCTGTTTCCATGATAACGCTATACCCTATACTCTTGAGTGCATTATAATCCTCGCGGTTATTGCTAACTTTGGCATAGCATTATCAAAACATGTCGAGTAAGATGTCATACGAATTGGAATACTACCCCCTCGCCAGTTCTGGCGACGGGGGTAGCATTCCATCCTTTTAGAGGGACACGACATGTATGTAACTGTGAACCCCGGTTAAAGTTAACTCGAGCCTCAGCATCACAAAATGGATGCTGCCACCACAGACACAAGTCTGACCTCCTGCTGCTGGGAGTCCTTCCAGCGAGGGAGGCCTGGACAAAGGGTTTCCTGCCTTGGGAGGTGCTAGCACCACCCCAGACAGGATTTTGTGTATGTAGCACAGGCCTGAAAGGAATGAGACATGCCTGGGGCACACAAGGTGTCCCAGTGCATACACCGGTTCAAACCAGTTGCTGGGGCACTCCAGCCCCAGCTCTGGCGCAAAACCGGACAAAGGATAGGGGGTGTAACCACCCCCTTTCCTGGTCCCACCCATAGGAGGGATCTAGTGATAGTACAGCCCCCTTTAGGCGAATAAAAGTAGGAGCTGGTCCCATTCCAAATTAGATTAATCCGGACTTGAAACTTTACAAGAAGAAACTCTGGACTTCGACGTTCTGCTCCACAGAAGACTGAAGAAATCTCCCTTGTGGCCAAGGAGTGACCACCCTGCACAAGCAGGCACCATCAAGCGTTCCAGCGGTTCACTTTGTCGTCTTCCCTGGTGGATCCAGACTTCAGAGCCCGATGAGACCCGGACTTCCAGACCTCTCCGACCTAAACTCACATCTGCAGCACAGCTGAGATGCGTGGGTGCGACGAGACACGTGGGACCGGCCATCTTGAAGAAACTCCACTTCGCTTCCAGTACGACTTCAGAGGCATCCTCGACGAAGTGCTTTGGGGATTGAGAAGCCCCAGCCCCGAGCAGCTCCTGCACAGAAGACCAGCCCTCCAGCATCCACCAGATCTGCGTGGGGCCCTTTTGCTTGATTGCTGCTCGACGCGTTGTCCGTTCACTTGCCGGCTGGCTAGTGGCCTCCTAGACGACGATCCTTGAAATCCACACCGCTGGTCTGGTTGCTCCAGACTGGCCCATGCTTCCCTGCAAAGGAGAAGCACCCCGGACCCTCCTGGTCCGCACCAGATGCCTTTTCCACTCACCGCGTGGGTTGCCTTTGCCAAGGCCTGTTGACGCCGAATCCGGAACCAACACCGCCGACAGGGAGAGCCTGCGTGGGACAGCTCGTGCCTCCATCCTGGTCGTCGAAGACACCTCCAGGTCCAGGTGGCTGCAGAGTCAAGAGTCCACTCTTCACCTGATCCCGACGACAGCATCTGGTTTCTTCCTGGTTCCACACCAGTCACTGGCTAGTGACTGTGAACATTGTCCCCTCTACTTTCAGGTCTTCATCTTCCTTGATCCACCCTTGGATCACTCCGGACAGCTTCCTCCTGGTCGCCTGCAGCATCTGTCTTCAAGGCTCCATAGACTTCAGCGTGGAAACCCGACACACATTGACACCTATACACCCGCAGCCCGTGGGTGAGGTAACAAGAGCATTTCGGTACTCAAGGGTAGATTGACTCTCCTAGTGTCCAGATTTCCAGTCGTTTTAGTCTAAGCTAGTCGGAACCTACAGCGATGGGATGCCTGGTCTTCACCTTGGGGATGCCCAGTAGGGGTTATCTCGCAGGGAAAGCCAGGCCGGGTTCCCAAAGCAAGCGCTAAGAGACCTGTCGGTGATTTGGCGCTATATAAATCGAAATTAACATAACATAACATAACATAACTGTCTATTACTTACCTTGTCGTAAATTGTACTGTCCATTGACTTTGTTACGCGCCTCGCGTGTGAGTTCACACTCTGCACACGCGTCCCGTGGGCCTCCTATTACTTACCTAAGGTTCGGGTAGTGTAGTCCCACCGATCCAACAGCCTCTGGACAGCTCCATTCCTTCTATCGATTTCCTTATACCACTTGTTTAGTATATGGTTTCTCGTGCCCATTGTAATTCGTGCAACTTAAACGTATTTTTCTTAAGAGTCTTGTCATGTGCTTAGCCCTCTGATCTCATAAAGAGCTCAGAGGGGTTTGTTATTAATAAATATCTTGTTTATTTTTATAACAACCTGTGTGGTGTCCTTTCACTTGGTATTCAAGGGGTTATATGTGGTAAAACAGCTGGCTTCACATGCCAAAAGAGTTTAGCCTATGACTGCTTTGTCAATGCTACCATTAGGATAGCTGGTCTATAAGGTTGACTTACAAATAATCACCATAAGGGTTGTTTGGACTGATACAAGGTGATCACTAGAACTAGTGAGCATCATATATCAAGCCAACTTCTCACATTGGTGGGCAGCGGTTGGGATTCGAGCTTGCTGTTGTTTTTACCAAATATAATCTTGAGATATCATTTGAGAGATCACAGAAGGTACCATAGGTACATATAACAAGCTTAGAAATACTCTGAGTTCTACTGAACCAGCTGTTGAAGTAGAAAGGGAGTAGCACACCCTGACTACAACTCTTAGCAAGTGATCAGTAGGAAAACCCATAGTGTAGGTAAGTGCACCACTTACACCTCACTAGAAAGCATGTCTATCACAGGAGAGAACACAGTGGCTCCCCCTGTGATTAGCGACCCTCCACAGGTCCTTTCCAGATATGCAGCACTCAACTTCCAGGAGATGAGACAATTGTGTACCTCCAGGAAATTGAAACAAGGTTCTAACCCTACCCTTCCTTTTCTGTTAGGTCTCTTAGAGACATATGATGCTAGAAGGGCTTCTAATCCAGGCCCCTCTAATCCAGCAGATGGAAGCATGCCCCCCCCTTAGAAGGTGACCCTGAATCTAACCTCCCTGAAACAGAAGATGTAGATGGTGAGGAAGATGGGAACTCCTCTGAAGTAGAGGTAGACCATGGCCAAGTTATAGTCAGTAGACTTACCAGGGCCAACTTAAGCCTACATGGGGATGGAGCTGGGGGAGCCCCAGACCTATCCACAAGCAGGCCTAACCTTGGGAATAGAAAAGTTAGGTCTCACTCCAGAGGCTCTAACAGATCTATTCACACCCATGTCTCTCAGGCATCTTCTCAGAGAGGGATGACATCCCCTCAGAGAAGAGAACATGAAGCAAAGAAAAGGAAGGAATCTGAGGATCCAAAGGGAAGAACTTGCCCTTGCCAAAGAGAAACTTGCCTTTGCCAGAGAGCAGAAATTGAGTGGGTTAGACCCCACTGGGGGCACCATTATCCCTAGAGATAAAGACAGGAGTTTGGATAATAGACACCTGAGTAAAATAGTGCCCTCCTATAAGGTAGGAGATGACAATCACAAATGGATGACTGCTTTGGAGAGGGCCTGCACTGTACAGCAGGTACCCCAGAGTCAGTGGGCAGCTATTTTGTGGCTCTCCTTTGAAGGTAAAGGTAGAGATAAGCTCCTCACTGTTAGAGCTGAGGATGCTAATGATTAGCAAGTCCTGAAAAATGCACTGGTTGATGGGTTTGGCTTAACAACTGAACAGTACAGGTTGATGTTCAGAGACAACCAGAAAACTCAGTCTCTGGATTGGACTGACTTTGTTGATTGTGCCACTAAGGCTTTGGAAGGCTAGTTACTGGGAAGTAAAGTTACTGATTACCCAGGATTGTATACTCTAATTAAGAGAGAGCAAATCTTAAATAATTGTCAGAACCAGTTGTTGCATCAGCACCTTATTGACTCAGATCTGACCTCTCCCCAAGAATTGGGAAAGAAGGCAGATAGATGGGTCAGGACAAGGGTCAAGCAGCAGAACCAGAACCAGGGTGGTGGCCAGAAGAAAGCAGACCAGAAGGGTAATAATGAGAACAAACAAAATAACCAGAAGTCTTCAACAGGGCCCCAACAATCTAAGGAGGGTGGGTCCCAGAATTCCCAAAAGAAGAAGGCTGATGTTCCAAGAAAACCATAGTGCCAATACTGTAAAAGTAAGACTCACTGGATTAGTGAGTGCACCAAGAAAGGCACAGCTCCTACCACTACTGCCCCTAAGGCACCTGCACCCCCTAGTACAGTTAGTAGTGGTAGTGCACCCCCCAAGGCTATAGTTGGGTTAACCGTGGGAACTGAGGTGGGTTCTGACTTAGTCAGAATACCTACTCAGGCTGTTCTTGTTTGTAGTGGGGACATGGATATGACCCCTACTGTAAGTCCCAGTACTCTGGGAAAATACAGGTAAACGCCTTTAATCAATGGAAAAATGGCTCAGACCTACAGGGACACATGTGCCAGTGTCACCATGGTGACACCAAACTTTGTGGCCCCTGATCAGGTAATACTAGGTTCAGACTACCTAGTGACCAATGCTAGCAATGTCACTACCAATCACAGTATGGCAGTTGTTAACTTCTCCTGGGGAGGGGTAACTGGCCTCAAAATGGCTGTAGTTTGGTCAGACCTCCCAGTGGACTGTCTGTTGGGCAATGATTTGGAATCCTCATTATGGTCAGAAGTGGAGTATAGGACTCATGTGGAGATGTTAGGTTTGTCAGCACATGTCCTTGCTGTGACCAGGTCACAGGCCAAGAAATGCCCAGTTGAACAAGTGCTGGATCCTGGAACAATGGACCAGACACTTCCCAAGAGAAAGAGCAGTAGGGTTAAGGCAGTGCCTTCCCCCATGTCTCAAGGAGAGGATCAGCCCTCTCAGGAGGCTGACCCACAGACCCCAGAAGAAACTATCCTAGAAGAGCTTGAACCTGAGCAGGTTGAGTTTCTTGGGACAGGGGGACCTTTCAGGGCAGACTTGAGGCAGGCACAGTTAGACTGTTCCTCTCTTGAACCCCTCAGACAGCAGGCTGCTGCTGAGGCTGGAGGGAATGCTACAGGTACCCACAAGGTGTACTGGGATGATGGACTCCTATACTCTGAGGCAAGAGACCCCAAGCCTGGTGCTACCAGGAGGCTGGTTATCCCTTTGTCTCTGAGAGGTTTCCTTCTTACTTTAGCCCATGAAATTCCCCTTGCAGGTCACTTAGGCCAGAATAAGACTTGGGAAAGGCTTGTCCCTCCCTTTCACTGGCCTCATATGTCTGAAGACACCAAAGAGTTTTGTCGCTCATGTGTCACTTATCAAGCCAGTGGCAAATCAGGTGGCACAACAAAGGCCCCCCCTTATACCACTACCTGTGGTGGGTGTACCCTTTGAAAGAGTGGGGATTGACATTGTTGGACCAATGGACCTCCCAACAGCATCTGGGCACAGATTTATACTAGTGGTAGTGGATCATGCCACTAGGTATCCAGAAGCTATTCCCCTTAGGACTACTACAGCTCCTGTTGTGGCCAGGGCCCTACTTGGAGTTTTCTCCAGAGTGGGGTTTCCTAAGGAGGTTGTCTCTGACAGAGGTGCAAACGTTATGTCAGGATACTTGAGTGCAATGTGGAATCTGGGTTTTTATTAAATGCGCGTTCACTAATTAAGCACAATCTAGCCTTCCACGATTTTGTGGATGAAAGGCAGCCAGACTGGGTTTTTATTACAGAGACCTGGGCCACTGACTCCTCGGGTCATGATCTTCTTCTGGCAATTCCAGAGGGCTACTCCTTACATAGGCATGATAGACCCAAACGTAGAGGAGGAGGCATTGCCATTCTTTTCAAATCCTCCCTGCTATGTACGGTTAATTTACTCTCTTCGCCCCAAGATCGCTTCGAAGCTCTATATTTTTGTATTACTTGCGCCCCTTCAGTCTCTTTTACGGGCATATTGATTTACAGGCCGCCTGGTCAGAGCTAATTTTGCCTCTGATTTGTTGAGAATCCTTGAACCCTACTTTGGAAAGCCCTCCTTCACCATCTTAGGTGACCTCAATTTTCATATCGATGAGGTCCATTCTAAGGACACTCTATCACTGGTTGAATCTCTCGGAGCTTGTGATCTCACTCAGCTCGTTACTAATGCTACCCACATAGCGGGTCACATTCTTAACGGGGTTTTCTCTAATGATCTTAGACTCTCCAGCGGCACACCTCTACCGTTGGTGTGGACAGATCATTTTGCGGTTCCCTTGCATTTAGCCTACTCCACCTCTCACTCTATTAAGAAAGGGACTACCTCTTTTGTCTCTAGAAGAAATCTTAGAACCCTTACTGATGAGGCCTTTACCCCTTTTGTCCCTTCTCCAGAGGTTCTCTCCTTAAAAGACGCAGATGAGGCAGCACAATCCCTGCAGGATTCTATTACTACTGCAGTAGAAACGCTTGCCCCTGCATCCCTACGATATGTAGCCCGGCGGAAACCATCAGCGCCATGGTTCTCGGACCATCTTAGACTTCTAGACAGGGCTGCAGAAGCAGCGAAAGGAGATGGAGGAAATCCTGGGATTCTTCGGATAGGGAGGCTTAGAAGTCTGCTCTACGGGAGTATAAGCAGAAAGTGATTATGGAGAAGCAGGAATACTTCTCCAACCTCACTAGTTCACTCACTTCCTCTAGGGAGCTTTTTAAAATTGCGGACTCTCTTTGCTCCCTCCAACTTCCAGACCCCGTAGTCTGCTCTCAACGTCTCTGTGACGACATTGCAGACTTTTTTCATAAAAAAAATTCTGATATTCATACTTCCTTAGAAGTACAACGCCTCTCCCTGGTTGAAAATCCTCCTCCAGGCATAAGTTCTTCTGAGGCACTGGATATTGCCCCTTCTAGCCTCTTTTCTGTCTTCCCCTCTATGTCTTTGGAGGGATTGAATCTTTTTCTAGAGAAGACAAAATCCTCCTCTCCACTAGATCCTCTGCCTCTTAAAAAGCTTAAAGATTGTAGGAACAGCCTCCTCCCTCCCCTACTTGAGGTAATGAACAAGGTAATTGATCAAGGCACCTTTCCATCAATATGGAAGAAGGCCATTGTGAAGCCGCTCCTCAAGAAGCCTTCACTTGATCCCGGCCTCTTGAAAAATTTCAGACCCATTTCCTTGCTCCCTGCACCTGCTAAAATCCTAGAAGCACACCTGAACCGCCATTTATCTTCTTTCCTTGAAGCTTCGGAGTATCTTGATACAACCCAGCATGGCTTTCGAAAACACCACAGCACAGAATCTGCTCTCACCTCTGTAGTCGATAACATCCGACGCAAGGTTGATGCTGGACAAACAACTGTTCTTGTGCTACTGGACCTCACAGCCGCATTCGACACTCTGTCTCCTGCCATTTTAACATCTCGGCTTAGGGAGGCAGGTGTCACTGGCTCGGCCCTGAGTCTCCTTAACTCCTTTCTCCTTGATAGGGAACAGAGAGTGATGCTCGGCGACCACCTCTCCCCAGTTAAGTCTTTGCAATGCGGGGTGCCACAGGGGTCGGCACTAAGTCGGACCCTGTTCAACATCTACGTGGCCCCCCTTGCTAGGCTAGTAAGATCTCAGGGGATGGAGGTGGTATCATATGCCGACGACACCCAGATCATGGTTTCACTTACTCAGTCCTCTGTCATAACATCTGCCTCTAGCTTCAGGTCCTGTATGCAGCATGTTGCAGATTGGATGGTTACCAACTTCCTGAAGCTAAATGGCGACAAGACTGAGGTCCTGGTCTTTGGAAAGGACCAGGACATCTGGTCGAGTGAGTGGTGGCCCCCCTCTCTTGGCATCTGCCCCACTCCCTCTCAGTCTGCCAGAAATCTGGGTGTAGTGTTCGATACTTCGCTCTCGATGTCCTTACAGGTGAATCGGACTGTTTCGACCTGCTGGGGCGTGATCAGGACGCTCAACAGAATTCGCAGCTATTTGTCTCCTCAAGCACGCAAGCAGATTGCAGTTGCCCTTGTTGGCTCCAGGTTGGATTATTGCACCTCTTTCTACATGGAATCCAACAAGGGCCTTATACATCGACTGCAAATCGTGCAGAATGCCGCTGCACGTTTTGTCCTGGATCTTCCCAGGGCCTCCTCTGCCACTGCTGCGAGGAGAGACCTTCATTGGCTGCCTATCCAACACAGAATTTATTTCAAAATTCTGTGTATGACCTATAGAGCACTCGAGGATGGATCTAACGGCGGTATCAGTTCCCTCCTTACTCGGTACCATCCCACAAGGTGTTTGCGCTCTTCGGGACTATTCCAACTTGTTGTCCCCCGCTTTAAGCTCACCAGATGGGGAGCCAGGGCCTTCTCCGTCGTTGCTCCTCAGCTTTGGAACATCTTGCCGATGGAGATGAAGACCTTACCTTCTCTAGCGCTGTTTAAAAAGGCCCTTAAAACGTGGTGCTTCTCGAGAGCTTACACAGGTTTAACTGTAGGGTCCATGTTATGAGCTGGATTTTGAATTAGGCGCCTTGACGCCCATTGGGCTAAGTATGCGCATGATAAGACCCCTTTATTATTATTATTATTATTAAGGAGTGTGGTGTAAATTACAAATTCACCACCCCCTATAATCCACAGTGCAATGGGCTTGTGGAGAGATTCAACAAGACCCTAAAAGGGATGATAAAATGGTTACCAGAAAAGCTTAGGCGAAGATGGGACATCCTTTTACCCTGCCTTCTGTTTGCTTACAGAGAGGTCCCACAGAAGGGGGTTGGTTACAGCCCTTTTGAGCTTCTATTTGGGCATCCTTTACCCCTATGTCTTGTGAAGGAAGGATGGGAATTACCTCTCAAAAAGCCTAAACTTGACATAGTGGACTATGTACTTGGTCTCCGCTCCAGGATGGCAGAGTACATGGAGAAGGCATCTAAAAACCTTGAGGCCAGCCAAGAACTTCAAAAAGCTTGGCATGACCAAAAGGCTGTCCTTACTGTTTACCAGCCTGGGCAGAAGGTATGGGTGTTGGAGCCAGTGGCCCCAGCAGCTCTCCAAGACTAATGGTCCGGACCCCATACCATCATTGAACAAAAGGGAGAGGTCACCTACCTGGTGGACCTTGGAACTCCCAGGAGCCCTCACAGAGTACTTCATGTGAACAGGCTCAATGCATTTGTTGACAGGGAGGACATGGGCTTGCTCATGGCCACAGATGAGGGACAGGAGGAAGAGAGTGACCCTCTCCTTGACCTGCTCACTCAGAACCCTGATGATGGATCAGTAGATGGTGTAGTCTTTTCTGACAGCTTAACTGAGCATCTGCAAAAGGATTGCAAACAGGTTCTTCAATCCTTTAGACAAATGTTCTCTCTGACCCCCAGTCAGACAAACTGGTACACCCATGAGGTGGACACTGGTGACAGCCTGCCTATAAAGAGTAAAATCTACAGGCAACCAGGACCCCTTTAGGCGAATAAAGGTAGGAGCTGGTCCCATTCCAAATTAGACTAATCCTGACTTGAAACTTTACAAGAAGAAACTCTGGACTTCGACGTTCTGCTCCACAGAAGACTGAAGAAATATCCCTTGTGGCCAAGGAGTGACCACCCTGCACAAGCAGGCACCATCAAGCGTTCCAGCGGTTCACTTTGTTGTCTTCCCTGGTGGATCCATACTTCAGAGCCCGATGAGACATGGACTTCCAGACCTCTCCGACCTCAACTCACATCTGCAGCACAGCTGAGATCCGTGGGTGCGATGAGACACGTGGGACCGGCCATCTTGAAGAAACTGCACTTCGCTTCCAGCACGACTTCAGAGGCATCCTCGACGAAGTGCTTTGGGGATTGAGAAGCCCCAACCCCGAGCAGCTCCTGCACAGAAGACCAACTCTCCAGCATCCACGAGATCTGAGTGGGGCCCTTTTGCTTGATTGCTGTTCGACGCGTTGTCTGGTCATTTGCCGGCTGGCTAGTGGCCTCCTAGACGACGATCCTTGAAATCCACACCGCTGGTCTGGTTGCTCCAGACTGGCCCCTGCTTCCCTGCAAAGGAGAAGCACCCCGGACCCTCCTGGTCCGCACCAGACGCCTTTTCCACTCACCGCATGGGTTGCCTTTGCCAAGGCCTGTTGATGCCGAATCCGGAACCAACACCGCCGACAGCGAGAGCCTGCGTGGGACAGCTCGAGCCTTCACCCTGGTCGTCGAAGACACCTCCTGGTCCACATGGCTGCAGAGTCAAGCGTCCAATCTTCACCTGATCGCGACGACAGCATCTGGTTCCTTCCTGGTTCCACACCAGTCACTGGCTAGTGACTGTGAACATTGTCCCCCCTGCTTTCAGATCTTCATCTTCCTTGATCCACCCGTAGATCACTACGGACAGCTTCCTCCTGGTCGCCTGCAGCATCTTTCTTCAAGGCTCCATAGACTTCAGCGCGGAAACCCGACACACTTTGACACCTATGCACCCGCAGCCCGTGGGTGAGGTAACAAAAGCATTTCGGTGCTCAAGGGTAGATTGACTCTCCTAGTGTACAGATTTCCAGTCGTTTTAATCCTAGCTAGTCGGAACTGTCTATTACTTACCTTTTCGTAAATTATACTGTCCATTGCCTTTGTTACGCATCTCACGTGTGAGTTCACACTCTGCACACGCGTCCCGTGGGCCTCCTATTACTTACCTAAGGTTAGGGTAGTGTAGTCCCAGCGATCCAACAGCCTCTGGACAGCTCCATTCCTTCTATCGATTCACTTATACCACTAGTTTAGTATATGGTTTCTCGTGCCCCTAGGGCACCATTGTAATTCGTGCAACTTAAACTTATTTTTCTTAAGAGTCTTGTCATGTGCTTAGCCCTCTGATCTCATAAAGAGCTCAGAGGTGGTATTAATAAATATCTTGTTTATTTTTATAACAACCTGTGTGGTGTCCTTTCACTTGGGATTCAAGGGGTTATATGTGGTAAACAGCTGGCTTCACATGCCTAAAGAGTTTAGCCTAAGACTGCTTTGTCCATGCTACCATTAGGATAGCTGGTCTATAAGGTTGACTTACAACCAATCACCATAAGGGTTGTTTGGACTGATACAAGGTGATCACTGCCAGGGTCCACACACGAAGCCTTCATTTTTGGCTCGTGGGAACGTGTCTAAATTAATTGTTGGCGCTCGACCCATTCCCCCATTGCGGGCTTAAGTCCTGATTGCTCCGTTTCATACGGGTAAGCTCTTGCTGCTCCGAAGTGTTGGCGCCCGACCATCTCCCCCATTGCGGACCTATTCCTTGTTTGCTTCGCTCAACACGGAGCGCTGTCCTGATTGTTCGCGACTCGGCAAATTACAGCCCTTCCCCTATTCGAGCCATGGCACCTATAACACGACGACACACTGCGTTTGATGCCGTGAAGTATTGCCCTCACTTCATTCTACGTGTCTACCAATTCCTTTCTACCAGGCTCTTGTGTCCAATACCTTTTAGGCAGAATCCTTGTCCTGATGATGATCCCACGGATTATGTAAAAGGGATCGAAACGCCGTCGACTTGCTGGAACACCATATATTTAAAATGTATACCAAATGTGTTATGCGTATAATGGTGTAATTGAATTTCTGTTATTACTTTATTTTCAGAAATCGTTCACTTTTTGCCTAAAAACTCTTCCCTCTGTCTCTTTACTACCCTTTCACCTTGCCAATTTGTAAGCGTGAGGGCACAGGCTTGTGTCTCACTCTAATGAATGTAAGGTATTTGCTTAATTTTTTTTTTGGATTGTTGAAATATACAGTAAAGATTTGTGATCCCTGTCCGGCTGGACAAATCATCTTACTTAATATAGGTCCATTGTGTCTATATTTATTTTTCCCTTGAATTCAATTGTGCATGGGACCATTGTTGTTTGAGAAAGAACTAGAACTAGTGAGCATCATATATCAGGCCAACTTCTCACAACAAGTCTAGGGGGAATTTTGACAGAATAAACAAGAGAGACAATGACACGTTTTTTCAAAGAAAAATTGGCTTTAAACCATATTGAGTCTTCTGACATCCATGCAGTCACATTTTTAAATGATTCAACAGGGTGTGGTGTAGAACCGACGTTGATTACGTGGGCAACTATCGCCTTGGCTGATCAAGTGTGGGAAAAATGGGGAATAGACAAGTCGAGGGAAAAGGAGGAAGTCTATCCACAGTTTCTCCATCCAGAAGGTCACAAAGCCCGTACCAAGGCAGAAGGTGAGGGGGAGGAAAGGGCTACCAAGGAGAGCTTTGAAGACAACAAAAGCCTATGAACAGCCCATTAAATCCTATAAACAGTGACAACTAGCGGCAATCTCGATTTTAAAAGGGGGAAGGAGTCGATCAACCACACCGTCTAGTGCCACCATAGCCCCAGTGGAAGACATCAGCTATGAGGAAGTCTCAGCAAGCCAGGTCCTATATCAAAACATAGATTAGTCTAGGCTCTCGAGTGCACTGCTTTTTGGTCCAAATGAAGAAGTAAGCAAATGACAGAATAATGAGAGAACAAGGTCGACGTCTGTGCATGGAATATTGAGGGACTTCTTGCACAGATAGACAATAAGGAGTTTCTAGCCTTCATTAGAAGATTTCATATAATTCTCCTTTTCGAGACATGGGCACAAGAAGAAATCGATCTCCTGGGATATTTGTGCTACAGAAAGCCAGCTATTAAAACCAAAACAATCAATGGGGCACGCAGCGGGCATCTTGGAATTGTATGTACTAGTGGACCTTAATAGCAAAATGGAAGATTGCAAGATTTATTATCCGAACATACAGGCGATAAAGATCTGGACCAACCACCCACTAAACATGACCCCCTTGTTGATAAGGAATGCTTACATACACCCCTCTGAAACCAAGAAAGAAGAATCAATTGTACATGTATTGAGTTTTATATCATCCCAATGCTCAAATAACCCAGCACCCTTGATTTTCATGTCAGGTGATTTTAACATTAATCTTTTTCAGGCAACGCCTAGACACCAAATAATAGACATTATTGATCATAGTAGGATATAATCCTGCCAACTCAAGGTT
The DNA here is from genome assembly GCF_964263255.1 of Lissotriton vulgaris. Lineage (NCBI taxonomy): Eukaryota > Metazoa > Chordata > Amphibia > Caudata > Salamandridae > Lissotriton > Lissotriton vulgaris. Next base: position 257,522,843 of record NC_141691.1, read on the forward strand.
TTAAACAACGGTTCGACAGAACAGGGAAGAATACAGCACGCAACCTAGAGCACCTGGGCGTACGAATATTGAATGGCCAAGTGTCTCCGGACATTCGAGCACACCTGTCTCATCACTCTGTAAAATCGCATGCTGTCATAGATAATTTTTTAGTATCTCTTCCCCTATATCACATAGTTACAAGTTACAGTTTGGGCTACAGACTGGAAATTCACCATCAGCGGCAGAAAATAAGTTTTAATTTAAACATCACATAACCCGACCAACAGGCCCCGGAAATAGAATACGCTACTGTACAAAACTACAAAAAATTACAGTGGCCTGTATTGAGAAGGTTAAATACCAAGCTAGAGAGCTGTGGGACAATTTATATTTCCAAAAGCAAAATTCTTTGAGACTTGGTCTCCTGAGAGTTTGGGGACCCCACTGACACTGTTGGCCCACTTCTTCACAGACTGGGGGACTTGGTGCAGTGGTGCTTTGTGGCATCTGCTTTTGGCGGTTCCGTAGTCTTCACTGTTCTTCTTGGGGTGCCTGCAGGATGCAGGGGAGAAGATCCGCTACTCCACAGGAATAATTGAGTTTATTGAAAGCAAGCCATCTTCCCAGGCTTTTGAGGTACAACAGCTGCAGGATGAGAAGTCTTCGGCGCAGGTTCAATGCGAAGCAGCAGGCAGGCTGGCAGGGCTGTAGCAAGTCAGTTGCACTTCTTGAGTCTTCTGCCTCCGTGGCTCTTCAGTGTCCATCTTCTTTGTAGGTTGTCAGGAACAGCCTTTCTGGTTCCTGTGACTACCCTAAATACTGAAATTAGGGGAGTACAGGGTAGTAGCCAATGAATTTCCTACCCCTGGGGTCACTGTGTCCCCTGTATGTCCACTTCCTGTGGGAAGTGGGCGTAACCCTGTCCCAGAGATCTTAAATTTGCCATCATCAAGGTAGATAATTCTGAAAAATCGCCTCTACTCCAGGTAGCACACCTTAGGGGTGGTTCTGGCCTGAGGTTGGGAATACCTATCGGACAAGCTAATTTCCCCGCCTACCCAGGTGCCAAAGGGCCCTGGACAAAGGGGGCGGCAGATTTGCATATCCCCTTGGGTGTCCGAAACTTGTCTCTTGTGGCAAGCTGGTGAACACCAGTAAAGTCAGCACACCAGTAGATACCAACCTCTCTCCCAACCACTCTCATTCTAAGGTATGGAGCTTACTAGCACCTAGAGAAACCTTTAGCAATTTTTGTCAAAACTAAACCTATGCTAAAGACAGTACCTACTTCTTCCCTCGTACTAGACCTAGGTTAGGTACATTGGGGTAGGCGTATTTTATAAGCACCAGTTGAGTATTGTAGCCTGTGTTATTTATGTATGTATGTTTATATGTCATAGCACCAGACAATGCTATTACAGTATTATTTTATATCACTGTTTACACTGTACACATTATACTTTGCATTCTGTCTAACGATTGTAGCAGTTCCCCTCTCTTGCATGAGAAAGAAGACTGTTCTATTGTTCTCTGCAACTCTGTAGAAACGAAGCATGCACGATAGACTGAGTAAAATAGTTATCTATTGTTTCCACGACACTAAAGAGTTTATTCTTGGGAAACAAAGTTGTCACGTTTACGCGGTTGTCAGAAACTAATCCCTTCTTGTGTATTCGAGAACGTTTCTAGTGACCTCTGTGAGAAGTGGGCCTGGCATATGATGTCCACTATTCTAGTGGGCACTTGTAACCAGTACAAACGACCCTTATTGATGGTAGGTTTGAAGTCAACCTTATTGAAAGCTATCCTAGTGGTAGCTGTGGAGAGCAGCCTTCAGGCTAAGACTTAGAGGTGAGTTAAGCAAGTTCTTTTACCAGTTTATAATCTCTTGAATGATCAAATGAAAGTACACCACACAAGGTATATATCAAATATATATGTATTTATTCTAAACACAACCCCTCTGGACTATTTATGAGGTCAGAGGTAAAAGTACAATACAAGGAATTTAATTAGTATACGATAAGTCACACAGTATACATTATCCCCTTGGGGCCTCACAACCATATACTAAAATAGTGGTATAAGAACCACGTGAGCTGCAGGGGCAACCAGGAACCACCCAAGGTAGGGACACAGGAGACCCACGGGGGACGTGTGCAGTGTCTAAACACAGCCGCGAATCACCATTGACTTTCTATGGAGAACGAACAAGTTAAAATTTTAAAGATTAAGGACACTTAGAGGTTAACTACGATGGAACCCTTTTAGACTTAGGCACTTCGAGAGACAAGATCCACGGGAGCACCGGAGTACTCGTGTTACCTTACCCACGGAAGGCGGGTACATAGGTGTCTTTTGGTGTCGTCGTCGATTCCAATGAGAGCTGCGAAGAAATGCTGCAGGCGACCAGAGGAAAAGTGTCCGGGTGGATCGGAGATGTGAAGAACCTGAAAGCAAAGGGGACAGAGTCTGGGTCACTAGCCAGGACCAGGATGGCAACATGAAGATGCCAGCCGATGTCGGCTGCTTTCAAGTGAAGTAGGTGAAGCTTGACTCTTCAGCCACGAGGTCCAGGCACCGTCGACGACGACCAGGATCTGGATTAGAGCTGTTCCACGAAGGATGTCGAGTGCTGCAGCGTCAGAATCCGGATTGGACACAACAAGCCATGGCAACAGCAACCCACGCCAGATGACAAGATTGGCTTTGGTGCAGACCAGCAAGGTCTGAGGAACTCACCCTTTGGAGGGGAGTCAGAGCACGTCTGAAGCAACCAGGGAAGCTAATAAAACAAAGTATTGTCCTTCGTGGGGGCCCACTAACCAACGGACTAGCAACCGTGAAGGAACCTCGAGCTGCGGAGAAGAAAGAAGACTCACGGGTCACTCGTGGAGTGCTGGCCTCTGTACTTCAGTGCAAAAGGTGCTCGGGCAGGGGCTTCAAATACCCCAATGCACAACTTTGGGAAACTTCGGGAAGTAGGTGCAGTCGCAAAAATGCAGGATTTCCAGGAGTTCCGGTGCCACGTCTCTCGTGTCAGCTACAGGTCTCAGCTCTGCTGGGAACTCGTATCAGCTTCAGAGATGTCTGAAAGTCTGTGTCCTGTGTCGCGGATTCTTCAGGATCCAGCCGGAGCCTCGAAAATGCAGACCGGCAAAGATGCTTCTTTGGTGTCTGTTTGAACAGGGGTGTCACTCCTTGACCCCAAGGGAGATTCTTTAGTCTTTCAGTCGAAATGAAACGTCGAAGGTCCAGGATTTCTTCTTCAGAGTTTCGTACAGGGTAATTTAAAGTCCTAGGGAGTGGGTTCCTATACTTATACTAAGCTTAGGGGTTGGGCCTAGGGGAGGGGGTGGTTACACCCCTCCCCATTGGTCCAGTTTCGCGGCAGAGCTGGAGTTGAGTGCCCCAGCAACCGGTTTGAACTGGGAAACGAATGGAGAACCTTGTGTGCCCCAGGCAGTGTCTGAAAAGCATTCACTGACTGCAAGCAACCCACCCTGAAACCAATACACTAAAGCCTGCCTGGGGAGGTGCTAGCACCTCCCTGGACAGGAAACCTATTGTCCAGGCCTCCCCTGCCGGAGTTTCGTCTAGCAGCAGGAGGTCAGACTTGTGTCTGTGGCAGCAGCATCCATTTTGTGATGCTGGGGCTCTGTTTAACTTTAACCGGGTAAACCAGTGTGCACGTCTTTTCCCTCTGGAAGGGTGGAATGATATCCCCACTGCTAGAACTGGCGGGGGAAAGTATTTCAAAGAGTTTGACACCAAACACGACATGTTTTGATAAATCCAAACCAAAGTTAGCAATAACCGCAAGGATTATAATGCACTTAAGAGTATATGGTATGGCTACATCATAGAACAGCTATAAGGAGATATTTCCGAAAGCTGCAGAGGGGCTCAGCTCATGCTAGGTCACCCTCTCACACAAAACCAAGCACTCTGCCTCCAGGATTGTCAAGGCCTGCCATAGGAGTGACTTATAGGTTAATATGTGTCTATATGTAAGGGTAGATATAGGTATACTATATCTAAGTAAGGGGTGCTTACACCACCTTACCCAGGCTGCAAGTGCAGACCTGTGGTGTCATTTTGAAAGGCTAACCAGGGGTGGCACAATACATGCTTCAGCCCCTGGTAGGCCTCTGGAGTCCCTATGCCCTGGGTACCTAAGGTGCCATATACAGGGACTCATAAGGGTGACCCAGTAACCAATCTGGTATGTACCTAAATTACATGGTATCAATTTAGAGAGAGGACAGCTAGGCTGTGGTCCTGATTAGCAGGGCCACAGCTATACTCAAGTCAAGAAACCAGTGAAACCCAGAAAAAAGTGGGGGTAACCATAGGAAGCAGACCCTACTCTCCTACAGCAGGTTTTCAGGAGCACCTCTAATGTGCCCTCCGTGTTCATGTATCAATAAAGCCAACACCGGCTTCAGTGTGGATTTATTAATAGGAGATTAACAATGTGTTATTTTTTATAAATTGGTGTGGATGTCCTTATTGAGTTGTGTGCATCATTTATTGACTAGTGTGTGTATTTGCAGATGTCGAACACTCCTCTTTGAAAATCCTATGGCTGCTAGACCACACTCCCTAGAAGAGCACCTTGGTTGGGATTGCTAGAGCAAGCCCCTATTCACTCATAAGGGAACCCCTGGAATCTTTGCACATATACCTCTTTTTGGTATATCATATAAAGAGCCAGCTTCATACAGACTTCCACTGCAACAGTCCGACTAAAAGCAGTAGAGTTCAGGAAGCATTCAGGAATACTGGAGCTGCGAGCTGGGACCTGTGAGGGGGCAAAGGGAATCATAGGCACAGAATTATATTTCATAAAGTGGATAACCTATTTTTAGCAAAGGTGTCTAGTCCACGGGAGTGACACCTCACAGTGTGAAGGGCCATATAATAAACAGAACAACATCCTGTTTGCTGACACACTTTCATCTGACAGGCTGAAAAGGTTACAAATATTGACACAATAGAGGCATCTTCGTGTTAACAACCAGCCGCCGAAATGTAGACTTACTGAATGGAGGTGCTACTCAGAGGTGGGGAATGAGTAACTGCAAAATTTGTAACCAACGAATACGCCAATTTAAGAGTATAAAAAGGAAACATACAGATGAATTGGATGTGTAGCAGAATGATGGTATGTGGCACGTAAGAGAATCGTAAAATCATGTTTTTTTAATATCTTGTTCCTGATCAAAAATCCCAAACCTTGTTTATGGTCAAAAATCAATTTCATGCAAATAAGAATCAACACTAACCTTTAAATCCTCCACGACCTCTCCCTACTTGCCCACGTGCTCCACCACCTCTTCTTCTTCCATCACCACGCCGAAGAAAATGGTCTGCTTCTTCTGTTGGAGCAAGTGACCAATCACTTAGCTCATCTCTATGGTCAGACTCCGTTTCAGAAGCATTTGAGGCTTCAGAATTGGTTCCTAAGAGAGGTGAGAATGGAATTATATAACTTACTCCGCATGGGTAAAAACCTTACTATTAATAGTTCAAAAAAATTCTTATGGATAGATATGCATATGATCAACATACAGAGATACCTACAAACATGGTAATTTGTAAATTTCATTATCCAAAACTTTCTTTCAGGCAGTTAAGGACATCTCAATGGACAGTAGTGTTTGAGAGACAAAAATTGTACTGTGATGCCAGTGATGATCATTATGAAACTTGTATAATATTCCATTCCATACCATAAAGTATTAGTTTTCCATACTGACTGTGCATTATTTAGTCATCCTCTGTCCTTAGCCTCACCAGCTAAGAATTTGATCTTAGCAGGACGCATAATGCCCCATACTTAAAAGGGCTCAGAAGTGCAGATGACAATATTTTGGCCTAGACATGCTTAAAAGCTTACTTGTCAGAGTAAGAATGATGGCCTTTGAAAGAAAAACAGCTTACTTACCTTACATAAAGCTCTGATCTCCGCCTCTCCCATGTAGCTCCCCCATCCCAGGAGGGACGCATCCGTCACCACCACGTGCTCTGGTTGGGGTAGGGAGAGGGATCTGCCGCTGACCCAATCGCGGTTCGTGAGCCACCACTGCAACTGACTCGCAGTGCCCTCCGAGATCAGGACATGGTCGGACCCGTTGCCCTGATGCTGTGCCCACTGAAACTTCAGGTCCCACTGCAGAGCCCGCATCCGCCACCTGGCGTGATGCACCAGAAGGATGCAGGAGGCCATCAGCCCCAGGAGCCGCAGCGTCAACCTGACCGAAACTCGGGATAAAGGATGAAAGATCGGAATCAGAGCCTGAATATCCCGAACCCGCTGTTCGGAAGGATAAACCCGAAACTGCGCTGAGTCCAGAACCGCTCAAATGAAAAGGAGCTCCTCAGAGGGGCAGAGGTGCGACTTTGGGACGTTGATAGAGAAAAGCAGCAAGTGCAGGAGGTCGGCCGTAGTCTGGAGGTGTGAGACAACTGGAACCCCTGATCTGCGCAAATGAGCTGCGACCACCGCCATCACTTTCGTGAACACCTGAGGGGCTCTGGTCAGGCCGAAGGGGAGCACGGTAAACTGAAAGTGCTTGTGGCCTACCGTGGGCCGGCAGGACGGGGATGTGGCAATATACGTCTCGCAAGTCCAACGCTACCATCCAGTCTCCAGGGTCTAGGGCAGATAGGACCTGAGCTAAAGTCAGTATCTTGAACTTCTCCTTCCGGAGGGTGCCGTTGACGCTCCGAAAGTCCACGATAGGGCGTAGGCCTCCTTTGCCCTTATTGGGTACCAGAAAGTAGTGGGAGTAGAAACCACGTCCTACTTCTGGCCCAAGAACGCGCTTGATGGCCCCCTTGGCCAAGACGGCAATAACTTCCTCCTGTAGAAGTTGCAAGTGATCCCCCGACATGCTGTGGTACTGCAGTGGCATGGCTGGAGGGGTCGCCTCGAAGGGGAGGGAGTAGCCCCTTTCGGACGATTTGCAGCACCCACCTATCCGACATGATGGAGAGCCAGTGGAGGTGGTGAAGGCGGACCCTGCCCACCACTGGCGTCGAATGGGCCTTAAAACTCGGACTAGGAAGGCTTTGAGGCAGATGCTGCGGGAGTGGATGTGGATAGGCCTTGCCGTTGTCCCCCGGCACCGCCACGGCAGTTACCATGTCCGCTGCCACGTTGAGGCTGGTTCTGCAGCCTGTGGCTGGCAGGAAGTGGGGGGGGGGCCTTCCTTGGCCACGAAAGGGGCTAAAAGCAGAAGTTTGCTGGCGCTGGCCAGACAGGCCCAAGGACTTGGCCGTACCCTTGGAGTCCTTGAAACGCTCAAGCGCAGTGTCTGCTTTGGCGCCAAAGAGGCGACGGCCATCGAAGGGCATGTCCATGAGCGTGGCCTGGACATCGCCCGAGAAATTGGCGGACCTCAGTCAGGCTTGGAGGCGAACCGCCACCGTTGTGGAAATCGCCCTTCCCAGCGAGTCCGTGGTATCCAGATCACACCTGATGGAATAACGTGCCGCATCCCGACCCTCCGCAAGGGATTGGGCGAGCCAGGCCACGACCTCCTCCGGGCACTGGGGCAGGATGTCCGCAGCCGTGTCCCACAAAGAGTGGGTATAACCGCCCAAAAGGCAAGCAGTGTTGATAGACCGCAACCCCAAACTCAATGAGGAGAACAGTTTCTTCCCAAACTGATCAAACCTTTTGGATTCCCGATCAGGGGGAGTGGTCAGGGTAATAGGCATTTTTGCTTAATCCTGCTAAGCTTAAGGGCATCTATAAGGAGAAAACCCAATTTCTTACTTCTGAGAGTAGGGCCAAGGAACACCTGGCTTCTATGTAATTGATAGATAGCTTAATACAGTTATAAATATAATTATACACACTAATTCCCTATACAGTATTGCCTATCTCTGATGAAATAGGCTCTCATTGTTCAGGGAGGCCTTCTATTTGTCCCTTTTTTTCCCCGTTAATTTGCTGTTACTTATTTATGATATAACATAGGGGAACTGGGTATGTAAAGAATAGAATAGGAATGTAGGAACCAGGGATGTTATGTTTTTTTCTGATTATGGCAATTTGCTTCTACTTTCTGTTTCACTTTTTTTTTTTTTTTTTTTTTTGCTGTCAGGGAACTGGATGGAACGGGGAGACACACCATGCTTCTCTTTCCATCACACGGAGGGACTATTTTGTCCCTTTGCCTTTTTTGGGTGGGAATCTGGGTGGGTGAGGGTGGGTTGTGGGTTGAGTGTGGGGGGGGGGGCAGGCAAGAGCAGAGCAGAATTTGTTTTAACAAGCAGAAGTATTAAGATGATGATTAAATATATATATGCGTCTTGAAGACTAGCAGGGTGATTTTTAGAGGAAATTTAATATGTTATGGATCACTTTTGTCAAATTATATGACCTTTGATAATGGCTAAGCTAAGGATTTGTTCATGGAACATCTGTGGATTGAATAACAGAAAATAAAGAGGAATGGCGGCACAAATTATACAGGCCTTGAAATGTGAAATACTGTGTCTACAAGAAACCCATTTACCGTGGAGTAATAGACATTTGCTTATGGATTTGGGTATGGAGGTGGTGGGTTGTACCAGACAAGGCTCTACAACTAGAGGAATTGCAATACTGAAGAAGAGGGGGAGTGCTAGTTGCAAACGGTTAAAAACGGATCCCTATGGAAGATGGGTGATCACAAAATTTTGGCTAGGGGATAAGTCTTGGACTATTTGTGCTATTTATGGTTCAAACTTGGACGATACAGAAATATTACATTTTCTTAGTATCGAGCTTGCCGGATGGCCTGCCTCGCTTATATTATGTGGAGACTTTAATATACACCTGGGGGGACAATATGACATAACCAGTGATGTAGGATATTCAGGCAGGAAAGTCAAAGTTTATAAAGCTTTGAGAGTATTAGGTGATTCTGCCTGGTAGATGTTGGTCATATTAAAAGTATGGGTGCCCCTGGATACACTTTTTTTTCAGCTCCCCATCAGAAATTTGTACGATTGGATTATTTTTTTATAATACCTAGATTTGTTACGGACCTTAACTATTACATCTATCCTAAAGTAATATCGGATCACAACCCGATTATGTTAGAATTGGTGGTAGATGGTATAGGTATTCCAGTACGCAATTCACAGACGTTTGAACAGAAACTATTGGCAGACACGCGATATATAGAGCATATGGGAAAATGGTTTAATGATTTTTTAGAATTTAATCGCGGTCCCACTTCACCACAAATGGTGTGGGATGTGTTTAAGGTGAGGACACGGGGGCGGAAATGCTGTCATATTCTATTAATAACCAAAGACAATCCCGTTATCATATAGCAGCACAATTTAAGAAGCTACAGGAATGTGAACTTCAGCTCATAACAGCTATGAAGCTTTCTCAAGACACAGAAGATATAATGTCAGATTTAGCCATTCACAAATCTAGGGTATATGAGAATTTTGCAAAAAAAAACTAGCAGAACAGATAGCTGTCTATCAGACAAAGGTTTATGAGGTGGAAGAAAACACAGGTCGGATTTTAGCTAAAGAAATTCGTCAAAAGGAGGCTACCAATTTAATCAAATGTATTCAGGACCAGACAGGACAAAGTTTTGAAAAACTAGATGAAATACTGGAGGTATTCAGACAGTATTACACTAAATTATATAAGGAGGAAATTACCAATTATTTGTCAGAAAGCTTCCTGGACTATAACGATAATAGAACCATGACTAAATTAACTACAGAGCTGAATTTATTTCTCGAGAAAGATATAACTTGGAAGGAAATGGAAGCTGCAATTCTTTCCCTTTCACTAGGAAAGGCCACGGGACCTGATGGTATCCCATTAGAGTTCTATAGGATGTTCTGACATATTTTGAAACAAGATCTACTGCTTACATTTTTAGAAGCACACAAAGGTAGAGCACCAGATTCATGGAGACATTCAATAATTATGGCCTTTCTGAAGAAAGATAAGCCTCCTACTTTACCGACTCTTATAGATCAATATCTTTAATTAATGCTGATAGTAAGATCTATTCGAAGATCCTAGCTTCTAGGATATCTGGCATAATACCATCTATTGTGTCAAATTTTCAGCATGGATTTATTCCTAATAGGGACACTATAGATCATATTCGTCGGCTTATTGCTCCTATGGACTGGGCCCAGGCGAACAAGACACCCATGGGAATAAGCCTGTTGGATGACGAAAAGGCATTCAACAGGGTAGCATGGCTGTACCTCTGGGATCTTTTGAGTCAGAAGGGTTTTGGTCCAAAGATGATTCTGGTGTTGAAAGCACTATATGCCTCTCCTACAGGTTCCATTAAACTAGCAGGGCAGGAGTCCACCTCCTTTCCGATACTTCGGGGAACACGGCAAGGGTGCCCCTGCTCCCCGTTATTATTTGCCCTTTATATCGACGTATTTTTAAACAAATTGAATAGCGCTAAAAATATAGAACCAGTTCAAGTTTCCCGGATGAATTATAGAGCATTGGCATGTGCTGATGAGATTGTAGTAGTAACAACAGATATCCATAGGACATTCCCAACAATTGAAGATTTAACAACTAAGTTTGGATCTTTTTCAGGCTATAAATTGAACATTTCAAAAACACAAACATTATACTTAGCACAAGACCATCCTCCTCCTTCACAAATAACAACGGTGACAGAGGCCACATATTTAGGGATTAAAATCGGAATTCCATTGTCAAATGTTCCGGATTAAAATTTTAACGCGGTTCGAGAAAAGACAAATTCAATGCTGGAAGGAATAGATCATCTCCCCTTGTCACTAACAGGCATGCAAATGTACTAAAATTGGTGGTTCTGCCCAAGTTTTTGTACATGTATCGTGCTATACCACTTGAATTTCCTTCCAGTTGCTTTAAACAGTTAGATAGATTGTATGCAAGGTTTTATGGAGTTACAAGCGACATAGACGTGCGCATAAAAAAATGATATTGCCTAAAGAAAGAGGAGGCTGGGGCATACCATAGTTTTTGTACTACTATTTGGCCTCCGTACTACAATATATTTCCCCACTAGTGATTGGCGAAAAGGCAAAATTATCTCCGAGTCATTCCCCTTCTATATTCAAATTTGCTTTGGGAGTGGAATGTAGGAGTTGCCTGATTAAAATAATTGAGCCAAGTTATTTAAAAAAAAATTGATTTAAGATATTAAAATCAGCATATGTGGCATGGAGATTAATTAAACAACATTTAGGAATTCCAAAAGTAACGCTATATACACCTTTTAATACATCAGGCATTCTACCATCAATTTGTTATGATCATGTGATGTACCGATGGCGTTTGAAGGGTATCCACTGGTTAAGTGATATAATCAGGGAGGGGTCTCTTCTTTCCTTTCCTGACCTTCAAGAAAAAATTAATTTATCTGGTATTGATTACTTCAAGTACCTGCAAATTCATAGCTATATTAATAAATTAGAATCACATCTAAAGAGAATCCCTATTATTGATTGTATGTTTAGGAAAACCTCAATTGGAATATATTATAAAACCCTGCTGGAGTCATGCACAGATGATATAGGGATATATCAGAGTAAATGAGCAGCAAAATTAGACCGGGACTCAGTAAAGTTAGAGGAATCAATCAGATTAGCTAATGAAGCACAAGTTACTACTTGTGTAACGATATATCTGTTAGAGACATTAGTTAGTGATAGATTCCTTACCTTAGAATATCCCCAGGCGTCAGACTGGATCCGGAAACGTTTGCGTAGCAATACCCCTGTGAGTCGGTAGGCGTCGTCCGCGGGCGTCGTCCGCGCCGGAATGATGTTGTCTGAGTACTTAGACGCCGCCCTCTCGCGCTGACGTCAGTTCTTATACACAGCTTTTCCGCGCCAGATACGCAGAACCATGATAGAACCAACACTGGTGCCATGAAACTAGGGCCCTGAAAGGGGATGACATTAACCCTAGATATCGGTTCGCAGAACGGGGAGGATGGGTGTGTCGGTAAGGAATCCATCACTAACTAATGTCTCTTACAGATATATCTTTACACAAGTAGTAACTTGTGCATCTGAAAGAGACACGTTAGTGATAGATTCCTTACCTGACGAAAACTTTCCAGATCCAGTCTGACGCCTGGGGATATTCTAAGTTAAGGAATCTAACACTAACGTGTTTCTTTCAGATATTTAGGTTTACAAACTATAATGACCCATGACTTATTTTTAGGAGTATGGTAGTATACAACTGGACCAAAACTTATCCCATAAAGTGCAGATCTCACATGTTTGTTACTGTACCTTTTTATTTTCATTGTCTATTCCAATTATATTGCACCCTTTGTTCGTATTGTAATTTTTTCTCGATTTACTGAATAACCAATAAAGACATATTACACGAAGCACAGAATAATGATGTAGAGCAGTGATCCCCTTTTCTCCATCTCTCTACTGTAAGGCATGGTTGAGAGTAGGGAGATTGGCATGTGGCTTTACCTATTCATCTGCCACCACTGAAGGCCCCAGACGCACAAGTTACTACTTGTGTAGCAATATATCTGTAGGAGACATTAGTTAGTGATAGATTCCTTAGCTTAGAATATCCCCAGGCGTCAGACTGGATCCGGAAAGTTTTGCTTAGCAGTACCCCTGCACGTCAGTAGTTGGCGTCCTGCTGGTCCGTGTCCGTCACTGGCATCGTAAGCGCCGAGATTACGTCACGGAGACTACTTAGGCACCACCCATGCGCGCTGTCAGTTCTGTACATGACTTTCCGCATCAGGAACACAGAATCATGAAAGATAGTGACCATTGGTGCATAAAACTAGGGCCCTGAAAAGGGATGACCTTAACCCTAGTAATCAGTTGGCATAATGGGGAGGATAGGATGGACGGTAAGGAATCTATCATAGCCTGAATATCCAGGACTTGCTGCTCGGGAGGATAAACCCGAAACAGCGTCGAATCCAGAACCGCTCCGATAAAGGAGAGCTTCTGAGAGGGACTCAGGTGCGACTTCGGCACATTGATGGAAAACCCCAGCAGATGCAGGAGGTCGTCCGTAGCCTGAAGGTGGCTGACTACTGTTTGGCACGAGCACGCCTTCAACAACCAGTCATCGAGGTAGGGGAAGACTGGCACCCCAGACCTGCGCAGATGAGCTGCGACCACTGCCATCACTTTCGTGAACACCAGAGGGGCACTAGTAAGGCTGAAGGGGAACACTGCAAACTGAAAATGTTCCTGACCCACCAGGTAACGCTGGTGTGCCGGCAGGATAGGGATCTGAAAATAAGCGTCCTGCAAGTCCAACGCTACCATCCAGTATCCAGGGTCTAGGGCAGACAAGACCTGAGCCAGAGTCAGCATTTTGAACTTCTCCTTCCGGAGGAAGCAATTGACGTCCCGGAGGTCCAAGATGGGGCACAGGTTCCCCTTGTTCTTTTCTTTGACCAGAAAGTTGTGGGAATAACAACCACTCACTACATCCTGCCTGGGAACACACTCAATGCCCCCCTTGGTCAAGAGGGCCGTGACTTCCTGCCGAAGAAGCGAAAGATGGTCCCCCGACATGTGGTGGCACGAGGTGGCATGTCCGGAGGGGAGGACTGATAGGGGAAAGAATAACCCTTGCAGTTTATCTGCAGCACCCATTCGTCCGACGTGACATCGCACCAGTGGGGGAGGGGGTGGCGGAACCTGCCCCCACCGGCGTGGAGTGCTCCAGAAAGCATGGACTAGGAAGGTTTGGAGGAAGGAGCAGCGGAGGTAGAGGCGGACTGACCCGCGCTCAGCTTCCCCAACCCGCCCCAGCGGAAGCCGTGGCCGCCCTGGGTCTGCACAGGCTTGTTGGAGGAACGTACCTGGGTACCTCTGCCCTGGCCACGAAAGGAGCGAAAACCAGGACTGGCCGGGTTCTTAGCAGAAAGACCCAAGGACTTGGCCGTGGCTCGCAAGTCCATAAAACGCTACAAGGCACTGTCGGCCTTATCGCCAAACAAGCGGGTGCCGCCAAAGGGCATCTCCTTGAGCGAGCCCTGGACATCGGGCGAGAACCCAGTCGAACGTAACCACCGCTGTAGACATTGCTCTGCCCAACGAGCCTGCGGTGTCCAAACCACACCGAATGGCGAACTTCGGCAATCGCTTGAGAAAGGACAGCCTGGACTTCCTCATAACACTGAGGCAACACTTGAGCAAGGGTATCCCACACTCCATGAGGGTAGCGGCCCAACAAGCAGGCAGTGTTAACCGACCGCAGCCCCAAGCTGGCCGAAGAGACCCGCTTATCAAACTGATCCACTTTCTTGGAGTCCTTATCCAGCGTAGCCATGGGAAAAGCACTCTGCGACATCGAGGCCTGGATGACCAGACTCTCAGGCGTGGGATGGATGGTCAGAAAGGCAGGGCCGCCCGACACCGGCGTCTGGTAATGTTTTTATCCACAGTTGCCCCCGTGGCTGGTCGCAACCAAGTGCCCAAGAGGACGTCAGTAAGGGCGCCATTGAAGAGAAGCATAGAGATCGCCGGCGTCATCCAGATCATCCACCCAATCCTGCTCGGAGTCACTGCTGGGCAAGAGGGTCCTCGAGGGGCCAGTTGCAGAGGCAGGACCGGAGGCAGAGAAGGAACAAAAGGCATCGGAAACAGCGCCGAGAACGGCAGATCCCAGACTGGAATAAAATGGTCCTGGAACCGGGGAAAGGGTGGGATAAACGGCACCCAGTGTGGAGCCGAGGGCGGCGCCGGAGCTGGCAACGCTGCACCTCGTGGCGCAGGGGCCGGAGCCAGCGGCGCAGGATCCTGTGGCAGGGGCTGGAGCCACTGGAGCAGCCGCCAGGCCAACAGGATCTGGACACGGAGCCCGAAGGTGTGCCGGCGGGAGCCAGAGGCCTGAAAAAACGGTCCATGGGAGCAAGAAACTCTTGCACCTGACAACACATTTCCTCACGGGCCTCCGTAGCGGTCACATGACCACACCCGGAAGCTAGCTAGTAGTTAAATAACAACCACGCTCATCCATTTCCCATAGCCGAGCGGTGGAAGGTAGACGTAGGTGAACAGCCTCTCTCCACGACAGCCAACTGCAAGTATCCTTTCCTCCCACACAGGAACTACCACTGACAGTTTTTCAACTGTCTTCTCACCACGAGCCACAACCTAGGTCTGCTTCCGTATACCTATCCATGAGCATATGCACCTTTTTACTTAGAATATGTTGTACTACGTGAAGCACCTACCCCCTGCTCGTTGAAGCCTAACAGGAGAACTCCTCTAGTAAGCCTGCTCTCTGACATGTCACGTCTTGTGACGGCCTTCATGTTATATGTTTTGTGAGTCTGGTTTGTCTCTTTTTCTTAGCACCACAAGTCCCAATAGGACATCTTCAAGCTCACCTGCCAAAATCAGTAGTCATTTGGCATAGTTCACAACTCTTCTCTCCTCAAGAAATGAGCACAAAAGCCCATTCGACTTAATATAGCCCCCTTGCATGCTATTTTAGCACGCACTTAGAACATCAGCAATCATTATTTTTATAGCCTTCTAATATCCTCCATTGAAGCGTTCACTCCCACGTTAAGAGCACGCTTCTACTACCTTAGAAGGCACATCCTCATCTCCAGAAGGCACTCTTTCCAAACACCACCGTGGAATGTAAGTAAGATTGCACAATATAATGCACTATAAAAATCTGCACTACGTTACAGGATAGTAATCACTTCCTTTTCCTTTCTTTTTCTCTCCACAGGTTTTTACTGACACCCTACATTTTTAGGAGTGTCTTCCCATTGGAATACCTTTTCCTCTGGATGACAAAGGATTTAGGACAGGGTGCGTGTTTTAGGGGACCCACACCTCCCACTTCCTTTCATTGGTCCTGATGAATACCGGGGATCACCCCAATTGGTAGAAACATGTTGACCAACACATAATTGAGATACGTAGGTCGTAACTCCCCTTCCAGTATCTCACCTCCATTTTAATATTGTCCAGTTGCTTTTTATTAAAACTCTTATACAAAGTTATAAACCAGGACAATTTTTAACACTCCCACTTTTTTTGTTTACATCCACACTTCACAACCTGCTCCACTGCAACTCAGATGTCGAAGCACACCCAAGTGACGCTAGGCCACTTGGGTGGACCCCGATGATGAAGCAAGTCACCACTAGGTGGTGAGTGAGGGGTTTATTAACAAGGAACACTGATTCCACGTTTGGAAAGCCTTCATCCCTCTCATCGGGTAATACTCCTTCATTTGTTCTTTGCATACATGCACCGTTTTCCAATTCCGCACCGCCTCTTGATGACACGGGCGGTACACGGAGCTGTTGCCCCTTTCCCCACATGATGATATGCCGCCACGAGGGCGGTCTGATGGGACTTTTTTAGCCCTTTGTGACGCAACACACTTCCCCACACACGTATCCGTGTGATCCTCTCGCACCGGTCAACACACCATTTTTGACCTGGTCTTCTCTTTTTGTGTGGTTTACCTTAAGTGCAGGGGCATGAGGTGACAGGTCGTTAAACTATTACCCCTTTGACCCTCTGTAAATTTTGTGTTTTGAGAGAAGGAAACTGCCTCAACCGTATTGGCGGTTCCAGAGAAAGAAGGTGAAGCTCTGTGAACCAATGTTGGCGTGGCAAGTTGGGGCTATGAGAATGAGCGTGCAAGGTTCCGCTTTCTATTTCCACTCTGGGAATCTTCAGAAATGGTGGAAAAGTGTATGCAAAGACATTGCACCATGCGATCGAAAATGCATTCCCTAGAGATCCCTTCTGGGGATGCCAGCTTGCGAAGTGTTGGCATTTGGCGTTGTGCTTTGTAGTGAACAGATCGATTAGAGGAGTGCCCCATTGTGAGAATATCTGGTTGAGGATCCCCTGATCCAATTCCCACTCGTGAGACGTTGTTTGTTGTCTTCTTAGTGAATCGGCTATAACGTTGTCCGTGCCTGGGACATACTCCGCCCGAAGGGAGATATTGTGCAGGACCAACCAGTTCGATTTTTTGCGACTCGCGAAAGAGTGTTAGAGAGCGAGTTCCTCTTTGCTTGTTGAGATAGTGTATTGTCGTGGTATTGTGTGTTCGTACAAGCACCAGAGAATTTTTGATTCTTGGGAGAAAAGCTTGAAGGGCGAGGAAGACCGCCCGTAGTTCGAGGAGATTTATATGAAACCCTTTTTCGAAGGGGGACCACTTTCCGCTTATCTGCAGTTCTTGAAGGAAAGCTCCCCAGCCTTCCAGTGAGGCATCTGTTGTGATGCTATGCGGTGAAGCTGGAAGCAAGAAGGGCAAGCCTGCAGAAAGGTTCTGAGGAGAAATCCACCATTGCAGAGCCTTGACCATCTGAGGGGTCATTCTTATGAGATCGTCAAATGAACCTGTGCATTGGACCCATTGTGCTGAGAGCGCCTTCTGGAGAGGGCACATTCGAAGGCGGCAGTGTGGAACCAGCAAGATACATGATGACATCATTCCGAGAAGGAATTTGAAGAGGCGAACCGTCAAGGTTCTCTTGGAGGCTACGAGAATGGCCAGTACCAAGAGCTTGTCCTTTTTTTTCCTGTAATGGGAAAGCTTTCTTTAGTTTTCTGTCGAGGGTAGTGCCTAGGAAATTTATACAATGAGAAGGTAGAAGGACTGATTTGTCCCGATTGAGTGTGATTGAAAAGTTGTAGACAAGCGTTGGAAGACCTGGACGTGTCTTCTAAGGATGGTGCCTTCATCAGCCAATCGTCCAGATATGGAAAAACGTGATGGTGATGCTGTCTGAGATATGCAGCCACTTGAGAGAGGCACTTCGTAAAGATGCGAGGTGCAGACTTGAGCCCGAAAGGCAGGAAACAAAATTGAAAGTATCTGCCCGCTACTACAAACCTTAAGAACTTCTTGTGATTCCTGTGAATAGGGATATGAAAGTAAGCATCCTGAAGATCCAGAGACACCATGTAACCTTCCACATCTAGAAATTGTAAAACCGCCTGGATTGTCACCATACGAAAAAACTGCTTTTTTAGGAATTTGTTGAGGGCCCTGAGATCTAAAATTGGTCTCCATTTCTTTTCCTTTTTCTGTATCAGGAAGAAGCGGGAGTAAAATTCTTTCCCCCATTGAGACAGATGAACTCTTTCTATCACCCCCTTCTGGAGCATAAAAGAAATCTCCCGGAGAAGTATACATAGATTTTTGTGAAGCATAGGTCGTGGAGGCATTTGTTGAGAGATGTGAATAAATTCTAGTGAATGGCCGAATTGAACTAATTGTAGAAACCAACGGTCCGTTGTAATTTGCTTCCAATTTGTCAGAAAATGGGAAATTCTTCCTCCAATTCTTGAGGGTGGAGATGAACTGGAGGCTGGCAGAAGTGCAGGCTCATTGCCGACGAGTGTTGCCTTTTTGTTGACCTTTACCACGAAAGGATGCTTTTCCATAAGACGATTGCTGCTGCTGCTGGCGCTGTTGATATTGTGGTCGATGTTGCTGACCAGAAGAGTATGACAACCGATATTGGTAATCCCCTCTAAAGGAGGACTGCCCTCTCCCCCTTGATCCACGAAAGGACAGACTTTTGAATTGGAGAGTTACCAACGCTCTGGCTGTGTCCGTATCTTTCTTTATACTTTGGAGAGCCTCATCAATTTGTGGTCCAAAGAGAAACTGGTCATCTTTGTCTGTATTTCTGGACAAAAAGAAGTTGCCTTTAACCAACCTTGTAGTCTTAATACAGCTGCGCCAGCCAGCTGACGAAATCCTGTCGAAGAGATATTCATACCGCAGTCTATTATTTCAGACGCTGAGCGTTCACCTTCAAGTAATATTTTCTTTGCCTCTTCTTTTGAGTCTTCAGGCAAGGTCGCCAGTTATGGAGCTATGTCTGCCCATAACTGTCTATTGTATCGTCCCAAAAGAGCTAAGGCATTGGACGCTTTTACTGTCAACTCAGTCATTGAGGAAAACCGCCTTCCGATGTTATCCAACCTTCGGCCTTCTTTATCTGGCGGAGCTGTTAACGGGGCAGAAGTATTCTTGGACTTTTTCTGAGCCGCCTGTGTTATAACCGAGTCCGGGTTTGGATGTCCTATTAAACAAGCTGGAGCAGTATCAGGCGCCCTGTATTAGGTCTTGAGTCCTAAAATGTCCATGGGCTCGACAATTCTCGTTCCGGTGCCTACTCGATTCACAGGTTCACACTCTGCGACTGCTTGCTTAATCTCCACAACGGCCCCTCGCGGCGGGATGCCTGGCTTTCACCTTGCGGATACCCTGCCAGGGTTATCTCACACGGGAATACCAGGACGGGTTTCCTAAGCAAGCGCTTAGAAACCGCTCTGTGATTTGCGCTATATAAATTCCTGTACATTTACATTTACATTTCTTATCCAAGCGACACTGGAGGCACTGAGGAAGGATTTTGCATAATTTTCACCCCTTGACCCCACAAGTATTCTATTATGGGTATCGATCTTACTGATTTCTTGAAAGGGTCCTTAAAATCATACAAGAAGCAGTCCTACTGGTGAGAAGTCATGGGAATTTGAAAACGTTGAGCTCCTCTCTCAACGACATTATGGAACCCCCCGATGTCTTCAGGTGGTGAGTCAGCCTGTGCAGGCACTGGAGAAGCAGGACAGGGAATGACATAGTCGTCCCATTCATCATGGTTAGACTGGGTGTCCTGAAGTTCCCTCTCCTCATGCTGATCTTCCTCCTCATCATCAGTAGATGGAGGATGCAGTAAAATGACAGGTTCCGGCTGTAAATTTAAAGGTGGAGGCTGTGGTCTTGGTGATGGAGACACCGCCGGGGGTTGAGGCTTAGGAGATGTTGGAAACCTCTGTTTGTAGTCCGTAATGAGGTACTGCAAGTCCGAGACCAAAGAGGCTGGAAGACAAACCATTAGTGGAGGATGTGGTTGATATTCTTCCTCCTGTTCCGGGTCTTCCTCATCTGAACTGTCCTGATATTTTCCATTAAGTTCGGAGAGGCTTGTCGCAGTTTGAAACATGACCCCCTCATCTGATTCCTCCTCTTCCAGAAGACATGCTGGAGGCAGTGGTTGGACCCTACTTGGGGCGATGTTAGGGCCGGCGTCAATGTCTTCTTTATAATCTTTAGATGCACATATGTGTTTTTCAGATTTGGATCGGTCATCGTCGACGAGCCCGTCGACGGTGTGGTCGTTGACGGTGAAACGTCGACGGGTGTCGTAGTCGATGGAGTTATCGTCGACGGAGCCGTCGTCGACACTGCCGTCATTACCGGTGGAGATCTCGTCGACGGTATAGTCTTCATTGACGGAGCTTTCATCAACAATGGCGTGGACGTCGACGGGGCTGTCTTCGCAGTCGAGCTCATCGACGACCCAGTCGTCGGCGATCGCAGCGTCGACGGTAGCTTCGACATCGATGATGTCTTCTTGATCTTTATCGTCGACGACACGGTCTTACCTGCCGTCGACGATGGAGTCGTTGTCGTTGACGAGGTGAATGACGACATTGCCATCCACGTGGTGACTGTTGTCGTCGACGAAGTCACACATAAGGCTGTAGACACAGCTCTCCTTGTCTCTGAAGTCGACGATGTCGTCGTCGACGGAGTAGAAGTAGGCTTTTTGAAGGTGGGACCTTCCTGAGAGGACACCTTCGATGGTAGAGCCTTGGCGTGGACGTCTGAAGACTTATTAAGTGTCTTCTTTTGAGGAGGCTGTGACGAAGGGCCCGGAGAAGCCACCCTTGGTCTTTTTTGAGAGGACTTAGAGGAATGGTCTGGATAAAGGCAATATAGACAATCTTGATGTTGGTCATCTATATGCAGTCTCTGCTTTCCACAGGAAACACAGGGCCTAAAAAGACCTTTTTGAGGTGCCTCAGCCATGAAGATATCAGGAACCTCAGTCCAGAATATGAAGAAAATCACCAGAAAACACTGGAAAACCAGTTGAGAAGTAAACTGAGTAGAGCTCAGAGGAGACTCCCTTAGCACGACGTGCGGTAAAAAATCTGAGGGACAGGAGCTCCTTTCAGGAGGGTATTAGAGGGAGTTAATAGCTGATTGGCTCTTCTCTAGAGTTCGGTCCTTTTTACAAAAGGGCATGGATATGTTACTAATGTGAGGCCCTTGGGCCTATTACTCTTAATGTCTAATGGGACATTACTTTATCTATGTACCGGGGACTCCCATCCCGACGAAGGGGAAGGATTCAGGCATGTGAATCTATGAAATATACCCTAATACTGGATAAGTAGCTCTGTAACCTGACTTCAGAGGTGGCACAAAACCACTGCTGAGCCTGATGGTGCAATTTACCAGTGATTTGGAGCAACTGCTTGAAAACAGTCGAGATCCAGGCTGATGCCTGTGGAAATTCAAAAGCTGAGGAATCTGCCTTTAGTATCATCAGAAAACATATTTGTTGAGGTAGATGATGAATACTCTCCAGAAAGACTCCAATGAGGACAATGAGGTTGTGGAAGAGCCTCATCTGCCCAAAGTGAAGAGATGAGAGTAGAAGGTAGGCAAGTTTCTTAACTCAAAACAAAAAACAACGAACCTTTTGTCAGAAATACAGGTTATATTCTTATCAGCACACCTTTACATAAAACAGTTTAGGGTTTGTACGCTAACAAGCTCAACAATACTGCAATCTGAAATAATCTCCCCCTACAAGGCAATTCATACTACCCATTTATTGTTATTGAAATATTATGAGGTTAAAAGAGAGTAAGTACTTAGTTGAACTAGCAGTAAGGGGGTTTCCTCAATAATGAGAGACATTTATGGTACGCCACACCTTCAACATGACACAAAAAACGGTTTTTTGGGGGGGGGGGGGGGGGGGGGGGGGGGGGGAGCTTCGCGGGCAACCAAGATGGCCGCGTAAGCTCGGAGCTCCGAAGACCCTCCGATCCTCCGTATTGATCCTGTTAACTATCCTGTCCCACGGTGGTGGGAATCAGTTGCGGTGCTGGTGCTGATGCGGCGCCCGTTCTCAGATTGAAGATCCGAGCTTCCTGTGCCGAGTTACACCGTCGGGAAGCCTGGTGACGACGACGCCATAACGGCCTGGCATTGTTGGGTCGGCGGCGGAGCTCCTGTACGGTGGCATTTTGAGTGGGGACGAACTGCTTTGCTAAGGTCCGGCGACCATACTGCTTTTACTGGAGGCTCGACGTCCCCTGGGAACGGTGGAGGTGCTTGTTGACTTCGACCGTGTGGGGGTGGTGTTGTTGGCCTGACCCCTTCTCGGATCGTACGGTCCCCGTCGCCCATCATGGCGGGCAGGGGAGACCCAGACAAAGGGAAGCCTCCGAGGGTCAGCAGGAAACCCTCCCTCTCGCAGCCCACCATCCCTGAATGATTTTCTCTCTCCAAAGGTTCGCCAGGTGCATCGGGCCGTACCAAAGACCCGCATCGGGACGTGTCCCCGGAAGATACTGAACCCACCCTCCGGGACGTGATGGGAGCCATTGCGGGCGTGAAGGCCGAAATGCACAAACAGCATGAAGTGATGACCCACAAGGTTGATACCCTCACGATCAAGCTGAACCTCATCAGGGCCGACCTCGGGAAGACGAATGACAGGGTCAAGTCACTCGACATCAAGACGTCGAGTCTGACTACTGATATGTCTGATGTGCAGACCGAGGTTCGGGACTTGAAGGCCGCTAATTTGATGCTTGCCCGCCGGCTTGATGATTTTGAAGGACGGGCACGGCGCCAGAACGTCCGCATTACAGGAGTGCCGGAGGGTGCGGAGGAGGACGCTGCCGATTTGTTTGTGGAGGAACTGGTGGTGAAGCACTTTGCGCCTGGAGGCCTGAGTAAGTTCTTCTCGGTGGAGAGAGCTCATAGACTGCCTGGTGGCCAACCGAAGTCGGGTGCGTTCCCGCGCCCTATCATTGCCAGACTGTTTAACTACAGAGACCGAGACGTGATCCTACAAGCGTCGAGAAGTGGCGGTCCGTTGAGATTTCAGAATGCTGACGTGAATTTCTTCCCCGACTTCACTCAGGCTGTACAGAAGCGCCGGCAAAGTTTCATGGGAGTCAAACGGAGACTGAGAGAGATGGGGCTGAGATACTTCATGCTCTATCCAGCGAAACTTCGAATAGAACATGGCGCTCGGACGCTGTTTTTCGACTTGCCGGATGCTGCTGGAGACTGGCTGGACACTTTGCCTCAGCGTCGGACTAATCCTGAGGATCTGTCGGAAGAGGCGTCGGGCGGTCCAGGTTCCCAGGAATAAACTTTAACACGTTGGTCTTCTTTCTGCGGAGGGCTCTGCGGATGCCATCACTCACTGACTTCTTTTCTTTTTCTATTTCTCCTGTTTTCTCAACTTTGGAGGGTAACGGGGTGATAGGATGTCTCCTTTCTCCTCTGGGGGCTTTTTGTAGGTTAGTTTATACGGGGCGACAGGCACACTGCTAGTTGGGGGGGCTTCTAGTCTAATGCAGGGGTGCAGGGTGGGGGGTGGTTGGTTCGTGTGTTTTTCTTTTGCTTTTCCTCTCTTACCTTTCTCATGGCGAAGCTATTACTGTTTTGATTACACCGTCGCGGTGGCTGCTTTCTGGGGGGGATGGTTGGGACGGGGCATCTTCGACGATGGGGGGTAAGACTTTAAATGTGCTTAGTTGGAACGTGAATGGGTTGGGGGATCGTATTAAACGTGGTGTTGTGTTACAAATGTTTAAACGTTGTGTGCCCGATGTTATCCTCCTGCAAGAGACTCATCTCGTTGGCAATACTTGCCAGGCTCTGAACAGAAAGGGGTTCAAAATGGTGGCCCATTCCGGGTTCTCCTCGGGATCCCGGGGGGTTGGGATAATGGTGCGCATGTCTCTTCCCCTGGAGGTGGAGTCCAAAGTGGTTGATGATAGGGGCCGCTATGTTGCTGTGGTGAGCAGATGGGAGGGACGCACCCTGGTTTTGGTTTCTGTTTATGTCCCCCCGGGTTTGCAGACGACTACCTTTCAAGATCTTGGAGGCGCCATTTTGGGCCTCCCGGAGGGTTTGATAATACTCGGCGGGGATTTTAACTGTGGTTTCGGGCACCCTTGACCGTTTTCCGTGCACAATCATGGCTCCCGGACTTCATGAGCACTATGGGCCTTATCGACTGTTGGCGGCTTTTACATCCCGCTCAACAGCAGTACACTTTCCACTCGGGAGCACACGGCAGCCTTTCTAGAATTGATTACATTTTGACTCCGGCTGTTCAGGCATCGACCGTCTCTGGGGCTCGCCTTATGGCCAGAGGTATATCGGATCACTCTCCAGTTTGGGTATCCTTTGACTTTGGTATCGCGGCGGCGACCAGGGTGGCGCCGGTCAATCCTTGGTACTTCCGCAACCCCAAGACTCGAGACCTCCTTGCTAACGCTATCGACCTATACTTCACTGAGAACACAGGTACGGAAACGTCGGCCCTTTCCCTTTGGGAGGCCTTTAAGACTGTCCTGAGAGGAGAGGCTTTCTCCTTGATAGCCGAGGTGCGCAGACGGAGGGATGAGGACGTGGTGCGGTTGGAGTCGGATATTTCAGGTTTGAACTCCCAGTTGGCGCTGGGGCCGACACCCGAACTGTTACACGCTCTCTCCCTGAGCAGTCGGAGTATAGAGCCACTGCCACCGATGCTGCCAAGGCGATGGGCAGGGAACAGCAAGGGAGGATTTACGATGCCGGGGACAAGGCGGGCAAGCTCCTTGCCTGGTTAGATAAGAAAGAGTTGGCTTCCCGTGTGGTACCTGAGATTTTGGGTGAAGACGGACTAGTTGTTACTGACCCCAATGCTATCGCCTCGGCTTTTGCCGACTACTTTGAGACGGTTTACACATCAGTCTCCGCCCTGACTGAATCTGACTCGGCCTCTTTTTTGGAGGGGGTTGAGCTCCCTTGTCTGTCGGATACTGAGCGTGATGACATGGACCGGGGCATTACGGCGGATGAGGTAGCGTTAGCAATACGGTCCCTGCGCTCCGGTAAAGCTCCCGGTCCCAATGGTCTCCCGGTGGAGCTGTACAAGATCAAAGCAGACACTATCGCGGTGCCCCTGAGGAGTATGTTCTTGGAAGCCCGAGAGGTTGGTGAACTCCCACTGGATCAACACCTGGCCACCATTGTGGTCATCCATAAGGAGGGGAAGCCTAGAGACCTTTGTAGGTCATATCGCCCTATTTCTTTACTGAATGCCGAGCCCAAAATCCTGGCTAAGTTACTGGCCAATCGGCTCGTGGGTGTGATTGCAGACTTGGTCCATCCAGACCAGTCGGGTTTCATACCTCACCGCAATACTGCCCTTAATCTTAGAAGTCTTCACGCTGTCATGGCGCGGGCGCACATGCTCCGTGAGCCAACTGTCCTGGCCTCACTGGACGCGACGATGGCGTTTGATTCTCTTGAATGGAACTACCTCTGGGCGGTGCTGGCCAAGTTTGGGTTTGGCCCTGACTTTATCAGTTGGGTCCAGCTTCTCTATTCCTCCCCGTTGGCCAACGTGACGGTCAATGGCCGCATGTCTGCTTCCTTTGCCTTGCGCAGGGGTACTAGACAGGGCTGTCCATTATCACCGCTCCTTTTCGCCCTTGCGCTGGAGCCGCTTGCTGCCTGGATCCGCACTCACCCTGATATTTGTGGGATCAAGTGGTCACCGGGATTTGAAGATCGCGTTTCGCTGTACGCGGACGATATTCTGCTTTACCTTACCTCCCCCTGTCGGTCTTTGATTGTGGTGTTCGACGCACTGGGTACCTTTGGTGGATACTCGGGCCTGGTTATTAACTGGTCCAAGTCCTACCTCTATGTGCTTCGTGGAGACACTCCACGTCTCCCTAGGGGCTGTGCGATACAGGTCTCGCAGCAGGGCTTCAAGTACCTGGGCATCTATATTTCAACGGATGCCCGGACACGTTACGCTAACAACTTGCTCCCTCCTCTAGCGCGCCTCCGGCATGACGTGGAGGGTTGGAAAAGATTGCTGCTGTCCCTGTTGGGCCGAGCGGCATTGTTCAAAATGATGTCCCTGCCGAGATTTTTGTATGCGCTTCAAAACACGCAGGACCCAGTCCCTTCCAAATACTTCAGGGAGATTGAAGGTTTGCAGCGTACCCTTTTGTGGGAAGGAAGGCCGCGCATTGCCGTAGTTAAGTTGACCATTCCGTGGTACGACGGCGGTATTGCCCTGCCCGATGTACGCCGGTGCTACTGGGCCTCCCAATTGGCGGCTCTTAATCATGGCTTTTACGGACCGGCGGTAAGTCCAGGGTACGCCATGGATCGCTGGCTCATGAACGACGGGATGTATTATAGAGCGTTGTATCGAAAATTGACTGGCCCCACCAGGACCGCGGTGTATTTATGGAGGGCTGTTACGAAGGCACTGGGGTGGAAAGGTAGGCTCACCATGGCTACTCCCCTTTACGACTGACTTGCTGGGGAGGTTGTGGCACTCAAAAGGGTTTGATCGGTGGGATCTCATCGGCATTTCCAAAGTGGCGGATGTGATGGCCAGAGGGGAAATTAAATCGTTTGATGCTCTACAGGCTGAATTCCAACTGGGGGCCACGGAATACTTTAGATATGTGCAGTTGAGGCATGCCCTTACGTCCACCCTGCCTGTCGGTGAAAAAGTTCTTGAGTCATCCCCGCTGGAGGACAGGGTGCTGGACGGCCATATACCGGACAGCGCCATCTCCCTGACTTACAAAAAACTAGTTAATGTTCGGACGGACCTGCAGGTGAAAGTGCGAGATCAGTGGATGAATGATGGGATTGAGATGGATGGTGAGGACTGGCAGTCTGCGGTATCCTCCCCCAAGGAGGTAGCAATTTCGGCCAGACTGCTTGGTTCAGCTGAAAGTGCTTCACAGGGTGTATGTCACTGGCCCCAGGTTGATTCATATGGGGCTTTCCCAGGATGGCCTTTGTAGGAGAGGATGTGGGGCGCTGGCCACCTTTATGCATACCATTTGGGAGTGCCATGTCATAGCCTCCTATTGGGAACGGGTGCATGCGGTTATGCGTGTTGTGACTGGCGTGGATTTGCCTGCGGAAGCTAGACGCTGCTTGTTGAATGTGTGGGGTCCGACTGATTACAATAATGCCCAAACCCGCTGGGTCACACTAGGGAACATGGTGGCCAAGAGGGACATTGCTCAGAAATGGGGTGCTCCAGCCCCCCCTCTGTGAGTCTTTGGAAAACCAACATGGATTGGTGCATGCTCCGGGAGAAAACTGTTTACTTAGCTCGGGGTAAGCCCAAGATGTGGGGGATGGTCTGGGGGGCCTGGAATGCGTATAGAGGCGATATTTGTGTGCCCCCGGAGGTGGTCTGGCCGGAGGTTCGTCTCTCACCTTAGCTATTCCCTTCACCCATGTTTCACGTGATATAATCCTGTTTCTTTCTCCCCCCACAAATGTATGCTCTTTTTGATATGTTTATTTCAAGGTGCTGAAGTTCCCACTCGTCCCCCTGGATATATGCCTTACCGCTCTTCTATTCTCTTTTGCCTTGCCATCTTTCTTCCCCCTTTCCCCCCCCCCCCCCCCCCCTCCCCCTCTTCCTTGCTTACTCTTGTTCCTTTTCGATTTTCACCTTGTTCCTTAGGTTCACTTCTATAATATATAAAATTAAACCTGACTGCTCCTTTTGCTGTTTTGTGCACACCTCTACGTTGCTTTGATAATGCTGCCTAGCCTCCGGGATGTACGGCTGAATAGCAGTGTACTTTGAACTACCAATAAAGGTTTTCCAAAAAAAAAAAAAAAAAAAACAACTTGGTTTTGTTAAAAGAAAAAAAAGCCCAAAATATAAAGAAGTGAAATGAAGGAGGAAAAAAACAACCAAACACTGCAATAGATTGCAGATCACCAGAGAAGTCAGGAGACGCAAAAAGAATCTTCAGGAACAGACAATCTTTCACTTTGTGTAACATTTGTGTCGTAGATGAATATGGTGTATATGTTGGGTACTGATGTTAAACTGGTATCCAAATAGCTGCAGACTGAGGATCTTAAGTTATCTGCATCATCCATGAGAGGGACCCCAGTCAATGATCGGGCGAAAAGGTAGTTGCTATTGAAGCTGCAATATATTTGTTGAGGAATATGGAACTAGACACTGGGCATACTGGAATGGCTGGTGGTTCAATTTGCCAGGGAAGCCTTTCTCATAGCTGTAGTTCTACTTTGTATGTATGTGGAGTTTGCACAGCACAAAGCAAGCCAAAAATTACAGAGTGGTGAAATGCAAAGACACTGTAAAATCAGTGATTGGAGAGGAAGCTGGGTTTAGGTTGAAGGTGGACTTTTACTGTTTTGAGGCAGTGTTCCTAAAATACATGTCTCTTCAAGTTCTTCTTTATATTGCAGCATGGTTGGGTAAGTCTTAATTGATACCTGAACGCTTTTGCAGAATGTGGGTGCATAAATGAAGACCTGTTTTTTCTTTTAGTACTTTATCTCCAATCTAATGGTGTCATGGTTGCCAGGGTCCACAAAGCCATCAGAAGTAGTCAGCTTGTCACTCGGATAGGTGGATTGCTCGTCATGATGGCTTTGTAAAAGGTGCATAGTTTTTTCGAATTGGTCTATGCTTTTATCAGGACTATAAGAAACCTCAAGTAAAAGTTACCTATCTTTGGTAATGAGATTTCTGGTGGATACGATTCCTCATCTCAGGGAACTCTTCAAGGAACCAGACTCGATCTGGACATTTTTTCCTGAGCAATAGATTTCCAGATCTGCCAGGTGGCATAATGCAGATTCAGTTGCAGGTGTGCCTACTCAGAATGTGATGTCAGTCTGAACTATAAGTCGGCAATTGATAAGCTATTGTTGGCCATGGTACTTGTAGAAGGCTGGCTCAGTATATAGTGTCCACCTATGGCGAGGCATTGAGTCCAGAAAACCCCTAGTGATAGTATTTAGGTCCCTGAAAAAAGACAAGTTACTTACCTGTAAACTGTGGTTCTCCAGTATTTATATCTTTTATATATTCACATGCTTGAATTTTGCCCGTCGTCATGGTGGGAGTCCCACAGTAACATAAGAAATACAACATCACCATAGACCTCAATAGAACAGAAATCTTACTTAAGAAACAAGTTAATTACCTTTGGTAACTATATATATTTAAGAGACATAGATTACAAATTCCTTACCTTAGAACTACCCCCAGGTGCCAGACTGAATCAGGAGAATTTTTCTGTAGCAGTACCACTGCGCGTCAGTAGGTGGGGTTGGTCGATTCCGTTTCCATCGTCGGCATTGCTGTCACCTGGATGACGTTGCAGTGTCTACTTAGACGCCGCCCATGCGCGCTGACATCAGTTCTGACACAACTTTCTATGTCAGAAGCGCAGAGCCATGCAAGACACTGACCACTGGTGCACAAAACTAGGGCCCTGAAAGGAAGTCCCTTATACTAGAAGTCAGTTCACAGAAAGAGGAGGATGGGTTGGGGAGAAAGGAATCTATAACTAGCATATGTCTCTTACAGACATATCGTTACTGAAGGTAAGTTACTTGTTCATCTGCAAAAAAGGCAATGAATTATAGATTCCTTACTTTAGAATAGATACCACAGCAATGCCAACCCCGGAGGTGGGTCTGCGAACTAAGTTCACACAAGAAAGTCTTGGAGAGCAGAATGGTCAAAATAGCCATCTCTCCGCACTTGGCTATCCAGGCAATAATGTATAGTGAGAAAAGATGCCCATGTGGCTGCCGGGCAAATGTTAATGAGTGGGACTGCACATCCCAAAGCAGTAGTGCCAGCCATGGCCCTGGTAGAATGGGCATGCAGTTCTAGTGGAGGTTCTTTTTTCGAAAAAGAATAGCAGATTTTGATACATAGGACAACCCATCGAGAGATGGTAAGTTTGTGCACAGCCCGACTTTTCTTAGCGCCCACATAACCCACAAAGAGTTGATCACCCACCCGGAAATCGTTAGTGCTGTCAAGGTAAAAGGACAGAGCACGTTTTTGGTCTAGACTGTGGAGTCTCTCCTCCTCTTTGGAAGAGCACAGAGGCAGAAGAAGGTGGGCAATGTGATGGTCTCACCTATGTGGAAAGAAGTAACCACAGAAAAGAGGGCCTAATACGAAGGACCACCTTGTCCAGATGAACTGCAAGAAAAGGAGGCTTAGAAGAAAGAGTCTGAAGCTCACTCATCCTGTGAACAGATGTGAGGGCAAGCAGGAAAGTGGTAATATGAAGAGAACAATTATGTAGTGGCTTGAAGGGAGCACACATAAGGTAAGTGAGAAGAAGAATCTAGTCCCACTGGGGCATTACGAAAGGTGAAGGAGGAAAGAGATGAGTAATGCCCTTTAGAAAACTATTTAAAATTGGAGACTTGAAAAGAGAAGGTTGATCAGGAAGGCGCAGAAAGGCCGAGATATCCAAAAGGTAGCCTTTGAGTGCCAAGAGCACAACCCTGCTGGGCCAAAGGTAGAATGAAGAGGAGAACCTCTGAAAGAGGGGGTAGAAAGGGGATCCACAGCCTTTGCCACAAATTTGTTCCATCTATAGGCGTATACCGTTTTAGTGGAGGAAGGCCTGGCTGCCAAAATGACATTACATACTGCAGGATGAAGGTTGAAAGCTGTCAACTGTCGCAGCTCAATCTCCACGCAAGGAGGTGGAGCCTGGGCGGAGGACCGTCCCCTGCTGCTGTGACAGAAGATCCTCCCGAAGAGGCAGTCTGGTCAGAGGATCGATGGCCATGCTCAAGAGCTCGGGGTACGAGACTCTTCGTGCCCAGTCCGGAGCCACAAGAATGACTTGGGCCCGGTCGCGCTTGATCTTCTTCAGCACTCTGGGCATAAGTGGTATAGGCGGAAAGGAGTACAGGAGGCCACAATTCCACTCTTGAAGAAAAGCGAGTGCCACCTTGGAAACTCCAACATACAGAATAGCTGACATTGCGCCTTCTCTTCGGTGGCAAACAGATCTAACTAAGGCTCTCCCCACTGCCGAAAGAGACCTTGCACCACCTCCGAGTGAAGATGCCATTCGTGATCCATCATGCACCGGACGGCAGAGTTTTTCCGCCCTGGTGTTCAGGGAACCTGCCAGGTGTTGAACCACCAGAGATATGCCCTGATATTCCACCCATGTCTAAAGACGAAGAGCCTCTTGCCATAGGGTCCACAACCCCACCCTGCCCTGTTCGTTGCAGTACCACATGCCGGCGTTGTTGCCCGTGAACACCTGCACCACTCTTCTTTTGACAGAAAGAAGGAATGCCTTTAGTGCAAGACGTATCACCCGGAGCTCTAAAAGATTGATATGGAGACCGGACTCTGCAGGAGACAAGAGACCCCTGATCTCCGCCTCGCCCAGGAGGCCGCCCCATCCCAGGACTGCTGCATCCGTCACTACTGTGAACTCTGGTTGGGGAACGGAGAGGGATCTGCCACTAACCCAATCCTGTTTTGTGAGTCACCACTGCAATTGATGTGCAGTACCCTTCGAGATCTGGATGACATTGGAAAGATTCCCCTGATGCTGTGCCCACTGGAACTTCCGGACCCACTGCAGAGCTCGCATATGCCACCTGGCATGATCCACCAACAGGATGCAGGAGGCTATGAGGCCCAGCAGCCTCAGGGTCATTCTCACCAAAATCCAGGATAGAGGCTGAAACATCTGTATCACAGCCCAAAGATCCTGAACTCAGTGTTCAGGAGGATAAGCCCAAAACTGAGCTGTATCCAGAACTGCTCCGATGAAAAGGAGCTTCTCAGAGGGAGTCAGGTGTGACTTCGGCACGTTGATCGTGAATCTCAGTGAGTGCAGGAGGTCCGCCTTAGTCTGGAAGTGGGAGACTACTGTCTTCAACAATCAGTCGTCGGGGTAGGGGAAGACTGGAACTTCTGATCTGCAACCACTGCCATCACTTTCGTGAACACCAGGGGGGCACTGGTAAGGCTAAAGGGTAGCACGGCAAACTGAAAATGCTTGCGGCCCACAGTGAACCGTAGGTAACACCTGTGGGCAGGCAGGATAAGGATATGGAAGTAGGCGTCCTGCAAGTCCAATGCTACCATCCAGTCTCGGGGATTGAGGGCAGACAGGACCTGAGGCAACGTGAGCATCTTGAAAGTCTCCTTCCGGAGGAAGTGGTTGAGGGCCCTGAGGTCCAAGATAGGACGCAGGCCTTTGTCCTTCTTGGGTGCCAGAAAGTAGTGGGAGTAGGAACCATGACCGTGGTCTGGCACAGGGACTCTTTCGATAGCTCCCTTGGCCAAGAGAGCTGCAACTTCCTGGCGGAGAAGGGCCAAGTGAACCTCCAACATGCGATGGAGGTATGATAGCATGGACAGGGGGTGTAGTCTCAAAGGGGAAGGAATAGCACCTTCGTACTATCTGCAAAACCCACCTGTCCGACGTGATGTTTTGCCAGTGGGGGAGGTGATGGCAGATCCTGCTGCCCACTGGCAACTGGTGGCCCTGGAAGGTCAGACTAGGAGGGTGTGAAGGCTGCTGCAGGAGGGTTATAGGTTGGACTGGTCCGCCAGATGGCCCCTAGACCCTCGCCGCTGGGTCCCACATCTGCGGTTGCATTGGCTGGGTAACTTGCGCAGCCCTGTGGCCAGACTGGGTGGAACGTGGAAGCTACGAAAGGGGCGAACTGCGTGGGTCAAGGATCTGGCTGTTGTCCTAGAATCCTGAAGCGGTCGAGCGCTTAGTCCGCCTAGTCGCCAAACTGGCGACAGCCATCAAAGGGCATGTCCAAAAGGGTGGATTGGACATCCCCAGTGAAACCAAACGTCCTCAACCAGGCGTACCACCTCAAGGCTACTGACGTGGAAACCGTTTGGACTAGAGAGTTAGCGGTACCCGGCCCACACCGAATGGCGAACTTAGTTGCGTCTCGACCCTCTGCCACTGTGCGGGTGAGAACGGCCCTGGCTCCCTCCAGGCACTGTGGCAGCACTTGTGCAATCGTATCCCACTCTGTATGAGAATAATGGCCCAAGAGGCATGCAGTGTTCATCGGCCTTTTATGAAAGGAGCGGAACCCATCAATAAAAAGCTAGTTTTCTATGCTCCGCCCGCATACTTCTGTGTCCGGGAAACCAACCACATGGAAGCCGAAGGGCTTTGTAAACCCTGGCGTAGGGCTTTTAAGAAAATAAAAACACCCTGAGTTGTACGTGGCTGAGAATTTGCTACCTCCCTGCCGTTCCAGTGGCTAAGGATTTTGCTGCCTTCTTTCATTATGACCTGAAGAGGCAGATAAGTGAAGGGCCGAAACGCATCGACACTACAATATCAAAGTCTCTAAAAGACCTGGATTATTGAATGTATCAAATACACTGTGTGCTGTGTTAAGGTCTATGACTTTTTGCTTTACTAATACACACAGACCCCAGAGACTATTGTTGAGAGCGATTGTACAGGATTTTGATGTACAGCCTCATATAGATAGATGTGTGGAAGATAGGAGTCTTCCTCATAGGGACTGTATTTGATGTTATATTGAGTTTTTGAAATGTTTTGTATTATTCTTGTTTAATTTTTTGTATATAGTTTAATTTGTATGTTGTTAGTATCATTATTTGCAGCAACTCTATACATATCAGGAAAAAATTAGAATACTTGGAGAGATCCAATAAAAGAAAGATCTTGTAATTTTCAAGCTGTGTCTATGACTAATTGATGTAATTCATAGAATTAATATTAGCTGCATCCCTGCCTTTTTTCTGTTTCCTACGTGTTCACCGACCGCAGCGCCAAGCTGGCAGAAGAAAACATCTGCTTCCCAAGGTGGTCCAGCTTCTTGGATTCCCTATCTGGGGGAACAGGAGGGAATGCGCCCTTAGAAGACTAGGCTTGGCCCACCAAGCTCTCGGGGGTAGCGTGTTGGGAGAGGAAAAGTGGGTTGCCAGGGTCCGGGCGGTGGTGTCGGACAATCATCTTGTCCACAGGAGCCCCTGTGCTGGGCTTGGACCAAGTGTCCAGAACGATGTCCGTGAGGGCTTCATTAAAAGGCAGCAGGTATTCCGAAGAGGCCGCTGCTGGTTGAGGTACCTCTGTCAGGAGGTTAGTCCTGACAGCCACCGTAGGAAGCTCAAGGCCCAAGGCCTCAGACGCCCTACGCAACACCACTGCGTAAGAAGCTCCCTCCTCCATAGCCAAGGTAGGGGGAGAGCATGCCAAAGTCTGGGGAGGTATCCAAACACTGGCATCACCCAGTTCCTCTCGCCAGTCCGGCTTCTTAAGCTGGCCAACTAAAGAGTCTCCAGACCCCTCCCAACTTCCTCAACCTCCTCTGGCTGCCACTCAGGGTGATAGGGAATGCCAGGGATGAACAGCAGCACAAAAGTAACCTCTGGCACCGGTAACGAAGTTGGTCCGGCACCGGGTCCAATTCGGGGATGAGGCTGGGTTTGACATCGGTTGGGGGCACAACCGGCGTTGTGGGCGTCGCCACTGGAATCCGCCGGGGAAGGTACCCTGAGGTCGACTGGCGCTGAACCGCATCCAGACCTGGATCTTCAGGGGCCCTCTAGCCCCTGGGCCGAAGCCGCCGGCACTGAAGGCCCACGGCCAAGTCCTT
The DNA here is from genome assembly GCF_964263255.1 of Lissotriton vulgaris. Taxonomy (NCBI): domain Eukaryota; kingdom Metazoa; phylum Chordata; class Amphibia; order Caudata; family Salamandridae; genus Lissotriton; species Lissotriton vulgaris. The sequence continues at coordinate 257,557,395 of NC_141691.1, forward strand.
GGGGCCTGAAGGCACACCTGTGGAGTCCGGCTGCCCAAAAATTCTAAGAAGAGCCTCGTACAAAGGCTTTAAGCTGGGCAGGGGACGCTCCGGGAAAAGGAGGCAAGTGGGAGCTGTCCCAGGAGCAGGCTTCGACGACGGAGTTGGAGAGGGACAACGTTCCGGTTCCAGCGTCGCATCAGCTGACAGACGAGGAGAAGGCGAAGAGCAACAATGCTTCTTCGCCTTCTTCTTGTGCTTCGACTTACCAGAGGGGTGTGAAGACATAGATGACGAGTGGACTGCCGGGCCTCCAAGAGCTTTCGGGACTGCTCCCACAAAGACTTCGGATTCATGGCCCGGCAGTAGGAGTACGATTTCAGGTCATGGTCGCGCTCCAGGCACCCAAGACACATGAGGACCGGATCTGTGGGGGATATCAACTTGTGACAGGAGTCACAAGGCTTAAAGTCGGTCCGACGACTGGACATCCCTCGTGCTACCAGTCGAAGACTCCAAAAAGAAGTCGACAAAAGTCAAAAAAAGTTTAGTCAAAAAACTTACTAAGGGGCACGCTCTCTCCGGATCTGCGCTGGCTGGCACAGAGAAAGAAAGAACTGCCATCAGCGCGCAGGGGCAGCGTCCATGTAGACACCGCAACGTCATTCCGGCAACCACGACGCAGAGTCGACTGACGCCACCTACTGACGTGCAGGGGTACTGCTACAGAAAAATTCTCTGCATCCACTCTGACGCCTGGGGGTAATTCTAAGGTAAGGAATCTAAACTAATTAACTCTTTTAGATTACATTTTCAGCTTCATTTTAAAACATCCAAACTTCAGTCAATCACAGCTGAGACCTCAGAGTTTCCTTCCCCACAGAGCCACCGTACTGCAGCTTTTGAGCACAAGTGTATAGGTATACAAAAAACTCTGTAATTGGTGAGCCTACCCGAGGAGTGAGGGTCGCATGTGATTCTATACTAGATATCAATACTGGGCAACCATGGTGTACAGGCAAGTAGCTTGTTTTTTCTCCAGTATTGAATCTTTTATAGATTCATATGCTTGAATCCGACTCGTAAGCGGTAAAAAACACAATAAGAGAAAAGGAAAGATAGTGTCCAGGCGAACCATCCCACCATGACATAAACTTGTAGCAACGAAAGCCAAGAAGAGAATAATAAGCATACAAATTTACTAAGAGCATGTAAAGAACATAGAAGGCTAAAAGCCATCTACCTTAGGCAAAGAGATGTTGGAGTGTAGCTTGTCCAAAAGCGATATCCGCCTTTTTCCAACCATCACGGCAGTAATGCTTCGAAGAATGTGTAAGTGCTTGCCCACGTTGCTGCCCTGCAAATGTCCGGGAGTGATACTCACGCAAACAGGGCCAAGAAAGTTGCCACTTTCCTAGTAGAGTGAGCTTGTGCTTTCACAAGAAGTGGACAGCCAGCTTTTTCATGACAGAAGGAAATCGTGGAGGGGCCCAACAAGCAATGCTGGCCCCGGTCAAGGCTTGTTCTTTCCTGGGTGCCAAGAAAGAGATCAGTAGCTGAAATGATTTACGGAAGGTCTCCGTTCTTTGCAGATAAAACTTTAAACATTGTTTAATGTCCAGAGAATTCTACGCCCTGTCCGCTGCTGAGGATGGTTTAGGAGAGAATGTTGGTAAAACAATCGGTTCATTGAGGTGGTAAGTTGAAGGCACCTTAGGTATAAAACAAGGCTTAGTGCGTATGATAACTCTGTCCGGCAAAAACTGCAGATACTTTTCCTTTATAATGAGAGCTTAGATTTCACTGATACGTCTGGTTGACGTAATGGCCAAGAGGAGAGCCACTTTCCAGGAAAGGAACTTTAATTCGCATTGGTGTATTAGCTCAAAAGGAGGACGCATCAGTTGCAACAGAACTGTGTTTATTTGCCACAAAACTGTAGGAGGCTTAACAGGAGGAAAAGCTCTAAATACATTCTTTGATGAGTCGGTTAGATGACAGAGAAGTTTGATTTGAGCGTCTTCCATAACTAGAAATTAAAGCAAGTTGAACTCTTATGGAAGAGTGAGAAAGACCTGATTTTGCTAAGTGCAAGAGCTAAGGCAGCACCTGCTCCGGAGATGAAGAGAATGGATGCAATGCTTGCCAGATACACCAAGTAAAGAATCTTTTCCATTTAGCTGTGTAACATTTCAACGGAGATCGACACTTCTGTAGAATCTTGGTACACTCCTTTGAAAGCCTTAAATCCCCAAATTCAGTGTGGTGAGTAGCCAACCCGATAAATGAAGAGTTAATTTGTGGATGAACTACTTTGGCCCTGCTTCATGTAGATAAGATCCTCCTTTGGAGGGAAAATAATCAGAGCATACTCTGATAGGCAATGTAGCTCAGTGTACCAGGACTGTCTTACCCAACTTGGAGCAATAAGAATGATTCAACAAGGCTCTTTCTTGATTATTTGAAGTACGCAAGGAATGAGCTTTGTGTCAAGACGTGCACCCAGAAAGACCAAAGATTTGCCCGGGATAATGGCCTATTTTCTAGACTGATGCAAAGAACTAGAGACCGGAAGAAAACATGACAGGTTCTCGTTGGAAATTCTGGCGCTTGAAAAGATGGAGCCATTAAAGATTGTTCCGGTAAGGGAACACCTTGTGACCTGAACATCTTAAGAAGGCTGCTATCGATGCCATGCACTTTGTGAACACCCTGGGAGCGGACTTAAAAGCAAAAGAATGCACTTTGAATTGGTAATGGTGCCCTGCCACCTAGAACCTGAGAAATATATGATGTTGAGGGTGAATGGGAATATGAAAATAGGCGTTGAAGCAAACAAGAGAAGCCAGAATATCCCCTTTTTACATGAGAAGAAGAATCTCCTGAAGAGAGAGCATCCTGAAAGATCGACTCTTGATGAACTTGCTCGGCATTCTGAGGTCCATGACCTGCCTCTATTTCCTATTTTTCTTTTTGATGAGGAAAAAGTGGAAATAAAACCCTGGTGTTGCTGGTTGTGGGGTACTTACTGTGTGGCCTGCTTTAAGGGAAGCTAATTTATTTCCTTCTTGAGATCTGCAAGGTAATGGAGCAGAACTTTACGCGGTGGAACATTTGGAGGATGCAGAATGAATTCTAGCATGTGGCCATGTTTGAAGACATCTAGAACCCATCTGTCTGAAGAAATGGAGTTCCATTGCTGGAAGGATACGGAGAAGACGTGATTGTGGTGTGGGTCTATGGTAGCCAGGGCCTGATGAGCTTCATTGTCTCCTATTGGAGTCTTGGGACTTTCCATCAGATTGCTGCCTCTTGCGTAGTGCTGTCCTTGAAAAGTCTGAGCGGTGTTAGACTGGAAGGACCGGTTGTATGGCTGGTACGTACTCTGCAGATATGGCCAGTACCGCTGCTGAAATTGCGGACGAGATAAGAATTGCAACCGTTCTCAAGCCCGAAAGGACTAAAAGCAGCGCAGCTGGAGATTGCCTAAGGCTTGGACTGTATCTGTGTCCTTCTTGACAGATTGTAGCTCTTGGTCTATGGGCTTCCCAAACTAGCACTCCCCATCAAAAGGCATGTGTAAAACTTTGGCTTGGACGAAAGGTGGCTGCTATTAGTCATCCCTGCAGAACCGTCGCTCCTGCCATATGTCGAAATGCAGTGGATGAAATGTCCATAGCTATCTCAATGAGCAACGAAGATGCTCTTTCTCCCACCAAAAGAATATCTTTTGCCTCTTTCTTTTTATCATCTGGGAGATACTCCGGGAGAGTACAGATGTCCGACCACATCTGCCGGTCATTTCTCCCCAAAATGGCGATGGCATTAGAGGCTCTAATGGAGGTAGACGCCAGAGCCGAGAACCCCTTCCCAATATTGTCAAGGCGACAACCCTCCTTGTCAGGTGGGGATGTGCAGGGAAATGCTGGATTCTTGACTCTTCTCTGTGCTGCGTGCATGCTCACAGAGTCCGGCCTTGGGTGACCAATGAGGCATGCAGGCGAGTCATCAGGAGCCTTGTATTTTTTGTACAGTTTTGGAATAAAAGCTGGTATTTTCATTAAATGTATCTCTTCTTGTCAAAGAAAGTCAATAATTGGAATTGCTCTTACTGAACGTTGAGTGACTGGTTTATAATGATATAGAAAACATTGTCTGTTTAGTTGGCATTGTCAAATCAAAATGTTCGGAGGCGCGCTCTAGAAGATCCTGAATTCCCCTGATATCTGCCAGAGGGGAATACGCAGCAGGAGGGTTAGGAGATGGTGGCATAGGAGCTATGTAGTCATCCAATTCCTCATGGGCATTAGGTGTCTGTTTCTATCTCACCTTCTTCTGTCTGAGCATCCTGAGTATTCTCTGTGATGACTATTGGAGGAGGAAGAGTCTTCTCCTTTGTGGATTTGGGAGTACGTTGCCCGGAAGAACATATTTACAAAAGGACACATGAAACTAAGGGGAGTGTTTGGAGTTCGTCAATCATACAACATTTCAGGCATATCACATACATTCAAAACACATTCGTACCACTCAGGGACGGGGGAAGTGTGGGGCACAAATAGCAATAAAATCTGTACACTGAAATATACTACAAAATCAACTAAGCAATAGGCCACTGTCTGCGGACACTATTTACAGGAAAATGACAAAAAACAATCACTATATACTGTACAATCCTGAAGTGGTCTACAAACAAAACTTTTCCTAATAGTAGAGCTCGGTATTGTACTAGCGACTAAGGAAAAACTATAAACTCTTGTCGCTCTCGCAGACACCATGTGGCAGGGGCCTACGCGTTTCGAATCCCGCGTTTCGAATCTGGCTGTTTGCCAGAAGCGATAGTACATGAACCAGGCGGTAAGCGTTTTTGCTTATATTAAGTTCCAGTCTATGGCTAACTGATGTGCCTGTACTTATACCACTTTTCATTTACTTTCCCAGGCATAGGCAAAAGTAAACTTCGGACCTTTGACTGCACCATACTTTGGTTACAGTTAGCGGTAAGTAGAATTAGGTGACGGCTACATTTTAGAATGACTTAGTCGTTTGACTTTTTAACCAACCGACTTTGTTATCGCCTCTTTTCCTTTAGATTGCTAACCCCCTGCATCTGTAAGGAATTGATAAACTGCTCTACGGTCCACCTCCAGACCGGCTTAGGTAACAATGATTTAACAGCTGTTTTACACTAAAGTACAGCATTTGATGTGCCCCTTTAATTGTCGTTTTTTCTACACTGTAGAACGACTGTACAAATTACCGTACTCCGGTTTGAAGCTTGAAAATACGGCGACCTTGTGCCGATGGTAAGCTTGACTTCAAATGCAGACCAATTGCTGGGTTACAATTAGGAGCCGAATCTAAAAGGTATCATTTTCCCAACAGAAAAATTCCGTGTTCTGTTCCGGTTTCAGCGTGTGCTTCCACCATCCCCAGTTCCTAGGACGAAGGCCTAGAAAGCAAGGACACCAGGCAAGTAGGCCCGTAGATTGTGTTTAAACCCCGCATTTTACTACTCTCCACGAGGTTAGTCTAAACATATGCCTTTGCACTTATAGATATAAAGACAACTGTATTGTGCCCCCCCGTGCCATTCTAAGTTGGATTCGTCTCCACCGGTAAGACAACAGAGATATGGAACTTCATTCTGTCAGGTTCCCTGATGTGTGGTCTCTTGATTGCTCAAAAACATCTTTTTCTGTTTGTAATTTTTGTTTTCTTGTCTTATCCTTTTTTCCATTCAGATACTACATAAGGCCCTGAAGAGAATCCCAGGAAAGCCAGCGGGATTCGAAACGCGTAGGCCCCTGCCACATGGTGTCTGCGAGAGCGACAAGAGTTTATAGTTTTTCCTTAGTCGCTAGTACAATACCGAGCTCTACTATTAGGAAAAGTTTTGTTTGTAGACCACTTCAGGATTGTACAGTATATAGTGATTGTTTTTTGTCATTTTCCTGTAAATAGTGTCCGCAGACAGTGGCCTATTGCTTAGTTGATTTTGTAGTATATTTCAGTGTACAGATTTTATTGCTATTTGTGCCCCACACTTCCCCCGTCCCTGAGTGGTACGAATGTGTTTTGAATGTATGTGATATGCCTGAAATGTTGTATGATTGACGAACTCCAAACACTCCCCTTAGTTTCATGTGTCCTTTTGTAAATATGTCCTTTTGTAAACGAAAAATAGAGAATTTCCTTCTTTTCTAAACATTGTTAAAATAAAAAAACTATTAAATAGTTACTCCCGTTCTTGATTTTTTCGAGTTCCGTTTGGGTCATTAGTTGCATGAATATTATTTACATCAGCACTGGCACTTTCTTTTGTTTATTGATATTTCGGCTCAGCCTTGCTGATTAGAGCCCCCCCGTAGTTGTTTTCCACCGTAAAAGTCATTAAGCATGTGACAGAGGTCAAACACCAGAGACATTGGTGCCTGACATTGATGGGCCCCTGAACAGATGACGCTTCTACTCTCTGTCATCGTATGGAAAACCTTCCTGGAAGGAATCCTGCCTCTGCATGACGGATGAGTCTCTTTCGCAACAGAAAATTCACCAGCCAGATAAGAAGATGGAGCATTGCCCTCAATATCCTCATCATCAGAAACTTGGCACTTGACCCTTAACTGCAATGGACTGTATGCAGGGCCAAACATACCTTCATCCTCTGACTCTTGGAAGTCCAGAAGGCGAGCAGGAGGTAAAGGAGATATTTTGGAGAAATCCTGAATTTCCCTGGGCTGAAGGAGACTGATTTTTCCCTCCGTCGACGGTCGCGTTGACAGGCTCGACAACGGTGCAACCACCTATGCAATCATCTTTGGTGCAGTCGACGGTGCGTAGATGGCCTTCGTCTGCTGGGACGTTGTCACTGGAACCTTTGCCGAACCTGTGGTCAAAAGTGAAATTCTCATTGAAAGGGAAGGCCTCGTTGACAACGACGTTGTTACAGTCGTTGAAGCTCCAGCCGCCGTAGCTGCTGTCGACGTCTTGACAGTCATCATCGTAGTCGCCACTGACGAATCCGCCAACGGTGTAGGAACCTCTGGTTTTCTTGCAGAAAGTGAAATCTTCGACGACGTAGTCGATGTTTGAGAAGATAGGTCTCCGAGAGGAGTCAGAGAAGCAGATGCAGGAGCTGAAGACGGCTGTGAAGCCTCTGACTGAGGTTTCTTGTACTGTAACTGAGCAGAGCTCAGAGAAACTCCCTATCAAACGACATGCAGTAAGAAATCTGAGGTATGGTGGCTGTGTGGGAAGGGAACTCTGAGGTCTCAGCTGTTATTGGCTGAAGTTTGGATGTTTCAAAATGAAGCTGAAAAGTTACTAAAGTGAGTTTTCTGTTCTATGGAGGTCTATGGTGATGTTGAATTACTGCTATTTCTTATGTTACCATGGGATTCCCACCATGACAATGGGGAAGAATCAAGCATGTTAATCTATAAAAGATTCAATACTGGAGAAACTCGAGCTCTCAAGAGGTAGCTGTGGAGAGCAGCTACGGCATAGTCAGGAGGTTTTATAGCAAGTGCATGTACCACTAAAGTCAATTAGTAAGCTTCTCACAAAAGAAAGAACTACACCAGGTGAGTAAAAATATACTTTGCATTTATTAGTACACACTAGACACTAGACACTAGCTTGATATATCACCTGCCTGGAGGTATCAATTACACACAAGAAATACTTAAAAAAAGATGTAAGTAGCATAGAAAACACATAGGGCCCAACCAAGGAGCCAAACCATACACTAAAGTAGTAGAATATGAAGTAAGTGCCAAAAGGACAAATTACTTACCTACGGTAACATCTTATCTGGTAGAGACATGATTTAGCCGCAGATTCCTTACCTTTGAACTTCCAAGTGTTCTTTTCTTTCCAGATCCAGCTCTGATGCCAACCTCGCCAACTCCGAACACCTTCACTTCCAGATCCATATCGACCCCAAAACAACACTCAGAGGCACTCTCCTCTACAGACTACCAGGACCCCGCGCAAAATTCAGTGAAGACATCACGGACTTCATCTCTCCACACGCGCTCCCCTCCAAAGACTATATTCTTCTGGGAGACCTCAACTTTCACCTTGAAAAGATAAACGACCACAACACCGCCACCCTCGTGGACAACCTCGCCAACCTCGGACTTAAACAACTAGTCACTTCCCCCACCCACATCGCAGGTCACACACTCGACCCCATCTTCACATCCAGCAATCATGTCTCCTTCAGCCACACTACGGATCTCCTATGGACCGACCACAGCTGCGTTCACTTCACCTACAACAAGCCGAAACCCATCAACCACTCCCAACCTACCCTGCAAAGAAACTGGAACAAAATCACCACGGACCAAATCTCCGCATCGCTCCTTCGAAACTCCCCAGCCCTCTCTTCTAACGCCAACGAAGCCGCCGCCAACCTCACCCTATGGTTATCCAACACCGCCGACACCTTAGCTCCACTGAAAAAACGTCAAAGCAAACCTGGCAGCAAGAAAGCCTCATGGTTCAACGATGATCTCAAGAAGTCCAAGAAACTCTGCCGCTCCCTTGAAAAGGCCTGGAAAAAAGACCCAACCACCAGCACCAAGGACGCCTTCAAAAGCGCCACCCGCACTCACCACCAACTGATCCGAAAAGCCAAGAAAACAGCATTCAAGGATCGACTTGACAACAACGCCCACAACAGCAAGGAACTTTTCAACATCGTCAAGGAATTTTCCAATCCCTCGGCCAACTCCAACGACATCACCCCCTCTCAAACCCTCTGCGACTCCCTAGCCTCTTTTTTCCACAACAAGATTGCAGACATCCACAACAGCTTTGACAACCAACCCGGAAACCAACCCACCCTAACATCCGCTGACCATCTTTCCCCTGTAAACACCCTTAACGCCTGGAACCCAATCTCCACTGAAGACACCATCCGCCTGATGAATTCCATCCACTCAGGATCCCCCACAGACCCATGCCCTCACCACATCTTCAACAAAGCAGACTCCTTCATAGCACCGCACCTCCGAGACGTCATCAACTGCTCCTTCAACTCCGCTACCTTCCCAGAAGACTGGAAACACGCTGAACTCACCGCCCTTCTGAAAAAACCAACAGCGGACCCCACCGAACTCAAAAATTACCGCCCCATCTCGCTTCTTCCATTCCCGGCCAAAGTCATCGAGAAAGCCGTCAACAACCAGCTCGCCGCCTTCCTCGAAGCCAACAAATCCCTCGACCCCTCACAATCTGGCTTCCGAGCAAAACACAGCACTGAGACCGCCCTCATCGCAGCAACAGACGACATTCGAACTCTATTGGACAATGGAGACACAGTCGCCCTCATCCTCCTCGACCTCTCTGCAGCATTCGATACAGTCTGCCACAGCACCCTTCTACAATGCCTCAATAACATCGGAATCCAAGGAAAAGCACTTGAATGGATCACCTCGTTCCTCACCGGAAGAACCCAGAGAGTCCGCCTTCCTCCATTCAAGTCCGAGGCCTCTGAAGTCATCTGCGGCGTACCTCAAGGATCCTCACTCAGTCCCACCCTCTTCAACGTATACATGAGCCCCCTCGCGGCCATCGCACGCCAACACAACCTCAACATCATCTCTTACGCGGACGACACTCAACTGATCCTTTCTCTCACCAATGAACCCGGCACCGCCAAAACTAACCTACACGAAGGAATGAAAGAAGTTGCCGAATGGATGAAACAAAGCCGTCTGAAACTGAACTCAGACAAAACAGAAGTCCTCATCTTAGGCACATCCCCCTCTGCTTGGGACGACTCCTGGTGGCCGGAAGCCCTCGGAAAAGCACCCATCCCGACAGACCACGCACGGAACCTTGGCGTCATCCTGGATTCTTCACTCTCAATGAACAGACAAGTCAGCGCCGTATCCTCTTCCTGCTTCAACATTCTTCGCATGCTCAGAAAAACATTTCGCTGGATCCCCTCCGAAACAAGGAAAACAGTCACCCACGCTCTGGTCACGAGCCGACTGGACTACGGAAACACCCTCTACGCAGGTACCACCGCTAAACTCCAGAAGAAACTCCAACGAATCCAAAACGCCTCAGCCAGGCTCATATTAGACATCCCACGCAACGAACACATCTCTGGTCACCTTAAAGACCTCCACTGGCTACCCGTCAATAAGAGGATCACTTTCCGACTGCTCACCCACGCACACAAATCAATCTACGACATCGGACCAGATTGCCTCAACTCTCGACTGTCCTTCTACACCCCCTCCCGCCAACTACGTTCTTCCAACCAAGCCCTCGCCACTGTACCTCGCATCCAAAAGACCACCATGGGTGGCAGATCCTTTTCATACCTGGCTGCTAAAACATGGAACTCACTCCCCGCCTACCTTCGCCTCACCCAGAACCACCTAGCGTTCAGAAAGCAGCTTAAAACGTGGATATTTGACAAATAATCCTCCTCCCCTTCCTAAGCGCCTTGAAACCCTCTGGGTATGTAGTGCGCTATACAAATTTTATGACTTGACTTGACTTGACTTGACTTGAGGCCTGGAAATTCATAGTTAAGGAATCTGCAGCTAAATGTCTCTATCCAGTCGGGCCTAGTACCAAAAGATGGAGGACCCCAGGGGGAGTTCGGAACCACAGACAGTGAGTAGCCAGGCAGCCCAAGGCGCCCGGGTGCAGAGTGGTTATACCGGGTCAAACATTCATTGGAATTTTATAGTTCTCTGACCCTTCCCGAAGGAACCACTTGGATCAAAAAAGATTGGCGAGCCACCCCACCTCAGCAACCAGGATACCTACACCAGGGAGCCTAGGTGCATAGGGGTGAAGTGGAGTCAGAAACACCCGTAGACGCCAATGGAAGTTCGTAGAAGATCAGCAGCTACAGCGTCTTGATGACCAGTCTGGTGGAACAAGGACAAGGAATTCAGATGAGAAGAACCTGAAAGCAGAGGGGACAGAGTCCCAACCACCCGGAGGTGACCAGGAGGCAAGGATCACAATTACAGACCTGGTTGGAGGTTCTTGGTGTAAAAAGGTGAGGATGAAGCAGCAGCTGTGGCCTCCAAGTGACGATGCAGGAGCACAGGAGCAGTCCACAAGCCGTCACATGCAGGTCGACAAGTACAAGAAGGCCAGTGGCCGGCAGGACCACCAACAAGCCTTGGCAAACGCAAACAATGGTTTGCGGGAGAAGATGCTGTTTGGCCGACCAGTAAGGTCTGTGGGACTAACCCAGCAAGGATAAGTCAGGTCTGCGTTCAGCATGCCGGAGAGCCAGCAGAAATCAATGAAGCCCCTTTGAGGACCCTCTGGCAGCAGGCACAGATAATCACAAGGAAGCTTCAACAGCACACAGGAGATGGAGGCCCACAAAGCAGAGAATGCAGGTATGAGGTTGTTCTTGAAGCTGTGCAGTGCTGGAGGCTGGGGCTTCTTGGAGCTTGAAGATCATTTGTGCAGACAGCCAACAAGCCTTAGTAATGACAGACAGGCCCGGTGCACATGGAGGTGGTTCATGTCGGCTGGAGAGGGATTACAGTTGCTCAAGTTGCAGGGAAGACTAGTCAGGCCTCTGGAGAACCAACCAACCACCACCTGTGTTACAGAGCCGCGTGATGTCCGTGGGCCAACAGGATCAGCAAACCGGTAAGTCATCGTAAGCGGTGCCTGCGGATGCAGGGAAGGGACTCCTTCACTCTAAGGGAGATTCCTTCTGGCTGAGTCCTTTGTGACTCGAGAATGCAGTCACAGAGTTGTAGAACTTGGAAATGCAGAGGGACAAAGATGAAGCCGAAATCTTCTCACCAGAGTATTCTTGTCAGAGGTCCTGACTGTCCACCAATAGAAGAGTCTTTGGACAATCTTCAGACGACAGGCAGTCAGATCTAGAAGTTGTTGCTGGGATGAATCTTAGGATCCACCCTCAGAGGAGCCCTTAAATAACCCTATAAAGGAGAAGGACCTCTTCGCTGGTGACTCACCTATCAAAGGGGGTCAGGGACGCTACTCAGCTGTCCTAGCCAGTCAAATACCACCAGGGGCCAAGATTCAACATGCAAGAATCAAGTGGCCACCTGAAGAAACTCTAGGCACCTCCCTAGAGAAGAGCTGGACAGGGTAGCGGACACTACCCTGTCGATTGTGTGGTTTCACGCCAGAGTGAGAGCCTAGGGCTTCCAGATAGGGCAAAACGGGTTCATTTTGTGCCGTCTGGTGGCGCTCTGAAGCACCCCTACACTACCTAATTCACCTCTCCTTTGCACGAAATCCTTTGTTCAGCTTCCCCTGCCTGACTTAAGCTCATCAGCAGGGGGAAGAACATGGTCTATGGATGGCAGCAGCGTTGGCTGGCAGGCAGACCCTGGAAGACGACATAGGTAGGTATTTGGGGGTCCTCTAAGAAGCTCCCCAGTACATGGTGTAATGTAACTAATACTGGAATCGGTGTAGTTGCATGATTCCAACATGTTTGATATCAAGCATGACCAGGTTAGGGACAGCCATTATGTAGATGGACATCTCGAATTGCCAGTGTCCACTACGTACCTTATAATGGCTGATCTGCATTTACTAAGGCCAGAAAATGGAGTCCGAGGCTTGTAGGGATTCCTCTGCTATGCAATGGTACCCACACACTTAGAACCATGCACCCTGCCCTCAGACTGAAGAGCCAACCTTAGGGGTGATTTATAGGTTAAAGTGCAGTGACCGGGATATAAGGGAAACCTTATATCCAAAGTGAAACGTGCAAGCACCATTTCACGCAGACTACCGAGGCTTGCAGGGATACCTCTGCTATGCAAGGGTACCCACACACTTAGAACCATGCCCCCTGCCCTCAGACTAAAGAGCCGACCTTAGGGGTGATTTATAGGTTAAAGTGCAGTAACCGGGATATAAGGGAAACCTTATATCCAAAGTGAAAGGTGCAAGCACCATTTCACGCAAACTACAATGGCAGCACTGCAGAGAAAGGTTTGCATGAGCTCCTATAGGTGACATAATACATGCTGCAGTCCACAGGAAATCCTTGGTATGCCAATTCCCTGGGTATCTCAGTACCATATACTAGGGAGCACTGCCACTGGGATTCTGATTAGCAGGATCCCAGTGACCTATGGTCAAAACACAATGACAGCAGGCAAAACGTGGGGGTATATATGCCAGAAATACCCCACTCACCTACAGAACCCCCTCCCAAAGATGAGGAGACTAACCTTGCCCAGTGGAGTCTTTATTTTCTAAGAGGAAATATCAAGAAAGTCCATCTGCGTTGGCAAGGTTACTCCTAGGTCTATGTTCCACTAGAAAGTCCATCCCCTGTGGTGAAATGGACCACCTCAAAAGTTTGGGGTTTTCACCCTATATCTGGTTTAGCCTTAAGAGGGGCTTATAGTCTGTCTGAACAAAGAAGTGAGTGCCAAACAAGTATGGCTTCAACTTTTTCAAGGCCTAGCCCACAGCAAATGCCTCCCTCTCAATAGCTGACCAACGTTTCTCTCTTGGGGTCAAACTTCTGCAGATAAAAGCTACTAGATGATACTGGCCCTCTTAATTAAATAAATTGTAACAACACTGCTCCTATTCCTATTCCTATCTCAAAGGCATCTGCCTGGACAACACATTGTTTGGAGTAGTCACAACTCTACAGAATAGGAGCTGAGCAAATTGCCTTCTTCATGGCATCAAAGGCCTCTTGACTGCTTGGTGTCAAGTTCACCCCACTGGACATCTTCTTAGAGGTGAGGTCATTAAGGGGAGTCACAATGAGCCCATAACCCTAAACGACTCTTCTGTAGTACCCAGTCACGCCCAGAAAAGCTCTGACCTGAGTCTGGGTAGTGGGAGCAACCCAATCCACAATGGTTTGGATTTTACTCTCCAATGGCTTAACTTGGCCTCCACCTACCAGGTGGCCCAGGTACAATGCCTTACCCTCGAGTTCAACTTAACTGACAAGGGAACATTTGAGTAGGACAAGCTTGGTTCCTTGTGTTCAGTCATGTAAAGTCTGATATCCATTTACCAGATTGTATACAGGTGTATCAGAGAACATGCATCATATGATTTGGAGTTATCTTTCACCCACAGATACCACAGACAAATGCTGTGTAGGTCATTGACCATCATCTGCTTCCTAGAAGTGCAACATGATTTGAAAACACTCTTTGATGTAACCATTCCTGCTACAATGCAGGAATCCATTTATTGGGGCTGGGAAAAAGACACGGTTGGTGCTTATATGCAACCTTCAATTCATCCTGGAGAGGGCAGAACAGAGGTGAATTGTGAAACCTACTGGCACTCATGAGCTGCTGAAAGATTTTTCCCATCCAGTCTGGTCCCTGGGAGGATGAAAAGGTGAAGAGTTTGTGGTCAGAGGTAACCATTAGAAATAGGCAATTATAGGATGAGGCCTGCTTTACAGTTCTGTGGGTGTGCAATGAACATGCTAAGAAAAACAAGGTTGACATAGGTGAGGTGGTGAATTTAGGACGTTAGATCATTAACTTGCAAAGCAGAGAAAACTTTCTGCCACATGGACAAAACCAAATCATGTAGAGAATCAGCGAGGAGATCAAGCCTACCAGTGTAGTGAAGGCAGGGCCCTGCTTGCACACATTGTTATGTGAGCATAAGCTTATTAGAAGTTCAAACGCCATTTTGCCACTTTTCAGCTTTTGCACAAAATGCTACATGTAACTGGCGTTGTTAGTTAAACTGCTTGATTTTCCTCGCATGAGAACGGTCTGTTTTTCACATCCCTAGACTTACATCGCGTCCTTAGTCTGTACACTGCGGGCAGAAGCCTTCAAGGTCACCATAACAATGTATGCTGTTATTCAGGTTGATCGTCCCACGCTCTAGACACAACACACACACACACAGATGCAACCAACTGAAATTCTAGTGCCTTTAATATTGCACTGCATGCATGATTTGGGTACTTGGAGAAAAACCTTTTCCAGTAACAGAGAGCTTTGCTGATCCTGAGAAGTGATTCACCTCTGCTGATCTTGGAAGTATGGGGTTCCCCATTTAAGCCTAAGAGACTTTCTATTATTATAAAACCTAGATCCCAGCAGGGGAGGGTGGTTCACAAGGCGCTTTATGACCTGTTTTCACTATCATTGTAACATAATTTCTCCCTTTGTGTTTTAAGGAATTGTAACAATGCTGATCGTATTATTTCTAATCATATGCCTGCTTATGTTAGCCAAAATACTGCATCTTAGAGCACGTAGTTAAAAATAAACATTTTAAACTTTTCCGTGTCTCGGATTACTCACGTTGTGGATTGGTATGAGAATAAAAACTAGAGTGTTCTTGATTCCCACCATTCCTGAGAGTACCCTAAGTTGCATGTTCTGGGTTGTCTAATCATTGGTAGCTTCGCTGTAGGACGAAGAGCTAATGAGACACTGATGCTAGTCGGATAGGGGTTCTGGGTACTGAGGCGAGTTTTTTGGTACACCACAATTCACGAGGTCCTGGTTTCCTGCGCATAGTTCTGAGGATGAGCAGAATCCCCGCAACATGGCGCACCTAACATTTGGTCTTATATTCGAGATGCTCGATTAGTGATTATAATAGTCCACAACACCCTCACTCCGGTTTCCAGTTGACAGCAGTGACGGATTAACCGAACTGTATGGATAAATGATAGGTTCATTCAATCTTGAGATTTTAAAAAGGTTCGTACTTTGATTACTACCCATTTGTGCTACAATTCATATAGATTGTTTTTTCTATACTGTGTCCTTATGGGTGAAATTGAAATAGCTCAGCATAGTCGTGTTCCACTCCGGAGTCATTTGACGCAGTTCGGGGTGCCCGCTGATGGTATGGCGGGGCTCTTTGTGGTGAGTGCAAATGCAGCGTTCCCATTTGAGCTTTTCTATTCTTGGGTTTTGTTTCCTGCTGTGAATGCAGATGATGATACTTTCCATAGGTATACTGCCACGGTGGTGCCTGCGATATATGCTCCATATAGGACACAGGAGATTCCTATTTCTGCTTGGCTGCATCAAGTTTGGTTTAAGGGCACCCTTCCCCACTCTGTAACGTCAGTTTGGTTAGGTCCCTTGTCTATTCCTGGGGCCACTTGGCTAGTCTTGGCCGGGTTCACACCGCACCCACGTTATCAAACAGTCACTTTAGCTGAGTTACGATAACTATATGCCTCCATTGTTGGGGTACATAGGGCTTTAGTGCAATACGTTTTCTGCAACATCCAGGTGGGGGCACCTGGAGCTGCGGCGCAACCAGTAGGACCGGCTGGGATTAAAATGAGTCCTGTCATGGTTATTTCGGTTAACGGCAAGTGCCCCCTAGATAAGGACGAAATGCCTTTTTGGCTTGCCGAGAAATTTGACCAACTGGAAGGAGTATTTCCTAATACAACTCCTGTTGAGAAACACAGGATTCTAACCATTAGTTTGCAGAAAGACTTAGTACCAGAGGTAACAGATTGTGAGACCTGGGGTAAAGTATTTGCGGCTTTCTATGCGAAGTGCTTCGGCACACCATCTATGACTGTCCTGCCCTCTGTGAACAAGCATGTTCAGGATCAACACGATCCGGAGGCAGCTGTTGAATTGGGAATGTGACTTGTCGGAGAGTTTGACGTAGTTTCTGATCTCATCCTTGCTAATGTCAAGGAAGATGCGGTAAACTTTCAGGTGTCTAATGCTTTGCTCAATGTCCCCGCAGCCGATAAACCCCGGCAGTTGCCGAAAATTATTGCGGAGGCTTATAAGACCATTGGTTGCAATAGTTTTCATGTTAAGCCTCTTGCTAAAATAGCAGCTCAACCGCAAACTCAGTCGGCTAAGTCTAATAAAGATGACTGTCCAGTTTATCCTGAACAAAAATGGAAAACTAAAAAACAGGTGAAGCAGCAAAAGAAACACGGGTTGCGTGCTTCATCACCAATACATATGTCTACTGAGCGCACAAGTGATTTGCGCCACCGCGCAAGGATTAAGTCTCCTGATAGATTTTAGGTTCCTGATCAACGTTCTCCTCGTTCTTTACAGGAAACATCGGTCTCACAAACTGGTGGAGGAGAATGCGGCAGAAGCCGGGGTGCCCCACAAGGGCGTGAGCAGCCACGCCAGATGGAAGGTAAAGGCAAGCAGGACGACTTTCAACGTCAACACCCTCAGTTTCAGAAAAAGAACGTTGCTGCTTTAACCGCGAGGTATGCCACAGATAGTGTGAACACCACTTCGGAATCGGACATGGGCGCTAATGCTGCTTGACAGCGCAGAGGAGGTTACAGTAGTGCGGCAAGCACTGCGTCCGTATCTGAAGGCGACAGCAACTGAAACGTTCATCACCATAGAGACAGCTGACACTAGTGTAGCTCCCCCTGACAGATTATATGAAATAGTCCTTTTAATTGAAGGTGACATACAGCGTAAAATAAAAGGGATTTTTGGGGAAAATCTGACCTCTACCTATGACATTTTGTTAGCTGAGGCAGACTGGCCCTCACCTTTCGTTTTGGCCACTTTTGAGAGGGGAGGAGGTAATCCTCCCTAGTTTCGCTCAGACTGTGCCGAAGGAGGAGGTGCGGAATTTTGCAGAAGAGTGGGCTCAGGTGCTTTCACCGGCTTTGTACCGTACTCAAGGTGGATGGGACAAACTTTTGCCCAGACATGAGATTCCATTGCGGCGAGAAGCAAAGGCTCCTATTGCAGAAATCCTTGATCAATTGGAATATCAAGGTGTGATTGAAATGTGTGTCACCCATGAATAATCCTCTTTTCACTGTAACCAAACCTGATGGGTCCTACCGCCTGGTACTGGATTACCGGCATTTAAACTCTCATTGTCAGACCTGCGCGGTACAGAATACTCACAGTTCTGCCCTGGTTGATAGTCTCATGAGAAAAATTATCCTCACTCCTTCCTGCACTAACTGATTCTCAGACATGGATTAATATATATACATAAAATGACACAGTTCTGCATGTGTGCACGCTTAAATTCATGAACATTGGCACTCATGATGGAAATAACATACACACATCTGCTGACACTCACATATATATCAATAAACATACATATGCACTAACAGTAACTTGTCTATTGGGGCACCCACACACCAGCTGACACTCATATTATTTTATGTTTTTGCATATTTATATAGCCCCCATTTGTTTAACTTGTGAGTGCCTGCTACCCCGTTAGAAATTTGACTCCAGAGGTGTCCATAATTGTAATGGCAATAATCCACCTTTCTTTCAAGCAGTTGGTACTGGTGCAAGAAACCTTACAACAGAGTGTTCTGTTTCTGTCCCTAGCAACCCCTCGGTTTCGGGTATAAATAGGCTTTCCTGTTTTCAGTTTCTATTTTTGGTAAATTTTGGTGGTTTTTTTTCAGTGATTTCAATACCTTAAAAAACTGTTATCAGTGGTTACACATTTTCGCGCCGCTAAAAACAAAAGAAAAAGTGTTTTTCCGGTGTTTATGGAACGTTTTGCTTTTATTATTGCTTGCTTCCTGCACTGATAGAACATGGTATGTAGATAGTGTATGTATAGTGTATATGAGGTCCAAATAGATTTTTGCAAATTAAACTTATCTTAGTACACCATACAATTTTTATTCCGTGAGGGTATGGTCACGCACGCTCGCTCTTTCCTTCCCATGTAAACTTGTATCTGTGAAAAGGCCCCCTCAACATTGGCACTTGAGATGGGCAACGCCAAAACAGCCAGTACACAATTTGCTAACTCTGGCCACTGACATAGCTTTCCATGCCAATACTGGTGTACTTGAAGATTGTGATTTTCAGGGCAGGTTCTGCAACATTTTCATTGAGCTGGGCGCTTTTGCCCTTAGAGTTATTGAAGCAGTCAAAAATGAAGCAGCACTTTTGAAACTACGGAGGAAATTCCCCTTTACTGAAGGGATCTAGAACTTGTACAGGGTACCACAGTGAGGTTTCATTGACTTCAAATGCCATTGGTGGTGAAAGGACATTTCTATGCATCATAGCAAGCCATTTCTCATACATTGTAGAATAAACGTTTCTGAATTGCTCTTCAACATTGCTTTGCTTACCAAGTGGCAAGCATTCTAACATGGAACATGTTGCAGTGCCAAAGTCACTAAAGGTGTCACCCAGCCTACTCTCAAGGAGTACCAGAATGGACTAAAAAGTCAATAGTATCCCTCATTAACTCTGAAGATTGTAAAGATGCTTTCAGCATACCATCTAACAAGTGGCTCGGTATCAATTTTGACAGGTCATCACACAACTTTTTCATATACGTAGCTGAATCACTGCAAATACAAACAATATTACTCCAATCTTTGTTGAACTTGGAAAGAACCTGTTTTGCAGAGCATGTCAAGTGACACTGCATTCCATGTTTTTTCCAAATGTCTGGTGTCATGTTTTAACCACTATCCCAGATGCTTGGTGATAGTGCTCTTAATACATATACTTGTCACTATACCTTGCATTGAGTGTTTAAAGCCTTAGGTGCTGGTTATTCACCTACTATCAATACTGACCTACTAGAAACAACTGTGGGCTTATGTATTAAGGGTTTTTACCCATTCTCTGTGGGTACATGTGATGACACGTATTAGGAAAGATTCTTGTAAACCAGACATTTTACCTATCAGTGAAGGAATCAAACGCAGCCAAAACATCAAATATGATTTTGATATTTCCTGATGCTCTACAGTTTATAAAATAATTAAATGAGACCTAAAACATGCTTCTAAACCCTGCATCTTTAGACCAAAGACCACAAATCTGAAAAAAGGAAGAACAAACAATATTTAAGTGGCATCCCTAAGCATCAAAACTCAAGCAGAATAATGTTAGCCCAGTCTTTCTTGCTGCTAGCTTGTATAACAAAGTTACATTGTATTTGCCCCTTCAGGAACAAAAAAAATGACTTTCACTTTCTTTTTCCTTTCTTTGAATGGCATTTAGTTTGTGGTTGTGCAGCTGTTTTTTCAGTGCTTATATGTTTACACAGGTGAGGTCTATTTCTCTTACAGTGGGGTTTTATCAGTTATTATAGATTTAAACCTAAAACCCCACAGCCTAGGTATAAAATTACTGGTCTGTCACCTGTGGCCGTAATGCCATATAGTTCATGGCTACACGGCCCCTCGTACTTTATGTAATACCGTTTTCAAACCTCGCCGGCTCCCCCGTGGCGCTGGCGCCTGCGCTCTGCCCCCATTAGTGGTTGAGAAGCCAACAACTTCCTTTCTGGGCAATCCAGATCAAAGTCATTAGACTGCTATCGTCAATGTGTTTTCGCACCCATAATCCGAAATGCAAATTGGTACAAAGCAGGCAGTCCTTGTGAGCAAACTGATTTAGAAGCGCTGTTATCCATCGGGCTTGACTGCTGCGTCACCCTGGGCCTAGCTATAACAAACAGAGGTTTATTAAGGGATATGGTCAGAGGCGAAGCTGTGCATGAGATTATGGGGGTCTGTGCTGGAGACGTGCGCTGCTAGGCAGTCACCCCCACCTCTGTCTGGACACAGACCACGTCTGTCCCTGGAGACCAGTGGCAGAGCGCCGAGGCCTACACTAATCATTTGTTAATTTGGTGTATGCAAGACAAAGGCGGCTGCCCTTGTAGTCTAATAGTGTCGCCAGTCTCTCATCTGCCCGAGCAAGGGGAGGCCAAAGGTTGTCATTCTTAGAATCAGATCAAACAAGCCATGCTCTCACGGGTTCTGTACTCTGGTGTATGGTTGTGGCTGGAGAGGTATTCCTTCAGCTCGTTTGTAGGTACCGGTTGCCATGGTTGTGGTGAAAGGCATACAATATTAAAATAAGGTGTAACTTACATCTCTGTATATAGCCAGGTTACTTTCTGTTCACTATGCTTTCACAGCAGAGTGAGAAAGAAATATGCAGGAGTTCTTCTTTAGAAACACCTGATATCTCTATTTGTAACTAAATGGTAATGGTAAAACACGTATGCTTAGCACACTTCTGTAGTGTCAAGCACCTCTAAGCCTTTCCTGTCATACTGAAAGTGTGCCTGGTGGTGAACATAGGACAGTGGATTAGTGAGCGTTTGTGGCATGTGAGCAGAAATAGTTTTATAGTTCTTTGCCTCTAGTGCTTGTTTGTTGCGGTTATTCGCAGCTCTCGTGACATGTCAAAGAGTTAGTCTGGTAGTTTAAAGGGGGAACATATTTGGAAAACCTATTTCAAGACAAAGTCAACATCAAAATGTGGCCTAATTGCTAGAGCGGTCGACCTCGAAGCCAGGAAACAGGTTTGATCTCGGCAGGGACGCTCAATATCCTGTGATCCTGAGCAAATCACGTAATCTCCACGTGCCTAACAAAATGAATGTGTCCGTCTGTAGATCAACTGGTGCTCACGTAAAGCGCTCAGATTCCTTTGGATTGAGTTTGCGCTATATAAAGCAAAGCAAAAAATAGGAACAATGAAATGCCCTGCTACTACAAGCTATTGCATAGGCAATTCTGTGATGAAAGAAAAACACAAAAGTATACATCAGGTTTCAGAAGTCCCAATAAAACAAAAGAACTACGATCAAGAAGCACTTTGCTCTCAAAGCTCAATCTGAACAAAACCATGCAGAAATTGCTTAAGCGAAGGAAAGCCACTCACCTTTTTGTGTCCTACCTGTAATCCATTCCACGGGACAACATTTATTTAATTAAAACCATGTCAGCGCTAAGTAAAATACTTTAATATTGAGAGCCACTGGACACTGCACTATTAATAATCGACCAGAAGGAGTTGAAACATGTGAGGAGCCACTGCACATCATTGGCTGCACCCTATAGCTGCCGGAGGAAGGAAGTAAGGGCGTTGGAAATAAACAGATGTGATGAGAATCGGTTCTGCAGCTGTCTGTGCCAGCCTGATGTGAGGCAGTTAATGAGTTATTTAGCCTCTCAGCGGGCTCTTGATGGGGTGTGAATCTGAGCCCTCAGATCTCTGTTTATTATGTAATCAGCGCCGCTGATTACATACTAAACAGGGGCAAACCAGCAAAATAGGGAAATTTGTCTGATACCACCTTCTTTTCTGCACATATTTCCACCTCTTGCTCCAGGTGAGGGTGGGCGGGTGTTTTGCAAGGTGGCTGTGGCTGCCTCAAAAGTATGCCGGTTGATGTCATGATGTCCCATATCCGCATAGCGCTGTGGATGGAGAGTCTCGCACCGCGAGAGAACTTGGGCACAACCATGACTGCTCCCACCTCTCCGGCCCATGGAGCAACTAAAGATGACCCTTTGCTAAATGCATAGTTCGAAATATCAGGATGACGAGTTTGCTTAATGTCCGCTTGATGTGCCAGGAAGTGAGAACACGTGGCAGGAATTTGTAGGAAGGTTGGAAACTGATAGCACAGTTTTCAAAGCTACCTTTAAAAGACATTGAGAGCATAGTATAAACCCTTGTGGTTAAAATAATCTGCACTTGTGCTAAAATAAAGAGTTTAACGAGACTACACATTCGACGCATGAAACAGCTCACTTCAGGCTCCCACCACTCCTTCTTTGGCAGTACCTGCACATGACGTACCGGCACTGGCACGCTCACATCCCTTGCTGTCCGGTTGCTTTAATACCAGCTCCTAAAGGTCCTGAAATTGAGTAACAGGAACCGGCCTTCAGACTGCAGCAAAGAAAACAGTCTGATGATGTTTCACTGACATTTTCCAATTTGCCCAAACAGAAAATCTGCCAAAGACATCTGTAAGAGGCAACAATGTAAACGGCAGCTGCGCCTCCTGAAATAGGCTCTTTTGCGGAGGCAGTTGGCGTCCTAACGGCCCTGTCAGAGTCGAACAGCTGGCTCATTACCTACGCCTCATTGGCGATGAGTGTTTTGCCCAGCCACATGGCGGAAAGATTTAGCTTTGCGGTGTACGATAAATGTCTGCGGTGCCAATCTTTTTTCAGCTGTAAAACTCACTGTTCTACACTGTAGGGATTCATAAATAAAAACCATCAATACTGTAACAGAAAATGAAACTGGCCAATTGCAATAACTGGGTATGCAGCACCGCTTGAAATCAACGCACCACACAAACATCGGTTTCGGAGTTCTAAAAGGAAGCAACTTCTGCCGCTCAAGGGCAGGATCTCGCACAAAGAATAAGCGGCACTGAAAGCGAACGCTTTTCGCGTTCGCTATTGTAAAAAAAAAAAACAACAACAAAAAAAAGTGGTGCGCACGCGCTACAGCGAAAATGTGGTGTCAACTATCGCGCCCTTGTCTGGGCACGATAATGGAAACCACATGGCCTTTGGTGCGCGTAACAGACACCAATAGGCCATGGGCGGAGCAATGCGCCCGCCTTTGGCCTATTGTCTGCAGTCTTTCAGAAACACACGCACGCAAAGGCCAATCACGGAAGCCAAAAGGAAAAGCACACGCACGAGCGTGTGAGATTCTAGGCTCCATTTTGGAACCCCTCACAAAAGGGCTCTCGCTGCGCGAGCCCTATAAAAGCAAAAGATGATTAACAATTCCTAATCGGAACGGTGTTCAAAAAAATCTTTCCTGCACAGTAACCACTCAAATTACAGCTATTACAGCTATGGGGTGGTTTTGGTGTTAATTAAAAATATATATATATATAATAATCCTGACATAAGGTTTGGATAACTCATTACTCCATCGGTAATCTCTTTGATAAATAAAATAACATGAATTTTGACCAATGCCTTATCTTTATTGACAATGAATGGTTTATTAAAATAATCTGCACCTTCCCAATTCTCCTGAAAGTCAGAAACCACAAGCCCCAAAGAACAATTCGAAGATTTCAAATCCATACATGTGTTAAAATCACCAGCCAAAAAGATGGAAGAGCCTGGATGAATGCTGGTTTTTCAAATCCTCAAACAAATGGTTATCAAAGTTATTAGGGATAGAACTATCCTAGTAGAAATTGATCAAGAGGTTTTTATGAGCGTTTCCCCACATAAAGAGCAGAGCGTGAAGGTTTTAATGGCTAGTTAATGATGGTTTAATGTCACAGCCCAGTGAAATTGCGGCCAAAACCATCAGATGCCCTCTGGCCCTCCTAGAGGAATGAGGAGTTACAGGAACTAATGAAGAAACTATCAATAGAAAGGTTAGAGGTAGCCCAAGCCTACTGCAATATAACATCAAGGGGAACAGTGTTTACAACGCAACTTTTACCACGCACTACCTTTACCACGCAACTTTTACAACACAAGTCGTTAAGACGACTTGCGCTGGGGGGCGCTGTAGGATAGGGAATGCTTTAATTTACTATCCAAAACCTTCCCTACTATCCACGGGGACTGCAGTTGGAATAGTAAATTAAACTATTCACTATCCAGCGCCCCCAACCCAAGTCGTTGTAACGACTTGCGTTGTAAAAGTTGCGTGGTAAAGGCATGCGTTGTAAAAGCATGCGTAGTAACGACATACATCCTAATATCAAACTGATTACCAAGTGAGAGCCATTCAGTATTGACCACTTTAGCGAATATTCCAACAATGTTCTAATAAATTATTCTCAGTTTCTGCAAGGCTAATATTAGTGCCTAGGGGATCCTCACCAAAAGAACAACTAGCAGAATCTAAAGAATTTCTGAAGCAGCAGTGTTGAAATGAGACAGTCAATCATAAATGTCTTAAGAGTGCAGGGGTGTGAACCAGTCTCTATCAGATAATGTGCTACCAAAGGTACGTAACTTGTTCATCTGACAGAGACTTCTAGCTGCTGATTCCTTTTCCTTGAATTAGATACCCAAGCCTTACCATCCCGTCGGTGGGTTAAGGAACAATTCCTGCACTAGGAAGTCCTGCAGAACCGAACCGGCATAACACCCGTCCCTGAGGACCTGACGGTCTAGGCAGTAGTGCTTGGCAAACTTGTGCAAAGATGCCCTAGTTGCTGCCTAACAGATGTCCAAGACTGATACACCCCGAGCCAAGTTCGTAGTTGCAGCCTTTTCCCTGGTGGAATGGGCCCTTAATCCCTCAGGGAGCTGCTTCTGTATGTGAATGTATAGGCATTTATATAGCGCACTACTTACCCGTAGGGTCCCAAGGCGCTTCGACCGCTGCGAAACCCTTCCTGGCTTCCCTGAGAGATGGTCCCTTAATGGGTATCTCCAGGGTGAGACCAGGCATCCCCGGCGGTCTGGTGGGGCCGTTAGTGAAGATGAGGCAAGCTAATGCCCAGAGTTGCCGAGTGTGATCGCTGATCAGAGTGGGCACCGAGGCGAGAGAATTATCGAGTCCGCTGACCCTGGTCCAGAAACCTGCCGCGCCGGGAATCGAACCCTGGTCCCGGGCCGTCCTCTGCTCCTGGTCCCGGGCCGTCCTCTGACTTCTTAGTCAGGGTATAGCAAATCATAATGCAGAGAAATGGTTCAGGAGAGAGATGGTCTGCAATGCCTGCCCCTTCTTAGCTCCCACGTACCCCACATAGAGTTGGTCGTCCACCCGGAACTCTTTTGTGCGGTCAAGGTTGAACGATAACTCTCTTTTTGGGCCCAGATGATGGAGACGCTCTTTTTCGTAATAGGGAAGCGGGGGAGCACAGAAGGTGGGCAACGTGATGGACTGACCCAGATGGAATGGGGTCATAACCTTTGCCAAAAATGAAGCCTGGGTGCAAAGAACCACTTTGTCAGGGAAAGACATCATGTAGGGAGGCATGCAAGATAACGCCTGCAACTCACTCGCCTACCGGGCAGATGTTATCGCCACAAGAAAGCCTATCTTGATCGTAAGCAGCCGGAGAGGACAACTGTGCAGAGGCTCGAAAGGAGCACACAAGAAAAGTGAGGACCAAATTAAGGTCCCACTGTGGCATAATAAAGGACGTGGGCAGAAACACGTGAGCCAGCGCTTTCAGAAAGCTATTTACAATTGGAGACCTAAAGAGAGAGGGTTGTTCTGGCTGCTGCAAAAAAATGAATAGATCAGAAAGATAACCCTTGAGAGATCCCAATGCAGAGCCTCATTGGGCCAGGGTTGGAAAGAATGGAAGAACAGTGGAAAGAGAAGGAGAAAGAGGGCCAAAAGACCATTCTGTACAGTATAATAAAAATTTCTGCCATCGGCAGGCGACTACCGTCTAAGTAGAGGGACGCCTGGCTGCCAAGTTAACGTAGCTTACCTGGTCAAAAGCCATCAACTGCCACCGTTCAATTTCCATGCATGGAGGAGTGGAGTTGACAGGTTTGGGTGGAGGAACCTTTCCTGCTGATCCTCCCAAAGGGGCAGCCTGATTGGAAGATCGATGCTCATTTTCAGAAGCTCTGGATACCAGACTCTCCTCACCCAGTCCAGAGCCAAAAGAATGACTTGGACCCAGTCGTTTCTGATCTTCTTCAGAACCCTTGGCAGGAGTGGCATGGGTAGAAAGACGTACAGCAGGTCTGAGCTCCACTCGTGACAAAAGGCGTTGCAGCGTGATAGCCACCTTGGAAACTTCAGTGAGCAGTATTGCTGACACTGCACGTTCTCTTCCCAACCATCTAACCAGGTGCTGAAGGAGTCCTTGCGCCACCTATGACTGGAGATTACATTCTTGATCTGCTAGGCATCGACGGCTGAGTATGTCCGCCCTGGCATTCAGAGAACCTGCCAGGTGTTGAACCACGAGAGTTATGCCCTTCTTTTCCAGCCATGTCCAGAGACCCAGGGCCTCTAGACAAAGTGTCCTCGACCCCCACCCCACCCCACCCTGCATGTTGCAGTACCACATGGCAGTGGTGTTGTCCGTGAACACCTGCACTAACTTCCCATTGACAGAGGGAAGATATGCCTTCAATGCCAATCGAATTGCTCGAAGCTCCAACAAATTAAATTGGAGCCCCAACTACGTTGGAGATAAGTGTCCCCTGATCTCCACCTCTTCCAGATGGCCACCCCAATCCAGAAGTGACGCATCTGTCACAACTTTGAGATCTAGTTGCGTGAGGGAGAGGGGTCTGGCGTTAACCCAATTGCAGTTTGTCCACCACCACTGCAGATGTCTCGCAGTTTCTTCCGAGATCTAGACCATTTCGGTGATATTTCCTTGATGCTGTGCCCTCTGGAAATTCAGGTCCCACTGCAGAGCACACATATGCCACCTGGCATGTTTAACAACAGGATGCAGGAGGCTATGAGGCCCTACATCTTCACAGTCAGTCTCACCGAAATACAGGATAGTGGATGAAATATCGGAATCATTGCCTGAATATCCTGGACTCACTGCTCGGGAGAATGAGCCCTAAACCGCACTGTGTCCAGAACAGCTCCGATGAAAGGGAGAATCTGAGAAGGTGTCAGGTGTGACTTCAGCACGATTATAGAGAACCCCCAAGAATTCAGGAGGTCCTCCGTAGTCTCATGGTGGGAGAGGACTGTCTAGTTCGAGGATGCCTTCAACAGCCAGTCGTCGAGGTAGGGAAAGAGTGACACCACACTCGCGTCCGCTCGGAACGAAAGGGGGACTCCACGCCAGACGATACTCCATTATAAAAACAAGCTTGTTTATCATTGACTCCGAACTGGAAGTATTTGTACCCAGACTGGCGGACTATTTATTATAGTACACCACTTGAAATCAAGTATTGTGGAAGACGGACTCCAGACTGGTGCCACTGATGCACTATACAGTCTGTCCGTCAGCATCTAAATACTTTTTATGATACTGCTGATCGATACTGGGACAGACGCATGTGGACTAAATCTGTATCAGCATAGCATGGACACATATGTTCTGTCCTCTTATGCGAAATTATATGAGATTTACAAAAACTACCACCAAGGACAATCAATTCCTTAGTTTTCAAAAATACAATTTCTTCATCTAGAAGTTACACCCCATCCACTCGCCTTGGTTCTGTTGTATTGGTGTTCCTGAAGAAAGTGGTGCAAAGGTTGTCTGTATCCACCGAAAGGTGCCTTGACCTGTTTGTGAGATACCCAGCCCACAGCCCTGTCACCAAGACTGTAACACATCTTTTGGGCGACCATATAGTGTATGCGACCTTGGGAGGGAAGGACATGATTTGATGTTTGAACAAGCATGTATGTGGATGTGAGAGGCTAGTATTAAAGTGTGGTCAATTTGTAGGGGTCATTTATGTTCTTATGAATGACATGAATAGCATTGTTCAAGTCTACGACAATCAATGTCTATGTAGATCCTTTTCAAAGAATGAAATTGTGGAACATTCACGAAAAAGAAATGTGGAAGATAATTATAGATACAATGAATGCTTTTTAACCTTTTTGATACAAATGATGAAATAATGATTTATGAATAAAATAAATTTTATGTCGAAACAGAAAATTGTTTGTGTACCATGTCTTCATTGTGGTTAACCCCACAGAGTTGTATCCAGCCTTGATGAAGGAAATATAGGTTTAGTGGGGGGTTTTGATATTGGCTTTTGTTTGCTGTTACCCCCAGACCTCAAAAAACCTTGAGGGGGGGTTCCTTTGATAGTGTTAAGAGTGACACCCCTAACATGTGCAGATGAGCTGCGACCACTGCCATCACCTTGGTGAACACCCGAGGGGTACTGGTAAGGCCGAAGGGGAGCAAGGTAAACTGAAAGTGCTTGCGGTCTACCCTGAACCGCAGGTAAAGCCTGTGGCCCAGCAGGATGGGAATGTGAAAATTCGCATCCTGCAGGTCCATCCCTACCATTCAGTCCTATTGGTCTAGGGCAGACAAGACCTGAGCTAGAGTGAGCATCTTTAACTTCTCATTCTTGAGGAAGAGATTGACGGACCGAAGATGTAAAATGGGCTGCAACCTTTTGTTTTTATTAGGGATCAGAAAGTAGCCAGAAGAAGTGCCAATGCCAAGTTCGGAAAATGGACCCTCTCTATAGCTCCCCTGGCCAAGAGAGCTGTAACTTCCTCCTAGAGCAAAGCAAGGAAAGACAGAGAAAAGCCCTCTGCAAGAGCTACTTGTCCAATGTTATGGACATCCAGTGGGGGAGATGATAACGGATTCTGCCTCCAACTGGAGTGGTGTGGTAAGGTCTTGTAGAGTAGGACTAGGAGTGCTTAGAGCCTGCGGCTGTCGAGGGCAGGGTGGCCAATGACTTCTGGCTTCCATTCATTGGTGGGAATGTATCGCGTCCATGTCCCTGCAGACTTGGGAAGCCTGCGCAGGACGTTGACTTGGATAGGGCTGACACGGCTGGAAAACCCTTCCGTTGCCACGAAAAGGGCGAAAGCTAGACTGGCCATGAGGAGTTGAGAGGCCCTAGAATATGGCTGTAGCTTGAGAGTCCTTGAACCTCACTAACGTCGAATCTACCTTTTCCCCAAAAAGGCAGTTTCCATCAAAGGGCATGTCCATCAGATTTGCTTGGACATCGCCTGAGTAGTCAGTTGTCCTAGGCCAGTCGTGGCGTCTCAGGGCCTCTGTCGGGGAAACAGATCTGCCTAGTGGATTCGTCGTATCAAGGCCACACCTTATGGTGAATTTTGCTGCATCTCTCCCATCCTTAACTGCCTGAGAGAGCACAGCTCGGGCCTCCTTCGGGACTTGTGGTACCACTTGCGCAACCATCTCCCAAAGGGAGTGGGAGAAACAGCCCAAGGCTGGAGGAAGAAAACATATTCTTCCAAAATGAACCCAACCTCTTGGATTCCCTATCCAGCGGAGCGGAAGGGAAAGTGCCTGTGACGTAGAGGCCTGCACCACCAAACTTTCTGGGGTGGGTTGTTGGCTGAGGAACTTTGGGTCGCCCGGAGCCAGGCAATAGTGGCGTGTGATTATCCTATTCACAGGAGCCCCTGTGCTAGGCTTGGACCACGTGCCTAGAAGGACATCAGTAAGTGCTTCATTAAAGGTTTTCTGAGGTGGAAACCGCAGGCTGAAGCACTTCAGTCACAATAATAGTCCTCATCTGAACTGCCGGCAGCTCCAGTCCAAGGATCTAGGCTGCTCTCTTAACTACTATGGCATAAGATGCCCCCTCCTCCGTAGCCACAGCTGATGGAGACCGCATGCCAGTATCTGGAGAAGTATCTAGTCCACAGTCACAGTCTTCCCCAAGTTGCCCATACCAGTCCAACTGCTCTGTAGAGTCATCCTGGTCTTCCCGAGGGTCCCTTCCCATTCCTCTGTCACATGGCCCATGGGCACATTGTCGTCTTCTCTAAGTTAGCATGAGCACTATGCAGATTGTTTACTGATTTGCAGACGTTACTACACAAGTTTATTTTGCAAATGCCTCTTTTGCTGTTTTCATATGAGAGCCTGGGATTTAGTCTGAACCTTGTGAGCAAGGTCGATCAACAATGTCCCTTGTTATTCTGTTCTGTCCGACCGTAGCCGCTAGAAAAAACATACGATGAAGCTGTTGTTTGGGAATACGTACTTTTGACTTATTGGAATACACAAATAGAATTGCTATGCTTCCCATATTTGTGTTTTGCATTTTCCTGCTTATTGTGGCACATATACTGCATATTAGAGCACATTAGTTAAAAAAAAATATTTTAAACTTGTTAGTGTCTCTGTCAGATCTTATTGTGGTCGAGTACAAGAGTGGGAGCAAACAGGTGAGTCTTGCAACCGCGTGTCCTGAGCGAGTCTGGAGTGTTGTGTTCTGGGGTGTCTAATCATTTGTCTCTCTGTGAGTGAGTAGGAGAGCAAGCGAGACACTGTAGCCAGTCGGTCCTGGGCTCATGTGTACTAAGGTGGTAGACTGACTCAGTCCCTATGCACTAAGGTCCCATAATCCTACGCCTAGCTCTGTGTTGGTGCAAAATGCTTGCAACATGGCGCCACAAACGTTTCGTCAGGTACTTATTCACAAGACACCTGAGTAGCGCTTGTGCCTGTCCAAAATACCGTCGCACCGGTTCTCGAAGATGGCTGGGTGGGGGGCTTAGCCTCCTGCTTCTGTAGGGTGCACCTATTTCTGTGCGTTATTCAAGCTTGAAGTTTAAAAGGTTTTTTGGCCCGGTTGCACTACCGTTTTATAGACTCTTTTTATTTCTACATGGCAAAACCAATCAATATTCCGGTACATAGCCGGGCGGCGGTTATAGCTTACTTGACTCAGCACAAATTCCACAATGCAGGGGCTAACTTGATCCAGCATACCGCTTCAAAGTATTTTATTCTTGGGTTACTTTGCCTGCGGTAAATGCAATTGATAATTTGTTTCACACTTACACGGCTGCTGCTCCTCCAGCAGTGTATCGTCGTTTTGCATTAATTGAAGTTCTGTTGACATCCTGGGAGCATACATTTTGGTTTAATGGTGCCCTCCCTCACACGGTCTCTTTTGTTTGAATGGGCCCCTTGTCTATCAATGAGGCTACTTGGCCTGTTTTGGCTGGTTTTACACCACATCCTTAATTATCTCAATCTTACTATTGTGGAGATACGTTTGCTATATACAGGTGGTTCATCTTCATAGACAAGTCATACAGTTTATGTCTTGTGCACTTCAGGCAGCTCCGGCTGGAGCTGCTCCTCTGGCACCGGGTCAGGGCGATGAACTAGTGATTATTCCCGTCATAATCAACTTTGTAATGGGAAATGGGAAAACGTCCTCAAAATCATTGGGACTTACCGCTTTGGATCGCACAAAGAATTGAGCAGCTTGAGGCTGTATTTCCTCATACATCTCTTGTACAGAAACACAGGATACTTACAATGAGTTTGCCGAGTGGTCTGATTCCTCCTTTAGCGGACAGCACCACCTGGGGGACGGTGTTTGCTTCATGGTATACACTATGCTTTGGCACCCCCTCTCGACGAGCATTCTGAAAAAGGTACAGGATGAACACGGGGTTGGTCCAGCTGTACGTTTGGGCATGAAGTTAGCGGGCATGATCCTTGTGGTCTCCGATATGGTTCTCGCCAACATTAAAGGTGAAGCAGTTTACTTGCAGGTGCCCCAACGCCTAGCGGCGGTGGCAGACGTTGATCGGGAGCGACAGTTGCCGAAAAATATTGCTAATGTGTATACATCCTTGGGTCGCAACAGCTTAGGGGCTCAACCATTTACACAGGCACACAGTAAAGCCCCCATTGAGAAGGAGGCTTGGAATAAAAATGTGCATCAGCAACAACAGAAGCATAGTTCTCGTGCTGGTTCGCCTCCGCCTCACACTTCTGAATGTAGATAGGATTTACGTGGCCACTCTAAAATTAAGACACCAGAGAGGTTCCAGGTTCCTGATCTTCCTTCTTCTCGTTCTTTTCAGGAATCGTCACATTAACAATTCGGCGGAGGAGGGCGACAATTTCGCAGACAAGGCGAGTCTACGCAAAGGAGAAGTGACCCGCAGCGCTAGTTTGAAGTGAAAGTCATGGAGGAGGAACCACCTCAATATCGTTCCCCATTTCAGAAGAAAAAAGTTGCCGCTTTGACTCCAAAGTATGCCACAGTCAGAAGCCTCCTCCTCGACATGAGTGAGGCGGTAATCCACTTCGACAGTGCGGCGAAGGTTACCATGGTGTGACAGACACTCCACCAGCGTCTGGAGGCAAAAGCAACTAACACTTTCATTACCGTTGAGACAGCTGACACTCATGTTGCTCCTTCTGATAGGCTTTGTGAGAAGTTGGCCTGATATGTAGTGCTCACTATTCTAGTGATCACTGTGTATCATTCCAAACGACCCTTATTGATGATTGGTTGTAAGTCAACCTTTAGACCAGCTATCCTAGTAGCATGGACAAGAGCAGTCTTTAGGCTAAACTCTAGAGGGCGTGTTAAGCCAGCTGTTATACCATCACATATACCACTTGAACACCAAGTGAAAGGACACCACACAAGTTGTTATGAAAATAAAAGGATATTTATTTAGAACACAACAGCCCTGGACTCTTTATGAGGACAGGGCGCTAAGCACAATACAAAGCTCTTAGAAAATACTGAAAGTCGCACAATTTACACAAATGCCCGAGGGGCACGAAAAACCATATACTCTAAAAGTGGAATGCAAAATTACTAGCAGGTAAGTACTACTCAAATAGGCTTTAGGATCACTAGGACTGGACTACTGAACCTTCAGATTACGAGCAGGAGGCCTAGGGAGATCGGGTGCAGAGTGTGCACTCTCACGCGGGATGCGGGACAAAGTCTATGGATGCTAGATTTTGTAAAGTTAGTGTTATCGGACGAATCCGACTAGGTGATGCTGAAACGAAAAAGGATCTGGACACTTAGATAGTTAAGCTATGCTGGAGCACCGAAATGCTCAGGTTACCTAGCCCAGGGGCTGCGGCTGCATAGGTATGAAAAGACGTCGGGAATCCTTGTTGCAGTCTATGGAGCCTGAAAGAAGAAGTTGCTGGCAGGCGACCAGTGTTGAAGTTCGATGTGACCCAAGCCTGGATCAGTGAAGATGGATACCTGTAAGCAGAGGGGACCAAGTTCTGAATCACTAGCCAGTGATTAGATGGGCACCAGGATGGCACCGGACGAAGTCACCTCGACCAGGTGAGTGGGCGACGCTGGGCTCTGCAGTCTCTCGGACCAGGAGGCGTTGTCGGCGACCAGGATGGAGGTGCGAGCTGTCCCACGAAGGTATCTGCTGTCGACGTCGCTGGGCCCAGGATTGGGGCAACAAGTCTTGGCAAATGCAAGCCCACGCGGTGGACTCAAAATGGCGTCTGGAGTGGACCAGGAGGGTCCGGGGTGCTCCTCTGTTGGAGGGGAGAAAGGGCCAGTCTGGAGCAACCAGTCCAGCGGTGTTGTCGTCGTGGTGCGTCGTCAAGAGGGCTACAAGCCAGCAGGCAAGTAGCCGGACAACGCGGTGAGCAGCAAAGAGCAGAAGGGCCCCACGCAGATCTCGTGGATGCTGGGAGGCTGGACTTCGGTGCTGGAGCTGCTCAGGGTTGGGGCTTCTCAAACCCCAAGGCACTCACTCGAGGATCCCTCGGCGGTCGTGCTGGATAAGCGTCGTGCAGTTCTGAAGATGGCCGGTCCCTCGAGGTCTCGTCACACCCACGGATCTCAGCTGGGCTGATGATGTAGGTAGAGGTCAGAGGTGCCAGGGAAGCCGGATCTCGTCGTGCTGGTCGGTCGGATTCCTGAGGAAGGACGTGCAGCAAACCGCAGTGTTCTTAGTTGGTGCCCGCAGATGCAGGGTGACTACTCCTTAGTCACAAGGGAGAAATCTTAGGAAGAAGTCTTGAGTTCCTTTCGTAGAAAGTAGTTTCAGGATTCAAAGATGATCTAATTTGAAAGGGTTCCCGCTCCCACCTTTATACTAAAGAAAGGGGCTGGTACGGGACTAGGTCCTGCCCATGGGTGGGACCAGGAAGGGGGTGGTTACACCCCTCTCCCAGGCCGGACTTTCCCCAGCTCAGGGGCTGGTGTGCCCCTGGAACTGGTTCAAACTGGCAGATTCACAGTGAGCACCGGGTGCCACTTGCAGTCACCTTCCTATTCAGCCCTGCCTACCTAGGATACACAAAACCCTGTCTGGGTCGGTGCTAGCATCCGCCCCTGACAGGAAACCCTTTGTCCAAGCTCCCCTAGCTGGAAGGACTCCCAGCTGCAGGGGGTCAGACTTGTGTCTGTGGTGGCAGCATCCATTTTGTGATGCTGAGGCTCGAGTTAACTTTAACCGGGGTTCACAGTTACATACATGTTGAGTCCCTCTAGAAGGGTGGAATGCTAACCCCGTCGCCAGAATTGGCGAGGGGTTAGTATTCCAATTCGTATGACACCTTACTCAACATGTTTTGATAAAGCGATACCAAAGATAGCAAATAACCGCGAGGATTATAATGCACTTAAGAGTATATGGTACGCGTTATCATAGAACAGCTATTAGGACTTGGTTCTGCAAGCTGCAGAAGGGCTCAACTCATGCCAGAGCACCATCTCACATAATTCCAAGCACTCTGCCTTCAGGATTGTTAAGGCCTGCCATAGGAGTGACTGATAGGAATACATGTGTCTATTTTAGGGTTAGATATAGGTATACTATATCTACAGCAAAGGGTGATTACACCACTTTGCCCCAGCTGTCGTGCAGCCAGTTGTGTCAGATTTAGATGGCCAGCCAGGGGTGGCATAATACATGCTGCAGCCCCTGGTAGGCCCTGGGTACACCTATGCCCTGAGTTACAGGGTCTGATAAGGTGGCCCAGTACCAATTGGTAAATGCACCTAAGGTACACGTGTCAATTTAGTGAGAGAACAGCTAGGCTGTGGGTCTGATTAGCAGGCCCATAGCCGGGGAAGTCGTAAACCAGTGAAGCAAAAAGCAAAAATCTGAGGTGATCATAGGATTGCAGACCCTACTCTCCTACAGGCTTTATGAGGTAAGCCTCCAAATTGAAGGTGATATTAAACGCAATGTTAAAGCAGTCTATTGAGACAATCTAATGTCTTCTTATGATATTTTGCTGGCAGAGGTTTATTGGCCACCCCCTCTTGTCCTTGCTTCCTCTAGGGGAGCGGATGTAAATATTGCATGTTTTTCACAATATGTTGCTGAGGGGGCTAAAAATGCTTACGCTTCAAAGTGGGCCCCCAGCCTTGGCTCCCACTTTATATCGCAATTAGGTTGGGTGGGACAAGGACTCACCAGTGCACGTGATTCCTTAGAATTCTACACGACAGCCCCAACATCCAATTAAACATGATGCTAAGGCATCCATTAGTAATATCTTGACTCAATTAGAATCTCAGGGTGTAATTGAGCCCTCTGTTTTGTCAATAAATAATCCTCTTTTTACGTTATTGAAACCAACAGTCATGTTCGTACCTTTGCGATACCTAACACACATTGCTCTGCATTAGTAGATAACATTGTTCTAGAGAAATATAAAACTACATCGATCATTTCCAATGGTTATTTCAGTCCCACATTGGCTCCAGAAAGACGCGACAACTGCATTCAGTGCTCTCGGCAATCTAAGAAGATGTACGCGATTGCCTATGGGATATAAGAATAGCCCAGGAATGTTTGCGGCACACATTGTGTAGTACTTACATGACATTGATCCAGATGACTTTTCATACGTCGATGATATATACTTGACAGATGATGAAATTAATCTGCATCTTAACCGTGTGGATCGCCACTATCACACATTTTGCAACATTAGGTTACACATTCAATTTAGTAAACTCACATATTGCCGTTTTGGCAGTCCTTTTGCTAGCTTATGACCTCAATAATGAAGGTAGGGGGTTGCCCCCACCCCCAACACTTTTTGGAGAAATGTGCTCAATTGCAACCTCCATCTACCCTCAATAAATTGTAATCATTGCTTGGTTTCTTGAATTTTGGCAGGACTTACATTCATGATTATGCCCAGCGTATATTAAATTGCTATATGTGTTGATACAAACTTCTTTTTCGTCTTCCAGTAGGCTTCCGGAACATACTGCAGTCCTTAGGTCTTTGCAGTCTGATCTGCTTGTGACTCAATGTTTGTTATCTGGAGACAATACCACAAATTTGGTCATAAGGATTGTACCAGGTGAGTTAGGGTTAACGTATGTGCCTTTTAATGAAGGGACAGTTTCCCATAGCTTACAAATCACATTTGAATACCCCTGTTGAAATGCGCATTTCTTCAACAGAAAAAATCTTAACAACAGTACAGATGGCGATTCTCGAAGAACGCTCTCTGGCTCTGAGAAATCGTTTTTTAATGGTTAAGCAGGTTCCCGCTTTAGAAGCGTTCACGAAGGCGAGTGTACCCAATTCTAAAGCCTTGCATCCCCGTTGGATACAATGGGCTAGTTCTTTGACATCAGCTGATGTCAATTTTCTGTTTGATCCTTATTGAAAACACAGGAGTTTTTACAATATCGCTACTCCCTCTTGATCATGTATTATTTACTCTGAATGGTCACCACAGCCTGCCATTGGTTCTAAACATGGTTATTCCGCAGCCTGCGCAATGGTTGCAGACGCAATGGTTGCAGACACAATAGAGCACTGTGATTTTAAATCCTCCTTGGTTTACACACAATCCCTTGGGGATTGCACAGCGCAATTGGCTGCGTTACGTGCTTTGGTTTTGGCTCCTAAGTTTGCCAATCCTGAAGTGCCTACACTTGTAGTGTGCGATTCCTTTTACTGTGTACAATCCTTTAATGACAATATATTCTCTTGGCAAAAAAAGTGATTTCGTGATTCAAAAGTTAGTGCAACAAAGCATAAAATCCTATGGGTCGGGATAGCCGTGCTTAAGGAGTGTTTGACACTCGCACATGTTATTCATACATTGGGCCATCAGCATGTGGAAACAAATGCCATTGGTAATTCCTTGTCTGATTAGGCCACTAAATCCCCAGTAGCCACATGCTCAGTAGCAGCTGTTACTAGATCTATGACTAAATTAGATGATGACATTTTGGCGGGTATTGCCGCTGCAAAGCAGGGAACGCAGCTTCGCCAAGGATTCCCTTATCACTTAAAGCTAGATCAGATTCCATTTATAACTATTCTCTCAGTTGGTGATCATTTGATTCCCAACGAGGATCGCAGACTTTCTTTAGTTGTGGCTGCTCATGAAGGCATAGCAACGTTTTTGGTGGTATGGCATATACCAGCAAACGTGCTAATATGTTCTCTCTTGTGACACTTGTCAACAGATTAACCTTCTACTGTCTCGCGTACACCACATACTCAACTTTTCATTTCAAATCAACCATTTGGTTGTATTTATCTGGATCACTGCAGTCCTTCAACATCAGATAATGCTTTTAAATATATTTTGGTTGCAGTGGAATCGTGCACTCATTTACTTTAGGTATGACCGCAAAACAGTGCTGACACTCCAACTGTTATAAAAGGTGTGCGTGTTTTAGTGGGGACATTTGCCTGTCGCACCTGCCATTCAGACCAAGGTTCGGTTTTTGCCTCTAAGGCTTACCGGGATGCGATGAAGTTTTTGGGGGTGTAGGTGCAACTTCTCGTCTCTATATCGGCCTGAGGGCAATTCTGTTGTGTTGTGGATCAACCGTGTATTAAAACAATCTTTAACAGCGAGGGTATTAGGTACTGGTTGGGATTGTTGACTCATCTATATGGAGTGCAACGTACATTTAATAATCTCCCTACAGGATCTAAAAAAGAATTGTGACGCTCTTGCTAAAGCTCAGTTGCTGTCATCCACGGATGCAGCAGTGCTGATCTCGGTTTCTGGCTGGCTTCCTAAAGTTGGTGATATGGTTCAAGAGAAGTTGGAGAACAAGAAAGAATTTGGTCCATCGTACTTTGCACCGGTCCCAGTCTTTGCAAAGGCATCTGTACTGTGAATCTGCCTCCGCTATCTGATCGGAAGGAGAATCGTTTGGTTTTCATTGAGCATGTCAAGTTACACCATATGGCCGATACTCAACAGTATGCCTACAAGCATTCCACAGAGGGATGTTTCCATTCATCCAATTAATTCTGTTTCCTCAGATCCTCCCCAAGTACAGGAAGGGAATATGGAGACTATTTATTTATTACCTGTTTTGCCTTCTACATCTGCAACAGTGGAAAACGAGTATGCTTCTCCACAGAGTTGAAATTATAGTTTATATTCCTGAAAGTACCATTAATTTGCCCTACAATAAAGAACAGCCCCCACTGTTTCAACTAGGTTCCAGTGGTTACTATATGGACAGTGATAACTCCTCGTCCAATAGGTCTTTGTTGCCCTCGTCTGTGGCTGAGCCCCCTACACAGGTTTGTGTTTTCATCTCCTGGTTAAAACTAACTTACCTGGTCCCGCCATGGCCATACATCTGGATCGTGCGGTCTATGGTGTTCCTCTTCATGTGGATTGGCCTTCTGACCTTTTGATTAATGGGCACTACTTACCTGAACACTATACTGCAGACTTGATTGACGGAGTTCTGGTCCCACATACTTAGTCTCATTAAATGGAAAGAGATCAAGCACTAGTGAACATTTCAGCCTTCCCAGTCGTTGGTGGCATAGTTTGGGATAAAGCAGCATTTAAGGATAGAAAAGAAAGTTTACATATTTTACTAGTTATAATTTATCAGATCCGAGATCCTATTTTTACAATTTAAATGTGACCACCCGCAACAAATATATGCTAACCCACATCAATTGGTTTATTTGTCGTCCTTCATTACCAAATTGTTATGATTATTGGATGGACACGATTGATTTAAAGTCTATTTGGGGAACGAAGAGTTGGCATATCCAGGGTAGTGAGTCCTTGCATCGTGCATGCTTAGTACTGTCTCAGCTATTATTTTTAAATCAGACGGTTCAGCATACTACCTGCTTTGGTTTGGGAACTGCTAAAAATTTAAATACTCCTTCAATTACGTCCTTGGCCGACTATGCCACATAGCATGCATATACCAAATACACGATTGAGGACTTGACTGTTATGCTTCAAAACAGTACTCTTAATTCATCTAGTATTGACCCTTTGGGTTCGTTATTGTGACCCACAAACAACAATGCTTGCCATTTGCGCTTTACCTATACCATGGCAGAGTAGACCTAATCCTCGTTACCCCCAGTCTCATACATTTACCACATATTCTCTTGGTAAATAATGTCAACAATAGTTGGAATACTTCACACTGTCTTTTATGAAGCAACATCTCTCCCTTTTGTCAAGTGATACTGAACGAACTGATTTTCCTTTAGGTCCAAAATCCCCTTGCATTAAATGTTTTGTATATGCTGCCTATAATACATTTTGGAAATGTCCCAAATGGAAGCTGCAGTTCGCTTACGTCAAATTGAGCAGGATAATTTAGAAAAAAGTTCTTGCGTGGTTGATAACAGCATACACACCTGTCTTCTCGTGTGTATATATATATATACTTTGGATAATATTGTATCATCTGTTATTGACATTGTTCAAAATGAAGTGTCCACTTTAAATCATTACAAAAGGGGGTGGTGATGGACGGAGCATTTGAATCAATCAAACACTCTCACCCAGTCAAAAGATCTGGGTTTAATCCATCACCGTTCTTTAGCCCACTCTGCCACCCCAGTTCAGACATGGCTTTATGCAAATCAGTCTAACCCTGTGCCTGATGGGAACAGTCCAGCCCGAACTACCAAGCCATGTCTTCCCTGGAACGGAAACAAGCTTCCGAGGACCTGTTTCTGGCATTCCAGCCGTCTTCAGCCCAGCTTGCTTGAATCCAGTGGCAAAGTGAGCAAGGGACTCACGTCTGAGTATACCCTGCCACACTTATGGCGGCCAAAAGCAGTACAAAAGGGGGTGGTGATGGACGGAGCACCTGAATCAATCAAACACTCTCACCCAGTCAAAAGATCTGGGTTTAATCCATCACCGTTCTTTAGCCCACTCTGCCACCCCAGTTCAGACATGGCTTTATGCAAATCAGTCTGAACCTGTGCCTGATGGGAACAGTCCAGCCCGAACTGCCAAGCCATGTCTTCCCTGGACCGGAAACATGCTTCCGAGGACTGGTTTCTGGCATTCCAGCCGTCTTCAGCCCGGCTTGCTTGAATCCAGTGGCAAAGTGAGCAAGGGACTCACGTCTGAGTATACCCTGCCACACTTATGGCGGCCAGGACCTTTCCATTCTCGCGCGCATTGCTGTGCTGGGCACTTTTAAACTTGTATTGTGTATTTTGGAAAATCTTTTTAACGCGCTGCTCGTGATTGCGCAGTTTGTCTCTTGCCATTCTTTGGGCGCTCGCCACTGCTGCAACTTGGGGAATTAGGTAGGCTTACCCGCATAATAATTGGTTTTCACCCGCATTTGACGGGACTCAGCTAGGGGGGTTCCGGGCTGTTGTGGTCCCGACCGCCATCTTGGGTGGGTGCTTGTGCTTGGGCCACCTTTAGGCGCCATATTGCTCGGTCAAGTGGCTCAAGTAGCCGGAAGCCCGCGCGGCGTTATAGTATAAATTAGTATGGGTGAACAGGTGTGCGCAGAGGAAGCGCCGGAGGTGCGCCAGAGGTAAGCCCGTTTGCGCCCGTTCGCGTCTCGGGCGCTTCCGGTGCGTCTACCTCTGCTACCCTTCGCGTGTCAGATCTCCTAGTGGATCCTCAGGAGTCTCATATGGCTACTAATGCCGGTAAACACAGTATTTTGACCCTTTCTCCTTCCACAGTTCTTTCTTGTGGACTGTTGAATGTTCGATCTCTTGTAAAGCATCATGCTGAAATTGCTCTCTTGATAGATTCCTTACATTTAGATATACTTTTTGTAACGGAGACCTGGACTAAGGTAGACTGTGGGGTGGAACTTGGGTGGGCCTGTCCTCCGGGCTACCTTATAAAACAAGTTCCTCGAGTATCTGGCAGAGGGGGCGGAATAGGCTATATTTTTAAAGACTCAATTTCTCTTACACAGTTGGTGGTAAAAGAGGTATTGGGGTTCGAGCTAATGGGATTTTCCATCACGGCCCAGGGCGGCACTCTGGTAACGGGTCTTTTATGCTACAGACCGCTCTCTTCAACCACCATGGCCCTTCAGCCATTGATTGATCTGATTAACGACCTTTCGAATTCCCACACTAGGTTTCTAGTGTTAGGTGATTTTAACCTTTGGCCGTCTGGCCCTCAAGATCTGGCGTACAGAGAACTTTGCCAAGCATGTAGTAATATACAACTAGCACAGCTGGTTACGTCACCTACTCATGTTAAAGGCCATACTTTAGATCTTGTATTTGTCAGCGAGGATCTAGTCACAATTGGAGAGGTCGTGGATCAATGCTGGACTGACCATGCACTAGTGCTAATGTCTATATCCTAGCCTGGCTCCCTAGACAGGCGACCCAGACGTTGCCAAGATTAGTAGGCAATGGTCTCGCCTTCTGAAGCATCCGAATAGACCTACACTGTTGCCTAGACCATTTATGGTGAAGGATAGTGTGGATGAAAGCTACTCGGTCCTTTGCCAACAGATCTCGGCATATCTGGATGAGCTGGTTCCATTAAGGAAAATGAGGGACAGACCTAGAGGAACCAACGCCTGGTTCACTGATGACCTTGGACAGCATAAACTTCGCTATAAACAGGCGGAACGACTTTGGAGGAGAGAATATAAGGAATCAGATAAAGTAGCATACAAAGTGGCCTTGCAGGAATATAAGGTTCAGTTGAGGAAGGCCAAAGCCCAATTTCTGGCAGATACGTTGGCCAAGGCCTCCAATAAGTCGCAGGCTTTGTTTAAACTGGTCGACAATCTAGCCAATCCGTCCTGTACTGCACCAGCCATTCCTGTCTCTCAGGAACTGTGCGACTCTTTGGCTTCTGCGTTTGAGGAGAAGATTAGGACAATTTTGAACGGACTGCAGATTGCTGGTCAGCCCGTATCATCCTTGTCCTCTCTTGCAGAACCCCTCCTTCTTGTGGGCTCTAAGAAGAAGTATAATCGGGAGGGTTTTCCTCAGCTGTCTTGCTTTCCCATTCCTTCTTTGGAGGAGTTTTGCCTCCTGGCTAATGGTGTGTCCTCAGGATCACCACTAGATCCTATGCCACATAAGATCTGGAAGGCATTTCAAGATTAGCTGTTTCCTCCGCTTCATACCATATGTTGCCAGTCATTGAGCACAGCAGTAGTCCCAGATAGCTGGAAGTTGGCGATAGTTACACCATTGCTGAAGAAGGTTTCTCTGGACCCTTCAAGCCCGGCCAACTATAGGCCCATTTCACTTTTACCATTTACAATAACAATTGTAGAGAAATGGGTCACGAGAGCATTATCCAGCTTTCTGGAAAATAACTCCTGCCTGGATACATCACAATTCGGCTTTAGGCTGGCTCACGGCACTGAGGCTGCATTGGTCACAGTGTTGGACGATCTACGAGCACGTGTCGACATGGGCAAGTCAACATTTTTAGTGCTGCTTGACATGTCGGCCGCGTTCGACACGGTGGACCATGCAGTACTATTGAGCCGTTTCCAGAGCATAGGAGTAACTGGCTCGGCCTTGAGATGGTTAACATCATATCTCAGTAACAGATAGCAGGCAGTGGCGTTACCACCTTTTCGATCTGCCACACGACAAGTGAATCAGGGTGTCTCCCAGGGGTCAGCGATCAGTCCGATCCTTTTCAATCTTTATCTTCGGCCCCTGGTAGACCTGATAAAGTCATTCGGCATATCTGTCATCAATTATGCCGATGACACTCAACTGATTTTTTCATTTGAGGGCACAAAGGCAGTATCGAGAGACACTTTCCACTGCTGTATGTCGGCAACAGCAGAGTGGTTGCGAGTTAACTCGCTTCAATTCAATGGATCCAAAACAGAGATTCTTCACTGCTCCCTAGATCGCACCCCTCGTCCGCTTCCGGACGATTTTTGGCCTACATCCATCTTAGGTACGGTAGAGGCTGCCGAATCGGCCCGTAATCTAGGAGTTCTGTTTGAACATAACCTGCAGCTTGATGCCTCTGTGAATAGGACCACGGCGACATGTATGGGCTTACTCCGCGCCCTACGTAAGATCTTACCGCTCCTCCCCATAGAGGCTAGGGCAGAGGTAGTACGCAGTTCTATTCTTAGTCGATTAGATTACTGCAATGCACTACTTTTGGGAGCCCCCAAAATTTTGATCCTAAAGCTGCAGAGAATCCAAAATATGGAGGCCAAACTGGCTCTATCCCGCCCTCGCTCCGCTTCCTCTTCTGCTGCATTGGCTGATCTTCATTGGTTACCTGTCCAACAGAGGATTGCCTTTAAAGCTTTATGCCTTGTTTTTAAGGCTCTGCATGGACAGGGACCGATACCGCTCCAAAATCTTTTTTCCTGGTACCACGCTGCCAGATTTCTGAGATCCTCTTCCGCGTTTCTAGTGACGATCCCTAGGATGAACAGAGTGAGGATGGGTGGCCGTGCTTTTAGTTTCACAGCCGCCACACTTTGGAACACCCTCCCGCTGACACTAAGGAGCAGACAATACCTTACTTCTTTTAAAAAGGATCTTAAGACCTTTCTGTTTCCTAGAGTAATGTAAGATGTTCTATCTGCAGGAATGATGTGGTCTCAGCGCCAGGATACCCTTTGGGTGGCAGTTGCGCTTAACAAGCAATAAATACATACATACATACAAAAGCAGTACAAAAGGGGGTGGTGATGGACGGAGCATCTGAATCAATCAAACACTCTCACCCAGTCAAAAGATCTGGGTTTAATCCATCACCGTTCTTTAGCCCACTCTGCCCCCCCAGTTCAGACATGGCTTTATGCAAATCAGTCTGACCCTGTGCCTGATGGGAACAGTCCAGCCCGAACTGCCAAGCCATGTCTTCCCTGGACCGGAAACAAGCTTCCGAGGACCGGTTTCTGGCATTCCAGCTGTCTTCAGCCCGGCTTGCTTGAATCCAGTGGCAAAGTGAGCAAGGGACTCACGTCTGAGTATACCCTGCCACACTTATGGCGGCCAAAAGCAGTACAAAAGGGGGTGGTGATGGACGGAGCATCTGAATCAATCAAACACTCTCACCCAGTCAAAAGATCTGGGTTT
Source organism: Lissotriton vulgaris (assembly GCF_964263255.1). Classification (NCBI taxonomy): domain Eukaryota; kingdom Metazoa; phylum Chordata; class Amphibia; order Caudata; family Salamandridae; genus Lissotriton; species Lissotriton vulgaris. The sequence continues at coordinate 257,601,791 of NC_141691.1, forward strand.
AATCCATCACCGTTCTTTAGCCCACTCTGCCACCCCAGTTCAGACATGGCTTTATGCAAATCAGTCTGACCCTGTGCCTGATGGGAACAGTCCAGCCCGAACTGCCAAGCCATGTCTTCCCTGGACCGGAAACATGCTTCCGAGGACTGGTTTCTGGCATTCCAGCCGTCTTCAGCCCGGCTTGCTTGAATCCAGTGGCAAAGTGAGCAAGGGACTCATGTCTGAGTATACCCTGCCACACTTATGGCGGCCAGGACCTTTCCATTCTCGCGCGCATTGCTGTGCTGGGCACTTTTAAACTTGTATTGTGTATTTTGGAAAATCTTTTTAACGCGCTGCTCGTGATTGCGCAGTTTGTCTCTTGCCATTCTTTGGGCGCTCGACACTGCTGCAACTTGGGGAATTAGGTAGGCTCACCCGCATAATAATTGGTTTTCACCCGCATTTGACGGGACTCAGCTAGGGGGGTTCCGGGCTGTTGTGGTCCCGACCGCCATCTTGGGTGGGTGCTTGTGCTCACGTCTGAGTATACCCTGCCACACTTATGGCGGCCAAAAGCAGTACAAAAGGGGGTGGTGATGGTCAGAATCAGCTGCGTTCTGCTATGCAATTTGCTTAGAACTTGCAAACACTTAACAATAGGAGATTTCCATGGGATTACCTGAATCAGCACTATTTTTACCATTTAATTTAACAAATAAACAAAAACGTATGTTGATGAAAGATGCAACATACACTGTGTTACACCTTGAGAAACTATAACAGTTACCATTTTCTGTGGCTGAAACTGATTTAGCAGTGTGGTTAATACAAGGGGATATTTCCTTGCCCTTTTCACTTTTCCAATTTACGGCTTGTATGAAACACTTTCCTGTAGGTAGATATGAACCACTTGGGAGAAGTTATATTCATGGATTATCGTCATTACCATTTGCATTTCGTTGCAGACAAGGATGTTTTCCTTACAGGGGAGGATTGTGATTCCACAGTGGGACACTCCGTTGTCTGTAAACAAGTGAAACTTCAAGGCACTTGCAATGTTTTGGTCCCTAATTTGGCTTGTTTTTTAAGAGGGATCCCGGTCCCTGCTATTATTTCCACACTCACTATGCTTTCTAACAGTAGTTATCTTATCATAAATAACCAAAACTGCTGCGGCTTGCGAGCCGGCTTCCCGTATATAGTAACAGTTTCCCAACGTGTTACATGTTGTAGTAACGTCCTGTGTCCACCCCCACATGGGATTGTAGATAGTTCGCTGTGGCCTTCCATTGGTACTTTGAAAACAGATTTGAATAAGCAGACTAAGTGTTATTGTTTCAACAAGAAGTAGCTCTCTCATCAGCTCATGAGATCTTCGAATTGTAGGTGGCGAGAACATCAAGTGAGATTCAGTCACAGCTAAACACAAGTCTCTCCCTACATTTTGGAGAATTAATTCACCAAAATTTAATGGGTCTGATACAGCGGGCTTGGCACACTTTTTTAAGGTCGTGGGATCCGATCTAGTCAGCTGGTTTCAGTCTAGTTTTTGAGTAATCCTAGCTTTCATTCATCCCATTTTTGCCAGCGTATTCAGAGGGTTTCCCTTACTCCTCCTCTTGGTTTGTGGAGTTCTGTTACTTCTACTGCTGCTCTGTAATGGCTGCTCGACCTGTAGTACTGCCAAGCCGGGACCAGTTGCAGCTGTACCGAGATCGGATGCAGCAGCTTTTTGGTTTTTGGTTTGATGCCATTGGAAGCTCTTAGCATCGACTATTTGCTGACCTTCCGTTATACCTACTTTATCTGCGTGCAACCTGTGTTCTACTGCATCTGGTGCCCCTTTGAATGGGCCCTGGATGTCAGTCCCTCCAATACGTCACACGCTGCCCTGGATTTTGAACTGTTGATGGGTCAGTTGATGGCCCATGACCAGGAGTGTTCTGTGGGAAGGCTTTATGTGTGCGATCCTACACTTGGACCATTGGCAGGCTTGATTACCTGTGCTCATGTACAGCACCTCGTTGATAGGAGTTTCATCCAAGTTAACGCCGGTTGCCCTGAAATTCTCCTGACTGCCTCTAGATAGGAGGAGCATGTCTGCTCATTCGAACTGCTTAATTAGATGGCATAACTTTTTAATACTGAAGGTTCTGACAGGTGGCATTCCACTTATCCTGTGAGATTTTTGGCCCAGATGATAGATACACTGTGAATGGATATCTATTTGAATACAGAGGAAACTTTTTATTTTCACTTTTTTCACTCTCCATTCGGCTTCGATTTTTTAGTCTACCAAGTTTTTAGATTGGATTTTGCCTGGATCTTTGGCCTTTCACTGAGACGCTTTGCCTCTGCTTACCTTTGATTTCTATTTTAGTCCAGGGCTACCGACCTGACAAGGGGGAGGGTGTCATGAGCGCGCTGCAGATTGTTTGCTGCTTTGCACACATTGTTACATGTGTTTATTTTGCAAATGCCTTTTTGTCGTTTTCACATGAGAACCTAATCGCGGTGTTCACACTCTGCAGGTTTCTGGGATTTAGGCTGAACGTTGTGAGCAAGGTTGATCAACAATGTCCCTTGTTATTCTGTTCTGGTCCAGACCTAGTCCCTAGACAAAACATACCGATGCAGCTGTTTGGGAATACTACTTTGGTCTTATTGGAATACAAGAATAGGCAGCACACACTTGAAGAGGGACCTTTCCAGGGAGAAGAGCAAGACAGCAGCTATGATGTAGATCTACTATCTATAGACTGAGGTACGGGGTCTTCACATAACGCCCAGAGTTTTTCTAATAGATACTCATTTTGCTTCTGTCCAAGGGGAGGGAGGTTAGGCTAAACTGTCTTTTTATAATGACAGCTCCTTTCATGATTTACGCACTAATTGCTATGCTTACCATATTTGCGTTATGCATTTCCTGCTTAGTGAGGCATCGGTCCTGGGCTCATGGGTGCTAAGGTGGTAGGATAACTCAGTCCCTATTTGCGTTATGCATTTCCTGCTTATTGAGGCATCGGTCCTGGGCTCATGGGTACTAAGGTGGTAGGATAACTCAGTCCCTTTGCACTAAGGTCCCATAATCCTACACAAGACAGTTCTGTGTTTATGCAGAATCCTTGCAACACCTCTCCCGAGCCTATTATGTCCACAAAGTGATCAGGCGACAACATAGAACCCCTGGGTTCATTGGAAATCAGAATTGGTGTCAAGCGATGTTGTTTTGACTCCGTCTTGTCAGGGATGAGGATGGGGCAGGCACTGCCGATGGGCACCGGCGGCGCCACAGGCACCGACTTCAGGTCTGACAACGGGGAGGTCGTGGTGGCACAACTGGCGTCGACCTAGATCCGGGATCGGATCTCTGAGGCCCCACTGGCACTGTGGCCGGAGCGAATGGTGTCAAATCTGATAGGGCCCCCACTGACCCTGTGGGGCCCAAAGGCTCATCTGAGGGGACAGCCTGCTCAAACACGCAGCAAAGCGAATGGCCTTGTAGAACTCTTATCTGAGCGGGGGTCGTTCCGGCTCCTGGAAAAGGAGGGATATGTGAAGGCGACCCTCAGGGGCGGATTGGCAAGGCGGGCATTCGGGAATGGGCCGAAGGGCCGGTGCCTCAGTGCCCTCTGTGGGCCGTTTTTTTTCTCCCCTGTCCCAGTCCACAGAGAGTAGACCAGGAAAGGGGAGAAAAAAAAACGGCCCACAGAGTGCACGGAGACAGAGACTGAGAAAATGAAAGCAGCCTCGCTGTGCGGCCAGACAGCGATTGTCAGCTGTGGGCTCTCCTTCACCCCTACCCAGCCAAGCAATCAAGCTGAGGCTGGGCTGGGGAGGGGTGATTGTTTGCAATAATCGGCCTCCCTGGGGGCCAGGTGTTTCTCAGGCCTTTGAGCCATTTGCACCTCGGCCCCCTGGCGCCCATGCAGCCCAGAAACGAAGTTAGTCTTAACACCTCGCCCACAGCCCTTCACATTCAGGGCATAGTGGGCGAGGAAGAATGGGTCTTGCTGTGGGGGCCTGGTGATGTTTGGAATTTTTTTGTTTTATTTATTTATTTATGCGATTTTATATAGCGCAGACTTTACCCGAAGGTGTCAGAGCGCTTCACACTAGGAACAGCAATAATACATGAGGAGAAAATTATAAGTGGACAAATTACAAAAGCAAACGTTAAGTTACATGAATCAAAAGTATCAATAGTGAGCAACCAAAATACAAGAGGAGCAAACGATACATTACAGGAGGAAAAAGAGATATGTGTGCAGGTTACAAAAGCGTACAAAATACAAGTAGAGGTATAATACTGCAATTAATGGCAGACACTCCAGCACAAGAACAAACGTTACGTAGGCAATGGTGGCACTTGTGCAAGCATCAAAAGCAAACAAAAGTGAGAGGTAGCAAACAATGTGTTACAAGAGAAAAGTGAATTGTGCAAGTTACAAAAGGGTACCATACACAGGTACAAGGGTAATACTACAGTAAATGGTAAATACTCAAACTGCCAGAACACACTGGGAAGGCACTTCCCATGCACCAGCTTCACCTCAGCCTCCCCCCTGGCTACCTGGCTATCTTGGATGACCCAGAAAGCTGTGTTTTGTGCACCCCTGCCAGGACATTTTCCCAAGGCCTGGAGGGTTGATTAATTTACTAATTGCAGGGGCCTTGCCTCTGTTCATGTACTCCTGAGCTGAAGGTCTGGGGAGGGCTGAGTAGGTTAGTAATAGCAGGGGCTTTGCTGCTTTTCAGGTGCTCCTGTGCTGGAATAAGTTTGTGACAAAAAGGGGCCTTGCTATTTTTTTTAGTTGCTCAGCATGTAGGCCATTGTCACCTTGGCCCTGTGTCGTGTGCAAGAACAGTATCCTCCCACTTTCATTCCTTGTCTGTGCAAATGGTGTTTCATGAAAGGGCACGCCCCTTGAATGTGGGCCACACCCCTTAAATATGGGCCACGCCTCTTGAATGTGGGCCACTTTTTTCGCCAGTGCCCGGGCCGAATTGTGATCCCAATCCGACCCAGGCGACCCTGGCTCCGGCTCCGTAGAACCATGCCTAGAGCGTTGGTGCTCCTTACCTGCTTTGTCAACAGACGACAGTTGAGGTGATGATGAAGTCGCTTGGGCTTCATCTTCTTCTTGTGCCTCTTTCCCGAGTTTCCCGACGACCTTGAATGGGATAAAGAGGTCTATAGGTTCGAGAGAGGCCCTACGACTTCCTTTTCATCGATCTGGACCTTCGCTAAGTCTCGCTTGACGGTGTCAGCTGTAGGGTCGCAAGGAGCTTGAAAGCCCTCTCCTAAAAGGTCTTAGGAGCCGTGGCCCGACAGTCTGAGCCCGACTTCGGAGTGTGGCCGCGCTCAAGACACCAGAGGCAGACGAGGTGGGGATCGGTGACCGACATTGTGCGGCCACAGGCCCTACACTGCTTTAACCCTGTCTTTCTCGAAGACGTCCTTGCACACCATGTGAAAAAATCTTGTAAGTCGACAAAAATTCGAGAAAACGGCTGTCAAAAAGCGACAGAGGGGTAGCTCTTCCCAGATTGGTGCTTATCTGGCACTGAAAGAAAAGAAAGGACTTCCGTGTGCCTGGGTGGTGCCTATATAGGTACTGTGACATCATAACTGACGACGTCACACGGAGCGGAATGGAGCCACCCGACTGCGCATGCAAGGAGTATTGCTCAGCAAATGTTTCCAGGTCCAGCCTGATGCCTGGGAAATTCAAACGTAAGGAATCTGCAGCTAGAAGTCTATCAGATTGATAGTTATGCTAGACAAAGTCAGAAAAGCCATGATAAAAAGGAATATACATGTTTTTATATAATGAGTCCTCTTTAACTATTATACTACGGCCTTTGCAAAAAATTCTAAAAAAACATGCACAATTACTTTTTCACCTTTTGCCTTAAAATCTCATTTGAGAGACTTATAGGCGCATCAGCTCAAGGCACAAGAACAAAACCATTTTTATTTTAGGCACCAGAGTAATTGATATGCCCAGAATCACAGGATGCTGGTATTCAAGTCTCCTTCTCAAGTTTCAGAGTTGGGAGGTCTGACCCTAATACCACATCTGCTCAAATTGTCGTTTGTAAAGGTTGTAAAGGATGGTTCTGATAATCTTGTCTGCCTGTATTTTCCCTTTTTGATCACCTGGTTTTTGACCTTTTACTATTAGAGAGCCTACTAACCTATGACTCCCCATGGTAAACTCATGGTAAAATGGACCAGTGTCCACCCCTTAAGATAAGGCCGCTGTGATGCTGTAAGAGGCACTAGGCTGGTTACCCTTGAGGGTTGCCCGTGAGAGACTTGTCGTGCACAGCCCAGGAACTGCGCGCAGGGAGTCAGCAAAACCATCTCCCAGCAAGGTTTGTCACCCTTGCAGGCCAGGAGGCATGAAGAAAGTGCTCCGGGAGGCAAGGGCTTCACACGAAGAACAGAAGGAGACCAGAATCACCATAACCAGCCCACCAGGGCCCAAGATTTGCCCTGGAGAAGTTGTGGGCGACCTTTCAATTTTTTCCAACAGTGACACGCGTGGGGCTCAACTGTCGAACCTGATTCCTGCCTCCAGGGTGTGCCAGGGCGCGGAGGCTGTCCCAGAAAAGAGAATCAGGAAGGAAGTATGCGAGAGAGCAGCGTCGCGATCTCCCGTCAGAAGTGAAAAGGAGCCCAGGATCCGATCCATTGACCCGAGAAGAAAGAAGCAGAGAGAGCGTTGTCACGCTCCCTTGCAAGTACGGAAAGGGAGCCCAGGACCCAATACCTGTGCCTTGTCGGCAAAGAAGAAAAGCTGGGGAGTACTGTCGCTCTCCTCGCTAAGATACTAGCGTGCCCAGGACCCCATCCCTGGGTCCGACGAAGAAGACAAGGTCGGGGAGTGCCAGTGTGCCGCCACAAAGGCAAGAGTGGGCCTAGAATCCCATCCCTGGGCCGTGGTTGCTGAAGTGAGGAGGGGGAAGTGCTGTTGCACTCCCCTGCAGCCCAGAAGGCTATATCTCCACAAATGTCTGCCCAAAGAGGAGGGTAGACCAGAATTGCATCACTTGTAGTGTCATCTTTGCAACTTTTGGAACTCTAATTTGTTAGTGTTCTCTAGACCTCAGACTCATGAAACATTACCTTTGCCATACCTGCTTAGTTGATATCCTTCACGGAACCTGTATAACTTATGGATGAGACGATGAGAATGTTCTCTCTCTTTTTTCTGATGAGTATCAGGAGTACTGCCCCCCTTGTAATTCTGTCAAAAGACTTTGGATAAATAAATAAAATTATGTAAACATTCAAATAAAAGTGTTGATGAAGACTTAATTGTCTGGGCTTAGAAGAGTTGTATGTTCGGGTTTTCAGTGATCTCAATGCCATGTTAGAGGAGGAAAAGAATCTTTCAACTAACTCATCAATGCGCTTTGACTCGCAGTCTGGAGGTGCAGTTGACTATGCATTAGAATTTACTTTGCTAGCAGAGGTCTGAAACATCCAACTATCTGAAGTCTGTGCTGGATAAGGAAGGCTGGGTTTCCAGGAGTAGGTGTGACTCAGGGGTTAGAGGCGGCAGACCCGGAAGCTGAGATCGGTCCTGGACCAGGGTTCAATTCCCCGCCTCGGCGGGTCTTGGGCTCAAAAATTCCACGGACTCGATAATTCTCGTTCCGGTGCCTACTTGACTCACGGGTTCACACTCTGCGACTCTGGGCAATAGCTTGCTTAATCTCCACTACGGCCCCTCGCGGCGGGATGCCTGGCTTTCACCTTGTGGATACCCTGCTGGGGTTATCTCACAGGGGAATACCAGGACGGGTTCCCAAGGCAAGCGCCTTGATGCCTTCGGGTGATACGTGCGCTATATAAATCGCAATACATTTACATTTATGGCATCAGGCATATGACTTGCAGGGGGAGCAGACGACATTTAGACCAGGATGCCATTAACATTTCTGTAAAAGATAGCAAGGTCTCTGATGTAGCAGTCCTAGGTAGCAAGACTTCAATTTATAATGTTGCCTTACTTTTTATGCTAGGCAACTAGAAATCCAGAATATCTATTGGTTTGTGAACTAGTCCCACGAAGGATGCACTCTTGCATCAGTGGGGGGGAGAGTGGGGGTGTTCAATTTAGTCTCAGGGGAGGTTTCTAAGAAAATAACATGATGTAGGCCTAAGCAGAGGTCAGCATCGATATGTGAGAGGAGCAAATGGTCTGGCCTCCTCGTCTGCTTCCCCATCTCATGGAGCACACTGAAGTCCTCGCTCGATGCCAGAACCCAATTAGGAAAGGGCCTGCAGCCTTCAATAGTAATGACAATTGAGAAGATGATAGGACTCATCCAAAATTAGGGGCCGCGTCTTGGTAATCTCATAAGGACACACAGGTCTGACACCAGCTCCAATTCAGTGACAGCTTTGAGGTCAGATTCCAGGAAGGCATCACTGGTGCAGAGGCAGACATCTGAGCAATCAGAACAAACTAGGTCTCTTTCACCTCTGATGCAGTAGTGAAAGTATGGACAGGCACCAGTAAAGGACTATAGAGCGGTCCAATGAACATAGTCGGCAGGGGCAGGACCCACTTACAAAAACGGCCTAACAGAAACAGCTGGCATGGTTCAAAAAAGCTGCAACACTGTGTTCCTGGAGAGATCTATGGGCAGTGCGATCGATAAAAGCCAGGGGAACTCAGGTGTGCCTTCTTCAGCTTTGGGACTGGTTCAGAGTCAGACAATGAAAGCAGAGTTAGGTCCTTTGAGAGACAACTGCACAGGTTCTCCCAGAGCAGGAATAACATTAAAGTAACAAGTTGCTCTTGGACTTCTTGAGTGTTTGTCACAACTTGTCTCATATCTTAGTTTTTGCCTTACCGAAGAAGGCAGCACTGAGTTGAGTTGGTCTGCATTCTAGAACAGGAACAATCTCATATCCGAGAGTGTGCAGGTTTTTTACTTGGAGCACAACCTGGCAGTATCTTGTATTCAGCGACGTACAACTTCATATCCCATTGCCTGATAACCATTGGCTGCATCTAAGACCATTTATCACAAGACAGAGTCATGCAGAATCACCACAGGCAGACATTGTGTGAATCCGTGATTGGTGTCTGTTTTCTATAGTTACAGCAGAGTTTAAAGCCTGTGGTCTTCAGGGAAGACACTTCCTTTAGCACACTATAAGGCAAAGAACAATTTTTGTGAGTCTGTAAACAACGATGAAAAGTTGAGAGTCGATAACAAGACAATGATACCAGCATGCCTTTCTGTCGTACTATGTGTCATGCTGTATCTTCGTGGGAGGGCGCTGGGCCACCATGCAGCCTAGCATGTATTCAAAAGGTGAGGAATCTGTGTTAAGAATTATCCAACACAATCAATGCCTACATGCTTTTTCAGTGCAAGGCTATGCCCAGTCCTGAGGGGATATGACATACGACTTATCAGTGGATGTCTGTTAATATATACAAACTAAAGTTTTTTGGGAGGTGTCTACGTATCAAAATGTGAAGCACAAGTTGACCTTCTGACATATATAGGCTAAAAAACCAGTGGCACACTGCTAACTCACCCTAAGGGAAGGCTAAGTCCTGAAATAGTCCAAAAGTTAACAAAGTCAGCTTTTTTAGTATTAAGTATGACCTCTTGGACCAGAGAGAGTTCATTGGAGATATTAATCTTGAATTTGTATTTGGAGGAAATGGAATTAGGATATTGTTCCATTACGTAAGGCCACAAAGATGGATAACAGAGAGATTGACTATGGTCAGTAATCATGATTTAGGTTTTTTGCAGGTATATTTTTTTAATGGTGTTAGTGTACATTTAAGCACAGATCATGTACAAGTAGGATGTGAAGCGATCATTATGTATTTAAGGGTAGTGTATCGAAGGAGCTAAGGTTAAAACAGCTGTCAAGCTGCCCATCTTCAGCACAATTGTAAAATGAGCAGTCAAAGGTACATATTAAAGCAGCAAGATGTAGCAGAAAACTTATGAATTAAACAGAACAACTTATGTGGATGCAAGAGAAACTAAGCATGTGGTCAAGAAGAATCTTGAAGAACAGAGAGCACAAAACAATCAAAATTATTAAGTTACCTGGTTTTTTGTGAGTACACAACAGTCATAACTGAAAGGGTATCTGTATCTGAGGCTACGAATAAGCCAAACCAGAGCGATATTGTTTCATCCCTAGGTTGATCATGAACATTAATGTATTTCTGGGGTTCGTACTTTGCCTCATGAAAGTGGGAGGTGTGACTAGCATTAGAGTAATTTGCTGTGAGCCGGAGTAGGCTATTCAGTTAAATTTGCCCTAACATTTTCAGTAGAGAATAGTTTGGTGAGCCCAAATCATCCAAACACAATGATGAGCTATATATTAAAAGAGTATAATCTCTTGAGATGTTCTACAAAGGAACCAAGTGGAATATAGGAAATTAAATCTAAAATGGCTTCTTGTTTCATCTTTCTTTAACAGAGGGAAATTTCAAGATCCTTAGGGTACATTTTCTTGCATTTTCAACAACATGTACCTGAAGCATATCCTTGACCACGTCTGTTACGCCCTCTGCTGTTGTATGGTCGACTTCCTCGTCCTAGTGTTGTACTTTCTTCTGTCATATAACCCTTTTCCTTATCTGTGCGATTCGGTGGTGGTCGGGAGCTAGCTCCAATTTGCCGCAGCTGTTCATCAATCTGCAACCTTTCCAAACGCAACTGGTCAACTTCCTAAATAGGAAACATATGAAAGGTGGTGAAAGACTTGTTAAACGAAGATACCTGCCTTCAAGTATCATTTTGTTCAACGCACACTCAACAAAAGATCGTAACTGAACTGTATGTTTGAGTGTGTGCGTGTGTGTATATTATATATATATATATATATATATATATATATATATATGAGAGAGAGAGAGAGAGAGAGAGAGAGAGATAGATAGATAGATAGATAGATAGATAGATAGATAGATAGATAGATAGATAGATAGATAGATAGATAGATAGATAGATAGATAGATAGATAGATAGATAGATAGATGGATAGATAGATAGATAGATAGATAGATAGATAGATAGATAGATAGATAGATAGATAGAGAGGGGGGTCGACGGGGCATTTTGGGTTATAACATTTATTTCATAAGAGCTTTCACAGGCCTTGAGATCAAGCACTAGAAACTCATTTGTTTAATTTCTTTTAGTGTGGAGTCAGACGCCCCCTCTCACTCCAAGTATGTGAAAGGAACACCCATGCTGACTAAGGAAGACAGATGGAAGGTGTAAAAGTGAAGCAGAAGAATAAGCAACTTCAGGCGTTTAACCATGCCCAAAGCAACCATTAAAATAGCCCTTGAAGACAGACTTCAGTTATTAACAGCATCCTTAACAAAGGCAAATTGTGTCATGGGAGCCATGATGGCGAAAATCTATGTATGAAAACTCCTTGGATATGAGTACTTACATGAAACATAATTTAATTTACTTAACAGTTTAGATTTTAAAAAGGGATTACGTTTCACACACCATGCCTTTCAAGCATCAGAGTTCCAAGAAACCAACTATCCCACAAATTAACAAAAAAGGGTCAATGTTAGACACATGACTATACAAACGACGAGAAACATACTTTACAGTTTATAACTTTTTTCTCTAGATTCATAACTATCTTGCTACTGTGCTGAAATATTACACAAACACGGACACCCCCCCATATGCATAATAGCTTTGACATACTTGATCAGTTTGACTCTGTTATACGTTGATATAGAAATGAATATCTGAATAATTTCTTTATAACAGGCTGTTGTGATATATATTACGGTTAAAGCATTATAAGACTTGGCACCTTTATTCTATACAAAACCTCCCAAGTAATAGTAGTATAAAGCTGAATAAGATAGAAAATATGAAAAAGAAAACTTGATAGCCTAGCGAAATCCAAGGTTAGTGCATGACCCTACTATATAAATAGGCACCCATCTACAGATGATCTAGAAAGGTTGTCCAATACTTAAACCGAAAAATATCAAGGATCCTATGATAAAAAAGAATCAGACTGATTTTGTATATTACATCCAAAGAAAACACTCCGCAAAATGTGAAACCAAACTACAAGCAATTGGAGTCAGTTAAATGCTGAAAAATAGTTGTTACCTAGAAGAGCAACGATTTTTTAATACAGTAATAAAAGTCATCTACAAAAAGTAGAAGTTATAAGGCAAACACCTATTCTCCTAAGGCATAAATGTATATAAAAATCATCAAAAAGAAGAAAATTGAAATTTCCTTCAGAAAATAAGGTAATCTTAAGTAATAAAGCAAAGTGCCATATAGAATCGATTTAGAGGCTACATCTTCCTAGAGACCTAAAACAGACTGACGTAATCCCAGGAAAATGAAACAATAACGTTAAAAAAACACTTTGTAAACCATATGTCTACAAGAATGTGTAGAATAGCCACCAAACTGCAATGTCAATAAGTCAGAACCTCAAAAGCAAGTACATATAGGACCAAATGTAGGAAGCCTAATTCCAGTCGGTAACGGCCGAAATTACCGAATTTCGTCCGTTACCGAAAGGAATTAGGCTTTTCAGATGTAGGTGCCCAAATTGTAGGATTCGGTAATTTACCGAATCGGTAACCTGAGAAATCGGTAAATTACCGAATTCTTAACATACCGATTCGGTAAATTACCGAATCTTTAATGTAGAGAGAACTCAAATGAGTGCTTTTTACATTTAAGGATTCGTTATTTACCACCAACTATTAGTTGGTGGTAAATTCTGAATACCTTTCAAAAAGCAATTTTTAGCTTTTTATTCAGTGACATGTGGCTGACATACATGCCCTTAGGGCATGTATGTCTGCCACATGTGCACCCATGCACTATACAGGGGCGCAACAGGGTGTCAATGTGCCACCCTGCCACCCTTGTAGGTCTACCCCCTGTTACCGATTCGGTATTTACCAAATCAGTTATTCTCAATCATTCCTATGGGCCTCCAGGCCGTAGGAATGAATGCGGAATACCGATTTACCGAAATTTGCCGAATCATTATCTATGTCATTTACCGATTCTAAAATAGCGAATCGGTACATTTCGGTATTTTAGTATCGGTAAATTATATTTACATACATCTGGCCCATAGTGTCTTAAGACTGTTAAGATGTTTATGCCTTGGTCCCCAGCAATCCAGCAAAAATAAAGAACATTTACTATCATTATTTAGGAAAATTACCTACTGCGCAGATGTAAAGCAAAAAACAGAGGTAAAAGCCGAACCCATATACTGGTAAAGTAGGCTACAAATTACCTTTATTGAGGACACAGTAAGTATTTTTAATTTTTTTACAGACACTCTCAGTGCTGTACAATCCCATCAATGAAACATCATTCTATTAAAAGGACAGGACAACAAGATTAACCCAAAGTGTAAAGTTGTAAAAATGACACTGTCACATATTAACACAGGATTAAGAGTATTACTTTAAATAAACTCCCTAACAATAGGCGAGATAGAGACTTCCATGGAGTTTCGATTACCAAAATCTCCCAATAAGGGTTACTAAATTTCATGAATTTATTAGATCTTAATGACCTCAATGAGGATCTTAACTTAACAAGCTGAGTGATCCCGGTTCAGCATGCATATATAGAACTGCTACAAAGCATACAAAAGATTCTCTACTCAGAGCACGAAACAAACTATAATGGTTATCAACTCTTAAGCATAAGCTCTTCTTCAGAGTTAAGTAAAACTGTATGACCTGTATCAGGCAACAAGCCATGAAGGATCAGAAAGGAAATAGGCACATGAAAAGCTGTTATTGACAGACAAAGTTGAAAGTCACCATGTCCACAACTAACAGTAAATAGAAACAATGAAAATCTATCGTATTAGAGTAGGCAATAACTTTCAAGAATATAATTCCACTTAAAAAGAGTCCTAACTGTGCACATAAGGATGAGTTACACAACTGTAATCATAGTTCTCTTCCGGGGGTATCCTCATCAAAGTCATAAGCACTTGAAAATTCCCTCCCATGCGTGGGGACCCCGGAAAAAATACAGAGATATAAACGTCAGTCCTCTTTCTATATACATGCCAAAATGCTTTTAAACTTGCTTCCTTCCGTGTCAATGGTAGACACTGACGAAGGAAAACCGAAACGCGTTTGTCTGCTGAGTGTATGAAATTAAACTAACCTGAACACTTCTCCTGTGACTGCCGGATTTTCTTTCTTGCGAAACGAGAGACAATCGGAGCGGCAATATATATATATATATATATATTTCCTATGGTAGCCAATCCCAACTATAACTACCTACTGGCGACTGCCAGTAGGATATATATATATATATATAGCAGTACACTATCCACCAGGAATCCAATGAGGCAACACGGACTCGGATAGACACGCGGACCTAATTTCTTTGTGCTATTTTATTTATTCAGTTTTCTGCCCTGCATCCCATGCCGCCATGACGCGTTTCGGTCCGACCTGGACCTTGATCACATGACGCGTTACTCATGGGCAGGCGCCAAATTTAAAGTGCAAAGTTCACAGATATAAAGCAGCTGTGTAATCACACATATAGAACTGGAAGACAGACTATATATTGCAATGTAGGTAAAACATACTGCATATTAACAGAAAGTGGCTACAATGAAATGTACAAAGTTAAAATTCCAATATAAAAATTTCCTTAATGTACAAAACTAAATACATAATAATTTAAATATGTATAATAAATAAAGTTAAAAAAACTCTTTAATTTTCTCTAAAAAGTTTTAACTATATATATACTGAAATTTTCCAGTAGCCACACAATTTAAGTACTTAAGTACAGTCTGTAAATTGCTGCTGAGAAAATAAAGCCCAAGTGGGCAAGCACTTCAGATAGGCAACCAAACCCAAAAATTTATGATCGATTATATCAACTGCCTAAATGTCAAAGGCACAAAATAACGTGATATATGTAGTAAAAAGTGATAAGTGAACCCAAATTGAATCAATGAAGATCCAAACCTATGTAAAACTGAGTAAAAAGAATTGCTGATAAGTGAGATGTGTTGTTAAAAACAAATACATTATTTCATTCCAAAAGGACGCAAGTTTATACATTCAAATCATAGTATGACGTATAGGTGGAATTAAACTGATGGCAATATATCAAGGTGGACTTCAATAGATCATTCATAACTCCCATTTGGCATAGAGGTATCAAAACTATATAAATATATACACTCTATATTACAGGTTCCATCAAAAATAAAGAGAACCAGCTCCACACAGTAAAAGGTACAATGATTCATATACAGGTATATAAATCCTCCGTGGTGTTTAAGCCTGTAGGAGACTTGGAGTTAAGCTCCCGAATATACTTGGTCTCTAGTAATCGTAAGGCACTGTCTCTGTCCCCACCCTTGCGCGACGGCGGTATGCAGTCAATGGCATAGTCCAAAGAAGAGTGTTGTCACTGCCATGTTTAGCTTCAAAATGCCGTGCAACGGGGTATGATTGATCTTTATTATTGATCGCCCGGAGGTGTTGTAAAATCCTCATGTGCACGGGTAATTTTGTGCTGCCGATGTAACGGAGTGCACAAGGGCACTCCAAAACATAAACCCCGTTTTGCATGTTATACGCCGTTTAATTTTAACCGGTTGGGGCAAGAAAGGGGTGTTCTAGTCCTTAACGTTTCTTGCATGTTTACAAGCTTTACAAGTAAAGCATTTGAAAAAACCTTTTTGTATAGACAGCCAATTGGAGGGTGGCCCGATTTCTGGATTACATTTGTCTAGGCAATTGCCCATAGATCTAGCTTTACGAAATGTCATTTGCGGGGTATGATTGCTCTTAATTAAATCCTCGCCAATGACTGGATCTTTTAACAGCAAATCCCAATGTCTCCTAAGTATTTTTCTTATGGCCGCTTGTTGTTTACTGTAAGTGACGATGACTCTCACCTTATTAGTAGCGCCATTGGATGCAATAGGGATTTTAGGGGCCAGTGCACTGTCACGAGTCAAAGACTCAGTCTTGCGGATAGCCTTCTCTATAATAGAGGTACTGTAACCTCTTGAAAGAAACCTTTCCTTACAGCTGTTTTGGGCCAGTTTACATTCCTCCACACTACTACAGATACGTTTGATCCTTAGCATCTCCCCATACAGGATGCTGTTAATCAAATGGTGGGGATGGTGGCTAGATGCATGTAATACTGAGTTCCCAGCGGTCGGTTTGCGATGTAGTCTGGTACATATTCTATTGTTACAAATGTACACCTCCACATCGAGGAAGACTACCGACACCTTACTCATTTGGGCAGTGAACTCTAAGTTCAGTTGATTGATATTTAGTCTGTTGATTAAGTCTCTGGCCAGGTCCTCTGACCCCCTCCACAAAAGGAAGAGGTCATCTATATACCTAAGCCAAAGAGGGACATGTGTCCTCAAGGTTGCCGCATGTTCTTGTTTCAGGACCTGCTCCCCCCACCAGCCCATATGTAGGCAAGCATAGCTTGGGGAGAAGCAGGCCCCCATGGCAACCCCCCTGATTTGCTGAAAAACAGTGTTGTCAAAAGTGAAATAGTTATATTCCAAACACATTTTGATCATATCAATCAACATTTTGTTATGAAGCATAAAACATGCAGGTCTGCGATTTAGATAATGCTCAACCGCTTTAATCCCATCCCGATGACCAATAGAAGTGTAGAGGGACGCAACGTCCATGGTAATTCAAATCAAGTCATCAGACCAGTTACTTTCATGAATTTTTCTTAAAAAGTCCGAAGTATCCCTGACGTAAGATGGCAATGTAAGCACCCATTCCTGTAGAAAATAATCTACGTATTTGGATGTGTTTTCAGTTAGGCTACCAATAGCTGAAATTATGGGGCGGCCTGGGGGTTTGTGGATGTTCTTGTGCACCTTGGGAAGGAAGTATATAGAAGGTACAGCAGGGTAATCATTATGCAAGAATAGATATTCATCATTGCTAATAAACCCACTGCTTTTCCAAGCTACCAATTTCCCATAATAATCCAACCAAGATGACTTCACCATTTGTAAATTACTACGTTTATACCAAGATACATCATTTAATTGACTATATGCCTCCTACATATACATGAGTCGCGGCCACAGGACAATGTTGCCCCCCTTGTCAGATTGTTTTATCACAAGTTCCTCATTGGCCTGTAATTTCTTAATCAGTTCAATGTAGCACGGTTGTTTACAGTTCATTTTGGTGCCACCATGATTAGTAACTCTGTATAGGTCTTTTAAATCAGAGGCAACAAGTTCATGAAATCGATCCAAGTTGTCATGCATCATTATAGGCAAAAAGACTTATTTTGGTTTAAATGGCATCTTTATGGTGCTACCAAAATCCATACAATCCAATCCCAGGGCACCAGTAGGCTCATTTTGGTCTCCCTGTAGTTGTTGTAGATCAAGGAACAAATCTACATCCCCTGCGGAAAGCAACGGTGGACTATTTGCATATTGAGGGATGTTGGTCTTCTCTTTCTTGGCCTTTGTTTTGTGGTGTTTTTGCAATTTCAGTTTGCGAATAAATCTAAAAACATCCATCCGGGTTTCAGAATAATTGAAATTGCTCTCTGAGCTGAAGGAAAGTCCAAGAGACAGTATTTGACATTCAGCCTTGTTAAGGATGACATCAGAGAGATTGATTACAGTATTGGTGGTGTACTCCAGATTTACTTCCGATTCCACGTGGCTTTCTTGGGCGGTTTGTTCGCGTTTGCGCCTCCTGTTGCACTTCCTCCTTGCCCCCCGCTTGGCATTGGCGTGCCTTTTTGCTGTGGCTCCTTCTTCCGGGGTCTTAGCGTGTCCCTCCTGTCTTGGCACAGGACATTCATTTCCTCTGCACGTGACATAATTAAAACCCCGTCTTTTGCCACATTTGACGGGGCGCCTTCCTCTTCGTTTTCACTGCCAGTGGTGGCGCTTTGTTCGGAGGTTGATGTTAAAGAGGGTGTACTATCCCCCATGGTGCCTTGTTTCCTACGCTGATTGGCCACATTACCTTTGTTTTTTGCAACCCCATATCTTCGAGCAAAGGTAAAAACATTGCCGTTTTGATAAACCATTTTGTCTCTGTTAAATTTAAAGGCTTTGCGTTTTTTTATGGCGTCCTCATCTTTCTGTAATTTTGTCAACATATCCTGTCTCATTCTTTTAATGTTTTCAGTCTCCTCAATTGCAGCAATTTCCACATTTAATTCATCGATTTTTGCCTGCAATTTGAGTCTGTCACTAGCTGCATACTTCACCAATATGCGTAACAGTCTGGCAGATGAGTCTAGGTTACAATCCGCCCATTCGCCCAACATTGCCGGGTCCGGATTTTCGTAGCTCAGGGCCAGGGTGATCCTCAAGCCCCTAGGGACCCTGCCAACCTCCAGGTACCGAGTAAGCTACTTCTCCTCCGACCATTTCGCTTGCTCGGCACGCATCAGTTTTTCCAGATGTCTAAATAAGTCTCTTGCGCCTGAGTTCACTTGCGGTACAGCATCCTCCTGCTGCACCGCCATAGTTGACCCCCCAGCCGGGGAGTCATCATAAATATCGATCGCAGCCTCCTCTCGGATTCGTAACGCCTTCGCGGCCATGATGCAATTTCGGGCAATGCGGAATTTAAACAGTGGGAATTCCTTCAACACAATTGCAGCTCCTCACTGAGCACTCTCCTTACTGGATTATCCAACGGTCTCCTACCTTGACGGATATCTTCCGGTTGCTCGGATTCACACTACGGCCACCTCGATTCCGGTCTCCCAGGCAAGAGTTCCTTAACGGTTTCCAGGGGCTTCTGTGCGGCTTGCTCCTCACCAGAGCAAAGTGAATACGTCCCGCCAAGACGAGACCAGCTGCTTCCGATGCCGTAACGCCCAACAAGAAGGAGGGGTTTTCCGCAAGTGTCGACGAAGCAATTCGACACCAAAACACTGCAGTACTCTATCCACCAGGAATCCAATGAGGCAACACGGACTCGGATAGACACGCGGACCTAATTTCTTTGTGCTATTTTATTTATTCAGTTTTCTGCCCTGCATCCCATGCCGTCATGACACGTTTCGGTCCGACCTGGACCTTGATCACATGACGCGTTACTCATGGGCAGGCGCCAAATTTAAAGTGCAAAGTTCACAGATATCAAGCAGCTGTGTAATCACACATATAGAACTGGAAGACAGACTATATATTGCAATGTAGGTAAAACATACTACATATTAACAAAAAGTGGCTACAATGAAATGTACAAAGTTAAAATTCCAATGTAAAAATTTCCTTAATGTACAAAACTAAATACATAATAATTTAAATATGTATTATAAATAAAGTTAAAAAAACTCTTTAATTTTCTCTAAAAAGTTTTAACTATATATATACTGAAATTTTCCAGTAGCCACACAATTTAAGTACTTAAGTACAGTCTGTAAATTGCTGCTGAGAAAATTTGCTGTGACGTTTTTGCCTGATTCATCTTTTGTTTCATCGCTTCTGCAACTCCCTGGTGTTAGGAGATCCGTCCTTTTCTTCAAAGCCATTCTTGATCGTGCTGTTGCAATGACTTCTTCGGGATAACCTGTCTCCGGGAATCGGTGGCTCATTTTCTCAATTTCATCTCCTAAATCATCCAGTTCCGAACAGTTTCTTTTTGCTCGCAGCATTTGTCCATACGGGATGCTCCATTTTAAGTTAACTGGGTGTCCACTATTCGCATGGAGTATGCTGTTACACGATGTGGGATTTCTATGAATCTTGGAGCATAATTTGTTCTCTTTCACATATATTTCCACATCTAGAAAGATAAGATTTGTTGCACTGATGGATGATGTGAAATGGAGGTTATATTCGATTTCTTCCAATGAGTCAATAAATATTTGAAGTTCTTCTTCACTTCTATCCCAGATGATGTACAAGTCGTAAATAAAAACACACCAGAGTTTAATTCTCGATTTATTTTTCTTTTCTCCTTCGACCACCGCAGCCTCCCAAGTGGCCATCAGGAGGTTGGCATACATAGGTGCGAATGATGTCCCCATCGCAGTCCCTTGTTTCTGCAGGTATAGGTTCCCCAGGAACAGAAACGCATTGTGTGTTAGGCAGTAGGTGAGGCATATCCAACAACATCACAGAGTGTTCCAAGTGACTCACTGACCGTGCTTCCAGAGCCTTCTTGATGGCTTTAACTCCATCCTCATGGCGTATCGAAGTGTATATATATATATCTATGAAGTCCTGTATCGCTCGATGCCGCCAGCATCCCAGTTCCACTGCTCCAACCGGAAAAACGAACAAGCCAGACCCAAGATCTTGTGCAAAGTTAAGTGTTTTTTATTTTCATCAAATAACACCCAAGCTGTCCTGCATGACGCTTTTCGCCTCTAGCCAGAGGCTTGATCACTTGATACGCTACTAGATCTCAAAGAGGGTACTTATGGCATTTCTGAACCAACAAAGGGCGGAGTTTTGTACAAATAAACCGCCCAAATTAACTCCTTGTGGCCTTTCTTTCTATACATATGTACACAGTGGTATTTGGTTCATTATTTACACATATAAATGGCGCAGTGCCATATTCTTTTATACATTTCAAGTTCAAAATGGGACTATTGTCTAATCTACTGAAAATTCTGTAGAAAAATATAAAATATACACAAATTTAAAATTACACTTTAGGAAAAAAATATATATATACAATTTCATAAATAATTAAAATTCATGATATATACATACTATTTACAATAAAAGACTCAGTGTCTGCATTGTTGATCCTCTATGTAATTCATATTTATAAAAATAACAAATTGTGCAAATTTAAGCAGGTAAAGTGCAATGTGTCATGTACTTTTTTACCTATATTACAATAGTACCAATTATATTTTTAGAACTTATTTATACGAAATGTTTGTGTAGGATTTAAACAATAACCGCTGTTAAATTCTAGGAGATAAATACAAAACAAATTTATAGTCAAGTTTCACCGAAACTCTTGGTTCTTATGTGCCACAGTACTTTCATCTCTCATGACCCCAGGAAAAAGAAAAACCCCAGTGCAAATATTTTATAACTGTGAAAATAATGGTGTAATTGATTTCTTTTTCTTTTAGTGTTTTTTATGTTTAATTTGTGTGAAAAATGATATCGAATTCATTTTCACATTCATGGAGTGGGAGGTGAAAGAATTTGACATTTACTTATATAGGATGTTATTTCTTTCTTATTCATGGCAGCCTATAAGCACCACCTCCAAGATGTAGATTGGTTACTGATCCCACAGCTACAGACCTATTTATTTATTTGTCAGATCTAAGACCACCTATATAGGATATACAATCTCTGAGATGTTACACTAGTTGTCTAGGAGCTATTATGCAGTCTATTGGTGGATGTTTATAAACAAGTGTACAAATCTTCACCTGCATTCAGGCCCCTAGGGGCCTTACTGTCAAGTTCGATAATGTACCTTGTTTCGAGAAGGCGGAGTTTGGCATCCCTGTCTCCTCCTCTTTTTAAGGGCAAGACACAATCTATAGCATAGTATAAAAGGCCCGACGGATCACTATTGTGGGCCTTTTCAAAGTGGCGTGCCACCGGGTAAGTTTGGTCTTTACCCACTATTGCTCTGATGTGCTGCAATACCCGTCTGTGCACCGGCAGCGAGTGCTGCCTATATAACGAAGCTCACACGGGCACTGCAGCACATATACAGCAAAGTCAGTTTTACAAGACATGCGCTTTTTTATTTGTACCGGTTTGGTTGAAAAGGGCACTGTATACTGAGTTTTGCTGCACCCGTTTTTACAAGCTTTGCACACAGCACACCTTTTAAAACCGCCTCCCAATGCTCCCCAAGTGTCAGAGATAGGTTTTTCCAAAAAGTTCTTAACTAGTTTGTCTGACATTGAAACGGACTTTCTAAAGGTAATGTCAGGTTTTTTGACCACATATTTGCCAATAACGGGATCCCCCGTTATTAGATTCCAGTTCTTGTAAAAGATACGTCTGATCTCTTTATGTTGTCTGCTAAAGGTGACAATAACTCTGGGTGCAATCAGTTTATTCTTGTCAGTTAACCCTTCTTTAGATCTCTCTTTTCTAGTCAGAGCTTCATCCCTGGATATTGTTTGAGATCTATTTATAGCTTGTTGAACTGTTCTAACAGAGTATCCACGAGCCAAAAAGCGTTGTTTGCTTTCATCCTGTAATATATGGCACTCTGTTTCTGAACTGCAAATCCGCCTAATTCGCAGCATTTCCCCGAAGGGAATGCTGTCAATTAGGTGACGAGGGTGCTGACTAGAAGCATGTAAAATTGTATTCACAGCCGTGGGCTTTCTGTGCATTCTGGTTGCTAATCTGTCACCTGATACATATACTTCTGTATCTAGAAAAACCACTGCCTTTTCATTTATGCAAGAAGTAAATTCTAGATTTAGGTTGTTTTTGTTGAGTTCTGAAATGAAAATCCGCGCTGCTGTCTTTGAACCTCGCCAAATTAGGAACAAATCATATATATATATATATATATATATATATATATATATATATATATATATATATATATATATATATATATATATATATATATATATATGTGGCGGAGCTGTTTCTCAAGTTAATTTGGCCGTTTGCCCCGAGGTGGATTATTAAGACATTACGAAGCGTCCGCATTGCGGGAGCTGGGAAGTATCAACATACGGGGAAACCGGCACGCAGCAGACCGGAGCTGTGAGGACGCTGACAGCTAACTGGCTGACGCGGTACTCTGGCGAGGGTAAGTGTTGCATGCACGAATACCCGAAGTATCAAACATTGATTTGAAACCTCGGTCCCGTTTTAAAGTCGTCCGAGGCAGACCACCCAAAACTGTTGCTGTGCCCCCCAAAGCAATACCTGCAATAACAGCGCGAAGTGAGTGCGCCAAATCCCTGCTCGGTAACAATGTCCCGAACAGCTGAGAGAGAGAAAGAGGCTGCCGACATTTTCAAGAGCATAAATACAGCTGCAATAAGAACAGAATGTGTAACGATAGCTAAAGTGCCTATGAACAATTTACAAACACTCTTCCAACAGCTTGAGAGAACCCAAGAAAGGAAAATTCGGAAGGGGTGGGAGGCCACCTCGCTCCAAAATTATGTGGAATGCAACAGGGTCCCAAGGGGGTTGAGAATTTTTACAATACCCTCCTATGAAAATCCGGACCCGCAACTTTTAAAAGATTGGGCAGCGGATATGAGCAAAGGAATGTTGCTTATGTTAATTAAATACGCCTGGAGCGACAGGGAGAAAGCCCTCGCCGAGATCCAAAGACTGGAGGACCTTATTGGCAAGGAAAAAGACACTAAGATGGCAGAAGATTTGCGCGAAATAATGATGAAAAGACAAAGATTATGAGAGTGGTATAAAGAAACGTAAACAAACCAAATTCCAAAGGGATGAACAGGATTACCTGACAGGCAGAATCTTAACTTTTGCAAAAAAGTTTGACGCAACAAGGAAGAGGCTTGCGCAGGGGATCCTGGCTGCAACAGAAGTTGTAACTTCCGAGTCAGAAGCATCTATATCAGAGGACGAAACATTGAGAGGTGACAAAGGAAAAAAGAAAGGACCACCCACTACAACTGTGGTTCCTTTTTTAGACGAGTACCAGGTCCTCAAGGAGACACGACACCGCCCCCAAGGCCAAACACCACAGAAACTCAACAAAAAAGAGGAAAACAAGGCGGGGCAGGAGGGGCAGGAGGAAATACGCAAGTGACACAACCGATGGTAACTCGCAGCAGGGGCAGGAGAGGGAGATGGTAAGGGATGAGCAAACCATAGTAAACCTCTCTGAAAGAAAACTAAATGCCCATGAAGAAAGTGTCCTGAAAAAAGGATTAACCTTTTGTCCCACGTCAAAATTCGACTTGGTACAAACAAGAATAGATATATTCAAGTTTGTAAGGAAGCTAAAGCTACAAAAAATATTCGCACAACAAACCCAATCTGGAACGGAAAGACCTTTTGAAACAACTGGGGCTACTGGTACCACTCTCAGGGACAATGACTTGCCCCTGCTTGTAATCACCCATGATCTGGCGGAAACAGGGGAAGTACCCAGCACTATGGAGGTACTACAAAGAGAAGAGATCACGCAAGTCAGAGATCCCAGTAATTTGAAACGCAAATCTAGATTCTTGCCTCACATAACACATGACGCAATAGACGTCTTCAATGACGCCATACTCCAAGACTTGGAAAAAATGTCCAATAAAAATCTGGAATTGAATAAGAACAATTCGAACATCTCCCGGCTGGAATGGGAAGCCATTAAAACACTGAAGGAGGACACATCAATTGAAATCAAGCCCTAGGACAAGGGGGGGAATATTGTGATCTTCAGTAAAAATCAATATAAACAAGAGGCCTTAAGAGAATTACAGGACAGGAACTGTTATACCATCATTAACAGAAAAGACTTTGTGAAATGCACCATTTGACTATCACACATTGTTGAAGGGGTGGAGGAACGAAGGGATGCTTAATAAACATGAATATGAATACTTACATTGTGAGCACCCAATAATTCCAACATTCTATCACCTCCCCAAGGTGGATAAGGACATGAAAAATCCACCGGGGAGACCTATTGTCTCCTCAATAGGAAGCCTTCTGGAGAACACTTCTAGGTTTATTGACACTTACCTTGCCCCCTTTGTCAAGGATTTACCATCCTATGTCAGGGATACTCAAGACTTTATAAGATTGATTGACGGTATCGAGTGGGAGCCGGATATGCTTCTAATTACCCTCGATGTGGCCAATCTCTATACCTGCATAGACCACCAGGAGGGTGTCCTTGCAATGAAATGGTTTCTAGGCATGAAAAATATGAAACATCACCAACACAACTGTATGCTCTTGAAGATGGCCGAGTTTTGTCTCAATAATAACGTCTTTCTTTTTGCAGGAAATATGTACAGGCAAACCAGGGGGACCGCCATTGGCACGTGCTTCGCCCCCAGCTACGCGAACTTGTTCGTGGGCTGGTGGGAGAAGCACGTGGCCTGGGGGGGGACCAATGAGAAATGGTTGGACCAGATTATGATCTGGGCAAGATATATAGATGACTTGTTTGTCGTATGGCGGGGCGATAGATCCCTGGCTGAGGAATATATTGCGGTTCTCAATGATAACAACCTCAACTTGAGATTTACGAGCACCATCAGCGACAAATCTGTATATTATCTTGATCTGGAAGTCTTCGTGAAAGGGAGCTCCTTACTAACAAAACTGTAACGTAAGCCCACAGCGGGCAATACCGTATTACATGCGGATAGTTACCATCCAAGGAGTATGATAAGAAACATCCCCTTTGGGGAATTACTCCGCCTAAAAAGAAACTGTACAGATCCTAAAGATTTCATACAGGCCCGGGATGAAGCGGTACACAGATTTAAAGACAGAGGGTACTTGAAGGCAACATTAGCGAGTGCAGTAGGTAGAGCTGACCTCCTGGAAAGGAAAGATCTAATGAAAACTAAAGTGAAGGAGGTAGAAACGGAGGGAAGTGCCAGAATGATAACCACATACAACATGAGATCCAGCGAGCTAGTGGCTATATTCAATAAAAACTGGCACATTTTGCATACTGATCCAATCATGAAACACACTTTACCCCCCAGACCCTCTGTGACTTACAGACGATGCAATTCTTTAAGTGATCATCTGACTGACAGCCACTTTGAAGATTCCCCTAAAACAATGAATAAAAAACCAGTCTGCGGCTTCTATCCTTGCATGCACTGCAAGGAGTGCAAGTATAGTAAGAAACGCACGAAATATGACGGAAGACCCAATGATTCACGCCCCATAAGAACTATCACAAAATTACTGAAGTGTAATTCAGAATATGTGATTTATTGCCTGGAATGCCCATGCTCCAAGAGACACATTGGCAGTACAATCAATCAGGCCAAAAAACGTATCCTGGAGCAAATGCGGGCTATAACGAATAGGGACAAGAGCTACCCTGTGGCGCGCCACTTCGAGGTCCACCACAATAGCAATAGGGACCTATTGTCATACTTTCTTATCGATCAACTAGATAGGAAAGAACGTGGTGGTGATAAAATCAGAGCGTTGCAAGTCCAGGTACATTATTAACCTCCACAGCATGCAGCCGAGAGGTTTGAATAATGACGAGGAATTATGGGTCCATACAGGGCACAATTGGAAAGCAGGGAACAATGTGTCCAAATAGATATGACCATACAGGGCTAGATTTTCCGTTTTGCATGCACACATAATAATAAATAAGGTACTTAGGAATTGAGAGAGTCATAGGACATCGAGAATTACAACATCCGATGTGCCAATTCCTAGTATACTGCCACAAGTGTGAAGGTTGCCAGTAAATGTGCACTTATAAATAACTTTGATGCTTATAATCTAAATGAATTTGGAGCGAAATGAGGCATCTTTTAATAATTAGCACATTCAAACAAGAATAGGGAAAGGTTATGTTACCAATATAAATAATGTATTCCCTTTAGGTGGTACCTAAATGAAAAATGTTGTATGTGCGTGCAATATGAAGTGTTATTTTAACATTTTGGGCAATTTTATGTTTTTAAACACACGAGCACTTTCTACTCACCGATTATCCCACCATGTATATTCTGTATGAGATATATCTAATGTGATGTTGCACTTTATAAGATGGCCGCCGATTCGGCGAGATTGAGTCCTCTTTTCATGTTGTGCAGGAGGTGGAGATAAAATGGTGTTTTCTTGCACAATCAGGTTGACATTGACGAAGCCCTAGTGGCGAAACGCGTTTGTCGAGGGGGCATGGGGTCTGCCAAATAAAATTCCTTTGCTGGACAAAAGACTTGGAGTGCTGTCCATTTTTCGTTGGATAACGAAGTGATATATATATATATATATATATATATATATATATATATATATATATATATATATATATATATATATCTCTCGTCAAGAAAGCTCCAGCACCGCCACGATAGTTTACAGGCTGAAACAGACGAAGAGAGGAACCCAGGAGTGGTGCCAAACAAAGTGCGTTTTATTTTTGCTCAATTTTGCTCAGCATGCCCGCCATTACGCGTTTCGACAGTATCCACTGTCTTGATCACATGATGTGATCGCAAAGCCACAAGGGAAATATATACAACATTAATGACACAAAAGGTGGACTAAACGTAACCACCCACATATATAAACAAGTTTTCAAAAGTCATGGAAACAAACAGGGGACTATACAAATAATTCATAGTCTACCTGGACATGGATACAACCCACAGTGGGTATATGAATAATGTAGTATCATGGTATAAATACAAATGTGCAACATTGAGCAAATAAATAAATATATATAGAAGTAAAATTCATAGATATATACATATAAATATATAAGACATAAAAACACAGTGTTATTTTCATTATTCAAAAGACCAAGTTTTCTTATTTCTGAAAAAACATGTACATAATTTATCCCAAGTGGGAAACTCTATTAAAGTGTCTGGTGCAACATGTAAACAATGAACTTTGTAAACATGGACAAATCTACTTGTTATTCCCATTATGCGGCATAGAGCAGACATTATAGCAAAGTGCAAACTAGATTTATAAAAGTGCTAAGTGCAAGTGAATAATTTTTCTGAAGTTATAAAGGAGGAGCCCCTCCTTATAGAATAAAATACCTGACTGATGTTATTAAACAGCTACATACCCTAGCACAAGATGGTATAAACAGAAACCTAATAAAAATACAGATAGTGGCTACCATTTAGTATGAGATATATCTATTGTCTTAAATGTTATAAGTGGGTCCATGCCCATGTTTGCAAAGACAATTGTTAATGAATCATAAACAGGTATAAAGGTCCTCACTGGCGTTTAATATATATATTACCTACTGGCAGTCGCCAGTAGGTAGTTCTAGTTAGGATTGGCTACCATAGGAAATTCCGAACATTCTATTGGGAATAACTTTGGCGCCGATTGAGGGATCTGCCTGTAATTTTCCATAAAATGGTCTCGCTATACTCCGCTCCTTCCCTGAAAGTTTCGGGGGGATTTGTGAAGTGGGGGATGAGAAAAAAGGGGGGTCCCAAAGGAATATGCTACTTACCAGTATACATCTGTTCTTGGCATGTAGGGCTGCTGACATTCATATCCGTGCATAGATCGCCGCCTAGTGTTGGGTCCGGATGATTGCACATTGTTGTCCTGGAAGAGTCTTTGAAGTATCACGAGATAGGTGGCTCCTCCCCTGGACTACAGGGCGCATGGGCATCCTCTCCATCCTCAGATTGTTTTTCGCCATTGTGGCAGAGATGGAGTGTAATACAGTAAGTGATGACCATGCCTGAGAATGATTCTGAGTGCTACAGCAGCAGCCCAACATGCAAAGAACAGATGCATACTGGTAAGTAGCATATTCCGTTCGAGGCATGTGGGCTGCTGAATTCATATCTGTGCATAGAATAAATAGCAGTTACCTCCTTATCGGCGGTTGCCCGTGCCAGCTGCCGCAGTCTGAAAGAGAGTTCTGAGAACAGCCTGTCCTACAGCCGCTTGCTGTTTGGAGTGTACATCTACTCAGTAGTGTTTGGTAAATGTATGTATGGTGGTCCATGTGGCTGCTCTACATATATCCTCTAGAGGAATGTTACCCAGGAAAGCCATGGATGCCCCTAGCTTGCATGTGGAATGCGCTCTTGGGGGAACTGTTAAAGTGCGTTTAGCTTTTTGATAGCAGATTTGAATGCATTTAACTATCCACCTGGCTATACCTGATTTGGAAATAGGGTTGCCTTTATGTTGTGGAGAGAAGGCAACAAACAGTTGTTTAGTTTTGCGAAAGTCCTTTGTCCTGTCGATATAATACAGGAGAGCTCTTTTGACATCTAAAGTGTGCAGTGCTCTGTCTGCCACTGAGTCAGGGTTTGGAAAGAAAATGGGCAGTTCAATGTTTTGATTAATGTGGAACTGTGAGATTACCTTTGGCATGAACTTGGGGTTGGTGCGCAGCACCACACTATTAGCATGAATTTGTAGCTAGGGCTCTTGAATTGTGAGGGCTTGAAGCTCGCTGACTCTTCGCAGCGATGTGATGGCTATCAGAAAGGCCACTTTCCAAGTTAGAAACTGTATCTCACAAGAATGGAGAGGCTCAAAGGGGGGTCCCATGAGCCTGGTGAGAACGATATTTAGATTCCAGACAGGCAAAGGAGGGTGTCTGGGAGGGATCACTCTTTTAAGGCCCTCCAAAAAGGCTTTGATGGCAGGCACTCTGAAAAGTGAAAGGTGCTGTCTGTTCTGAAGATAAGCGGCTATAGCAGCCAAATGTATCCTGATGGAACTATATGCTAGGTTGCATTGGTACAGATGCAGTAGGTAACATATGATGTTCTGCGTGGATGCATCCAGCGGATTAATGTCATTGTTGGAACAGTAAGAGACAAATCGTTTCCATTTGGCTGCATAGCACGCCCTGGTTGTAGGCCGCCTTGCCTCCTTGATGATGTTCATACACTCAGGGGGCAAGTTGAGGTAGCCAAACTCTATGACCTCAGGAGCCAAATCGCTAGGCTCAACTGTTGAGGATCTGGGTGCTGAATGTCTCCATGGTCTGAGTGAGGAGGCTGGGAGTGAGGCGCAGCCGCTGGTGAGGCACCACTGAAAGTTCCAGGAACATGGTGTACCAAGCCTGCCGTGCCCACGTTGGAGCAACCAGGATGAGCGTCATGGAGTGCTGCCGCAGTTTGCGCGCCACCAGCGGTATGAGTGGGGCTGGGGGAAAAGCGTACGAAAATCTGCCTGACCAGTTCATCCATATCGCATTGCCCTGAGACTGCGGGTGTGGGAACCTGGCGGCGAAGCTTTGGCATTTTGCGTTCTCTTTTGTGGCGAAGAGGTCGATCTCTGGATGACCCCACTGCTGGAAGTATGGCTGGAGTACCGAGGGGTAGATTTCCAACTCGTGCATCTGATGAGCAGGTCCGCCATCTGGTTGTCTACTCCCGGGAGATGCTCCGCCATGAGGAAGATGTTCCTCTGAATGGCCCACTTCCACATGCTCTGGGCTAGGTGAGATAGCTGCGGGGAGTGTGTGCCTCCCTGTTTCTGGATGTAATACATGGCAGTCATGTTGTCCGTCCGGATCAACACGACCTTGTTGCACAGGTGCAACTTGAACGCTTTCAGTGCCATGAAAATTGCCATCAGCTCTAGCAGGTTGATATGCATCTTCTGCTGTTGTGATGTCCATAGTCCCTGCATCGTGTAATGGAGGACATGCGCTCCCCAACCCTGGAGAGATGCGTCCGTTGTTAGCACTATCTGTGGAACAGGCTCTTGGAACGGTCGTCCCCTGCAAAGGTTTTGTGGAGTCCACCAATGCAGAGAGTTGTAAGCACGACCGGTCACCAACACTAGGTGTTTTAGATGCCCATGAGCCTGGTTCCACTGTCGTGCCAAGCATTCTTGAAGGGGACGCATGTGCAGTCTCGCGTGCGGGACTATAATATGCAGGATGCCATCATATCGATCAGTTGCATGAACACCTGCGCTGGGAGTGATTGCTGAGGCTTGAACTTCCGAATGAGCAGCTGCATGCTGTCGACCCTGGCAGAGTTCCGCTGCGCTGTCGCCGTCAGAGTGTTCAAGGTTGCCCCTAGGTACTGTTGCACGTGGGCTGGCTGCAGGTGTGACTTTGTGTAGTTGAGTGAGAACCCCAGACTGTGAAGGATGTGAATCGTGCGCGACATGTGGCTGGCACACTGCTGGGCTGACTTGGCCTGGACGAGCCAGTCGTCCAGGTAGTGATAGACGTGAATATGTTGTCTGCGAAGGTGCGCAGCCACGGTCGCTAAGCACTTGGTGAACACTCTGGGGGCAGTGGTGACCCCAAAAGGCAGAACCTTGAATTGGTAATGCTGATTGTTGATGGTGAACCTGAGATATTTCTTGTGACTTGGGTGAATGGGAATGTGGAAATATGCATCCTTGAGGTCCAGGGTCACCAGGAAGTCGCCCTGACTGAGCAACGGCAGGACCTGCTGTAAGGTTAACATATGAAAGTGTTCTGAAAGGATGTATTGGTTGAGGGGTCTGAGGTCTAGAATGGGCCGCAGGGATCCGTCCTTTTTTGGGGTCAAGAAGTACAGCGAGTAAACCCCTGTACCTCGCTCTTCTGCAGGCACGAGTGCTATTGCCCCTTTTTGCAGCAAGGAGAGTACTTCTTGCTGCAATAAGTGTGTGTGCTCTGCGGACATAGGACGGTGCCTTGGGGGAATGTTGGGGGGGGGTGGTGGTTAGATCTAGACAATAGCCGTAACGGATAAGTTGTCTCACCCACCTGTCCGTGGTAATGCTTTCCCAGACTGGCAGGAACTGCTGGAGTCTTCCCCCGACAGGTGTTAGAGGGTCGGGGGGCAGTGACAGGGCGTCACTGTTTGTTGGGGGCGGAGGATCTGGCGTGGTTATTGCCACGTCCCCTGCCCTTGGCGCTGTTCCCACGGTATCCACCCCTGGTATTCTTTGTGTAGGTGGATTGCGTGCTGCCTTTGGTGTACTGCGCCTGCTGCAAAGCCTGTCCTCTCGAGGCTCCCCTATTACCGGAGCGACGAAAGGAACTGCCCCGAAACTGCTGAGATTGCAGAGCCCCCATGGATTTGGCTGTCTCAGTGTCTTTCTTTATTTTCTCGAGTGTGGTGTCTACCTCGGGACCAAAAAGGAAGTCCGGGTTAACCAGCTGATTGAGCAGAGTAGTTTGAATCTCGGGCTTGAAACCAGAGATGCGGAGCCATGCGTGACGTCTTAGCATCACACTAGTGTTTATGGCCCTAGCCGCCGTGTCTGCTGCGTCCAGTGCGCACTTGATGGACGCATTAGAAATCAGTTTTCTTCTTGTATAATCATCTCTGCTCCCTCCTTGTACATATCAGGCAGGTGTTGCAACAACTGTTCTAGGGTGTCGTAGTGTGCCCGGTCGTATCTAGCCAACAGGGCCTGTGTATTGGAGATCCTCCAAATATTTGCAGCCTGCGCTGCCACTCGTTTTCCTGACGCCTCCAGAATCTTTGATTCCTTGTCCGGAGGCGGAGCGTCACCACTGGTTTGTGAATTTGCCCTCTTGCGGGCATTGGCCACCACAAGTGAGTCCAAGGGGAACTGGCCTTTGATGTAGGTGGGGTCCACTGGAGCAGGCCTGTACTTTTTCTCAATACGTGGGTTAACCTCTTGGCTGCTAGGCGTTTTCCCGCTGTGTGCTGGAAAATGCCATTTTAGTGGCACTATGACGAGCTCAGCTCGTCATCAGCACACGACACCCGTGGGTGATGACGAGCTGAGCTCGTCATCAGCATCGAAAGGGTTAATAACCCTAGCTTTCGTGGGTTCCTTGAAGATGTCCGCAGCATGCTTGAGGACCCCTTTAAGCATAGGCAAAGTCTTAGTGGAACGTTCAGAGGTGGAGAAAGTGTCAAACAAGAAATCTTCGTCCACTGGCTCCGCATGCACCTCCACGTCATGGTTGAGTGCTGCCCTTTCAATCAAAGCGTTAAACGCCGCAGTGTCCTCTGTAGGCGATGTCTTAGGGCTGAGTCTCCGGTGCAGCATGTGGATCATTAGGGTCCAGAGATTGATCTATAGCCTCAGACCACTGTTGTGGTTCATCCTGATCAGTGTCCGCATTATAAGCGTAGGCCGCTTGGCCATAGTCATCACCCATGTCCTCCTCACTCTGAGCTGGAGAACGTGCTCGAAGAGAACTGGTGAGGTGGCCGAATCCTTTTTCCGCTTGAGAGGAATTTTGTAACTCTCCAAGGGACGTTCATGCACGATCTTCCGCTTGTGGATAGTGAGCCTGCCTGATTCCGCGTCGATAAAAAGTTTTGACTGGTTGTCGTAAGAGGGTTTGTGGAAAACCACCCCTTCTGTGGCGGGCTTCGAAGGCGTCGATGATGTCCTGGAAGGTTCGGCGCCTTCATGGAGTTGGAGCTGCTTTGCTCGAGCCGTTGGCGGAAGACCGAACTTAATCGGTGCTCCGACGGTCTTGGAGCTTGATGAGGTAGTCGACTCTGGCTGCTTTAGCACTGGAGGAGGACGCTTGCTCGATGGCGTCGACCCGAGCTCCCGGCGTGGAGCATCTGCAGCCTTGGCCGTCGATGAGACTTGCTGCTTTGGGTCGGCTTTGGCCTTCGGCTCGAGGTGCTTGCTGAGCAGCGGCTTGAGTCCAGAGATTTTCGGCTCAACGGCCTTCTCCTGGAGGCCTTTGGCCTTGTCACCATGTTTGTGTGTCGATGCCGACGGCGTCGAGGTGACGTGTTTGCTGGTCGAGCTTGGCTTCGATGCTCCAGCGTTCGAGGCGACAGGCACTTTCGGTGCCGAAGGGTCGTCGATAGTCTTGGACGTCGACGTCGAACCGACCACCATTTTGAGTCGTTTCGGTTTCGATTTCGATTTCTGCTCCGATGGTTTCGGTTTCGATTTTGAGGAATCGACCGATGGCTCCTTAGATGTGTTCTTAGCCTGGCTTGGACGCGGGGCTACAGAACGGGTAGAAAGATCTTGGCTAAGGCCTTTCGGCGATGCCTCGACCTGAGCCGAAGGGAGCGTAATGTCAGTAATAGGCCCCGCTACTGTTGTTTGGCCCGGCTCATCGCTGGAGTCGTCATCGACGGCTCCGATGGCCCCTTCGTCGTCCCCTACCTCGACGATGTCTTCTTCATGGACGTATTCTTCGCCTTGCTCGTCCATCTCGAAGTTGGAGTCATGCTACGACGCTGGTTCCGACCGTTCTTCGAGAACCTCTTCTTCTTCTTCTTCTTCATCTTCGACGCCTTCCTCGTCACCGGCCTCGAATATGTTGACCGGCTCGGGTGCCGACTGTTGCGCCGACTGCCTCGCTGCGCGCCGAAGTTTAAGCGTCTTCTTGGAGCGGAACTTCGAGCAGGCCATACAGCTGGCCTCGTCGTGTTCGGGGGACAAACATTTATTGCACACAGGGTGCACATCTATGTGGGGGTATTTGGAATTACAGACGGGCCATCGTTTAAACGGGCTCCGGTCCATCGTCGTCGTAGTCTGGTCTGGTGTCGAAGTCGAGAATCAGCTTTCGACGTCCGGTTCAAGGAACTGGAAAGAAGCAGGCACCGAACAAGACAATACCGACGCTTCGAAGGCCTTTTGGCCTTAGGAAATAGTCAATACAAAGTTTCCGAACTAGAGTCGAGAAAGTACATCCGAACCCAATGGCGGAAAAAAGCAATCTGAGGATGGAGAGGATGCCCATGCGCACTGTAGTCCAGGGGAGGAGCCACCTATCTCGTGATACTTCGAAGACTCTTCCAGGACAACAATGTGCAATCATCCGGACCCAACACTAGGCGGCGATCTATGCACAGATATGAATTCAGCAGCCCACATGCCTCGAACACGTCTTTTCTCCATGTTAATTTCCATAGGACGGTCTGACAAGTCTACAGCCCGAACCGCTGAACAGAATTACACCAAACTTGGCAAAATTGTAGGGACTGGTACGCAGATGTGCCTTTACTATGTTTGGTGAAAATTGCTCCAGTGGTTTTTATGAAAATTAACTTCAAAAACACATATATATCTATACCCGTACTGGGGAGCGCACCCCGCGCTCTACGGGAGTGCGCGAGTGGAAAGCTGATTGGTTGACGGGTGACTTTCAACATTCTAAACAGTCCGGAGAGTCCGCCATCTTGTGTCTCGGTAGAATCAAGACACAAGAGGTGAAAAAGAAAGGGGGATATCATTAAAAGGGGGCAGAGTAGGTTTTCTGAGGGGGGCCTAGAAGGACCATGAAGGGCTAAAAACTTTTTTTTTTTTTTTCGCGGGGTGAGCGCTGGCGGCGCTCCCCAGTACGCTCTCCGGTACGCGGACCCTGAGTACACCACGGGGAAAAAGAGTGTAAAAAAAATAGAGAAAAAAAAATGTTGAGTGTTTAGAGGAAAGTGATGCATTGCTGAAGTGTGACAAAAAAATGATCCAACTCCAGCAATGCATCCTTTCAAATGGGGCCGGGCCCATGTGAAAGGGCCTGCATCAGTCTTACGCCTGCTGTGAAAAAAGTGCAAGATTTGGACGCAACAGTGTCATAAAAGTGACGCAGTGATATCTCTTAGATTTCACTGCGTAACCTCTACGACCCTTTCTTGCGTCAATACACCCCTTTTGTATACATTACACCTGACGTAGGTATAATGTGGCGCAGGGGTTTACAAAGTGACGCATCTACCTAGATGCGTCACTTTGTAAATATGACTCAATAAGGTGCATTTTAAACAGCACTGGTGCGTCACAAAAAGGGACGCACCAGTGGCGTAAAAGTGACGCATGGCCTCATAAATGAGGCCTTCAGTCTTCTACTCATGCGTCATATTAAATATATGACGTATTATGTTGCAAGTACTTACAGATACGTCAGTATTTCAGACGTATCTGTAAGCGCAAAAGTGATGCATTGCTAGAGTGCGTCACAAAAATGATGCATCTTTTCTTACCCTTCCACACCCCCGTTCCTTTTCTACATTTTCTTTGAATATCCACATTCCCCATGTTCACTCTCCTTCTCCTTACTTTCCTTCCCCACACTCACCTTCTTTCAGTCCCCCTACTTCACTTCCTTTCTCCTCTCATACCTTTCTGTTCTTTCTTCCTCATGTTCCTCTCCTTTATCAATGCACTCCACTTCACTTACTCTTTTTCATTTTTTTAAGAATATAGCTCTTTGATGAGAATTGGAGGTAGTTCTGAAAAGAACTTTTTTTTCTTCTTTTTTTAGAACAAAAACAAAAACAGGGAATGGAAACTGCTCAACAGGAGCAAAAAATGAAATAAAAATTAGGGCTGGGAACGGCAGCGATGGTTCTCCAATGCTCTAACCATGAGCAGAACACTTTGCTCCCCATAGCAAAGTAGCTGATCACAGTCTCTGCATTTAAGGACGCCCTTGTTAAATGCAGGCTGAATGTTCGGAACCAGCTCTTGCTCTCCCCCTCACCGATGTTGTTGGTCCTCCGGTTCATGTAGAGGCCCCATCACTGGGAACCTCTTGTGCCAGAGCCCTGACACTTTCCCGGGCAAAATTCTGTGTGTCTGTGTGTTTTACAGAAACACACAGACACTGGATGATGTCATCACTGATGTCATCAGTAATGTCATTTGAGATGTCATCAGTGATGTCACTGACCATGTCATGAATGATGTAATATGTGACATCATCAGCAGTGGATTGCGGGCGCGCGAGTTATAGTGAGTCCAACTAACTATAACGTGGGAATTTCTATGGATTTGTAGGAGTAAACTGTTCAGTTAACTATAACTGGTGTGAAACCTATGGTTTTTTCAGTGAATATATATATATATACATATATATATATATATTACCTACTGGCGGTCGCCAGTAGGTATATATAGTTAGGATTTTTTCCTATGGGATTTTTGAAAATTCTAGGTCGAATAACTTTGGCGTTTGTGGACGGAATTGGCTGAAATTGTCAGGAAAATTGCACATTATGTTTCTGAGCAGCCCCTGAAAATTTGGGGGGGTTTCGTCAAGGGGGGGCCGAGAAAAAAGGGGGGTCCAAAAACACGTTTTTAACATTGAGTTTTCCATAGGGCGGTTGGACTCACTTTTAGCTCGAACGGCTGAATGGATTTACACGAAACTTGGCAAAATTGTAGATATGGTTTGCCCGACGTGCCTCTGCTATGTCTCAATATATGTGCTCCAGAGGATTTTGAGAAATTAACGTTTTAAAAAACAGATATATCTGTGACAGCGCTCAGGTTCGCGTACCTGACGCGTAACGGAACTTCGCGAAGCGAAGCTGATTGGCTCTCCAGTGTCTGTCAACATTCTAAACAGTCCGGACCGGCCGCCATCTTGTCTCTCGGTAGGATCGAGAGACAAGAGGAGGAGAAAAACGAAGGGGGAATTTAATGAAAGGGGGCAAGGTAGACCCCTTTTGACCCCCTAGGAATGATGTTGGGGTTATTAAAGGGTCCCGTGGGGCAAATAAAAAAAAATTGATTTTTCGCGGTAGAAGCGCTTCCCGGTACGCGAACCGGGTCGCTCACCGGTAGCGTAACGGGAGTTCGCCATTTTGTGTTTCGTTTTAATTAAATCACAAGATGGAGGAAAAACAATGTGGGAAATGGGTATAAGGGGGCACGGGAGACGTATCCTGACCCCCTAGGTTTTCTGAGAGTGGCTGAGGAGGCTCATATATGTTGGAATAAAAAAAAATTGAATTTTTCGCGCGGTTAGCTGCCGGTACGCGAACCGGGTAGCGAACCGGGAAGCGAACATAAGTGAAAATTAGTGAAAAAAGGTACATTCGAAATTTGGAAGGACTAATTATAGTTAAGGTAGCTCTGAAAAGAGCTTTTGTGTTCTGTGTAAGTTCTAGGTACTTATAAGTAGGTACCAATACACAGTCTTAAATTTTGTATGAAAACTCTGTTGCCCACATCTGAGAAGTGCACACCATCTCCTCTGTAGATATCTTGCATGTAGTAACGCAAGTTATTGTTGTAGATGGCGCCCATTCCATGGTCTCTCATATAAGCTGAAACAGACTTATTTACATGCTTCCTCGCTTTCTCAATTTGTGGACAAAATTGATTGGACCACCTCCATTTCTGTCTTTGGCATATATTGGAATATACCAAGGCAGTTTGAGGGAAAAGTGCCATTAATTGCTCAAAGGTGTCCTTTAAGAGCATTTCCAGACCTACCCCAGTCAAAGTGCCCAAATCATTTCCTCCACAGTGCACTATTATGAGGTCAGGGTTTGGCAAATGCAAAAAGGTTTTCACCAATGGTATTAATTGGTGACATCTCAATCCTCTTTGCCCAATCCATTTGATATCCACATTTTGAAAATTGAGGTTGTGTAAATTTCTGTTATCAGCATACCTGTGAGCCCAGTGGATATAGCTATGTCCAAGAATCCAGACAGAAAACATGGCGAGAGGAGGTTCTGCTGCAGTCAGATTAAGTGTGGGAATGAAATGGCAGTTGAAACAGTAGGAGTTTGTTAAGAAAAAAAACTGTGGAGTTTCAGTGCTAATGGTTCATTAGCAATGATTGGTGGATTTCCATTGCTGAAAACTGAAAGTTAGGGTGCATGGATGTGTTCTTTGAAAGATGTAATTTGAATGGTTAAGAAAAAATGATTTTATGAAAGATTGCAGTGGATTAGCAGGTGTACTGAGAGTTCAGAGTTCATTTGAAACATTGTTGTGTAAACTTGTAAACATGAGAGGTCTGGCAGGAGGTAGTTGCTATGGAAAAAGGGCAGAAAGGGATGAGGGGGGAAGGGTGTTGATTTGAAAAAAGTGAGGGAAGAGTTTTGATTGGCTGACATGAGAGATATGTGTGATGAATATCAGCATTTCTGTGCCTTTCTTGGTTGCAGCCTCTGGAGTGCATACCTTTTGTTCTGCTAAAGAAAAATTGGTGTGTTTCTGAGACTGTTTTGAAATTCAAAAAGCATTTGCTAAGGTGAGATATGGTTTATTTATTTTAGATAGAGACTAGTATGCTTTTTGGAGAAAATAAGAAAGCCAGATGTGCATTTAAAATGATGTTTTGAGTCAAGTGTTTGCATTATGTTTTCCAAGAAGATTTTGCATTCTTTTACAAATTGTAATTGCAGATAATGTTAAGTATTAGTACTGACAAGGTGTGGTTGTACATAGGAGCTGTGCTGTGTTTTCAAATTATGATCAGAAAATCGTTTTTAAGGAAAAGGAATGCTTTTTTAAATTTATAAGAATGTATTTACTTACAAGGTGACTCTTGCAATGCGTGTTTTTTATGGAATAGATGCATGATGCCTCTGTGCTGTTTATGTCCCATGGTGCTCCACAGTGTCAATGTCAAAAGCGATGCATAAGTGGTGCAAGGGCCTTCTAAATACGCCTCCATGTGTGCTTGGCAATTTTAAGTCACTTGCTCCTGGTGCAAGGGCCTTGTAAATACGCCCCCATGTGTGCTTGGCCATTTTAAGTGACTTCCCCCTGGTGCAAGGGCCTTGTAAATACGCCCTAATGTGTGCTTGGCCATTTCAAATCACTTCCTCCTGGTGCAAGGGCCTTGTAAATACGCCCCCATGTGTGCTTGGCAATTTTAAGTCACTTCCCACTCGTGCAAGGGCCTCTGAGACTGTTTTTAAATTCAAAAAGCATTTGGTAAGGTGTGATATGGTTCCTTTATTTTAGAAAGAGACTAGTATGCTTTTTGGAGAAAATAAGGAAGCCAGTTGTGCATTTAAAATAATGTTTTGTGTGAAGTGTTTGCATTATGTTTTCCAAAAAGCTATTGCATTCTTTTACAAATTGTAATTGTAGATAATGTGAAGTATTAGTACTGACAAGGTGTGCTTCTACATAGGAGCTGTGCTGTGTTTTCAAATTATGATCAGAAAATCGTTTTTAAGGAAAAGGAATGCTTTTTAAATTTATAAGAATTTACTTACTTGCGATGTGAGTCCTGCATTGCGTCGCTTTTGTTGAATAGATGCATGATGCATCTGTACTGTTTTTGCCCCATGGTGCTCCACATTGTAAATGTTAAAAACGATGCATAAGTGGTGTATGGGCCTTGTAAATACTCTCCTATGTGTGTGCATGGCCATTTTAAGTCACTTACCCCTGGTGCAAGGGCCTTCTAAATATGCCCTCATGTGTGCTTGGCATTTTAAAATCACTTATCCCTGGTGCAAGTTCCTTGTAAATACGCCGTCATGTGTGCTTGCACATTTCAAATCACTTCCCCGTGGTGCAAGGGCCTTGTAAATACGCCCCCATGTGTGCTTGGCCATTTCAAGTCACTTCCCCCTGGTGCAAAGGCCTTGTAAATACATCCCCATGTGTGCTTGGCCATTTTAAGTGACTTCCTCCTGGTGCAAGGGCCTTGTAAATACGCCCCCATGTGTGCTTGGCTATTTCAAGTCACTTCCCCCTGGTGCAAGGGCCTTGTGAATACGCCCTCATGTGTACTTGGCCATTTTAAGTCACTTCCCCCTGGTGCAAGGGCCTTGTAAATACGGCCCCATGTGTGGTTGGCAATTTTATGTGACTTCCCCCTGGTGCTGTGTTTTCAAATTATGATCAGAAAATCGTTTTTAAGGAAAAGGAATGCTTTTTAAATTTATAAGAATTTATTTACTTGTGATGTGACTCTTGCAATGCGTGTTTTTTATGGAATAGATGCATGATGCATCTGCGCTGTTTATGCCCCATGGTGCTCCACAGTGTCAATGTCAAAAGCGATGCATAAGTGGTGCAAGGGCCTTCTAAATAAGCCTCCATGTGTGCTTGGCAATTTTAAGTCACTTCCCCCTGGTGCAAGGGCCTTGTAAATACGCCCCCATGTGTGCCTGTCTATTTCAAGTCACTTCCCCCTGGTGCAAGGGCCTTGTAAATACGTCCTCATGTGTGCTTGGCAATTTTAAGTCACTTCCCCCAGGTGCAAGGGCCTTGTAAATACGCCCCCATGTGTGCTGGGCCATTTCAAGTCACTTTCCCCTGGTGCAAGGGCCTTGTAAATACGTCCTCATGTGTGCTTGGCAATTTTAAGTCACTTCCCCCTGGTGCAAGGGCCTTGTAATTATGTCCCCATGTGTGCTTGGCAATTTCATATGACTTCCCCCTGGTGCAAGGGCGTTGTAAATACGCCCTCATGTGTGCTTGGCTATTTGAAGTCACTTCCCCTTGGTGCAAGGTCCTTGTAAATACACCCTCATGTGTGCTTGGTAATTTTAAGTCACTTCCCCCTGATGCAAGGGTCTAGCCTTCATGTGTGCTTGGCAATTTTAAGTCAATAACAATAAGATGAACAATGTCTGTTCTGGAACAATCTCTAAATAGAAATAGAGTCTCGAAATTAGTTGAGATTAACATATAACAGAGCACAGGTCATATGTTGAAGCATTCCATTCCATTGCTATTTTCTACCATCAAGTATGTTGCAAAATCCGTCCATTCAATTGTTTGCTTACTGTTATTGATTTACTGTTTGGTAATAGTATTTAATAACATTTTTTAAATACATTTTCCACAGATTCAACTCAAAATATTCTTAAAAATTCAAACATGCCCTCAAGGCAAAGAAAAAAAAAAAGAAGCAAAGCGACTTACACCGCACCTTGATAAAAATGGAGATAATGGACCTTTGCAGCAGTCCTCTAGAATTAAAAGTTGTGAAGTCACCAAAAAAATTCCGGGTAAGACAACAAAATCTTTTTTAAGAAACATTTGCCGACGAAAAAGTATCACTAGAGAACATGTTTTAGTTCAGAAGAAGAGAGCCAATTTAAACGGGAAGGAAAGGTCCCTCAAAAATGTAACTGCTAGAGCAGGAGATAACTCTGTGCATGGTAGTAGAAGGAAAAATCTGTTTAGAGACATTCGTAGACGAATGTTCCGCAACAGGATAATTGTCAATTTGTTAAAAAATTTTAAGAAAGGTCAACAGAAAGTGGCTTTTTATAAGAGAAAGAAAAATGTAGAGAAAATTATTGATCAGGCTTTCGAAATTAAGCGAAAGTTATTTATTTTGGTAATCAATAGAATTAGGAAACTAAACAAGGTAATTTATGATTTCAAATCAAATAGTAGATGGAAGAGAGTAGTTAATCGTACTAATTTTTGTGAAGTTTTCTCAGGAGAATGGATGCATAGTTCAAGTTGTGAGGCATTTTTCAATGAGGAGAGTTACTTCCAGGACAATGATTTGGTGCATGCAGTTGACACCAGTGGTCGAGCATATGAGGTAAAAGATGGTTGTCCGGTTGAAAAAGAAAAACTTGTGTCTGCAGATGCAGAAGAGGTGTTAGGTGATGAAGTTTTAGGAAGACGTCCTAAGGGACCAGTGTACATCTGGAAGTGTAGTTCTATTTGCAGTGTGCGACAGGATTCCATCAATTTACTTTGTGATTTTTTACGGACATTTAATAAGAAAAGTTTAAAACAAAAAATAAAATTGTTGCAAGAATTAGATCCTTGCAGAGTGAGACAAGTGACAGGTTTGCGTGGTCATTCACTGGCTTGTCTTTCCAGGAGAGTATGCCAGAGTATTTTTCATCATTTCAGGATGCTAGCAGTGCATCATAATAAAGTGAGGAAATTAGTTAGAATGTTGTATTATGCTAAGAGTCCGGCAATTATGCTTAAACAATTAAGCACTGCTCTTTTGCATGTTTCTGAAGTAGATGTGAAGAATATTTGTGAAGAAATTGAGTTCTGTTACTTTGCTGGTGAAGAGAACAATGTTGAAATTGACCCAGTAGAAGAAGGTAATGTGGAACAGAGTGTACTGATTTCTAACATAGATAAGTTTCACAAGGAAATTTTCAACTTTCAGGTGAAATCAAGTGAGAGGCCTAATTTCACTTGTGTGTGTTGTCGACGGACTTATTATAAGAATCAGACTAAGTTAGTGGATTTATATGCAAAAAGTGAAATGGAAAACAATAGTGAATGGAAGGATTTTGCCACATACTTGATGGTAGAAAATCGTTTTGATTTGGGATCGGACCAACGTATGTGTACTTATTGTTTAAAGAAATTAAACCAAAACCGGATGCCTGCTAGAGCGGTTCATAATAATCTGGAATTGGTTGACATTCCTTCTGAATTGAAGGATTTAAATACTTATGAATCTATTTTGATTCAAAGTGTCCATCCCTTTCAGGCTATTGTACGAATGGAGCCAAAGACAGGGAAATTGCTTCCATCAGATTTACAGAGAGGATTAAAGGGAAGAGTTGTTTATTTGCCTTTAGATTTGAAGAAAAACATTAATACAATTGGAGTAGAGAAAGTGGAAGAGGAACCTCTAGTTATCCTAGTTAATGGGGTTCCGACAAAGAGTAAGAAAATCTGGCAAGATTTAGTGGATGTTAGGAAAGTCAAAAAGGCAACATTGTATTTGATAAAAAATAATGAGTACTACAAGAATGTATGTACTGCAGAAGAGGAAGTAAGTGAAGAAGAGGGCAGCGAATTGTGTGCTGGGCAAATTGAGAAAGTAGAAGCTTCTAAAAATGAAGAAATATATGAACATTATAGTGTTCATCCTTTGCATTCCAAGGAAGTCATGGGGAATGCTATTGAGTTGTTTCAAATGAAACAAGCCAAAGGGAGTCCCATTAGTGTTTGGGAGGAAAGTTTGGAAGCTCGGTGTTTTCCACAGTTATTTCCCACAGGTCGAGGAGGACAATATGATGAGCGACCTGATCAAATTCCTGCTTCTGAATACCGGACTTTACGATTGTATGCAGAAGATCCTAGGTTTCGTCAATGCATTCCCTATTTGTTTCATCTATTGTTTGAAAGTAATCTGTCTGGACTGTCTTATGCAGTGAATCACATCCTGAAAAGTGGTGTACAACTGCGAAATATCTCAGCAAGGGACTTTATGGATAAAGTGAATGTGCAAGACAGTATTTTGGATTCTCACCTGATTAATCTGATGGCATGTCAGCGTGGTACTAATGAGTATTGGTACCGTCGTCATGGTGACTTAAAATGTATGCTGAGGAACTTAGGAACTCCCACATGGTTCCTCACTCTCAGCTGTGCTGAGTATGGCTGGGAAGACTTACTTGAATTTCTACAAGAGGCAAATGGAAACTTTGAAAATATTGAATTCAAGACACCCGGAGAACTAAGCTCTTTGGATCCAGTGAATGTATGCAGGTACTTCAATCATAGATTTGAAGCTATCATGTCTTTCATCACGAACAAGAAAAATCCACCTCTTGGAGAGGTGTTGGATTTCTTCTGGAGAAAGGAGTATCAAGCACGAGGTGCTCTTCATATACATATGCTACTATGGATCAAAGATGCACCCAAATTTGGAACAGATCCGGATGACTTAGTGATGAATTTCATAGAACAGTATTCTACATGTGCTGTTCCAAAGACAAAGGAAGACAAAAGTCTAAGAGAACAAGTTTTACGGTTTCAAAGCCATTGTTGTGGAAAGTACTGTCGTCGTAAATTCAGAAACAAGAACAAGTACTATACAAAATGTCGTTTTGGATTTCCACGATCGGTGATATCTAAAGGAAGAGTGAACAATTTGATGTCTTCGCTGCGACATAATGTGACGAGGAAATCACCCAAAAACACATACAATTTGAAAAGAAACGAAGCGTCTAAGTACATTAACGACTACAACCCAGTGATTTTGTCCATGTGGAATGCTAACATGGATATACAGTTTGTGGCTGACAACTGTATGACTAATGCTCGGTATGTGACGTCTTACATCACAAAAAAAGAAAAGACAGA
This sequence comes from Lissotriton vulgaris, assembly GCF_964263255.1. Lineage (NCBI taxonomy): Eukaryota > Metazoa > Chordata > Amphibia > Caudata > Salamandridae > Lissotriton > Lissotriton vulgaris. The sequence goes on from NC_141691.1 coordinate 257,646,177, forward strand.
ACTGAAGGATATGTGGGAGGATATTTCCCATGAAAAGAGCCTCAGCAAGAAGTTGTACAGTTTCAGTCTGAAGATGTTGTCGCATCGAGAAATCGGAGCTTACGAATGCTCTGACCGGTTATCTTCAGCAAGTCTCTATGCCAAATCTAGGAGTATCATTTGGGCGAGTCTTGGTCTTGCTGCAACGCGTAATCGAGTTTTGAAACCTGTACGGGAAATTGAGTATTTGGCGGAGAAGGAGCCAAGCAGTACAGATATTTTGAAGACCAACATGTTGGATACATATTATCCTAATAGAAGCAGTCACCTGGAGAATGTTTGTCTGTATGAGGTTCTACAAAATTACATTTTCAAGAGGAACATCAAAGAAGATATTGTTAAAGGAGTGTATGCTGTAATTGGAAGTGAGGGATGTCTGGTCAAGCAAATAAAATGTCAATTGGTAAATCATCGAAAATTGAATTGCGAATCTCCAGAAAGAAAAGAGTTTTTCTATTTAGCTCTTTTGCAACTTTTCAAGCCTTGGCGTGCAGAAGAGGAACTGCTTGGAGATTTCCTCTGTTACGAAGACTCTTTCAATGCAGCTAAGGAGTCCATAGAATGTCCTGTTTTTCCAAAATATCTAGAAATGTTGAATGCAGAAATCGAGCAGGAAGCAACAATTGCAGCTGAGATTGCTAGAGACAGTTCTCAGGACAGTCAGAGTTCTGTTTCATTGAGTCAGGATCCACTAGGAGAACCAGTTATCGAAAATGAAGCTGCCACTGCCATGATTGAAGTGGAAAGAGCCATGGCACATGCTCAGGAGGATGCGGTTAACTTAGAAGATTTGGAAAGACAACTCAACGTTGAGCAGAGGAAAATATGTGACGAAGTTACCAAACAAATTGAGCATGGATTAAGTCATGAGAAGAAAGAGTGCTCATGTACGTCGTTGAGCCTGTCAGACTGTACGTGAGTGGAGAAGCAGGAACTGGAAAAAGTTTCCTCATTAAAAACAATTTCATGTTATCTGCAGAAAAAGACTGAGTCATCGCTGTCTTGTGTTGTGACCGCTCCAACTGGTCTGGCAGCACATAATATTAAAGGTATTACTTTGCATCGGCTACTGGTGCTGCCAGTGGAGCATGATAAATTACAATACCACAAGTTATCTGGAGATGCTTGTTGTGAAGTATCTAGAGTCCTGAAGAAGATGAAACTTCTTATCATTGACGAAGTAAGCATGGTTTCCAATGTCATGCTTGCCTTTGTGCATTTGAGAATGCAGGAAGTTCTTAAAACAGAGTATGATGTGTTATTTGGTGGCAAACACATCATTGTTTTCGGTGATCTTCTGCAGCTGACACCAGTGAAAGGACAACCAGTGTTTAAACTGCTTACGCATGAAGATACCAGGAAGTGCCTAGGGAGCATTGGCAACGATAACATATGGTTAAACTTCAATTATGCTGAGCTGTGTGAAAATATGCGTCAGGCGAAGGATGAAGATTACAAGAATATTCTACAAGATGTTAGAATTGGGAAAGTGACCGAGTGTGGGAAAGAAGCTTTACATGCATGATTACTATCAAATTTGTATCCAGAAGAAGACGTTCTGCCAGAGGATATTTTTCAGAAAATTACTGAGAAGAAATTGGGAATATGTTTGATGCCAACTCTTGCAGAATGTTCCATCTTCAACAACAAAATGTTGAATTTAGAGAACCAAGAGATTGTGAAACTGGAAGCTATTGACAGAATAGAGCATATGGGTGCAACAATTGTTTTGTCTGAGAATTTGAAATCTAAATTGGATTCATTAGAGAAGACTATATCTAAAACTGCTGGTTTTGAAAAGACTCTGAATGTGTGCTTAACCTCTTAAGCGCTGCTGACGGCCAACGGTCGTCACGAGCGCTACCTCCCCAGTGCTGCGCACGACCATTGGACGTCCATTCTGCACTAGTTCCAATGGACAGCGCAGCACTGGGGAGGGATATTTGCGAAGCAGCTAAGGTGTTAAATTGCCGTATCATTTTGAGAAGGAATTTACATGTTGAAAGAGGTCTGGTAAATGGATCAATGGGTAATGTTGTTGATTTTGAGAAATACAAAAATAAAGATGGAATAGAATTTTTAAAAATTAAATTTGATGGCATTGAGGAAGTACAGCTAATTGGTCGTTGCACAGCTAGGTTTTTGCTTGTAAAAGACTTATATGTTCGCCGTAAGCAGTTTCCTGTTTGCTTGGCATATGCGGTGACAATCCATAAATCGCAAGGTTTAAGTGTAGACACTGCTTTGGTGAATATTGGCAGTTCTGTGTTCAAGGAGGGTATGGCTTATGTAGCATTGTCACGAGTCAGAACTTTATCGGGATTGTACTTGATTGACTGTGATGTCACAAACATTTGTGCCGATCTAGATTGTGTTTAGGAATACAATAGGTTAAGAAGAGAGTATGCGCCACATTTGCCTCAATATCCTTTGTTTGAGAAACGTGTGGTAGGCCGGAAACAAAGAAATATCAGTAATAGAAGGGAGGTTGTAGCAAAAAGACCAAAAGTCGATGAACCGAAAATTGTAAGCAGAAAGAAAATGAATTCTGTTGAAGATGTTGTTGGTTTTCAATTTGAAAATAGTTCTGGTGTCAACTGCTATGCTAATGTAGTGGTTAATGTGTCTTTTCACTAGACACTTTAAAAGAACAGATTGTGATCAATTCAGAACAAAGTTTATGCTGTTTGTTGAATTCTGTGTTAGAGAAATGTAGCGCAGATAGAACAAGAGTAGAAAGTGTGTCTGAAATTCGTAATCTGTTAGACAAATGTTCAGGTAAAACGCAATTCTCTCAAAATATTCAGCAGGATTGTCAGGAGTTTTTAATGTACATGCTTAATGTATTGCAAGATGAAGGTGTAGATGTAGATTATATGTTTGGCCTTTCTTATCAGTGGCAGAATGATTGCGAGAATTGTAGGCTATCAAGTACTACTAGTGTAGACTCAGAAAGGTTTATATATTTAACTTTGCCTGACAGTAAATCAGTATCCTTCAATAAGCTAGTAAAAGCAGCCGATCAAAACATGGAGTGTAGCCAATGTAAGTCTGCAATGCTGTCCACGTTTATTATACGAAGTTATGGCCAGTATGTCATTTTAATGTTCCAACGATGTAGGCCTGATGGAACAAAATTGACAACTTTAATTAAAAATTTTGTGGCTTCGCAGTTGTCAATATCAGGAAGGACTTTTGTAACTACAGCAATTATATATCATGACGGTCCTTCAACAACTTCAGGACATTACACAGCTTATTTAAAATCTGGAAACGGCTGGTCATTCTGCAATGATTCTGTTTTAACTTTCAAAAAAATATTGCCTTTTCACCTTCAAAATTCTTACCGAGTGTTCTTACCACCAAAATTTTAGGGAAGGAATCTCGGGATTTTTTCAGAGGAATTTCAAGAGGTTCTAATAGCTCCTACTCTATATGGCCTTGTGGATAAGTGTAGTACAGAGCGAAAAGTCTTTGTGTTTATAAGCTAATTTAAGCAGCAGATCAAAAGAAGGAGTAGAGGTGATGTAAGTCTGTAATGCTGTCTACATTATTTATAGAAACTTATCGGTTAAATGTCATTTTACAATTCCAACTATATAAACCAGATGTAAATAAGTTGTCAAGTCTAATTAAAAATGTTTTGGCTGCACAGTCATCGATTTCAGGAAGAACATTTGTAACTGCATCTATTATATGACATGATGGTCCTTTAACAACTTCACAATATTACACAGCTTATTCGAAATTTAAAAAAGGCTGCTCTTTTGGCAATGATTAGAATTTGACTATGAAGCAATGTTGCCTTTTGACTTGTTTTCAGAAGTGAGAATTTAGGGTAGGTAACTGGATTATAATGGTTCTAGGTGTTGTTGTAATTTAGTGTGCTGTTTTAAATTGCTTTGTATGTCTCATTTTTCTTATAACGATAGAGCTTATCTTTCAGAAAGTGGCGGGCAGAAAATAATAACAGCACAACAGAGTATAAGCTGTTCATAGGACATCCTTTGACGTCATGGAAAGTAAGTTACTTTTGAGGAGTTCTGATTTCTGATTGATAATATTATATGGGTTTTTTAAACGCCATCATTTTGATTGTGGTTTTTTTCCCCGCTGTTATTCGATGAATACCTTCAACTCACTGTTATCAGTGAAATTTGATATATTCTGATAACAGCAAAAATAAACCATTTAATATGTATAATTAATTCTGTACTTTGAATTGTGATTTCTAATATGTACTTATCTTGTCTCATGCTCACTCATCTTTTATTACTTTCTATCAATTTTAAAATTTGTGTTCTCTCATTCACAGATTGAAAGTATAAAAAATGACACGTGACTAAGTTAACGATAATTATAAGGTAAGTGTTTAGTACTCATTCTGTTACATCTCTTTTACATTTAACTTTTATTAGTTCCACTGCTACATTTCTTTAACCCTCAGTTTCCTGCCTTTGCTACTTCCCTCATTCCTTTTTCTATTACTTTTTTTTATTCTACTCTTTCCACTCCTGTTCTCAGTCCCTCTTTAAACAGTATCTCTGTGTTACTCCCTCTAACTGTCTTTCTTTTAACATTACTTTCAGTTTACTTACTCTCCTTTTTAAAAAAAAAAATAATTTTGAGTTCGCTCCCGGTTCGCGTACCGGCGTGCGAACCGGGAAGCGAACCAAAAGAAATAGAGATTGTCAGAGTGCTAAACATTCTAGCAATTTCTTATAAAGGGGAGGTAGTTCTGAAAAGAACTTTTTTTTAATTATTTTTGTTGTTTTATAATTTTTTTATTTTTTTTCTGAACATTTTGGGTTTTTTTTGTATTTTTTGAACGGTTTTATATTTTTTTGGTTTTTTTTGATGGGGGGGAAACAAAAATGATTCATTATGAAGGGCTCAACAAGAGCAACAAAAAAAAAGATAATTTATTTCTTGGGACGTTTTGCACATTTGTGATTGTCAATTGCTTTATTAATTAAGTTTATGCTGCTCTCTCTGAAGCAAATGAGTTGCCCACAAAAAATGCAAAGATGCTTCACACTTGCAAATTTCATTTGAATATTTGGGACCATCTCCCTCGCCTCTGGTCCCGACACTGCCTCTTCATTGGTGGATGTACTGGCCACAGGTCGGGGTTATCCACGAGATCACGTAGTTGTGCAGCACTGTAATTTATAGGGTGCCACCTTTCCATATGGCGATGCATGGTATAATTACCATAACTGTATTTCTTGTCTGTTCCTCTTGACAGTTCATCTTTGCAAACCAGGCAGGTAACATACCGGGCATTTACCTTTTTTTGTTCCGGGGGTATTGAAAAAAATTGCCAAATATAACTCTCTTTAACATGGGACCTCCTAGGCTCTTCAGGTAAAAACCTCCCTGTCCCTTGCTCCTCTTCCTCTTCTTCCTCCTCTTGTTGTAGGATGACCTGAGGAGGTGGTCCTCTCTTCCTAGGAGGTTGTGGTGGTGGTGGGGGTCCACCAGCTGCAGCAATCATTGAAGCCATTTCTCTGGTATTGAAAAAAGGTCTTTCTCTCATAAAAATGAAAGTCAGAGTGAGAAAAAAAGGTGGGGCTTTCATCATTTGGGAAAAAAAAAAAAAGTTCTAAACCAATGAAAAGTGTTATTTTTAGGTCATATGACCAAGCCTTCCATCATTAGGAAACCAAAAGTAAAATGAACCAATGAAAAGTTTTATAAACAAGTCACATGACCTGTTATGCTTACGTTACGTGCTCCGCGCCTCGGATCGCTTCCGGGGCACTGCGCTTCGCGCTTCGGTTCGCGATCCGGAGTGCTTCCGGGTGCGCTAACGCGGCGCGTCATAAGACGCATTACGCGGTAACGTGATACGTAGCGCTTACGCGACGCATCACGATGTTGATTTCTAACGCGGTAGTTGCGCTAACGGAACGTTTACCGGTTCGCGGACCGGATCGTGGAACAAAATGAAGCTAACGGGAATCTGCCCGGTTCGCGGACCGGCAGCGAAACAAAAAAAATAATTAAAAAAAAAATGTATATTACAAAAATATAAAATATATTTTTGAATTAGAATAAGAATACATTTTACAGCTTTTGATATTTGCTATTAAAAAACCATTGAAATTCACTGAAAAAACCATAGGTTATAGACCATATATAGTTAGGAATTAGCATTTACAAAACCTTATTTTACTCGCACAAAACCATTGAAATTCGCATATATAGTTAGTTGCACTAACTATATATCGCGCACCCGCAATCCACTGCTGATGATGTCACATATTACATCATTCATGACATGGTCAGTGACATCACTGATGACATCACTGATGACATCATCCAGTGACTGTATTTTTCTTTAAAGTTAAAATATGTCTTACATATTGAAGAATGAGTGGATGTATAAGTGTCTGGATGAAGGATTTAGTAGGTGCATGACTGACTGTATGAGTGAGTGATTAAATGTGTCTCACTGAGTGCATGGGTTAGTGACTAAACTGTCTTAATTTGTGCATCATTATGTCTGTTGTTCTGTAAACTGCTGCATGTGTTAATCAGTAGCTATATGAGTAACTATATGGGTTATTGATTGGCTGCCCAAGTATTTGTATGGGAGAATGAGTATGTATGTGAGTGGCTGGGAGGTGTATGACTGTGCATAGATGTGTGAGCAGTTGAATCACTAGATGTATGGGTTCAAAAGTGCATGTGGAAACAGCTGCATGGGCAGTTGACTGTGTGCATGAGTGTATTGGTGAGTGAAAGGATATCTCAGTGCTACATGTCAAAGTAAGTACATATGTAAAACACAGTACATGTGAGAGTTGACATATATAAATAACTGTGCATAAGAGCCAGTGAATGTGTGAGTGGCTGTATGGATCATTGTGAACTTGTATCAGGGATTGTATAAGAAAGTAAATATGTGTTAGAATATGTTTGAATTAGTAAGGTGTGTATAACTGTATAGTTGAGGAAATGGAGGAGTGATTGATTCTTTGCATGACTGACTAGATGTATGAGTAACTCCATGGATGAGTGACAATCTGTGAGTGTCTGTTTACACTGATTGTATCTAAAGTTATATTAGAGTCTGAAGAGGTTCATCGTATTATCACATGAATGATATTATCAGTGATGTCATCAGTGATGTCATTTGAGTTGTCAACAGTGATGTCATCAGTGATGTCACTGACCATGTCATGAATGATGTAATATGTGACATCATCAGCAGTGGATTGCGGGTGCGCGATATATAGTTAGATAGTTAGTGCAACTAACTATATATGCGAATTTCAATGGTTTTGTGCGAGTAAAATAAGGTTTTGTAAATGCTAATCCCTAACTATATATGGTCTATAACCTATGTTTTTTTCAGTGAATATATATATATATATATATATATATATATATATATATATATATATATTCATACATACATATATGTATATGTAGATATAGACTCAGGACTCAGGACAATGGCCGTGGACTTCCTTTTGCCTTGAGAAATATATGAATCAAGCCAGAAGGGTTCTGCTGGGGTCCTGCTCCCGTCGTCAGGTGGCGCGTGGATCGGCGAACCCAATTGCCGATAAAGTTAATTAACAATCCTCAGGTTGCATGTAAGCAAAACGCGCACTCGGCAACAGGTCTGCTGAAAAGAGTTTTATTCCTCACAAAATGTTACGCGTTTCGACACCAATGTGTCTTGGTCACACGTTAACCAGCAAAGCGTCTTGCTTGCATTTAAATAAACAACAACAATGGACTTATTTCGCCAACATAGACAAAGTACACTAGGTTAAGGCTTGTTGGAACCAGAGGTGACTGCGGGTGCCATCTTTGACTGTATACCAAAACAGCAGTACGTTATAACTTAAAAGCAACATTCAAATGCCTTTGAGCAAAACTATGATTGTGTGCAGTTAAACATCGTAAAGCAAATATTTCTCACTCTGCATGAGATGGGGTACATTGCATAAGTGCTGCATGATGGTTATATTTGACAATGATCTTTCTAAGGTCTAGTGCCTATGATAAAAAGACTGCATGCACTGAATTGCTAACAGAAGGGGTGTATCTCTCACAAGACAATTTGCATAGTGGAAAAAACCCCAAACATGCCAGATTGCAGACATAAAAGCAAAGCAACCATGCTGTGTTGTAAGATTTCATTCGGTCTAGTGCCTATGAAATATACATGAAGGAGTACTGTATAAAACATGCTGTCATGTATACCACCAAGTCTCAACACAAGTATACTAGTTAAGCAAGCAATAAGCCTTTGTTAAATGAAAATAAAAAGGCCATTCAAAGAAGCAAACAGTGAAAAGTGAATTCCTTATCTTAACATGGTGAAGTGACTTCAGTCGCCGAAGAAAAGGGTAGGGAAGATGTGAAGTGAAAAGAAAAAGTTGTGTCTCCCTTCCTTTCCTCCTGAAAAACATATACACAAAATTAAAATCTGCACTAAAACTGGAATAAAAAAAAACTAGATAAAACATACTAGTTTCATATGGACTGCACTGAACATACAATATATTACTAGAGCACATCTATTGTATATATTGTACATGCATAAATTTAATGACATCAAGAATATATCTATTAATCTTCATAGAGATGAGTTGCCAGTTCCTCGTCAAGATTGTGGCCCCCCGGGAATCTACTTTCTAGCTCCATAATCCACTTGGATTCTTTTTTCCTAAGAGCTAGGAGACGGTTGCCCCCTCTTTTGCCCATGTTTACCTGTTCCACCGCATAGTATCTCAACAGAGAAGTGTTAGATTGGTGGAACTCCTCAAAATGTCTGGCAACTGGGTAATGGGTGTCACAATTGGTGATAGCTCTAAGATGTTCCTGTATGCGCTTTTTTGCCATGCATACTGTGCTGCCCACGTACCTCATTTTGCACGGGCATTCCAGGATGTATACAACAAAGCTGGTGTTACATGTGAGAAATTGCTTGATTTTACGTTTGGGGGTTTGCCCAGGTATGTCTATCTCTTTCACCATGTAGCTTGATTTACAAGCTCGGCAGTGGCCACATGGGTAAAACCCTTTGAGTCCCTGTATATGTTGTCCCTTCTTGTCTGAGATATCCCCTTTAACCAGAATATCCCTGAGATTTCTCCCTCTTCTGTAAGTAATCTGGTGTCTTTTTTCCATACTAGGGCCAATCACATGGTCAGACTGGAGTATGTTCCAGTTGTCTACTAGTATTTTGCGGACCTTATCTGATTTGTGGTGGAAAGTGGTTATCAATCTAGTTGTGTTATTCTCATTATCTGTATGGGGTTTGGGTTTGAGGGTTTCAGATCTTTCTACCTCTGCTGCTTTTTTCATGGCTTTTTCTAACACCCATTCAGGATAGCCTCTTTCCCGGAATCTGGACATCATCACTTCTTGTTCTAATTTAAAGTCTCTCTCATTGCTGCAATTTCTCTTAGCTCTCAGAAGTTCCCCGTAGGGGATGCTCCATTTGAGGGGGTCTGGGTGCGCACTAAGCGCATGGAGAAGGCTGTTTCCAGCCGTTTCTTTTCTATGTAAGCTGGAGGTCAGCTTCCCATTATCAATCTTGACTTCTGTATCCAGAAATTCAACTTGATCCTCACTTATGGTGTAGGTAAGTTGAATATTACATGGATTCCTGTTCAATTTCACAATGAAATACTCTGCTTCATCTCTTGTACCACTCCACACTAAAAACAGATCATCAATATATCTGATCCAATGTTGCACTTTAGAAAATTCCTCTCTGAGACTCTCATCATTCTTCAGCTCCTCTTCCCATTTCCCTACAAACAGGTTCGCAAAACTCGGCGCAAATGCAGAACCCATGGCCGCGCCACGGGTTTGTTTGTAAATTGCCCCATCAAACATAAATATATTGTTTTTCAGACACAGTTTCATCATTTGTATTAACATATTGGTATGTTCACGATAGCCTATTTCCCTCTGTTTTAGATAATGATAGCTGGCTTCTAAGCCTTGAGTATGGTCTATAATGGTATAGAGGGCACTCACATCCATGGTGATAAGAAGGAGGCCCTCTACCCACTTGATAGTTTCAAGTTTGGTTAGAAAATCCGTAGTGTCTTTAATGTAAGAAGGTAGTTGGCTAACGTATACCCTCAGAAAATGGTCAACATATTTAGACAGATTTTCGTTTACACTGCCAATGCTAGAGATAATGGGTCTTCCGGGAGGTTCACATGGGTTCTTATGAACCTTGGAAGAAGGTAAAAGATGGGAAGTTTAGGGTAGTCTTTTTTCAGGAAACGAAATTCAGGCCAGGATAGTAATCCTTCATTTTGCCATTCAGTAAGTTGTTCCCATGTTTCCAGTATACTCATGTTGTAATCGTTCATATTGCTTTTACAATAAAAGTGTCCCCCATCCAACTGTCGCAAGGCTTCTTTTATATAAAGATCTCTGCCCCACAGTACAATGTTGCCACCTTTGTCTGATGGTCGTAGGATGACATTTTTATCATCTGCGAGGGAAAAGATGAAATCCATTTCTTTCTTGGTTAGGTTCATCTCTCCTTTCCTAGTGTATGAGCGAGTATGTTTAAGGTGCATGAGTTCCTTTGTCACAACTTCGTGAAAAGTATCTATGGAGTCATGGGGAAGGGTCGGGAAGAACACAGATTTCGGTTTAAAGGGAGTGTGTGCGGCTCTATCTGTCCGTACTTCTCTAACTCTCAGAGAGGAATTTTCTAAAGTGCAACATTGGATCAGATATATTGATGATCTGTTTTTAGTGTGGAGTGGTACAAGAGATGAAGCAGAGTATTTCATTGAGAAATTGAACAGGAATCCATATAATATTCAACTTACCTACACCATAAGTGAGGATCGAGTTGAATTTCTGGATACAGAAGTCAAGATTGATAATGGGAAGCTGACCTCCAGCTTACATAGAAAAGAAACGGCTGGAAACAGCCTTCTCCATGCGCTTAGTGCGCACCCAGACCCCCTCAAATGGAGCATCCCCTACGGGGAACTTCTGAGAGCTAAGAGAAATTGCAGCAATGAGAGAGACTTTAAATTAGAACAAGAAGTGATGATGTCCAGATTCCGGGAAAGAGGCTATCCTGAATGGGTGTTAGAAAAAGCCATGAAAAAAGCAGCAGAGGTAGAAAGATCTGAAACCCTCAAACCCAAACCCCATACAGATAATGAGAATAACACAACTAGATTGATAACCACTTTCCACCACAAATCAGATAAGGTCCGCAAAATACTAGTAGACAACTGGAACATACTCCAGTCTGACCATGTGATTGGCCCTAGTATGGAAAAAAGACCACAGATTACTTACAGAAGAGGGAGAAATCTCAGGGATATTCTGGTTAAAGGGGATATCTCAGACAAGAAGGGACAACATATACAGGGACTCAAAGGGTTTTACCCATGTGGCCACTGCCGAGCTTGTAAATCAAGCTACATGGTGAAAGAGATAGACATACCTGGGCAAACCCCCAAACGTAAAATCAAGCAATTTCTCACATGTAACACCAGCTTTGTTGTATACATCCTGGAATGCCCGTGCAAAATGAGGTACGTGGGCAGCACAGTATGCATGGCAAAAAAGCGCATACAGGAACATCTTAGAGCTATCACCAATTGTGACACCCATTACCCAGTTGCCAGACATTTTGAGGAGTTCCACCAATCTAACACTTCTCTGTTGAGATACTATGCGGTGGAACAGGTAAACATGGGCAAAAGAGGGGGCAACCGTCTCCTAGCTCTTAGGAAAAAAGAATCCAAGTGGATTATGGAGCTAGAAAGTAGATTCCCGGGGGGCCACAATCTTGACGAGGAACTGGCAACTCATCTCTATGAAGATTAATAGATATATTCTTGATGTCATTAAATTTATGCATGTACAATATATACAATAGATGTGCTCTAGTAATATATTGTATGTTCAGTGCAGTCCATATGAAACTAGTATGTTTTATCTAGTTTTTTTTGATTCCAGTTTTAATGCAGATTTTAATTTTGTGTATATGTTTTTCAGGAGGAAAGGAAGGGAGACACAACTTTTTCTTTTCACTTCACATCTTCCCTACCCTTTTCTTCGGCGACTGAAGTCACTTCACCATGTTAAGATAAGGAATTCACTTTTCACTGTTTGCTTCTTTGAATGGCCTTTTTATTTTCATTTAACAAAGGCTTATTGCTTGCTTAACTAGTATACTTGTGTTGAGACTTGGTGGTATACATGACAGCATGTTTTATACAGTACTCCTTCATGTATATTTCATAGGCACTAGACCGAATGAAATCTTACAACACAGCATGGTTGCTTTGCTTTTATGTCTGCAATCTGGCATGTTTGGGGTTTTTTCCACTATGCAAATTGTCTTGTGAGAGATACACCCCTTCTGTTAGCAATTCAGTGCATGCAGTCTTTTTATCATAGGCACTAGACCTTAGAAAGATCATTGTCAAATATAAACATCATGCAGCACTTATGCAATGTACCCCTTCTCATGAAGAGTGAGAAATATTTGCTTTACGATGTTTAACTGCACACAATCATAGTTTTGCTCAAAGGCATTGAATGTTGCTTTTAAGTTATAACGTACTGCTGTTTTGGTATACAGTCAAAGATGGCACCCGCAGTCACCTCTGGTTCCAACAAGCCTTAACCTAGTGTACTTTGTCTATGTTGGCGAAATAAGTCCATTGTTGTTGTTTATTTAAATGCAAGCAAGACGCTTTGCTGGTTAACGTGTGACCAAGACACATTGGTGTCGAAACGCGTAACGTTTTGTGAGGAATAAAACTCTTTTCAGCAGACCTGTTGCCGAGTGCGCGTTTTGCTTACATGCAACCTGAGGATTGTTAATATATACATATATATATATATATACATATATATATATATATCACCAAATGTCCGAAAGCAGCAGGGACGCACACAATGCAGATGCAAAACCATACAGCTTTTATTTAAATCAGGCAACTTGCATTCCAATCCTTCCAGTAAATATTTCAAAGACCTGACGCGTTTCGAGGTGCTGTCCTCTTTTTCAAAGGTCTCTCTTCACATGAATGTGGCGCAGGGAGTCGTGCTGTTGTGCAACTCTATGTGCCCCCTTGGGCAGTATAAAAACAATTAAGCACATAGAGTTGCACAACACCACGACTCCCTGCGCCACATTCATGTCAAGAGAGATCTTTGAAAAAGTGGACAGCATCTCGAAAAGCGTCAGGTCTTTGAAATATTTACCGGAAGGATTGGAATGCAAGTTGCCTGATTTAAATAAACGCCGTATGGTTTTCCATCTGCATTGTGTGCGTCCCTGCTGCTTTCGGGCATTTGGTGAGACATTGTAAACGCACGGCAGCCCTGTCGTGGGGGACTGCACCATCCTCACAATGGAAGGAGGCTGCCTGGTTGGAACGGAGTCCAGTCCCACGGAACGGCATTGCAGATAAGGCCAAATAAAGTTGCAGACGATCCTGGGGCCCACTGAGAGTTTTCAAAAAGCTTCAAATAACATGACTGATTGTGCAGCACGTTCTAAGGTGATTGAGTCATCCTGCATAAAACTACTAATCCCAGCATGCAGGAAACCAAACACGCACTGAGCGGAGCCCACTGGGGGCAGTATAAAAACAATTATGCACATAGAGTTGCACAACAGCACGACTCCGTGCGCCACATTCATGTGAAGAGAGACCTTTGAAAAAGAGGACAGCACCTCGAAACGCGTCCGGTCTTTGAAATATTCACCGGAAGGATTGGAATGCAAGTTGCCTGATTTAAATAAAAGCCGTATGGTTTTCCATCTGCATTGTGTGCGTCCCTTCTGCTTTCGGTGAGATATATATATATATATATATATATATACATATATTCCTGTCTCTCCAAATAGCAAATACAGAAATCAACGGACCACCAGGCAGTATGGATTCAGCAGGTAGGTTTATTATCCCTTCGTTTTCACATCCAGCATGACGCGTTTGCTGGGGGTCGCGTAACTAGTTAGCATGGAGGAGTCTCATTCGTTATCGGAATTAACCAGACAAATCGCTCCACCAACTAAGAACGGCCATGCACCACAACCCACAGAATCGAGAAAGAGCTATCAATCTGTCAATCCTTTCCGTGTCCGGGCCGGGTGATATATATATATATATATATATAATCCAGGTTCCACTCTCCACGCCACAATTCTCACAGAGCTCACCAGAAATGAGAGAGAAGGACTCTTGTTTTGTGCAGCAGCCGCTGGTATTTTTTATTCGTCAAATATCTTGTGCATTGCTGTGTCAAAAAACCAACCGCGTTTCGGCGTTCCCGGACGCCTTATTCGCTGGTATTCTGTGTGCAAAGACCCTCCTCTTTTTTGAAAAACCTAAACCTTCGTGATTGGTCATGGTTTCACAGTGGATATAAACGACATACTTTAAAGCATTTGTTGATCCGGCAAAGATAAAATGACAGAAACAGATCCCATCTATTAAGATGCTGCCTGCTCATTTTCTAAATAAACATATAAACATTACTATTTTGTGTGTAAACTTATAAGCGGACAGAATGAAAAAATACATCAGTTTAGAGGTAGAAGTACGTTATCTGCTATTCCCCTGCTATACCAAGTATGTCGAATTATCTGCGCTTTAACTGTCATACATTGCTGAATTTTCTGTGCTTAGTCGTTTAACTACTCGTATGTCCATCTGAATAAGTGCTAAGTGCAACAATTAAAAACATTTGTTGCAGACGTTCAATAATCACATCTCCCAGCCGGGAGTGTAAAAACAAGGTTATATATGAGCTTCGATAGTATAAATTTTAACAACAGAGGGGGAGTCAAGGGAAAGGGGGCAGACGACCCATTGTCTAATGGTTAAAAAATATAACTGTACAAATACAATGTCCGATTCATTTGACTAAGAAAACGGATGGTTCCTGGATTACTAATCTCAATCATGCCGTTTTTACATTAATGTTTCTGCCCAGATCTCAATTTAGAATTTACATTCAACACCGCACCATTTCCTTTTGTTATTTGCAATCATTATATCCGAGATGGCATTCGTGACCTTTAAAGTTGATAGTGCCTTTTTCTGTGTATTATCTTAGGTTTAAATATGTGGTCTAATACCATTCATTTACTACACAGTATCCTATCAAATAGGTACACTGCATAAAAAAAAAAAAATATATATATATATATATATATATATATATATATATATATATATATATATATATAAAAAATACATATTTTTTTTATAAACGCTTTGCTCATTCCACTGTGGTGCGGCCGTCCGATCTACGCACGCGTCAAATTTGCCCGCACACGCCCACCGTGAAGTTGGGTGGCCGGGGACGTCCGACGCATGGAAGCGGTTAAACAATCAATGCAGCCTTTCATACACCACAGGCTGAGCAATGTTGTAAACTTTTTCTTTGCACACATACAAAAACAAAGCAGGAAAACAAAGGACACATGAACTGCTTTTAATGCACAGTTTAAACCATAACCCTGCAAAGAGAAAAGCAGGCATTGTCAGCTCATTGGCGGCATTGTAATTACAATAGTATAGAAATCTATAACAATAACCCAGAGAAACACAAAGAAACTGGCACCATGCCTTTAGGGCAGCCATGACGCCTAGCTTTCCCATCATGTCTCAGGGGTGACAGTTAGGTCAGTTGTTCTTTGCGGAGATCCGGAGGTCAGGGCACAAAGAGATGACACTTTTTGGATCATTTGCCTGGGGAGGCGCGAGGTTGCTTATGACTTTGATGAGGATACCCCTGGAAAAGAACTAGGAGTAGAGGATAAGTAACTTATCCTTCTCTTCCAGGAGATCCTTATCAATAGTCATAAGAACTTGAATCGAGTAGCAAGCCCATCCATTCTTCCTGAAGGCAAATGAGAATCATAAAACATTCAGAACACATCCAAGAATACCAAATCCAACAAACTTATCATTGGAATACATTTTTCAAGGAGGCTTGGCCTACTCGGGTATCTGTTTGGACCATGTGTGCCCAGGGCCTGTAAATCAAATGCTGCTGGTGGGCTTGCAGCACTGGTTGTGCCCTCCACAGAAGAAGCTTGTAAAGTGTGGCTCAGGCCTGCCATTGCAGAGCCTGTGCGCAGTCTGGGACTGCTATGTCGACTTGGCAAGTGCACCCACTTGTCAGTCCCTAACCCTTCTCTTTTCTACATGTTATTCACCCCTAAGGTAGCCCTATAGTACCCCCATGGGCAGGGTGCATTGTATATAATAGGTAGGACAAGCCATGATGTGTGTCCTGAGAGTGAATTACAGCCAATTTCGTTTTTCACTATTGCAAGGCTGCCTACTCCCATGTACCAGAATGGGCAGTTTGATTATAACATCTTATAATCCTAATTGACCCAGGGAACAAGGTAGAAATTCCAGTTTAGTATGCCTGAACTCAGAATGTTAAAATACACATTTTATTGAGGGTGATTTTTACTCCCTGTGTTTGAAAATACCACTTTTAGAATTTGTTTTGCCTAACTGTTGGACTTGGCCCTTTTTGCAGGGTTATCCCTGAACTTTTTGTCTTTCTCCTCAATTTTTTCTGACCTGTTGTTGGCTGTTTTATGACTCTGAGCACGTTACCACTGCTGATCAGTGCTAAAGTGAATATTCTCTCCCTATTATAAAAGAATGTATGGATTAGTGATTCCATGACTGGCTGATTTGGTTTACTGGTCAGACCCTACTACAGTGCACTGAGTGTGACCAGGGCTTGTAAACCAAATGCTGCAAGTGGGCTTGCAGCACTGGTTGTGCCACCCACAGAAGCAGCCTGTAAAAGTGTGTCTAAGGCCTGCAATTGCAGAGCCTGTGTGCAGTCTGGTACTGCCATGCTGACTTGGGCAAGTGCACCCACTTGCCAGTCCCTAAACCTTCCTTTTTTTCATATCAGACACCCCTATGGTGGGCCCAAGGGCAGGGTGCATTGTAAGTATAAGGTAGGACAAGCCCTGGTATATGTGGCATGCCCTAATAGTGAATTAGAACCATTTTCGTTTTTCACTATTGCAAGGCTACCTGTTCTCCATAAGCCAGAATGGGCAGTTAGATTATTACATTTTATAATCCTAACTGACTCAGGGAACATGGTAGAAATTCGAGTTTAGTATGCCTGAACTCAGAATGATAAAATACATTGTTTAGTAAAGTTGATTTTAACATTCTGTGTTTGAAAATACCACTTTTAGAAAGTAGGTATTTTCTTGCCTAACTAGCCAAGCCAGCCTTTGCTAGGTTGTGTATTCCGTGTCAGGAGTTTGAGTGATAGGGCTGGGGGATTCCAAGAGACAAGATGAGTCAGCCCAGTGGTGAATAGAGAGATCTGCATCTAGATTGGAGGGAGGAGTTGCACCTGGGACCTGAATAGGACTGTGCCTGCCCCCCACAGTGCTGGCTCCACCCCCTGTGGTGCGTCTGATGTCTCTGCCCTGCACTGTGAAAGGAGAGAATGAATCATGTCAACAAAGGGCTCCAGGGATGTGCCTTTCCTCCACAATGCTGGCTCCACCTCCTGTGGGGCGTCTGATGTTTCTGCCCTGCATTGTGAAAGGAAAGAAGGAGTCATGTAAACAGAGTGCTCCAGAACTGGTTTGGACTAGGGAAAGTCCCCTCTGCCCTCAGAGGACAAAGGATTTTGGGGTATAAATATTGGGACCCTGAATCCAAGAAATTAGATCACTTTTGGACTACAAAAAGAAATCTATGCTGAGGAGAGGAACCTGAAGTAACTGAGCAGAGACTATCCCCAAGTTGAAGTGCTGCTTGGGGGATTGGAGAAAGAACTTTGTGTACATTTTTTCAACTTGTGAAGGATCTCCAAGAGCTTGGAATAGAGCTTGCCTCCTGCTGAAGTCTCAGGGACAACAGACTTCAACGTCCAGCTCCCCAGAGTTCTTTGGAAGTGCCTGCTGCTGTTTTGGGGCCTTCTGAGAAACTGAGTGGCGCAAGGAGCTGGAAGCGCGACTCAAGAGGAAGAAGCGTGTCGCCGTCGCTGCTGCTGCTGTCGCAACTCCAAAGGAGGGCGTCGTCGCTGTAGCAGTCGTATTACACTGCAATGAGAGAAGTGTCTCGGAACGAAGGAGAAGCCTGTCTCTGTTGCTGCTGTCGCATCATGAATGTCAGCGCTGTAGCTGTCCTATTGCACTGCATCAAGAAAAACGCCTCACATCCCGGAGAAGCGCTTGGAAGCTACCCCATGGGGGGAAGAAAGTTGGTACACTGCAAAGCCCAGAAAGCTTTGCGAAGGGACACGCCCACTGTGGCAGGTGTTTGAAATCTCAACCAAAGTGCGCAATAAAAACTGCTCCCAAAGCCTTTCTGAACATTGATCTGAAGAAAGGATGAGATTCCTGAAACACGTCAGGCAGATATTAACGTTTTAAAGACTGCATTTGTAAGCTGTCTGCTGGCAATGAAATGGATTCAAATACGAATGCCAAGTGACTTTATTGTGGTTTCGCTTCTTTTTGGGGCCAACCTGCTTTGTTGGAATTGATTGCGGCTGTGGCCCAGCCGTGGAGAGTGGCCCACTGCTTGGATGCGGGTCCTTGCAGGCTCTAAGAGGTTGCTTGCAGTTATGGAATAAAGAAGTACAGCACCAAAGCAGGATGGTGCTGTCTCGTGGCACATTTTCATTGCTGGAAAGCAGGACAGGCAGCACCCTGCGTAGTGCTTTCCCACTTGGAATTTTAATTATGATCAATACGAAGGGATTGGAAGCTACCCCACGCGGGAAGAATTTTTATATACTTATATATTCCAACAAAGCAGGTTGGCCCCAAAAAGAAGCGAAGCCACAATATGCTTCATCATTGCGTTCCTCCAACACACTGAGACTGCAAGGTATCCAGTATGGGTTACAACTTACCCCGAAGGGAAGGCGCAGGAGTGTTTTGTATAAAGCACGTATGGTTTCAATACCTCAAGGGTGATAGTGACAGGCAGAGTGCAACAAAAAAAGTGTGTTTTAAAACAATCTTCGTGAAGACAACAACTTTATTTGTACATCCTACGGGATAGGGGATAAAAGCAATGTGAAACAGGGTTATGGAGGTGTACCCTGTAATGTGGTCAACATGTTTCTGCCTCAAATGACAATTACGTTCGAGGCATTCTTCAGGACCAAGATCTTATGTCACTCTGAGGGAATAACGTGCAAAAGTAAAATAAAAGTAAATTGAAAAGATACTCAGGCTCAATTCTTGACCAACAATCCGTTGAAGTAACAATCAATGCGATAGTTCAGAAGGCCCTAAGGTTAACGTGTAAAGTCCGACTCTGCCATCTACAGAGTCTCTCACAATGTAGATTCCTCTTACACTTATAGTGGTGCTCCAGTATGTGACTTTTTTTTCACAGCAGTATCTCTGCGCGTCGGTATAGGGCATCAAATGACTTTGTAGCGACGTCGTCTACCAAATATGACGCTGAAGGAGTCCATAAAAGCCCTACCCTGAAGTCAGTTTCTTCTGTGACTATTTTCCATGTCAAAGATGCAGAGCGTGGCTTGGAGCGCGGAAAAGATGGTGGTGAGAACTCGCAGCTCCGACTCGGAGGATCGCTTTAATCTTTGTTTTCTCACCCCCAGGTCAAACGAGAATGGTTTCTGTTAGAAATCGGATCTCTGGTTGGCTAAGGGTTGCGCCAAAGCCAGGCAGAGACCACCACTCTAGTCAGGGCAAGGGAGTTACACGCCAAGATAACCCCTGCTCACCCCCTTGGTAGCTTGGCACAAGCAGTCAGGCTTATCCCAGAGGCAATATGTAAAGCATTTGCACAACACACACACAACAGCAGCAACACACTAGGCGCATCACAACAGGAACTCCACACAAGGTTATATATAAAAATAGCCTTTGTATTACCATAATCACATAATGTATACTATGCCAACTGGACTGGGCAGTATCTACAGGGGATTATGTACACATGACCGGGCCAATTGGGAACAATCACATAGGGGAAATAGCAAATGTAGAACTTATAAAAAAAAAATTGTACAAATACTAGATGTAAAACCAGTAATTACTGACAACCACTGTTCTCAGGATTCTCCTGCAACAGAAATCATAGTATACACAAATCTCATAATCATAAACCCCCGTAGAGGCATTAAATCATGGTGCATAAACACAGCACATAACTCACATGTCCGGCGCACCTACATAAATGACAGTATGCACAAATCACCTTGCGCCAGAATCACATTACGCAATAGGCATCACAGTATAAATACATTATGTAATTACCAGCCTAAACACAGTGTGTCCCAAGCCAGGGCACAACACATGAAAACTGTCCCTAGGCCAACTGGCCTCTCACAGGGCTCCATTGTCCTATGTCCAACAGTGTCAGGGCTGGCTGCGCATGCAGCAAAAGTATAGTGCGCTAAAGTTCAGGCCTAAACGTGGCAGCTGCCTACTACTTGCTGGGCAGCTGTAAAAATTAGCATGGGCACCAGCGTGCCCTCTGGGCCCCTCTATGGGACTCCAGCATTATGTACCCAGCCGTTGCAGCTGCCTGCGCGCAGAGCAGTTGAAGATGGCACCACTGTGCCCTGTGAGTCCCCCACTGGGACCCTAGAAACAAAGGCCAACGTTGGAGCGGCCCTCTGGCTGGCGGGCCGCTCAAGGCAGAAGCTCTGGCACCAACTGGGCCCTAAAAACCACAATTATGGCCCACTTTGTTGGAGCAGCCCGCGTCCTTGGCAGGACTGCTCAGGCACTGTGCCTTCACTGGCACAAACAGATTGAGGGCACCAAGAAATGCCCCCAAGCCACACGAGGACTTCGTGCACCAAATACAGCCTCACCTAGGCTCCAGTGAGCTCTCTCCGGTCTCCTGGGCAGCGCCTCACTCCTTGGTGGCGGGCTCCCCTCATTGGCTCTCCTGTGGCGGCTGTGGCTTCTCCGTGGAGCCTCTGAGTCTAAATTGGATTTAGGCGGCACGCGGGGCTATCGACAGCCTGAGGAGCCCACGAGGCTCCCCCAGCACTTGAGCTTCACCCGGTCCCTCTCCCCGGACACAGGACTTTGCTGGGGGAGCCCGCGTGGCTCCAGACGGCTTCCCCAGCAGCAGGCGGCACGTCCTCTCCTTGCTTCCTCGAGATTCTGTGGGAGCGGGGCTTCCTTTGGGAAAACGGAAGTCCCGCCCCACGTCAGGCAATACGCGACCTGACTTCCTGTTTTTCCCGGCCGCGGTAGTGATGTTCTTTTTAAGGTCTCGGCAATGCGGGGTAGGCTCCCGCTTTCGGAGAACGGCAATTGCGGGGTGGGTACCCGCGTGAAGTGTTACCTTCCACAACAAGGCAGATATGTGGGTGGGCACCTGCGCTGCATGCAATGCAGGGTTGGCACCTGCTCTCAAGGTACCGATGCGTGGTGGGCTCCCACTCAGTTTCCAGCTTCAATTAGTGGCATTAACGCGGGGTGGGCTCCCCTTGTAAATACGTGGACTTGCGGGGGAATCTCCACGCCGGGAATTCCCCATTCAAAATGATCGCAGCTTCGTGCTGCAGTTAATAAAAACAGAAGCGCTGCTCCTCTTGGGCAGAAATAGAGCGCTCACCAGGGCATCAGTCCAGCACTCTGCTAAAAAAAAGTAAAGCTCTCCTCCAACTGCAAAGATAAAGCGCTCCCAGGCGCTGTAGCACCAAGTCTCCAGGAAGGCAGAATCAGAGGATCTTTGGGGCGGGGGAGACCCCAGCAAGGTGCAGCCAGGCAGGCCAGCTTGCAGGGACCCACAGGAAACAGCAGCTGGGTCCCGCAGCGGTTCCTCATGGCAGAGTGTCCCCTCAACAACACAAGCACAACAGAACAGTTTCATGGGGTCACAGCCCCTTCTTTTATACACATTTTTCTTTTGTCACTCAGCACAGGGCTGGGGGAAAACCAGATGCAACTGGTTTGGGGGAGCTTTGGAGCACTTTGTTGTTCTCAGCTCCCCTCTACTTTTTTAGGTGGGGGCTAGGTGCTCAGTTGCACCTCAGGGGGCGGAGCCAGCATTGTGGAGGGAAGGCACAGCCCTATTCAGGTCCCAGGTGCAACTCCTTCCTCCCATCTACATGCAGATCTCCCTATTCACAACTGGGCAGACTCATCATGGCTCCTGGAGCTAGCGACACCATCCAACCCCTGTCAATCACAAGCCAGACATGCCCTTCACATCGGGCAGGCAGACACGCAGCACACAGAAATGCCAACTTCTAAAAGTGGCACTTCTCCACCAGTCACAATAAATCTGTGCACACCATTGAGCAGCATTTATTCTCACGAGTTCAGAAATACTAAACTCACCCCTGCACTCCTCTCACACCAGGAATTACCATGGACACACATATCCTCAATGCATTCCTTTGGGAGGGCAGCCAATCCCACCACACGCACTTTACACTGGGACACAGTGCTAAAGTGCGCAGAAGCCAAAAACTACTAATATCAGGTCACATTAACCCCTTCGATGCTCATGACGAGCTCAGCTCGTCATGAGGCACAGTTGAGCTGTGCTGATGACGAGCTGAGCTCGTCATGAACAATGATAAATCTGAGAATCCAGCGCTGGAGAAAAATATCCCTAGCAGCCAAGGTGTTAAAGGGCAAAAGGTTTAGGGGTGAACCTGTCAAACGGGCCAAGTCCAACAGTTTCCAATACAGGGAACCTCATGAGCCACCAATACGACCACTTTTTGGTGGCTTACAATAGAATTTCCACCTTTTTATCACTGAATCGAGCCGCAGAGATCTGTGCAATGCAAACGAATACCACGGGACAGAACTCTCACACACGAAGGCTGCTTTAAAGCAAAGCGGACGTCGGAGAGATCTCGTCGGGCAAACTCTCAGGAAGAGACAAGAGACACATAAAACTAACATACTGCAGTCACATGTAATTATAACGCATCGTCATATCTTTGATGTTTGACTGAGACTGCATGGTATGCCTGACTCCAAGATGGCGTGATCTTATTGGTGGCGTCCAAATGGCCTGAAACATATGGTTACAGCCAGCTAATGTGCTCAGTTGACACAAACCTGCCGGGTTAAGCTGCACTAATTTACCCACTGCAGTGGATAGTTTAAGACAGTAATGATTTTCAGGGGTTCCCGGAATGATCACCAGAGACCGAAAAGTGCCTGACCTTAAGATGCCACGAATTGAGGTGCGACGCGCGAACGAGAGACCCTAATGGCCTAATCTACAACAAAGGGATCTACACAGGAGGACCAGCTGCCTTAGTCTATCCATAGTCGTTACCATTTGAGGCAGTCTGGGAGCTAATTGAGGCAGGTAAAGGAATACTGGGGTACCTGGTCCCGTTGGGCAATACAAAGTCAAATATTATAAGATCCTTGGGGCCAATTGAGGCAGGTAAGATATATAGGTGTGCCAGGCACTACAAATACAATACTAGAAGAGCCTGCACACTCTGACTAGCTTCTAAGACACTCCACTAAGGAGGGGCATACCATTGAAAATCCACTGTGCCAAGACTACAGACAACCAACAATACCCTGTACAAGAGAAATAGAACACAGAAGGTGTGAGTTTGAGCCGCTGATGAAGGGGAGCTCCCATTCTAATAGTGATAGCGGATAATTGGATCAAATATTAAGGCAGTATAATCATATAGGCTGCACAAAGGTCAACAAAACCCAAAAGATCCTCTAACGATCACAGTTGCAGCAAATAACGATGATAGAAGCCGCTCACAAATACCCACCACAATTAACTTCGCAATTCTCTGTGCTGAGTTGCATCCAAGTTCATCCGCATTTCCCCTTCACATGCATGCAAAATACCTTCCCAACTCACACAAATACCACATATTCTATTACATTGCAAAATTCTCCCTAACGGCCCCCAAAATACTAATATAGCAAACTACCAAACACACTACGACCCCCTGACACTACCCTCACCCCTAAGCCCTCAGCCCAAAAGCCACAAACAGTACCCTACACTACTATTAACACTAAGCCACAACCCTAAAATTAATTTAATTAAATCTCTGTGTATAAACCTCCCTGATGTGGACTCCTGAATGGTGGCCCAAGGAGTAGTAAAGAATCTTGGGGTGCGCATTGAACAGAGTTTCGACTATTGTAATGCTTTACTGATATCGGCCAATGAGGCTGCGTTGGATCGTCTGCAGGTGGTGCAGAACACAGCAGCGTGTCTGGTATTGAACGCCCCCTCTAGATCTCCGTCGAACTTGTTACTGCGGAAACTGCACTGGTTCCCGGTGCAAAATCACTTCTTAAAGTCCATGCATTTACAAAGTGAGAACCGGGGGGAAGGCTTTTTCTTACCTTGCCCCGTGGAACTGGAATACACTCCCGTTAACACAGAGGCAGTGTACGGACTATTCTCATTTTAGAAAGTCCTTGAAAACATTTCTTACCAAGTATTAGCATTCCCCTATGTGTCCACAAGCGCGGAGATACTCCTCTGGGGTTGATTTGGGTGCTATATAAGCAAACAAAAAAATTAAAGCCTAAAACACTAGCCCCCACTACACTCCCCATCAACTACCCCAATTCCTTAAACACTACGAATCCGGCGTTGTCCTTACCTGTTTCTCGTCGTGGTTCCAGCATTGTCTGCCAGTTGTCGGTGCACGACCCGTCCATTACATCCCATGCGCTCTAAAAGCATGTGTTGTCAAAGCGCATGCGATGTAATGGCGCGCGTAGGCAAGAACGCGGCGCAACGTCGCATGCATTGTGATGGCTTGCGATGTAAACGCGTACATTGAGATGGTTGTCTCCCAAAGAAATGAAGGAGACCAACAGTAGAATTTCGGAGGTAGGAAACAGAGTAAGTCTTTTAGAGGATGAAATGTCTAAAACAGCAAGGAGAGCAGCTAAGCTAGACATAACCACACAAGTGCTCACCAGGAAGATATCGGAAATGGAGGACAGGAACAGAAGAGGGAGCCTACGCATCATTGGCGTACCAGAAGGGTGCAAAGATGAAGCGGGGCATGTGTTTCCTTTATGCAAAAATGGTTGCCTCAAGTCACCAACCTGTCCTTTGAGAAATCCCTAAAGGTTCCAACTAGGAGACCATCAAACCAATTCCATCACAGACCAATTGTATGCAAACCAGTGAGACTTCAACATGTCAAACTTATCCTGACCTACATGAGAACAAATCAACATATTCTATGGGGCAATAACAATATCTTCATAGCACAAGACTACTCTAAGACAACAGTGTCTCCGTCCCAGGCTGAAATCACTTGGTTACCAATTTTCCTATGCTGGACCCGCTAGGTATCGAGTGGTAGTACAAGGCACACGTCACCTCTTCTCAGACTGTGATGCCCTCAAAAAATTCCTAGATGACACAGAGGATCACACAATGGATACTTCTGTACAGAAAGACACAAGCAAAAAACACAATCACTGAACTGTACGACATTAAATGGACACATTCACTACCCTCAAGTTGTCAAACCTGCTTCTGCCTAACTCCTGCCTGCTTCTACCTAACTTTACTTGACGTACACATTCTGTCCATGTTGAGGATTCTCGCGCCTAGGATCCTGGTGGTTCTTCATTGATCCGATAATTTCTTAGACTGTAGCCATTTGTTCTAAGTTGACTATGTAGCCGGTTTCACCTACCGTTAACGCATGGACTGGGTGCAATTTATCACCATACATTGGAACAAGTTGGGAAAAGGGTCTCTTGGTTAGGGCACCATGCATCTGTGCCAATACATACCTATATGCACATACCTAGGAGCCCACACCTAGAGCTGATGGCTCCTACCACGTGGGTAAAGTGAGTTATAAATGAAATTAATATTAATTGCTACCATACTATTGTTATAGCTGACACAGATGTCATATGATACTTCTTTAACCCCTTCCCTGCTCATGACGAGCTCAGCTCGCCATGAGGCACAGTGGAGCTGTGCTTATGACGAGCTGAGCTCATCATGAATAGAGGGATTCATGGAATGTCAGCACAGGAGGGGAAAACCTCTAGCAGCCAAGGTGTTAAAAGCCAACATGTAGATATGCTTGTGTTTATTGAAATAGTTATGTCAGTTATAATAACCGCACGCCAAGTTGCCAAGCTACATAGGTCAATAGTCCACATCCTCAAGACTATATAACAGCTGGCATCCAGTGCAATAAATAATTGTGTTTTAGTTTAACACTCCTGTCTCACAAAGACCCTTAGTTGATTTAAGTAAGTTTAGTTCTGTGGGAAGGAAAGCAAAGCAAAGCAATTCCTATGTACAATAGCGTCCCCGAGAGGAAAGCGTCTACCTGCTTTTGCCACGTCTAGTGCTTCTACTGAGGGACGATGGGGGTTAGTAGGAAGGGAAGGGGGTTTTGTATTTTTGATTGTTTGCCTTTTTTATCTTTATTGTGATTCTACACATAATTTTTCCCGTTTTCTTTTAACCGATGGATCTATGAAACTATGGTGCATTCAGAAAATGGTTGTAGCAGGGGGACTCTTATACACTGAGATTTCACACTGTGTCCCAGCAGCTACACAAACCCCCGAGATAACATTCCACGAGGTGACAAGCAAACCTAGGCAAAAAGCGACTATCGAGATATCTGAAGTAGGCCCCTTTCGCAGAATACTGAAATACCCAATCTAGGTCTCTAAGATCCTAAAACAAATGGCAATCATTGTACTTATTGACCAATGCGGAATGGATGACAACCATCCATTCAATGCAAGTAAATGTAAAAAACCTATGGAATGACCCATGGTGGCCGACGGCACTGGGGGTCTCTCCCACTCCTAAGGATACCATAAAAAACCTAGGTGTGTGCTTGGACAGCGCACTTACCTTTCTGGCACTGACAAAATTAGTGGCGGGCAGCTTCTACGGCCTCCTATGTGGCCTGAAGCCGTTGCTCGGGTTCTTTGACTTTCATACACACCAAGTCATCGTCCAGTCTACCATCCTTTCTAGACTGGACTATTGCAATTCTCTGTATCTGGGTGCCAATATGGTAGGCATCAATAAATTACAGAGGGTGCAAAATGCCGCTGTCCGTTCCATCTTTGCCCTCCAGCGTTCTTGCTCCACGTCCAAATACATACAAAAACTACACTGGCTACCGGTGGAAAAAATAATTACATTCAAATCTCTGTGTATAGCCCACAGAATTTTCCATGCTCTAGCCCCTTCCATTGTAACCAATCTTCTCATCCCCTATATACCAGAACGTGCCCTCCGCTCATCACACCAACTAATGGCATGCCCCCCCCCGTGTCAGGAGAGCCTTGTTCCGGGTTCTTGCTGCATCTCTTTGGAATGCTCACCCGAGCACAATCAGGAACTTACAAGATCATAAGATGTTCAGGAAGGCAGTCAAGACTTGGCTCTTCCCTTGATTGCTTCGTCTGTCTATGTCTCGCCTTTCAGTCTTTCCTCTGTAGATTCAGCGCTGGGACACCCCGTCGCTGGTGCAGCCATGCGCTTTACAAATCCGATAACATAGCATATTGATCATAGATTTCACTAACGACAATACGACATCCTCAACTCAACAAAACATTAAAATAATATCACTAAATGTTAAAGGCCTCAACCATCCGGTCAAGAAGAAAATGATTTTTGACTATATCCATAAACAAACGGCAGACATAATCCTTCTTCAAGAAACTAAGCTAGATACCAACCTAGCTAACTCACAGAAAGGCCACCAATTTACAGATGTTGCATGTTTTGCTTCAATGAGCAAGAAAAAATTAGTCTTAACACTGACATCTAGGAAAGCCAGACAGACTTAGCTTCGCTCACTGCCCACAAGGAAGGTAGATGGGGGATAGCAAAAGGAATTAGTTACTTACCTGTACACTATAGTTCTCCAGTATTACATCTTTCATAGATTCACATGCTTGTATCTTCCCCGTCGTCATGGTGGGAGTCTCACGGTAACAGAATGACCAAGCAGTAGCATAGAGAAGAAAAACTGCATAGAAAATCCCCATAGGGACTGTAATATTTGGTAACCAGACCATTTCCTTGTTTGGTCCAAAAGTCAGCCAATCAGCATTGCTGCCCTGCCCTCACAATCCCCAGCAGAAGCTTCCTGCCTCAGATTTCCGTCCCCGAGTGAGAGACATGGATAATACCGAGAAACAGGATCTGTCTGAGAAACGGGGAGGCGGGCGGGCGCATGTGAATCTATGAAAGATAATACTGGAGAACTATAGTGTACAGGTAAGTAACTAATTCCTTCTCCAGTATTACATCTTTCATAGATTCACATGCTTGTATCAGAGTAGTAAGCAGTGCTCACAAAATTTGCAGCGTTTCCAGGACAGAACCCAGAAAGAAGCTCTGCAGCAAAGCAATGATAGAACAATACAGATCAATATAATACTATATGTGCAGATATATATATATGTACAAACATAAATCAAAGTACTGCTTAGAAAAATAATTAGACAAGTAAATCATACCTTACTGAAATAGGCGTTTCAGAACAGCTTGTCCCACTGCCGTGTCCTCTTTCCACGCAGTGTCTAGACAGTAGTGTGTTGTAAATGAATGCACGCTCTTCCACGTCGCTGCTCTGCAGATGTCGGGCAGCGACACTCCTGCGAACAAGGCCATTGAAGTCGCCATCTTCCTTGTGGAATGTGCATTCACTTTAGAACAGAGCGGCTTTCCCGCTTTCTCATGACATTTCAGGATAGTTGATGAAATCCATCTGGCAATACTCAGTCTGGACAGAGGAAGGCCTTTCCTTTGACCTTCGAAAGCAAGAAATAATTGTTTGGATTTGCGGAATGCCCTTGTCCGTTCAATGTAGAACTTCAAGCATCTAGAGATGTCCAGAGAGTGCAATGCTGAAAAAGGTAGGCAGAATGATAGGCTCATTGAGGTGAAAAGACGTAGGAACTTTAGGAATAAAAGATGGATTTGTCCTTAATATAACCCTGTCCTTGCGAAATTGTAAGAAGGGCTCTTCCACTGAAAAGGCCTGAATTTCGCTAACCCTCCTTGCTGATGTTAGTGCAAGCAGTAAGGCTGTCTTCCAAGATAGGAACTGTAAGTCTTCTTTGTGTATAGGCTCGAAAGGTGGCCTCATAAGTTGTGATAGGACTGTATTGAGGTGCCACGGCACTGGTGGACGCCGGATGGGTGGATAAACTCTAAAAAGTCCTTTGATAAATTCCTTTATTATCCTGGAAGACCAGAGGGATGGCTCGTTTGGCTTCCTCCTGTAAAGTGATATTGCTGCCAAGTGCACTTTGACCGAGGCATGCGACAGACCTGCCTTAGATAGTGACAGCAGGTAAGGTAGGATACCTTCAGGGTGTACTTCAAACGGATGTAAGTTTTGACTGTCGCACCAGTGGCAGAAACGGGTCCATTTCGCTGCATATGTTTTGTTTGTTGACATAGCTCTGGCTTGCGAGAGAATATGCCTGCATTCCTGCGGAATGTCTAGGTTTTGAAATTCCCGCTCATGAGGTTCCATGCTGACAATTTTAGTGATTGCAGATCCGGATGCAGAATCTGACCGTCTTTCATGGAGATGAGGTTCTGGAATGTCTGAAGCTGAATCTTGCTGCCCTTCGGCATCTGAAGTAGATCTGAAAACCATGCCTGCCTCGGCCAGGCTGGTGCTATCAGTATGACATGGCACGGTTCCAATCTCATCTTGCGAAGAACTCGCGGTATCAATGGAAATGGAGGGAACGCGTAGGTAAACCTCCCTGTCCAGTCCATGTGGAATGCATTTCCCCTGGATCCTTGCTGATGGTACCTGGACGCAAACTGAACGCACTTTGAGTTGTTTCTTGTTGCGAACAAGTCTAATGTGGGAGTGCCCCACCTTTGAAACAGGTTGTGAAGCTGAGTGTTCTGCAGTTCCCACTCGTGCGTCACATTGGAAGTGCGACTCAGGGCATCTGCCCGTATGTTGAGGACTCCCTGTATATGTTGAACTTGAATTGAAATGCCGTTGGCTATCAGCCATTTCCAGATTCTTTGCGCCAATGTCGACAGCTGTTTGGATCTTGTTCCACCCTGTTTTAGCAAGTAAAACATAGTCGTGGTGCTGTCCGTTTGGATAAGTACCGACGATTGGCGTATCCTGGGAAGGAATGCTTGAAGCCCCAGAAACACTGCTTTGAGCTCCAACATGTTTATGTGAAGCTGTGCTTCCCAGTCTGACCAAAGGCCCTGAATCTCCAGCTCCTGAAGATACGCACCCCATCCTTTCAGCGAAGCGTCCGTTGTCATCACAAAGTCGTGATCTCGAGGAACAAAGTTCAAGCCCTGGTCCAAGTTCTTTTGAACCTTCCACCATGACATGGCCACCTTCATACGGTTCATGATGGCAATCCGATCCTCGAAGGTTCCTTTGGATTGAACCCACTGCTCGTCCAGTTGTTCCTGCAAAGGCCTCATTCGAAGGGGACAATTTGGCACCAGTGGGATGCAGGATGATATCATCCCCAACATGGACTTGTACACTCTCACAGAAGTGGACCTTTTTGTTTGAAGTGACGCCGTTAGACCCATGATCTTTCTCATTCGGTCTTCGGAAGGATAGGCCTTCCCTGCTCTGGTGCATATCCATGCCCCTAAGAATTGGATGCCCTGGGCCGGAGTCAGCGAAGATTTCTCCAAGTTGGTCCGTAGTCCCAAGCGCTGAAACAGCCGGATGCAGCACTGAAGAGATCTTGTTGCCTCTCTGAAAGATGGACCTGTCACCAACCAGTCGTCCAGATATGGGTAAATGTAATGCCCTTGCAATCTTAAGTGGGCCGCCACCGGGGCCATGCATTTGGTGAACACTCTCGGGGCCGATTTGAGTCCGAATGGCAGGACTTTGAATTGAAAGTGGCGACTCTCCATGACAAATCGTAAATATTTCCTGTGCTTCCGATGAATGGGAATATGGAAGTACGCATCCATGAGATCCAAAGACGCCATGTAGTCTTTTTCCTTTATCATTTGTAGGATCTCTTGCAACGATAGCATTCTGAAGGGTATCTTCTTTATGTATTGATTCAGATCCCTCAAATCCAATGCCTGTCTCCATTTCAGGGTTTGTTTCTTTTTGATGAGGAAGAAATGCAAATAGAAGCCTTTCCCTCTGAGATGTTGCGGCACTTCTTCTATGGCTCCCTTTTGCAGAAGCGAATGTACTTCCTTCTGCATTTCCTGACGATGTTGGTTGAGCCTGAGCACTGGGGGATGATCTGGTGGTATTTCTACAAATTCCAGAGTATGACCTCTGATTATGACATCTAGAACCCATTTGTCCGATGTTATGGACATCCAGTTGTTGAAGTATTGAGACAGATAGTGGATCTGTTGTGTGGGGAGCGCCGGCCTGAAATCATTGACATCTGTTAGACTGTTGATTCTTCCCTCTGGTGTTTGTTTTGCCCCTAGACTGCTGCTGGTAAGAGGAGTTGGAGGACCTGTACTGGTTGTTGGCATTGTATTGTCGATATCCCTGTTGGTTATAACGCTGATATCGATTGGTCTGAAAAGAGGGTCTTTGATTAAATTGACCTCTTGCACCCCTTTTTCGAAAGGACTGAAACCTTCCCTGTTGAAGGGATCCCAGCGCTCTAGCTGTATCCGTGTCAGATTTTATGCCTTGCAACGCCTCGTCTATATGCTTCCCCAAATAATTTTCGCCATCAAAAGGCATATCGACAATCTTCGCCTGCACTTCCGGGCGAAACGATGTCGCTTTAAGCCAGCCTTGCCTGCGGAGCGAAACCGCCCCAGCCATCTGTCTGAAGGCCATAGACGAGACATCCATGGCGATGTCTATAGATTCGGCAGCAGACTTAGCTCCATCTTTAAGGATGGCCGCCGCTTCTTCCTTTCTATCTTCCGGTAGCGCAGATAGTATGGGTGCAAGATCGGACCACATTTGCCTGTTGAAACGGCTAATAAGGGCCATTGCATTTGCCGCTTTAATAGTAGAGGCTGCCATGACCGCAAACCTCTTACCGGCACCGTCCATTCTCCGTCCTTCTTTGTCTGGTGGCACCAAGGAAGTAGCCACTGGGTTTTTAGAATTCCTCTGCGCCGCCTGCGTCACAACTGATTCCGGTCTGGGGTGCCCTATGAGACAGGCTGCTGCAGACTCTGGCGCTCTGTACTTTTTTTCAATCCGAGGAACAGAAACCGCTATGGAAGCCGGTGTTTTCAAAATCTTTAGGCCCTCTTCCCAGATATGAGGGATAATAGGAATTGAACGAACCGATCTTTTGGCATCGTCCTTGAAATCATACAAGAAACATTCCCTCTCTTGAACTTCCACATCCAAATTGAACCTCTTAGCCGCTTTTTCCATGATATCATGGAAACCTCCGACGTCTTGAGGAGGGGAGGTAGACGGTAGTGGGATAGTTGACGGAGCCAATGGCAAAATGTATTCATTCCATTCCTGCCCCGAAGCATCATGAACAAGTTCTCCTTCTTCAGGCTGTTCATCCTCGTCGGATTTCGTTAGGTCATCCCTTATAGTAACTACTGGCGGTGATCTCACCACTTGTTCTTGTGAGGCAGAGTTTGTTTTTGGTGGCTGTGAAGAAGGCACCTGCGTAGATGGTTGAGAGGTGTTCGCCTCTGGGAAACGACGGTAGTAGTCGTTTATCATTAACCTAAGGTCAGATACAAGAGACACAGGTATGGAAACCGTCTCTTGCTGCTCTTCCTCACGTGAGTCCTCTTGTTGGTCCTCCTCCTCATTATAATCACTAGATTCTTGAAAAGACTTGTATCTGGAAGATTGAGGTCTGTCCTTGAAGGAATATACCTCCTCTTCGTCCGTGTCTTGGCTCTTTATCTGAAGCTGGGAAGGACTGTAGGTGGCACCTGAGGACTCCTCTCCGTCTGAGTCCTGCTCTAACAATGAGGATGGTGGCAAAGGTGAAATCTGCGTCCATGAGGTGAACTCCGCAGATTTGCTGATAGTCGCCGAACACCTGGTCGACTGAAAAGACCGGATAGAGATCATGGTCTTCGACTGTGGCGATTTGAATGCTTTTGCAGTTGTTAGAATGATTTTCGTCGACGGTGTCGTCGACGGTGCCGTCGACGGGACCATCGTCGACGGAGCCTTCGTCGACGAGACCATCGTCGACGGGGCCCCCGTCGACATCCTCGACGTCTAACCTGTCGTCGACGGAGTCGTCGACAGCGAAATCTTACTCGTCGACGTTGTTGTCGTCGACGTTGTCGCCGTAGCTTTAGATCCTATCGTCGACGAAGCCGTCGTCGACGACGAAGTCGTCGTCGACGGTGAAGTCGTCGACGGAGCTGAAGTCTTCACCACAGATTTTGGAGCAGAAGCTAGGAACTGGTCGATGGAGCAGACCCAGGCCCTTTCAGACTTGACTGCTTTTTCAGAGGAGTAATAGGAAGAGATGATGTTGATTTCTCCTTTGATTTACTCTTTTTAGGCTCCACTTTCTCCTCAGAAACAGAGGCCTTTCTTTTCTTGGGTGTCAAATGAGAAGATTCCTCCTCAGAATCTGAGCCTGATGTGGCCTTCTTCTTCTGAAGCCATAACAGCAAGCAAGCCTCTCTGTCTCTTTTTGTTTTGACAGAAAAGGTTCTACAGTATTTACAATCCTTAGCCACATGTTTAGGATGAAGACAGTAAAGGCAGTCCTTATGTGGGTCCTCAGAGTAGAGCCTGGCCTTCCCACAGGATCTGCAAGGCCTGAACAGCCTCTTTTTTGAGCTTTCAGCCATAATGAAAAAAATAGGTACACACAATACCTTAATCCAGAAGACAGGAAAATAAGATTCCAAAAGGTCAAAAGTTCACTCAGGAACAGAAAAACTGAGCAGAGCTCAGGGAGACTCCTTTCTCACACGAAGGCGGTTGGAAATATGAGGCAGGAAGCTTCTGCTGGGGAGTGTGAAGGCAGGGCAGCAATGCTGATTGGCTGACTTTTGGACCAAACAAGGAAATGGTCTGGTTACCAAATATTACAGTCCCTAAGGGGATTTTCTATGCAGTTTTTCTTCTCTATGATACTGCTTGGTCATTCTGTTACCGTGAGACTCCCATCATGACGACGGGGAAGATACAAGCATGTGAATCTATGAAAGATGTAATACTGGAGAACTAAGAATAACTATGATCTTTACATGGTTAACATTTATGCCCCCACAAATGACGTCCCAGAGTTTTGAGATGAAATTGGAGAGAAGATTAGCCAGATCCCCGACTCAGCCATAATCATACTAGGGTGGGATTTTAATCATCTGCCAATGGATCCTGACCTTGACAGGAACTCAAATTACCAGTTCAGACCAAATAAGGCACAAAAAGCACTCAAAAAGCTTTGCAGTAAATTTAATATGATAGATACATGGAGGTTACAGAATCCGGCAGAAAGGGAGTACACATTCTATTCTTACCCACATAGTTCATATACTCCCGAATAAACTATCTCCTGATTTCACGGAACTCAACTAGCAGAACTAACCCAACATCCATAGAGCCAAGAGTCATCTCAGACCACTCCTACATAACACTAACTAATACAGACTCAACACCACCGCTAAAAGAACCCCTGTGGAGATTTAATGATGACATTTTAAGCACAACACAAAACAAAGTGCTGATTGAAGAAGCGAATAAATATTATTTGATAGAAAATAAAAGAAAATGAGACATCACACCTCACCAGGTGGTAGGCACTGATATCCACAATTGGGTAAATTGTAATTAAAATTAAATCAAACATTAATAAAGAGGCTATTGTGAAACTACACACCCTAGAGAAGGAAATCTCTGAACTAGAGGACTCGCAGAAGCTAAACAAGATACTAAACTAGAAATATGAATACAATAAAATGATTAGTACCAGAGCAGGGGTCTTGGTTAATAAACACAAAAGACTGCGTATATGCGAGGCCAACTAGGCCGGGAAATCCCTAGCCTCATACCTTAAATTTCAAATGCAGCAAAACGGCATCAATGCTATGAAGGATGATACAGGTATTATCCACACTAATCCACTTAAAACAGCTGATTCGTTGCAGGAATTCTACCAAACACTGCATGACTCCCAACACAAACTGAATCCCATGAAGATTAAAGAAGTCCTAGATAAGATCTCCCTTAACTGACCATGAAATGAGACCCATCCAGGGCCCTATTACCCTCCAAGAGGTAGACACCGCCATTAAAAAGTTCAAATCTGGTAAAGCTCCAGTGCCTTGACGGATACAATGCAACTTTCTTCAAAACATTCACCTGCCACTTAAGACAACCTCTCTTGAACTTATACCACCAGTTTTAAAACACAGCCAAAATCACAGGCACCCCAGCAGAGGCAATCATAACAGTCATCCCAAAAGAGGGTAAAGACCAGCGCCTCACAAAAAATTACAGGCTGATTTCACTAATAAACCTTGACTGCAAAATACACGCTATCATACTGTCTCTCCGCCTGCAAAAACATATTAGTAAACTCATCCACCTCTCATAAGTAGGTTTTCTTAGACTTAGGCTCTCTAGCGATAACACCAGGATGTTTTGCCACGCAACTGAAAAAGCTAAGCAAATCGACTCTTCTACTGTTGCTATCTCCCTATACGTGGAAAAAGCAGTCGACAAAGTTGTCTGGGCTTTTCTGCGAATTGTACTAGAAAGGTTTAACTTGGGTAACTCACTAATACAAATAATCATAGCACTATATCACGAACCTAGAGCCAAAGTAAGGGCAAGGGTGCAGTTTCCTCGTCCCTCTCAGTACGACAAGGCACCAGACAAGGTTGCCCTCTTTCCCCATCACTTTTCTTATTAGCTATAGAGTCGTTCCTCCAACACCTGAGGAAAAACACAGAAATCCCAGGGATAGAATTTGGTAATTGCTATATTCTAGGATTACTGAGTTAATTATGTTAAAAGCTCTATGTATGTTCTATGTATTTCTGTAGACTTTATACTGAGCTTATGTCAATGGGTTTGTGATGTCACTGTTGGTGGAATGTTATTATTTCAATGCTGGCTTGTCAACTGGGTTTGATGAAGACTGCTAGCAGATGATGGCTGTGTAGATCTGTTTCTCAACAATAAATTCACCTGAAACTCCACTGATACCCAGGATTTATTGAGTTTACAACATATTTTTGGCGACAAGGACACTACACAGCTGAACCCACGTCTACTTTCAATATTCAAAATTCAAGAACTTCTATTTTTTTTTCAATATCATCTGCTGCATCAATTTCAAGACAGTTGCTACGGTGGATTCTATCTTCAACATTCAACATCTTTCTCAACATTCAACCCAGCTTGGTTTAATCCTGCTATCATCTACCTCAACATTCAACGCAGTTTGATCAAGATAAGTTCAAGAACTTATGCATCTAAATCTTACTTCTTCTTGTAACTGTCTGCTGCTCATGAAAATATATATATTTTTTAACTTTGGCAAGCGTGGTTGGTTGACATTGGCAAGTGTGGTTAGTTAATATTTTTATTTTTCACTATTCCTTCATATATGTAGACTGTGATTATTCTTTTCATCATTTTATTGTCATTTTATTGTCATTTTACCAATTGCTCTGCATAATATTTGACTTTAGTGATTCAAGGATCTCACAATACAGGTTTGTTTTCTCTCGCACTTCAAGTTTTCGATTTAAAAAACTTTGGAGCACAATGTCACTTTAAAATGTGGCACTGTGAACATGTTATTGCTTGAAAATTTCCTTACCTGACTGTTGCCACTCGTGCTTTCTCCTCGCGCAGGAGACATCGCGCATTCAGCATCGCGGTTGCTGTGCTTTCAGTCACAAGTCACCGTTCGCGTGAGACTTGGCTGTAGTCTCGCGCATGCTCAATCTGGAAACATATTTTGCCAATCATATGGTTGGCATCTACTGTTGTCTCTGGGCTACGTGCTACGTGTGTGCTGCGTACTACCGCAAGATTTCGATACAAGAATCTCGTGCATGCGCAGAGTGTGTTTTTTTTTCTGACCACATTATTGCCAACCACCAGTGTACCAACCATTTTTGTATCTTGCTGTTTTTGCCAACCATGAAGTCATAGTCAAAGTAAAAACAAGGCTGACTGGAGGAATTCCGAGAAGAATTCACATTGTCCCTATGGTTCTTTCTCAGGCTGTATCTTTCTGGAAGCTTTAGATTATAGTTTTGATGTCACAAAGGGCTTTGTTCTTTCCTTCAAGAAAAAATTTTCTTAAGGCAAATTTATTTTTTGTTTTAACTATTTTTTTTTCCTCTCCAGATTATAAAGGACCTTGATTTTTTCTTGAAATTCTAAGAGCTTCATTAGCGAATCTTTTCATCAGTACTACTGTGATTCGCACAGTTTTGTGATTCTCTACAAGCAAGACTTCTGTGATTCGCACACTTTTGTGATTCTTTACAAGCAAGTTTTCTGCAATATTGTCTTTCTGTGTTTATCCTCTACTTCAATCTGAGTATTCACGTGCACCTAATTGGGGGTATTTTTACTAGCAATGTCTTCTATGCAAACCATCAACGCCCCTCTTTCTTTCCTTGAAACTCCTGGTGAACCGGCAGTGAAATGGGACATCTGGTTTGATGCCTTCAAAACATATTTAGGTGCAATTGGTGCGTCACGGTTTAGACCAGAGAGGAAGAAGTGCCTATTATTACATTCTCTGTGGTTTGAAGGGAGATCAATTTTTAAGCACCTACCAGATCTAACTGATGGGGTGAAATATTGGATGAATATTTGTGCACTGTTGCTAAACTTAAGGCACGCTTTGATAAACAACCTAATGTGATTGTATTAAGGCACAAGTTCTTCAAGAGAAAACAATCTGATAGTGAGGATGTAGATGACTATGTCTCTGTTCTCAGAAAACTTAAGTCTGTATGTTTGTTTGAGAATTTTACGGAACAGTTAATTCGTCATCAGTTTGTTGGGAACTGTAAGGATAGGCACATCAGACAAAAGTTGCTGTCCATGGATAATCCTCCCCTCGATGAAACAATTAAAGTAGCCAAAAGCATTGAGACGTCCAATATATCTCTCAAAGAGTTGAAAGAAAAACCTGCTGATTCTAATTCCATTAATTATGTGGCTCCATCCCAAAAATCTAAGACTCCATTTATTAAGAAAAGTGGTTCTAACTTTTCAAAAAAAAAGTCGGACAGCCCCATACCTTCCAACATCTGTTTACGTTGCGGTAGTTCTCCACACACCAAGGGTTCAAAATGTCCTACTCTCAATGTCTCTTGTAATTACTGCAAGAAAACAGGTCATTTCGCTAGCGTTTGTTTAAAAAAGAAATTTCAAAAGAAATCTGTGGCCTGTGTTATGGAGTCTGATGACTTTGATTCAGAAGATGAGATCTTCTCTGTTGTCCGGGACCGCAGTTATTCAGATGAGTCCCACATTCCACTCACTGGGGATCCATCTACATGTGTTGATCCTATCATTGAGATCATACATAAAATAATCAACTTATTGGTTGACTCTGGAGCTACGATTACTATGATAACCCAAAAACGTTTCCAAGTGACATGGGGTGAGAGGGATCTCTTTCCCCCCTGATCGATCACCAGTTTCCTACAAAGGACGAAAGATCGATCTTATGGGTTTCATTGAGGATTTTCTGGTATTCAAAGGCAGGAAGATCAGGGGGAAGATCTATGTGGCTGCTAAAGGACTTAACATCCTAGGGTGGTTTCACCAAGGGTTGTTTGGTATGCAATTGAGACCGGGGACAAAGGAACAAGTTATGCTCATTACTTGTGATGAAGCAAACACAAGATGGATCAATGAGTTTCCCACTGTGTTCAGTAATGAATTGGGAAAAATCTCAGGTTTTAAGCACAAAATTATTGTTAAAAAGGGTGCCACTCCTGTTAAACACAAACTCAGGAGTGCCCCATTTAGTGTCAGGGAAGATCTTGATAAGGAACTTACTTCTTTATGTGAGAAGGGGGTCATTGAAGCCACGGATTCTTCACTCTGGTTGTCTTCCTTAGTGGTCGCCCACAAACGGGATGGAAAACAGAGTGTGTGTGGGGATCTCAGGTCTCTCAACAAGGAGATCTGGGTTGACTCACATCCATTGCCCAAAATAATTGATTTGTTCTCGTGTATTAAAGGTGCAAAAGTATTTTCTAAGCTTGACTTGGCTAGCGCCTACCATCAAATAGAACTTCATCCGGAACCGTGCTCTTTGACTGCCTTTGTCTCCCCTCTGGGTACGTTCCTTTATAAAAGGATGCCATTCGGGCTAGCCTCCGCGGCATCAGTATTTCAGAGAGTTATGCAGAATATGTTGAGGAGTGTGGAGGGAGTTCTAGTGTTCCAGGATGATGTTCCTATCTATGCCAAGGATAATGAAATTCATAATGTCATTATCAGGAGAGTGCTTAAGATTTTCAAAAAACACGGTGTGGTGTTAAAGATTGAGAAGTGTAAGTTTGCATGTGATGAAATAGAGTATCTAGGTCATCTTTTATCTAAGGATGGCATCAAGCCCAGACAAGGTCTTATTGATGCCATAATGAAAGCCCCTGTACCGAGTGACAAAACAGGAGTAAAGTCTCCTTTATTCCAGATGTGTGTACAATTATGCGTCCATAGTTAGACCCATCAGTAATCTCCTTTTGAGTTCCTCATAATTCTTTTGGTCATCTGATTGTGATAGTGCTTTTAGGGAGATTAAAAAAGCTCTTAGGGAGAGCAATGCGCTGACGCCTTTTGAGCCAGCTCTACCTTGCTTTATTACGGTGGATGCATGTAAAAATGGTTTAGGTGCCATTCTCGCACAAAAGTCTTTTGACCAGGAGTGTACTGTTGCTTTTGCGTCCAGAGTTTTGAGAGGGGCTGAAGAACATTATTCTGTGATCGAAAAGGAACTACTAGCTTGCTTGTGGGCTATTGACAAGTTTCGCCCGTATGTTTGGGGAAGGCATTTCAATTTGGTTACCGATCACAAACCTCTTGTGTCTATATTATCGTCTGGTCCTAGTAAGTGCTGTACCCCAAGAATCACTAGGATGGTTAGCAAAATGTTACAGTATCAATTTGATATTACTCACATTGCTGGGGGTAAAAATGTTAGAGCTGATTATTTGTCACGCTTTCCTCAATCTTCTGACCTGAGTGAAGGTACTGGTTTTCAAGAACTGTGTGATGAGGATGAAGAGGATTTTTTTGTGGCATCGGTTGACATTCCGGTTTTGGCAGTTGGGTCTGAGGAGGATTGGAGATTGGCTTTTTCAGAAGACAAGATTCTTCAAGATGTGTGTATGTTTGTAATGAATGGATGGCCGAATGAGAAAGCTCTTTCTTCTGAGCTCCAGCCTTATTGGAAGGTCGAGTCTGAGATTTCGTTAGAGGATGGCTTACTGATGAGATGTGACAAGTTAATTCCCCCACCTTCTCTCAGGTCAGTCATTGTCAAGGAATCTCATGATGGACATCTGGGTATTTCACTTACTATACGACGAGTTCGAGAGAATTTTTGGTGACTCAGTATGGATAATGAGATCAAGACTTCTGTTGAAAATTGCCTGTTGTGTTCTTCTGCTGATAAGACACTCAAAGTTAATACACCTCCTTTATCCCCTGTTGAGTGTCCGGCTGGACCATGGATTAAAGTAGGTGTGGATATAATGGGTCCATAGGAAGTTTTACCTCAGAACATGAGGTTTGTTATTGTTATGATAGACTATGCTTCCAAGTGGCCCGAGGTCAAAGTGGTTAGAGAAGCAGGTGCTTCTAGTGTTATTAAGTTTATGAAGGAGGTGTTTCCGAGGGAAGGGTTTCCTCAATTTCTTGTTTTGGACAACGGAAGCCAGTTTATGAGTAATGTGTATCAATTTTTCTCAAGTCAAGTGGTATTAAACACCTCAGGAGTTCTCTATATTATCCACAGGGTAATGGCCTTGTGGAAAGGATGAACAGAGTTGTGGGAGAGTCTATCAAGTTCGCTGTCAAGGGAAGGCATGATGTGTTGTCCTCGCTAGATAGTATGGTGTAGTTTTACAGAACTACTCCTCATTCCAGCACTAAACAGTGTCCCTTTGAGGTTTTGAGAGGGAGGAAGGCTAATACCAGTTTTTGTCCTGGGTGGATGAACAAGTGGTTTGACTCTTTGAGTGATGTTGAAGCCATGATGGACAGTGTTAAATCTAATGTGGAAGTGATGCAAGATAAAGAAAAGGTGTGGTTCAATAAGAAAAAGAACGTCAAAGTTGTTCCGTTGTGTGTTGGTGATTTTGTAAAGATCAAAAAAACGATTCATAACAAGAAAGGAAGTGGTAGATTTAGTGATCCTGTTGAGGTGATACAAATTGGTAACAATTCAATTCAAGTAGTAGGTGGTAATTGGTGGAATGTGTCAAAGGTTGTCAAAGTTAAATCATGTTCTGGAGGTGGTTCTAGTAGTAATGTTCTTGAGGGTGCTGATCGCAGAGTTTCACATCAATCTACCTCCCTTATACAAAATAGGAGAAGCTCAAGAGTCAAGGTTGTTCCACATAGGTTTAGGGATTAATAGGTTTAGTTATCTTCTACCTCCCTTATACAAAATAGGAGAAGCTCTAGAATCAAGGTTGTTCCACATAGGTTTCAGGATTAATAGGTTTAGTTATTTATAGGTTTAGTGATGTTTCCATCACTATCTCTCTTGTTGTTGTGTTCTCTTGGCACTAATTTTATTTGTGTTCTCTTTTGTTTCATGGTTTAAGAAAAGGAGGTATGTTATATTCTAGGATTACTGTGTTAATTGTGTTAAAAGCTCTATGTATGTTTTATGTATTTCTGTAGACTTTATACTGAGCTTATGTCAATGGGGTTGTGATGTCACTGCTGGTGGAATGTTATTATTTCAATGCTGGCTTGTCAACTGGGATTGATGAAGACTGCTGGCAGATGATGGCTGTGTAGATCTGTTTCTCAACAATAAATTCATCTGAAACTCCACTGATACCTAGGATTTATTGAGTTTACAACAGTAATACAACTTTCAAAGGGGTCGCATACGCGGATGATGTTTTGATAGTCACAAGAGAGGCTGAGACAGCTATACCGGCCTTCTGAAAAACACATGAATTCCTTTTTCCTTTCCAAATAGCTGGAGAATCAACCTTTGAAAAACAGTAGCAGCAAAAGGCATCCGCTTTAACTAAAATCATCCTTACCAAGTGATAAAAGCTGTGTACTCTCTATTATCAGGACCTAAGGGAATCTTATCTTAATCAAGTGACAAATTGATGGGGGCAAACCATTTAGCACACTTACCCTAGGCTAATATTCCATTAACATACAAACCTATCAAGAATGATGATCCTATTAAGATAACGAAGATCCACACACAACCTGATCTCACCATTGCTCAGTTGTGCGATCTACTTTTGCTCAATCCATCCCATGACTAAACACCTTTTACAACTGTGTGTAACTTTTACAGCGGCATTGTGTAACCCTCCGGATGTATTTTAATCTCCTGTAGGTTATCTCCAATTATTTTAATGAATTTCTCCCACTGAAGGATGACTCAGAGTCAGCATATATTTTGAGAACAGCCCCAATTGTCATCACACATTCAAGCCTATTCCCCACAGCACAACATATACTGTGTTAAGTTCGCAGCAATGTAATTAAGAAAGCAAACCTTCCATCCAACCGATCTCATTGACAGGGGTTCTCCTGCTGCCCAAAATATGCGTGGCAGTGAAAGGTGAAACCTTACGAATACTTGTTTTTAAAAATGTAATCTGATAAGAGAAAACTTTTTTTCAAATGCCTATGCCTCTCCATCAAGATGGTTACAAAGTTTTACTTCTTACCATGTACTGTAAAGTCACCACCCTGATTTAAGTTTACTGTTAGTGAAATGCTTCACTTGCATAAACAATACAGTCAATGTTACGTTTCATTTATGAAATAGTATTCCTCCCCATTTATGGAAACAATACTTCTATAAAAATTAAATTAAACAGATTTCGCGGTAGGTTCACCTCCCTAAAAAAGGTTAATAATCAGGAAAACTCTGCAAAGCATTTGGCTCAAATTCAGAGATCGCTAGCGTTGTTCTTTCCTGCAACAAGTCTCTTGCCGAAATACACTTAATATGGGAGCGACTGTTGCTTTAACGCGGGTCCCACAATGCAATCGGTGCTTCCATGACACACACGTCATCTGTCAACCCTCCGTGTATTCCTTCAGTGTCTTGTGCATATTTACATCCCTCACCACACTGCAAGTCGGTAGTTGCAATGGTGTACCCATGCAAGCACAGGACTCCAGGCACTCAAATCACAAATATCCTGCAGATACACCAAATCCAGGCTAATGTACGAACACACTGGTCTTCCTGCCAGCAGAATAGCAAAACAAGCTTGGCTCTTCAGCTCACTAGTAGCAACCTAGTCTGCTGTGATGGAAGCCACTGAAGAGCGAGCTATTCCAAATGATTATTTAAATATCCAGCTATTTCTTTCTTTCTTTTTGTTACAAATAGTATTCGCTACAAGTATTTCCTCATCTCATTTTAATGTAGCTACTTATCCATTATGAAATATTAGATGTTATTACTATTATTGTTCTTGTGATGAAATTTTACAAAATGTTAATAAAAAATTACAACACAAAAAAAAGCGATCATAACGGTGCTCAGCTCCTGCCCACCCCACTTATCGATTCTAAAACGTTCCACAAAGAAACCAGCTATCTCATCACTGAACTGATCCACAAACATCTACTTACCAACGCACACGCACATTTTTGCGCACACCAAACACATTGAAGTTAATCTATAAATTAATTTAAAATAATTTAAATAATATTATCGATCTTTTTAATGAGGCAGCAACATTTCAGGCAAAGGCTGTTAAGAAACAGCAAACCAGCAAGGCAGGCAAACGCTGGAAAAAAATGTCTATTTTTACAAATGAGCACACCATGCATCAATATCAACAGTCATTCACTTAAACTACAATTAATACCAAAACATCATTTTTTAATTAGTAAGGGAGTAGACATGCCCAATCGTAGTTAATTGTTTTCGCAAGTGAAGCATGCCAGATAAGTAGGCTT
This sequence comes from Lissotriton vulgaris, assembly GCF_964263255.1. Lineage (NCBI taxonomy): Eukaryota > Metazoa > Chordata > Amphibia > Caudata > Salamandridae > Lissotriton > Lissotriton vulgaris. The sequence continues at coordinate 257,690,298 of NC_141691.1, forward strand.
TGCGCATAAATCAGATACAAAAACATACATTGTCTTTTGTTACACAGGATAGTTGAAGTAAAATTCACAATCGAGAATAACTCACCATCAAACGAATAACATTTTACAAAAGAGGAACCTGGAAAATACGAACGTTTCAGGAGAGAGCCCATAACGAACCAACATTATTGGTGCAATAATCCAAAAACACATTTTAGAAGAACATTCAAATAGGACTAATGATGGACTGCGAAGGAAGTGAAAAAGATAAAGGCTCCCCCCACCGCTCTGAAAACAACACATTTGAAAGACTGTACACACGTATAATGAACTCTGAAACTGCATAACACAGTGCCTGAAAGCAACTGATAGTATTTCCGGGGTGAAAGGCATAATCCTATGAATACAACACTTAACCTTATCTGATTTGCCCCCACTACTAAAAGTCCTAACTCCTTTTAAAAAAAATCTCCAAAACTGGGACAGGTTCATGAAAAGCAAATGGGAGACTAACAGGTCAATGTGACATTTTACGCACTTCCAGTGCCACCTTAGCTATAAAGAATGATCAGCATGATGAACAAAGGGTACAATTGCTTGCCAATCACAGTTAGTGATTACTGATTTGATAATGTCACTAACGTAATCAGACCGTCACTTACGCCCTTTTGATTCAACACACAATTTGAACCACAATATACAGGAAGTACCTAGGGGTAGTCATAGTTTGTATTCTGCTTTGGTTATGACTAATAGGTTTCAGGTGCTTTGTTCCCTAGAAGATAATGACTGACTTAGGCATAGTATCACGAGGCAACAAAGGCAAAACCCTCCGATAGAAAACGAGCTTGGCTGGCACGGTCTTGACTGGTATTGATCTGACCTGGGAGTGTTCTCCTAAAAGCAAGTGTAATTGTAGACCGGTTGATAGAATTGATAGTGCTAATAGTACCTGTTAGACCTGGCACCTTGGCGTGAGTCTCCCTTCCACTTTTTGCTGATGTGCCTCCGATGTTTTGCTGGTTTTCCGATACTCAGGGCACTGCGCCACGGCTGATCCGTGCCGCAGTGCAAGTGCTCCCTACTGTAAATTGTACATGCGATTGGTATCCATGATTGGTTCTTTGGATTTACTGTTAGTCCCTAGTAAAGTGCACAAGAGAGTGCCGGGGCTTGTAGATGCCAATACTGCTGGTGGGCCTGCAGCGCTGGTTGCGCCACCCACCGAAGCAGCCGTAAAGATGTGTCTGGGAACTGCGACCGCAGAACCCGCGTGCGGTCTCGTTCTGTCACGCTAGCTGGGCAAGTGTCCCCACTTGCCAGCACCGACCCTTCCCTTGACTACATGTGAGTCACCCCTATGGTAGGCCTGCGGGCAGGGTGCGTTGTAGGTGTAAGGTAGGACAAGCCAGATGTGCGTGGCATGTCCTAGTAGTGACTTACAACGAAGACCGTATTTCACTATTGAAGGCTACCTGCTCCATTAGGCCAGACTGAGCTGCGAGGATTATTACACCCTATAATCCCCGCAGGCTCAAGGAGCATGGTAGCGAGTCATGTTTAGTATGCCTGAACTCAGGATGATAAGATATTTCTTGTAGTCAAGTTTATTTTAGTATCCTGGGTTTGCAAATGCTACTTTTAGAAAGTTAGCATTTGCTTGCTTAACCATTTCAGCCGCCTCTGCTGGTATGTGTATCTGACTGTCTGGGATGTGTGAGTGACAGGGCTGGAGGGATGACAGGTGGTGAATGCGCAGATTACACCTTAGTGGGAGGTAGGAGTGCCTCTTGACTCGAACTGTCACTGTGCTCGGCCACCACAATGCTGGCTCCACCCTCCTGGGGAGCGGCGGATGACTCTGCCGGCCCCTGGCCCAGGAAGGGCGAAGCCCCCATCAACAAGGTACTCTGGCCACCCCTGTCCAGACAATGCTGGCTCCACCTCCTGTGGGGCGTCTGATGCGCCTGCCCCTCACACTGAAAGCAGAAGCCGGAGTACACCCACCGGGGTACTCCAGAACTGAGAGTGGCTATGCAAAGGCCCCCCTGGCCTGCGAGAACAAAAGAATTGGCCTATAAAAGAAGGAGCCCTGCTCCTTGAAAATTAGATCCGGTTTGGGCCACAGAAGGACTCTGCCCTACGAGAAGGACCGTGAGAGACAAGGAAGGGTGCTGACTCTTGCCTGTGTCTGGTGCCTTGCTGCTGAAGGAGAGGAAGAAGAAAAGACTACGAAAAGACTTTTGCTCTACTTGTGCCAAACTCTGCTAAAGAGATCTCCAAGGGCTTGCAACTGAACTTGCCCCCTGACCAGCGTCCCAGGACCAGTGGACGCTACCCCCTTGGAAGAAAGCGACTGCGGGTGCTGACCATCGCCGCAGTATCGACAGAGGAATCTCCTCTAAGGCATCAACGTCATCCCGACCACCGTGACCGGGGCCCAAAGCAACAGCGAGAGCAAAGTAAGGACCAGCCGCCGCTGGCCCGAACACCGTGACCGCAACTGCACCGGGAGCCCGAGAGCAAAGGGAAGGAGGACCCGTCCGGTCCGAGCTCTCGAGGTGGCTGCATAGCGAGCAGTCACTCACCTGCAAAGACGGACAGTTGTCCTACGAGAATCCGCAAGGTCGGTAGCCTGCCCGACAGCCCAGCTGTGAGCCCACAGCTGCACCGGCACTTGGCTGGGTACGTCCTGCACTTGGGGACCGTACTGCCACTTGCCACCGCCGCACAGCCGCCGCCTCCAGGGTCGGAGCGGACGACGAGGAGAGGGCCCTGCCGCCACAGAACACCGCTGCCCCGGATGACCAGTGACCTGCTCGGCTGAAGAGCCGCAACGATCAGCGACCCCGGGAAGGCAACGCAACGTGGGACAGATCCCCTGGAAGCCGCCGGCTCCACAAGAACTTTGAGTAACACCGGCCTACGGGCCTCAAGAGAACTGCATAAGAACTGTGGTAACCCGAATTAAGTAATCTGCAACCGTTTTCATAAAGTACATTGACTGTATTCACAAGCCTGCTTAAAATCTATATAAAGATATATATTTTTACAGAATACAGTCTGGTCTCGTTGTGTGGTGGGTTGGTTGTAAAGGTGTACTGTTGCAAGTGTTTAACCCTATGTGCCCCAAAGATTAGCCTACGACTGCTTAAGCCACACTACCTAGAGGGTAAGCAGAGGTTGTCTGGAAGGTAACCCTCAGCCCTGACGAGGAAGAGAGAGTCCCTGCTTGTCGCTAGTGTTGCACTGCGCCAACTAGAGCCTCCCCCTTCCTACAGTACCAATAGCAAAAATAATTCTAATATTAGCCTTTGTTGTTCATATTCTAAAGGACAGGCATCTAGTTCCACTAACTAAGTCATTGATGACTGCATAACACGGAATGTAGGAGGGTGCCGGAGTAAGATGGGAATCAAGGAGCGGGCACATACTATATCTGATATCGATGTGCTCTGCATGCAGAAAACATGGTGTGTAAACATGAGGTATGTAGAAGAGTTCTCCTCGCACTTCCCATGCATTATACCCACCCGAAATTAGGAGATTGGTCCTTCTCAGATTGATCCCAGAGAAGGGACAACCGTAATGGGCCACAGTGTTGGAAAGAAGTGGAAAGGGCAAGGCGGGCTCCTGAAGACACATAAAAATATCCTGCCCATCCTTAATTAGAATATTGCAGGGTTAAGATACTTTTTAGAGGATGGGCAGGGATGAGATTCATGCAAATCATTTGAGATAGTGTGCTTCAAGAGACATGGGATGTAGAGGGATATTCTTCATTGGGGGGGATTTGGTGCTTTCCAGGCGATTTGAAATAGCAATCATAAAAGCAACTGAAATTCTTCATCCATCATCAACATCTCCAACTAGTGTAAATACGCCATTAAAATAATGTATTAGTAGAATCACATGCCTAATATCTGTATTTCTATAAAAACATTTACATATGCCAAAGGGATGAAAGTCAAAAAGTAAAAGAACAAACAATAATTAGACAAATCTTTTTTGGGAAGCAAAGATGTAAAACATTTAGCAATAATATAACCAAAAATCCAATTCTGAATATAACCTTAAAAAGATAATTCTAAAGAAGATTAAGTATTGTAAAATGCAGCAGCTTCTGAGACAATTGGAAGGCTAGACGTTCTTAGGAAAAGGTCTAATATTTACTTGCAACAACTTGAGTTAGTCTACAAATTCACTGAGCTTGTATTGATGGCCGAATGTATGCCCGCTAATAACCAGTTTAGGGCATCCCACTTTGGCTTTTCCCTACTTAATATTGCTGGTTGGAAGATATTCCTTAATTTAGACTCTATTTGTCTGTCAGTAGAGCAGGTAATTTAGCAAAATAATTATGTTACCATCAACTGGGAACTTGCTCTATTCGCTAAGCAAAAGCAGATTCTTACATATGCTTAAGTTTCTCCCATAAGGAGATTATTTGAGTTTGCAAACCACCAAGTACGTACCAATATTTGAGTAAGCTCATCGAACATGACAAGGGAAAATGAAACCCTTTTCACATTGGTGCAGTTCTCGCCAGCAATCGAACAACTGTAGTTATGAGAATATTTGGGTGTTTTAACAGGTTATCTTCCCAAAGTTGAATGCATTGCTAAATTAAACCCTCTACCAAGAAAACAGCCCCTGTGATAACCCAGCCTAACAAATAATAAATACATTGAAAACAAATCCTTTTATTTTAATTTGGGGCACACTCGGTCAGAAATATGGTAAACCGTATATGTTCTGAAACGCATTGACTTATAGCCCACTATTGTTAACTAACAAACCAAACTTCTGTTGAAACAATATGTTGGCGTCTTGACCATCTTCATTTTATTTACTTTAAACAGAGGAATAGAGTGTAGCAAAAAAGTTCTCAGGATTATGCTTGTATTCAAGGATCCTTGCTCCATTGGGGGTGGGGGGTTGGGGGGGGGGTAAACTACTTTACTTGCCACAGTACTGAGGCAATTGACTTGCACCATTCCTACAATGTTTTCTTTTGAGACTAATAATTTAAAAAGATTGCTCAATGACTTGTAAATGACTATCGTGTCTTCAGGGAAAAAAAGTCAGCAAACATCACCAGATAAAAAATATATTGACACCTACGATTTAGCACTACCTAAAAACAGCATGCATATCAGCATATTTCATCTCACAACCAATACCCATTGCACTGAAGACAAAGCATTTAGCACACAATTATTTGCTTTGAGAAAGAGTATTTTCATTTTGTGTCACAAAAGCTTTTTAATTGCAACAGTTTTGCTGCTTGGAATCCACCACATGGTGTGCAAATTCGTGAACTGACAAATCCTGAGCTTTAAAACAAAAGTGTATGACAATTAAACAAATGAATACAGCTCACCTTTAAATAATTAAGATGGTAATCCAAAAGAACTGTTGCATTTGTGATACTGTCCTTGGTTCCAACAAACACAAATGGCACAAGCCCCTACAACGGCAATTTAAAACATAAATCAGTGATTAACGGTCAAAACATATTTTTAATGAAGTCAAATAAATAGGCAGAGATATAAAAACATGGTTAGCGGAATGTAGACAAAACAAAGATATACTGCATGAACTTAGATAATGTGTCATTTTAAACAGTTAGTTACATGAAAACAGAAAGACATGCACTAAATTCCTATACCTGTACTTTAGTACAATATTATTCCTTTAAAATCAGCTGTTCTTTACCTTTTGACTTCTGTGGACTCCTACTGAATCTTTACTAAAAGCCGGAGATGCCCACTGAGTCATTATTAGAAGTCAGGGACCCAGCCTCAGTAATTTCTATGATTTAATATTATTTATTTTTTATTAGACAACAAGAGAGATAGTAGTGTTCCCTTACACAAAGATAAGAGATGGAATCGCACATTGACTAGACAATTTGCAGTGTGTACATAAGAAGTTATCATCAATAATAGATTAATCACTGTTGTTGGGGTGCTATTGTAATCCTCCCGGTACCCACTACCCAAAGAATACCAATGGTTGCAACAATGAAGTTGTACACACAGATTTAAGACAATTCGGAAAAAATATGCAGCACACCCTTATGTTTACAGTAATGGCCAATGTAGAGACCTTAGATCTATGAAATCAGTTTTTCATCTACTCATCTCATTTCACACACATTTTCTTTCTAATGGTCAAGTGAGTTCAAACAAATAAGCAGAGTCCACATCAATGAATATCTTCAAATGGCATTTTTATTTTATTATTCTTGTTTCTTTTCTCTTGTTGGTACTCAATCCAGACAAAAATTCCAATTCAGACTAAACTGCTAACACGTGTTTCGTCAACGCATATATACTTTGTCAAGGCTGGAATGTAATACATAAAACAATTTTGGTGATGCAGAATCACACAAAAAATGATTTCACATAAAGTTCGATCGATATTAAATTACAAACACAGGAGTCTTTTATTACATCAAGTTAAACTTCAAGAAAAAGATCCAAACAAAGTATCATCACACTTATTATTTAAGTTTGTGGAAGAGAGTAAGATTCAGTCAGAGAAGTGGATCATACCAGTGTAAAAGAAGAAGAGACCGGAAAAAAGCCACAGAAGTGTGACAAAAGAGTTTATTAAGATTGTTCTATCCAGTGGCCTACTGCCAAATGATCTTAGTTTTAAATATAAAGAAACCACCCTAAAACAAGCTACGTGAGTGATACACGAATTATATATTGCACCTACCATGTGGTGTAATATAAGTAGATCAAAACGAAAGCCCGGCGGCTCGGTTGTAGCAAATTTCTACGACTTGTCTTTAGTGCTACCGTCAATCTGTAAAAACATATTTTTATATAGGCCGAATATTAGTACATCATTGTACTTCAATTTGTCAAAAGTTTAATTGGATTGCTGATACTACATCATTGGTTACACCAGAAGGGACCTTCCCATTACTCCCTCGAGGGGAACCCTGACCGATCACATTTGATTGTATGATTGCTTATTCAATAAAGATGCAATCCAACATTCTATTTTGCGCCTCAGCCTATATGAGAGTTCTTACTATTCCCCACATATTATACAGTTGTTTGGAGACAGCGTATTGCTGGCAGGTACTCACTTGTAAAATCTCAGTATTTTTATAAGCTGCAAATATGTATGGACAAATTAAAAGATTTCAGCTACAATACAGGACAGACTCATCATATCTGTCAATTCATGAACTGCAATACGAAATGTATTGTGTATTGCATTGTATAAGTTCATCAAATTGGGAGGGATGAGGAAAATAGTGTCCGTTTCTTTCCCCTAAGTATTAGACGAGATTAATCAAGAAGTAAAAAGGACACTTGTTACACCTTCTAACCTTCGGTTTCAAAGGATGAAGAGTACCCTCAAAAACTCAATGCATTTAGAAGTGCGGTGTATATGTTTTATCCGCCCCGCATTGTAGTTGTGGCAGTTATCATCGGGTTATCTTCTGTGCGTAAACTGCCAGCCTCAACCAGAGGCACCTCTGGGTTATTTGGTGCAGCGTCCAGAGATATGAGGGTTTCCCCACAATACACAGTGCAAAAAAAGAAGAAAAAATGTGACAAAAAGGTTATGTGCTGAAAATTGATTTTAAAAAAGGGAGAAATAGCCCCAGAGATTTATTAAGGGGTATATTTTCACTCTATTAAAAAGGAAATGTACTTTATACAGACCGAGTTACTGGGTCTATAAGTATATATTGAAAATCGTCAACATGTTTCAGCTCCTTGGGCCCTAGGGGTCTATGGAGCTTTCGTCAGGACTTGTACAAACATAAAAACACATAGATTATACTCACACTATTTGTGTAGTATCAGTTTAGAATTTTCGATTTCTCAGTTAGTTGTGCGCTTAGCCGCTTCAGGGGAGTTTCGCTTATTAAAGCTCAGAGCCGCGTGTAGGAAGTTTCCCGACTTGTGCTGACTCTGCCCCCGGATTCTGATAGCCAGAAACTGGTCCTAGGATGCTTGATTCCGGTCCAGGAAAGACATGGCTTGGCAGTTCGGGCTGGACTGTTCCCATGAGGCACAGGGTCAAGGCTGATTTGCATATGGCCATGTCTGAACTGGGTTGGTGTGGAGTGCAAAAAAACGATGGATTTAGGCCCAGATCTCTGTACTGGGGTGAATGTATGACATTGTTCTGCATTCTGTCCATCAACTGTTTTTGCTGAAATTTGCTACACCCGAGCCGCCGGGCTTTCGTTTTGATCTACTTATATTACACCGCATGGTAGGTGCAATAAATCATTCCTGTATCACTCACGTAGCTTGTTTTAGGGTGGTTTCCCTATATTTAAAACTAAGATCATTTGGCGGTAGGCCACTGGATAGAACAATCTTAATAAACTCTTTTGTCACACTTCTGTGGGTGCTGGACATAAGTATTTAAAATAATAGTATTCTGTTTATGGCACTTTTTTCGGGTCTCATCTTCTTTTACACTGGTATGATCCACTTCTCTGACTGAATCTTACTCTCTTCCACAAACTTAAATAATAAGTGTGATGATACTCCGTTTGGATCTTTTTCTTAAAGTTTAACTTGATGCAATAAAAGACTCCTGTGTTTTTGATTTAACCCCTTAAGTGCTGCCTCGGTGCATTGGCCGACGGCAGCACTACCTCCCCAGTGCTGCGCACGACCATTGGACGTCCATTCAGCACTAGTTCCAATGGACAGCGCAGCACTGGGGAGGAATGTTTAATAGCATCTATGAGGTTAATATCAATCAAACTTTATGTGAAATTATTTTTTGTGTGATTCTGCATCACCAAAATTGTTTTATGCATTACATTCCAGCCTTGTCAAAGTCTATGGGTAGACGAAACATGTGTTGGCAGTTTTGTCTGAATTGGAATTTTTGTCTGGATTGAATACCACAAGAGAAAAGAAACAAGAATAATAAAAGAAAAACGCCATTTGAAGATATTCATTGATGTGGACTCTGCTTATTTGTTTGAACTCACTTGACCATTAGAAAGAAAATTTGTGTGAAATGAATGAGTAGATGAAAAACTGATTTCATAGATCTAAGGTCTCTACATTGGCCGTTACTGTAAACATAAGGGTGTGCTGCATATTTCTTCCGAATTGTCTTAAATTATTTATTTTTTGTTAACAGTTGCAAATCCCCAGAGTAGGCCTTGCGGACCCTCTGCGGTCTTCGGACCACAGGTTACGAACCACTGATTTAACTCCACACACCTTGCAAATTGAAATTGGTGCTATAATGGAAAACTATAAAATAAAACTGTTCTATATGTATAATACTCTGAAGCCTGGTATCCCTATATATAAAAACTTGACTAACTTTATTATTGCATAGTTGTAATATTACTGGACACCTGTAGTAAGAAAACGACGTACAGCTCAACTGCAATAACTTATTACAGTTGAGTTGTGAAGTCACAATGGGTGCTGATGGAGCAGACACAGTGTGAACATCAGATCAAAGAGCAGAATTACAACTGCATTTTAAAACTCACTTTTCACATCTTCTGATCAGTTTCCCTTAGAAGAACAGATATGAGCAGAAAGGAGATGTTTATGTTATGAACAATGTTTTGTTCAATAAACGAAAGGAGGAATATCTCTGCATGTCAGCAAAAATCAATAACAAAGCCCCTTTATAAAAGTAACATATCAAACTGCATATATGTTTCTGAAAAAAATAATAGTTGTTTATAAGTATTTTTAATTTAGCGCTACAAATTCCACATTTCCTGTTCATATTTCCAGCCATGCGTTTTTATATCAAGGAGCAAGAGACCAACGATATAAGCATTTTTCGGAAAGGGTAGTTATATTAGCATGTAGTTTAAAGGATGGGTCACCTCTGAGTGCCATGGCCACATAAAAAAACCTCTGTTTCGACTTGTTCATTTATAGATGAGGAACTCTTTATTAATACGCAATGTCCTTATAATTTAAAGCAGATGGTACCTTATTCCAAAAATTATTATACTTTTTCGACTAGAGCATTGTTTTCCTTAAAAGCGATGCATCTAAAATTGAGTTATATCCAAATTGTAAATGATCAAAACAGAATTTAAAAAAAGAAAAACTGATCTACCTAATTAGCAGTGGATTGCTTATACTAAAAAAACATTAGGACTCAGTGAGTGACCTTTACAAAATACATTTATAGAGGAAAATCGCTTCAACCTAAAATTACAGTAGGAATTTTGCCAACAGTCTAAATCAACTACTGCAAATAAAGTATTTCATCAGGAATACATAAAAACAAATAACACAAAGACAATCACACGTGAAAAATATGGGACAGCTTTAGCTGCACACCATCCTCTTGTAAGAAAACAAGTTACTTACCTGTAACTTTAGTTCCCCAGTATTGGTAACTTTCATAGATTCCCATGCTTTTGTATCACTCCCCATCGTCGGAATGGGAGTCTCAGTAACAAAAGTAACATAGCAGTAGGTACAAAAGAGAAACAAAAAGGCCTAGGCCTCATTCCCTTTTTAGCATATCGCCCTCTTCTTGTAAAAGAGACCAAAATTAGGCATCAACCAATCAGAAGAGCCTCACCCCATAGAACCCTCCTGAAGGAACCTTAGAGCCTCAGATTTTCGTAGCCGTTGTGTAACAGTCATCATATCTGCTGTAGGCTGAGCTTTCCCCGGGGAGGTGGGTGGGCGCATGGGAATCTATGAAAGTTACCAATACTGGGGAACTAAAGTTACAGGTAAGTAACTTGTTTTCTTGCACCAGTATTGGAACTTTCATAGATTCCCATGCTTTTGTATCAGAGTAGCAAGCAGTTAGCAATAAAAAACACATTTTGTGTCATAAATGCATTGCAAAAGCCAACATGACATGCAAATACAAAATTTGCAAAATAACGGAAGGTGGGATAGAAAGGATAGCTCACCAATTATTGGAAGAGGTTCCTCAGGACAGCCTGGCCCACTGCCGCATCCTCTTGCTGTAAGGATTCCAAGCAGTAATGCTTAGTAAAAGTGTGGATGCTGCTCCAGGTAGAAGCTCTGCAAATATCCTTAATCTGCACCCCCGCGAAGAGGGCTGTTGAAGAAGCCACTGATCTTGTGGAATGTGGCCGAACCCTGCCAGTTAGTGGTTTATCTGCTGCAGTATGGCAATGTAGAATGGCACTCGTAATCCATCTTGCAATCCCCTGTTTTGACAGCGGGAGGCATTAGCTTTGACTACCAAAAGCAACAAACAATTGGGAGGATTTCCGAAATCCTTTGGTACGATCCAAACAGAATTTTAAACATTGTTGTACACCCAGGGAATGCAGCGACTTCTCCGCTGGTGTAGCCAGGTGAGGAAAGAACGCCTTTAGAATAACCGGCTCGTTCAAGTGGAAGTCCGAGGGTACTTTGGGTATGAACCTTGGGTTCGTTCTCAAGATAACTGTGTTCCTTTTAAATTGCAGGAAAGGCTCCTGGATTGTGAGAGCCTGCAATTCTCCAATACGACATGCCGATGTGTGGGCAAGAAGGAGAGCCAATTTCCAAGAAAGGAACTTCATGTCGGATCGATGAATTGGTTAAAATGGGCTTTTCATGAGTTGAGTGAGGATTAGAATCAGGTGCCAAGTAGGAGGCGGAGGACTCACTGGTGGATAGACCCGGAACAAGCCTTTTAGAAATTGCCTAACAATCCTGGAAGACCACAACGAAGGTCCAGACTCAGACCATCTGTATTTTGAAATGGCTGCCAAATGAACCTTTATAGAAGAATGGGTCAGCCCCGACTTAGCCAGGGACCAGAGATAAGGTAGAAGCTGATGAGGTTTTGAAGTAAAGGGGTCAACTTCCTCTCTCCTGCACCAAATACAAAATCTCTTCCATTTGAAGCAGTAAGTCCTATTCGTGGAAGGAGCTCTCGCCTGGGAGAGGACTTCTTTAATTTCGTTTGAGATGGGGAGATTCATAAATTCTCGCTGCTCAGGAGCCATGCTGTCAGGTGTAATGATTGTGGATCTGGATGCCAAACCTGTCCTTCGGACATTGTGAGTAGATCTGGAATAGTCCTCAAGGGGAGAGGAGGAGCTAGCGACAACAGATGGAGCTCCGTGTACCAGAACTGTCTCGGCCAAGCAGGATCTATCAAGATCATCCTGCTTGGTTCCACTTTGATCTTCCTGATAAGCCTCTGGATCAGTGGGATGGGAGGAAAGGCGTAGACAAATGTCCTTTACCAGGCTATCGAAAGCGCATTCCCCAATGATCCTCGGTGGTGAAGCCTGCTTGAATTAGACCGGCATTTCTTGTTGGTTGGATTGGCAAAGAGATCTATTGCTGGTCTGCCCCACTGGCTGAAGACCTCTTCTAGAACTCGCTGGTTCAACTCCCACTCGTGACTGACTGAGGATAACCTGCTCAGCCTGTCGGCGTTCTCGTTTAAAACTCCTGGCAAGTGTTCTGCCTTTAGCGACATCCCGTGAAGGATCGTCCATTCCCGGATCTCTTAAGCTTCCTGCGACAACGAAAGAGACCTGGTTCCTCCTTCCTTGTTCACGTAATGCATGGCCGTTGTGTTGTCCGTCCCGATGAGCACTTGTGAACCTCCTAGGCGAGGGAGAAAGGCTTGTAGAGCCAGTTTTATTGCTCTTAGTTCCAAGAGATTGATGTGAAGCCGCCAATCGTGAGGAGACCAATGGCCACTGACATGCAGATCTTGCATCACTGCTCCCCAACCTTCCAATGACGCGTCCGTTGTCACTACTTGAGGAGACGGATCGCTTACAAAGGATAGACCTTAAGACAAGTTTCTCTGGTCTGTCCACCATAGGGCCGTTCTTCTCATCGTCAGAGTGACGGTCACCCTGTCGTCGAATGATCCATGAATCTGTTTCCATTGGATGTCCAGTTGTTCCTGCAGAGGACGCATTCGCAGTCTGCAGTGAGGAATCAGTGGTATGCATGATGAAATTAACCCCAGCAGAGATTTGTAGCGGCGTACTGAAAGACACCTTTTTCGTAAGTCTCGAACCATGGTCTGCAGTTTTTCCCGCCTCTGATGATTTGTCTTTGTTTAAAGTGAGCGCTAGATTTTGAAACAGGTTTGTACAAGCCTGAACAGCGTCCCACGCTGCTTCCCTGGACGGGGCTTTCATCAACCAGTCGTCCAGGTAGGGAAAGACTTGAAAATGATTCCTTCGCAGGAATGCCGCTACTGGCGCCAGCACCTTCGTGAAGATCCTCGGGGCTGAGCGAAGACCAAAGGGTAAAACCCTGAATTGAAAGTGGCTTTTGGCTACTGTGAATCATAGAAACCTTCTGTGTGCTGGGTGAATCTGTACATGAAAGTACGCATCCTCGAGATCGAGAGTGGCCATGAAATCCCTCGGATTGATCAGCCGCAAGATGTCTTGAAGAGAGACCATCCGGAAAGAAAGGGAGATGAGATAGGTGTTAAGCTCCCTGAGATCTAAAATGGGGCGCCATTTCTCTAGCGTCTTCTTTACCAGTAAGAACCTGGAATAGAATCCCTGCCCTCTTTGGTCTGAGGGAAGCGGCTCTACAGCCCCCTTCAGGAGCATTTGATGAACTTCGAGCCGCAGAAGACACAGGTTTTTCGATGGAATGGCTGCAGGGGGCTTGGGTGGTGGGATGAGTAAATTCCAAGGTATGGCCCTTTTGAATGATGTTGAGCACCCAACGGTCCTATGTTATCTTGGACCAATTTTGAAGGTATTGGGATACCCTGCCTCCAACTGATGACTTCTTGGAGGAGGGTACAGTAGGAAGACCCAGGAGGCCACTATTGTAGCTTGGACGCATCACATCCCTGGCGAGCCTGTTTCCCTTTGTTGTAAGGCCTGGAGTAATTGGAGGATTGGCCCTGCCTTTGTTGATAAGGCTGGTGGTATTGTTGGGAACCTGAGCCGTAGGATGAGTATCTCTGTTGTTGATAAGATCCTCTGTAGTTTGTACTTCTGCCTCTGGACCCCTTAAAAGGAGTTTTGCAGTACTGAAGCGTAACCAAAGATCTGGCGGTCTCAGTGTCTTTTTTTATGTCCTGGAGAGTGTGGTCAATCAATTTCCCGAATAGTGCTTCTCCATCAAAAGGAAGATCTCGGCTCGAAACCAGGTCGCCTTCAGCCACCCCTGGCGACGGAGGACCGCAGCTCCAGCCAACGAACGAAACGCCGTTGTGGCAATGTCCATGGCGCAGTCAATGATCTCCATTGAAGTCGCCTCTCCTTCTTGCAAGACCTTTTTTGCCTCTGCTTTCGATTCTGGAGGAAGCTGATCCAGGAATAGTACGACATCACACCAAAGCTGGCGGTCGTATCTGCCCAATATTGCCAGGGCATTAGCTGCCCGCACCAGAAGACTCGCCATTGAAGAGAATCTCTTCCCAGCATTGTCCAATCTCCTTCCTTCCTTGTCTGGAGGAGTCGTTAAAGGAGCAGAGGGGTTGCGGGATTTTCTCTGTGCCGCTTGAGAAATAACCGAGTCCGGTCTTGGGTGGCCCATTAAGGCAGCCGAGCAATCCTCAGGCGCTTTGTACTTTTTATCCAGACGCGGTAGTACAGGGACCACCGTTGCTGGGTTTTTCATAGCCTTAAGGCCTTCCTCCCACAGATGTTGCACTATTGATATGGACCTTGTCGTCTTCCTATAAGGTTCCTTGAAATCATACAAGAAACATTCCGATGTCACCGCAGGCATTGCCAACTTGAACCTGCCAGCTGCTCTTTCCATCAGCTGATGAAAACGCCTACATCCGCTGGCGGGGAATCCACCGGATCCGGGCATGGAGATGGAGGGTCCGTAATGATGTATTCATCCCATTCAGTAGCTTGATCAGTATCATTATCCGAATCATGATCCTCATCCGAGGAATAATCATGGCTGTCTGCTGGTCTGCAAGGCTCTTGTGGAATTGATGCCTGTGGCTGAGGGGACACCTTGTGAGAAGTTGGCCTGATATATGATGCTCACTAGTTCTAGTGATCACCTTGTATCAGTCCAAACAACCCTTATGGTGATTGGTTGTAAGTCAACCTTATAGACCAGCTATCCTAATGGTAGCATGGACAAATCAGTCTTAGGCTAAACTCTTTTGGCATGTGAAGCCAGCTGTTTTACCACATATAACCCTTGAATACCAAGTGAAAGGACACCACACAGGTTGTTATGAAAATAAACAAGTATTTATTAACTAACATACACCTCTGAACTCTTTATGAGATCAGAGGGCTAAGCACATTACAATCTCTTAGGAAAAATACGTTTAAGTTGCACAAATTACAATGGTGCCCTAGGGGCACCACAAACCATATACTATGTAAGTGGAATGTGAGAGTCGATAAAAGGAATGGAGCTGTCCAGAGGCTGTAGGATCGCTGGGACCACGCTATACTAACTCTAGGTAGGTACTAGGAGGCCCACGGAACGCGTGTGCAGAGTGTGAACTCACACGCGAGATGCGTAACAGTGTCTATGGACAGTACAGTTCAAGGAAAAGGTGAGTATGGACAATCCTGACTAGGTAGAACTAAAACGACTGTGGAACTGGACACTAGGAGAGTCAAGCTACCCTTGCGCACCGAAATGCTCGTGTTACCTCACCCACAGGCTGCGAGTGCATAGGTGCCAAGTCGTGTCGGTTTCCGGCGTTGAAGTCTATGGAGCCTGGGGGAAAAGATGCTGCAGGCGATCAGGAGGAAGATGTCCGGTGTGATCCAAGGGTGGATCAGTGAAGAGAAGAACCTGAAAGCAGAGGGGACAATGTTCAAAGTCACTAGCCAGTGACTGGAGTGGAACCAGGTGTCGTCGTCGCGATCAGGTGAGGGTGGACGCTTGTCTCTGCAGCCACGTGGACCAGGTGGTGTCTTCGACGACCATGATGGAGGCACGAGCTGTCCCACGCAGGCTCTCACTGTCGGCGGTGTCGGTTTCGGATTCAGAGTCAACAGGCCTTGGCAAAGGCAACCCACGCGGTGAGTGGAAACGGCGTCTGGAGTGGACCAGGAGGGTCCGGGGTGCTCCTCTTTTGGAAGGGAGCAAGGGCCAGTCTGGAGCAACCAGACCAGCAGTGAAGATTTCGGAGTTCGTCGTCTAGGAGGTCACTAGCCAGCCGGCAAGTGACCAGACAATGCGTCGAGCAGCAAACAGGCAGAAGGGCCCCACGCAGATCTCGTGGATGATGGAGGGCTGGTCTTCGGTGCAGGAGCTGCTCGGGTCGGGGCTTCTCAGTCCCCAAAGCACTTGGACGAGGTTACCTCAGAAGTTGTGAAGGAGCGAAGTGCTGCTTCTTTCAAGATGGCCGGTCCCCACGTGTCTTGTCGCACCCACGGATCTCAGCTGTGCTGCAGATGTAGGTAGAGGTCGGAGAGGTCTGGGAATCCGGGTCTAGTCGGGCTCTGAAGTCTGGATCCTTGCAGGAAGACGACAAAGGGAAGCCGCTGGACGCTGATGGTGCCTGCTTGTGCAGGGTGGACACTCCTTGCCCACAAGGGAGATTTCTTCAGTCTTCTGTGGAGCAGAACGTCGAAGTCCAGAGTTTCTTCTTGTAAAGTTGTTCAGGATAATCTAATTTGGAATGGGACCAGCTCCTACCTTTATCCGGCTAAAGGGGGCCGTACTACGACTAGGTCCCTCCTCTGGGTGGGACCAGGAAGGAGGTTGGTTACACCCCCTATCCTTTGTCCGGTCTTGCGCCAGCTCTGGGGCTGGAGTGCCCCAGGAACTGGTTTAGACCGGTGTATGCACAGGGACACCTTGTGTGCCCCAGGCATGTCTCATTCCTTTCAGCCCTGTCCTACCTAATTCACAAAATCCTGTCTGGGGTGGTGCTAGCACCTCCAAAGGCAGGAAACCCTTTGTCCAAGCCTCCCTCGCTGGAAGGACTCCCAGCAGCAGGAGGTCAGACTTGTGTCTATGGTGGCAGCATCCATTTTGTGATGCTGAGGCTCGAGTTAACTTTAACCGGGGTTCACAGTTACATACATGTCGTGTTCCTCTACAAGGGTGGAATGCTACCCCCGTCGCCAGAATTGGCAAGGGGGTAGTATTCCAATTCGTATGAGACCTTACTCAACATGTTTTGATAATGTTATACCAAAGTTGGCAATAACCGCGAGGATTATAATGCACTTAAGAGTATATGGTATAGCGTTATCATGGGAACAGCTAAAGGACTTGGTTCCGAAAGCTGCAGACAGGCTCAGCTCATGCTAGAGCACCATCTCACATAATTCCAGGCACTCTGCCTTCAGGATTGATAAGACCTGCCATAGGAGTGACTGATAGGAGGATATGTGTCCATTTTAGGGTTAGATATAGGGATACTATATCTAAAGCAAAGGGTGATTACACCACTTTGCCCCAGCTGATTAATCAGCTAGTTGTGTCAGATTTGGATTGCCAGCCAGGGGTGGCATAATACATGCTGCAGCCCCTGGTAGGCCCTGGGTGCACCGATGCCCTGGGTACCTAAGGTACACTGTACAGGGGCTGATAAGGTGACTCAGTATCCAATTAGATATGTACCTAGAGTACATGGAATCCATTTTACAGAGAGAGCAGTGGGCCTGGGGTCCTGAATAGCAGGGCCCCAGGTCTACTTAGTCGAAAAACCAGCAAAACACCAGGCAAAAAGTTGGGGGCAACCATAGTCAGATATCCACCTTCCTACACCCCTGAGCAGGTAAGTCAGGAACAGCTGCGGAGGCAGGAACCGAGACAGGCGTTGCTTGCGCAACTGGAGCCGGAACAGGCCCTGCAGCCTTAGATTTGTAATCCTGCAGCATCTTATGCAGGTCCTGCAGGAAAGAAGATGGTACCGAAACCATGTCTTGACCTGAATAATGCTGTGATTGGGCAGTCTGGTGACGATAACCATCTTCTTGGTCATACCCTCCTTCAGAGTCCGTCTCCTGACACTTGACCAGAAGTTGAGAGGGACTGTTAGCGTAGCCATATGAGTCCTGATCATCCTCATCCGACTCCTATTCATCCAATAGTAGAGCTGGTGGCAAGGGGATTACCCTGCTAGGAGATGTAATCTCCGGTGTAATTCTTGTCAAAGAAATAGTGATTCTTTTCTCCGATGCCAAGATCATCAACGGTCCCGCCGACGATGGTACTGTGAATGCCCTCGTCGTCGACTCAGTCGACGGAACATGCCTCGTCAACACTTGAACACTCGACGACGAGATTGGAGTAGTCGATGTCGTCAACTTCGAGATTGTCGACATTCAAGCCGTCGTCGTTAATGTTGTCGTCGTCGAGGCCCTCGTCGACGACACTGTCGTCGTCGACATCGTCTTTGACGTCATTGTCGTCGACGTCGCTGTCGTCGTCGACACTTTCGTCGACGATGCCATCGTCTGTCACCTTCCCGTCGACGCTGTTGCAGCTGTCTTCGACTCTTCCATTCTCGTCGACGATCCCTTCGTCATCGAATGTCACTTTCAGTTTTGGCTTGAATTTTTTCGTCGACGGAGCCTCCGTCGACGACGCCTTCATCGTCGATGACTTGGAACTACTGTCAGAAGATTGAGAAGAGGTGTTGGACTAGGCCCTTTTCCCGGAAATTTTTTGCTTTTCGCTCCCCTAATTCTGGAAGTCCCCCCCTTGTACTGTAATTGTATAGGCCCTGTGAGGTTAAAATGCCCTGGGTAATGTTGAAATCAATGCTAGGTGCAGGTGCCCTCTACCTTCAACATGGCTGCCATAGACCCCTGCTACTGCAGCGTGGTCTTGTTAAGGCGCATTCTAGCTGCCAGGAGCTGGCTGAGACCCCATACATTGTTGCCATTCCAGCCTGCCTTGCCTGCCCACAGTTAGAGTAGGGAAGCTCCTGGCACCTTCTAGAATAGGGGCGGAGCCTATTTTTGCCGCCTTAGAGGGTGGTCACCACCTGGGCCTATATAAAGAAAGGGAGTGAAACTTTCCAGTCAGTTGGGGCATCACTGACCAGGGGGACCCACACAGGAGATTTAGGCGGTAGGGCCTAGTCAGGGACTTATGCCACCGGGAGTGACAGGACTTAGGTGCTGCCTCTTAAGTTGAGTGAGGTACCCTGAGCTAGCCCACTGATCTGGCCCGGCGGGAGGGGAACCCAGGGACCATCTACAGTGACCTGCAGAGGAATCCTGCCTGCAGCCCCCAACTCAACCCCCCCCTTCAAGAACCAAGAAACCAAGAAACTGCTATTTACAAGGGCGCCAAAACCATCAAGCGCCAAAAAGAAGCCCTTCTAATTACCACAGGACTGCTGGGGAATCAACCAGGTATTGGACTGAGCTGCACCTGCACCCCCCTGCCTTCACCTGGACCTGCGCTGTCCTGCCTAACTTCCCCTGACTGAATTGGCTGACTTGCTGTCCTGAGGAAAGTGCCCACTGAAGTGAATGCTTAGCGCTATCTCTGCTTAGCGCTAGACCTGAACTGCTGGACGGCCGGTCTATTTGGGCTGCTTGCCCTGCCTTGTCTGCACTGCTAACCTAACTGAGACTGAGCCAAACTGCACTGCTCCTCAGCGCTCCCCTGCTGTGGCCTGTGAAGTGCTGTATCCTGCTCACTGCCCTAAGCGCGATATCTGCCCAGCGCTACGTGTGTGCCCGGGAGCATCGACTCCTCGGAGCGCCATAACCCCCAAGTGCCAAGAGCGCCTGCCGAGCAGTCTAGCGCCGTGTTGGGCCCCGGAGCGCTGCCCCCACTCACCTCCGGAATTCGAGGCGGGCCGCGTTGGGCACAGAAACCTGCTCCTCTGTGTGCCTTGTGAGGGATCACCGTCTTCGGCATCCCCGTGGACCCCTCTGAGGCCCGAGCTCTGTGCCCAGTCATCGCCGCGGACCCGGCGTCCAAATTCCCCAGAGGCGCTGGTCGGGAGGGTGCCTGAGGGCCCAGCTCACCGTCGTCGCCCGGCGTGAAGAGTTCGAGCGGCGGCCCCGGAGGTTGGGAGTGGCCGCCGCAATCGTAGAACCAGGCCGCGTTAGGCCTGAAGCCGAGGAAGCAGTTTTGCCGGGCTCACGCGACGGGGGCGCGTCAAGCCACGCCCCCGCCGCGCAGTGATTGGCCGCGCGGCCGAGCCCCTGTCAAGCGAGCCTCGGATTGGCTCTGGTGCTCGGCACACTCTTTTGCTGCCCCGCGATTGGCCGCTGGGGCCAAGACCCTCCGGAGCCGTATCCTGATTGGCTCCCAGGCCATGGGCACTACAGAAGGCCTGGGAACAGCCTGCATTCACCGAGGAAGGGCAGTGGAGCCCCTTCCTGCCACCAACAACAAGCCGGAGTCCTCCCCAGCCCCCTGAGCATACGCAAGGGCCCGAGAGGCCGAAGGGAAAAAGGTAAACCCCGGGGTGGTGGGCGGAAGGCCGGAGAAGGCCCCGAGTTCGCCCCTCCCCGGGAGTAAGCTGAAGTTGAGCCCTGCTGGCCCTGCGAGACTGGGAAAACTGTTGCTGGGCCCCGTTGGCCCCTGTGTTTCGAACTGGGCCCATTAACCCCCTACAAGGCCTACAGGGCTACAATGAAAGGTCCATCACTGGGTAATGAAATGTTGATACATACCTAATGGAAGGTTCTCCAAGTGCTAGTTAAATGCACTACATTTAATGGAATGGGTAGCCCTGATTAAGGAAATGTGCTTATTCCTGCCTGATTTTCTCTTTTAAAGGCCTGTTTATTCTTGGGGGATGGAATGTTGGTTTACCCCTAATGAGATGTTTATCTTGGCATACGGAAATGTTTAGTCCCGCCTAAAGGGGAAGTTGCCTGCTCTACCCTGAAAGGTTTTATCTGGTTAATTAACGGTGCTAAATTTAATGAAAGGTTATTCATACCTCACAAAGTGTTACTTCTAG
The DNA here is from genome assembly GCF_964263255.1 of Lissotriton vulgaris. Lineage (NCBI taxonomy): Eukaryota > Metazoa > Chordata > Amphibia > Caudata > Salamandridae > Lissotriton > Lissotriton vulgaris. Next base: position 257,711,106 of record NC_141691.1, read on the forward strand.
CCCTCGAGGGAGTGCTGGGCCACGGGAGTTAACCCCACCTGGGGCAATGGTTATTAACAGGTATTGCTAGGCCCTGATCAATAACAAGTTTATTCTGCCCGGATGAAATGTGTTCTCTTGCGTCATGACATGCTCATCCTTGTCTGATGAGCTGGTGGTTAAGGCCTAATGAAATGTTATTGCTGAGTAATGCACTCCTTATTCAGGCATCAGGTAATGGGATGGTTTTACCCTACTGAAATGGTGGTCCTTATCTACTGAATGGGTTACTTCTAATGATTGAAACGTTTATTTCAGCCTGACCAGTAATAGAATGTTTACCCTGGTTCACTGAGGAAAGGTCGCCTGTGTTCGAAAGGGATGAGGATACTAATGTCTTCACCATGAGATGCTGGTTCTCTTGCCAATGAGAGGGGACCTGATTTTTCACTAAAGTGTTTAAGCCTGCAAAGGAAGCTGTTGACTCAAGGCCTCCAGTTCTTTAAGGAACTGTTTCATATCGAGTAATGGAATGTCTTAGTTACCCGATTAAATGTTTATTGCTAAGTAATGTACTAATGGAATGCTAATCCCTTAAGGAAATGGTTATTATAACATTATACATTGATTATTGAACTGTTCCCTTTACTCCCCTCTAATGAAATGCTTTGATGAGTAATTGATACTGTGATTTTCCACTCCTGAACCTTAATCTTATATAAAAGTTATTTGATTTTTAATCAAACTCACTGGAGTGGCGTCAGTCATTGCGTGCCTTTTATTGTCTCAGTGGATGCGTGTGCTGTGTAGTCACTTAACACCTAAGCTTTCGGGTGCCTACCTGCTCGAGCCAGGCTACCCCCGGGGAACTGGTGACCCCAGTTCCTACAAGAGGGTTTCTTGAAGGCTGGATCAGTCTTCAAACCCTTAGAAGGCGTAGATGGTCCTACCCTCTCCTTTTCACTATGGGGAGGAGATTCGCCTGGACCTTGGCTCTCAGACTCTTTGGGGGTCTTTTTTGAGACCTTAGAAGGATGTTCCACAGAAGGAGAAGGGGAAACCCTTACCCCTTTTGACTGACCTTCTAGAGGACACAGCTGACGATGAATCCTCACTGTCACTGGAAACTGCGTGTTTCCTTTCCTTCTGCTTTTGGAGCCAGGTAAGAAGCCTGCCAGCACGATCCCTGAGGGTCTTGGTAGAAAAAGTGCGGCAGATCTTGCAGTCCTCCGCCTTATGATCCGGATAGAGGCAATAAATACAATCCTTATGTTTATCCTCCACAAACAACCTTTTCTTGCCACAGGTGGAACATTGTTTGAAAAGGACCTTCTTCTCCTCCTTGACAGCCATCTTTGTACAATCCTGAAAAGAAATCCTGTAGAAAACTTTTGAAAAGAGATGAAATGAGCAGAGCTCAAAGGAGACTGCCTAAGCACAACGTGCAGTAGAACATTTGAGGCTCTGAGGTTCCTTCAGGAGGGTTCTATGGGGTGAGGCTCTTCTGACTGGCTGATGCCTAAGTTTGGTCTCTTTTACAAAAAGAGGGTGATATGCTACAAAAAGGAATGAGGCCTAGGCCTTTTTCTTTCTCTTTTGTACCTACTGCTATGTTATTTTTGTTACTGAGACTCCCATTCCGACAATGGGGAATGATATAAAAGCATGGGAATCTATGAAAGTTCCAATACTGGGGCAACCATGAAAACTAATATAGAATAATAATAATACTAACAGAAAGGGGATTTAGCCCATGTAAGCTATTGCTTTTTTGAGATGTCATTAATTTTCTAGGTCAGACACAGCACCCACAGAGTCAGCCCGTTTCAGATAATTGGTTTGTTGTCAGTCATTCACTTTTTAGACCATCCCATATGATAGCCATTGGGTGTACAAAGTGTTAGGCAGAGAGAGGGAGCAAATTTCACCACATTACATCAGAATCTGCATTGGTGTATTTGCAGCAAAAGAATGTGTTTAGGCTACAGCATGATCTCTTACAGACAGCCCTCTATGGAACTCCACAAACCTTTGAGGCTTCACGCACGGCAGTGTGCAAGTGGCCATGGGTTAGGCTGGTAAACTCAACATGAGTACCTAAACATGTATTAAAACTACAGTGCAGCATAGGGAGGAACGCAAGAACAGTTCTTGAAGTTTTTCTTACCCTTCCTGTGCCACTTAAGCTGTACTGAAGTCATTAAGTCTTGTTTTTTCTTTGGAGTCTGGCATTTGTATTTGAACTTTTGCAGAATACAGAAACTGAAGTATCAGGGAGCAAAGAAGAAAGTTTTGTGCGTCAGCAATGTTCTTACTGTTGCATCTTCTATCTAACTGCAGATTCCTCATCTTAGGAATATTCCTAGGCACCAAACCGGATCCAGAGAATTTTCCCTACAACGCTCCGTAGCATTGATAGGGCGCGCCATGTGACTCCATAATGACTCCGTACCATTCCAGAAGTAATGGTGCAGAGCCACATAGAAATGTAATTTTCAAAAAGAGTAGGGGTCATAACCTAAAGAATCTACGCCACCTTAGACAGGGCTTTATTTGATGTTCAAATGGGCTATCCTATAGAAGAATGGTACCCCTTAAATCCACAGTATAATAAGGATCTGTAACTTTTAATGAATTAGTCCCAGGTATTGTATGAATCTAATGTTGAATTTAAATTTAGAATTAATATTGAAGGCCATGAGTCATCAAATTCTTGTATAATTATATATTAATCTTGTGGTCCTTGATCTCCAAACTCAAAACTCCAATTATAATGCTTGACCAGATATTATGGGTAGTGACCGGCCAACACATGTTTTGCCCCATGCAGTGCGCAGGCTTGGGGTTTTCACAAGACAAAGATTAGGATACAAAATAATATGATACATATGGAAGGCAGAACATTGGTTGCAAGTAACATGATAAAGAGGCATTCAGGACATTTGTTATACCCAATAGATAATGCATTCGAAAAAAATATATTCAATGATGATAAATGTAAATAATAAGGCAAAAATATAAAGAAACAGTAAAGTCGAACATAGAAACTGAGAAACAAAAATAAAATTAAATCAATGATCTGATCTTGAATCATAGAGCGAATATAATTTACATGCAAGTTTATCCATATTTATAACACAAAATGCTAGAACACTGTACACTGATGAAAAACCAAAAGGGCTTCTGGCTAATAGAGTGAGGCAAAGTGTGCTGGTGTGCAAGCGGAATACCATAAAAAATGTACATGTGTGATATACGTCATTTAATAAGTGCCCATTAGACTGCAGAGTACTTAATATTTATTTATCGATTGTGGGGAAACCATTCCCATTCGGGTAAGGAAAGTCAGGGCAGAACACAAGTATTTGTTTGGCGTGATGCTCATTATGACCTTGGGCTCCTTAGCAGAAACATGTTGACCATCTTTGTTTATTTGTCACCTTTGTGAGGACTTATTGGTTCAAGCTAACCCAACCAATCACTAGTCCATTGTTTTTTCACTGTTTTTATTAGAGTTAGAGCTACCTTCTCAATAAAATTATTGTCTGATGAGTAGCCCACACTCTTTTTAAATCACGTTTCTAATCACCATCTGAGTTTCTTTTTCTACTCTTGGGGACCCAATGAAGACAACTGGCTACCGACTTTTACAGTTGGTGCCTGAGGGTCCTTTTTCTACACTAAGCACGTGCACCCTACCTGTTTTCTAAATTTCAGAACTCTTAGCTGGTATAATTTTCTACCCTGTCTACTTTCGCTAACTGGTTTTGTGTTTCATCCTTTACTAGTTGTTTGAGTTTGTTTGACACTCTTATGTTGATTACAATAGTGATGCTCATTATGTCATCAAAGTTGCAAATCCTGCTAAACGAATGCATGTGTTCATCCCTGATCTTCCTTACCTGATTGGTACTGGTGTCACTACGATCGATCGATCTATAAATATTAAGTACTTTGCAGCTGAAGGACATTTACTAGATGATGTATATCACACATGTATATTGTTGATGGTATTTTGCATGTACACCAGCACACATGCACCATTGCCTCACTCTATTGGCCTGAAACCTTTTGGCTTTTCACCAGTGTTCAACTATTTTACGTTATAAATATGGTTAAACTTGTATGTAATTGAAATGGATTGATATAGCAGTTACTACGCCTAACAAGGCATTGAAGTACTTTATGGCGAGTACACGCTACTTGCAGAACCCAAGATTAGTAGGTAGTCCATTGGTTACAGTTGGTTATTGTGATTAGTAATGTGCTCTCAAGAAAAATTGCATGCGTTTACTCAATTTTGTTCGTTCCAACTTCATTTCGACAATGTTGTCATAAAAGAAATCACATTTAATTGGACAGTTTAAAAAAGAAAGTTGCTATAAAACATTCAAATACACTATAAAAATAGCACTAATGTCATCACATAACCAGGGAACTATTTCATCACAGCCTAAAAAATACTAAAAGACATAAATAGGTACATGGTCAGCTAAAAACCCCCTGCCCATCTAGAATTAGAGATCATGGTCCCTAGGATCTATGCAGTTATTTCTACTGGATCATATTTCATACAGGGTTTGCAAATTTCCTTCTAATTATCCACATAGCTGCTAAAAATGTTGTTACAGAAAAAACAATTAGAGGAGAGAGATCCGTTTTAAGTATCCTGTATGCTTGCAGACAGTGCATGATCCCCAGATTTTTACACAGTGGAATAATCCACTTCTTTCTGGCTTTTCGTTAGACAGGGCAACAGAACATGACATGCAATTCATTTTCAAGTTCCGAGGTGCATCCAGGGCAGTTTTTGAGTGACGATGGACACCACTTACATGTAAAGTCTCTGATTGGCAGAGAACCGTGTCTCCATTGAAAATACAACTTCCTGGAAGCAACAGGACTAACATCGCCGAAAACGGACTCAAATTTATAAGAGTCTTTAATCATTAAAAACGTGGCGGACTGCGTACCAATTTGGGCGTTCGCTAGACAAGCAGATAAGTTGGTTTCGTGATACAGATTGGTCAGATGCTTGCGTGATACATTTCTGCAAGCGTGCTCCGGATCGGACCACATGAGCGCAAGGCCTAGTCTCTCAAATTCCTCTCTAATATACTTTATTCAGGTGGGAGATTACCCCGTTGACAAAAAGGCAAAACAGGGTGGGTGCCAAATTGCACCCCTGTCTTACCCCCCTGCCAACGGGGAATCTAGATGATAAAGAACCATTTTTCCCACACCTGACCTGTGAGAAATTCTCAGTGTGCAGTCGGATTATTATATTCAAGAGAGCGGAAGGAATGCCCAACTCCGAAAGCACACTCCACAATTTCCGACGTGGGACTAAATCGAAGGCCGCACGAAGGTCCACAAAGACGGTATAAAGTGAGCCGCCCTCAATCTTGACAGTTTTCCAGTAAAGCAGGATTAAGCGAAAGATATGCTCCGTAGTGGATACAATCCTTCCAAACCCCGCTTGATATGGGTTAAAGATGTCAAATTCCTCCATCCAATCTAGGAGGCGATCTAAGATCAGCCTCGAGAATAGCTTTTGCGAGACATCTATGAGGCTGATCGGCCTATAGTTGGCTAGGAGCAGAGGAGACCTTCTTAAAGATAGGGACTATCTCTGCCCCCAGCCAAGTACTAGGGACCGCCATGCCTCCCAGAATGGCATTACAAATTACCGTTAGGTAAGGGGCCCAGACCCTGGGTTCGTGCTTGAAAATATCGCCAGGCACCTTATCCAGCCCGGGGGCTTTACCAAGCGGGAGTTTAGAAATAGCAGCCCTCACTTCTCCCTCTGTAAATTCTAGCTCAGTCATTTCTGGATTAGAACTAGGAACTAGTCGATCATGTGCCAGGTCCTCGGTAAGATTTTCCCCCTGATACAGAGTATGAAAATGTTCTTCCCACACATCCGCCGAGATGTTGGGGGCTACAGCCGCTACAGGGTCAGCCGATCCCGTATTCACAATCAGCCAGAACTTCCGGGCATCTCTTGTTGACAGAGCTGATGTTAAGTTTGCCCAGTTCGCATTACCCCACTCAACCTTGGCATTATGGATTAGCTGACGATATACTACCCTTCTTTGCTTTATCAGTGCCCTGTTATTATTTTGTTTCACCGCCTCAAGGAGTTCTGTTTTCGCAGTTCTATAGGCCTTATTATACCAGGTTGGTTTGTTCCCTGCTCTTTTCCCAGTAGACTCTGGGGGATTAAGAATATGAGCTAGACTATTAACTAGATTCCTATTCAATTCTGGGAGCTTGTCATGTGCTTCATGCGGGGGGTATTGCAGCTTTAAGGCACAAACGGCTTCCAATACCGGAATTATCCGAGCATACAGCTCTGCCACTAGCTCCGTGGGTGGTGGGTAACCATTTTGTCCCATCTAACCCTACGCCTGTTGTTTGAAAGGGGAGCCCTGTTGCCTGGTCCGTACTCTTCGCTACTGCAATCCATGGGGATACCTGGGGATACAAAGTCTAAGATCAACGCATTGTGATCACTTTCGCCCCTAGGTACCACCCTAAAATCAAGGACCTTATACCACGCACAGCACTCAACAAAAACATAATCCAGGCGTGATTTTTGCCCTGGTTTATTGAAAGTGCACTTTGAGGGGATATCTGATTTTACCTGGCCATTACATGCCCTAATTGAATGATTCAGGGTCAGGGCCATAATCTGTACAGCCAATGGCGCCCATGTCCTTGGAGGGGGACCCACCACTAGCAGGATTTTCCAGTGCTCATCCTCCTCCTGACTTACACCTTCCGTTAGGCCCGTGAGTGGCTCAAAGTGAGAGTTGAAATCACCCCCTATCACTACTGTGATCCCCTCTGGGATCTTATTTAGAAAAGAGGAGAGCTCATCAATGGTTCTGGACTCAGATTAATACTGACAGGTCTAGGTAGATATTGACCAATGCGAGTCTAGAGCCATTCAGCCACTCTAGGACCACATATTGCACATCCTCTGATCTAGTATCCATGACCCTCACACTGCACCCCAAATGGGTTCCCACCCAGATTATTAGCCCTCCTGACGGGCTGCCCTTTCCCCCCCCACCTGGCTGGGACTGAAAATGATGCAAAACCAGATCGAAATTGGTCTTCCCTAGCCCAGGTTTCCTGGAAGAGGCAGACGTCATTCGCGTCTATAAAAGAACCCCACTCAGGGCAGGCCACTTTATTACCCAGACATGCCACGTTCCAGGAAAGGATTTTTAATGGGGTATAATCTGCTCTCAATCGCTGGGCTGGCGGAGTGACTTCAGCCTCAATGACTGGAGGAGGAACCCTATCGGTTTTTGCTTGCCCCGTAGCTTCTCTGTCGGTAGGAGGCTCAAATGATGCGACCGCCAATATCCCTCGCACTGTCTTCTTCCCGACTGCTATGGTGGTTCAGGGCACTCCTCCTCCCAGGACGGCTCCCCACACTAGCTTCGTAGTGTAGTCAGTCTACCTGGTCCAAGCAACTATACCTGTTGGTGTGAGAGTAGTGGGTAGTCATGAAAGGCTCATACAAATTGGTCCTATACCCTCTAGCGTGGCCCCTGGATCCCATTCTTGCCCAGCCCTCTTCGAGCCCAGGATCAGGTTGCATGTTAGCAGGCGGGTAGAAGAACGACAATGGGAGCGACTGGATTGCAGTGTCTTCACTACTGACCGGCCAGTTGCAGATGTGGGAGACAATCCATGGGTTCCTAAAATTCACCAGGATACAGTCACCCTTGATTACTCTAACCATTAAAATTTCACTTGAGGCATGGGGGGGGAAGGGGTCGGAAGGTTTTCAACCAGCTAGCAACTTTATTCCTCAGAGATGGAAAAGATTCTTCCGTAGAGTTACTAAGCTCAGGGACACCAGCAAGAGGCACTACATGAGGAGCAGCCTCAGGGGGTAGATTTACTACCTTTTTTTGCCTCGCTCTATTACAATCAACATTAGTTCGCTCATAATTCACAGTAGGTTTGTTGACCGGCCTATGGGAATTAGTCAATGCAACAGATTCAATGTTCTGTACTGGAGCGATGGAGATTGCTTGGGCAGGAATATTTGCTAAAGGAGGGGGATTAGATGATAGAGAACCCCCCTAGTCGCATTGGAAGCCCTCTGCATATTTTCCAGTATCTTCAGCTGGTCTACCATAGCCTCAGTAGCCGTTTCTATGGTTTGCAGCTTAAGGTCAATTAGATCAAGTCTAGCAACAAGGGGGTCAATCAAAGATTTCAAGGTGTTTCCCAGGGCGAGAGTAAACTGATCATCCCTGGCGTGAGCGACATCCCCAAATCTGAAAGCAGATGACTGTACAATTGGCAATAGATTGGATGGCGGATTAGTAATAACGTTAGTAGCTTGGGGGACCACGCTATCTTCTATGGGACCTGCAGAATCTTTATTAGTAGAACATTTATCTAATTTCGCCTTTTTTCCACCCCTTGCCTGTGACCCACGTTTTCTTTTTGGGAAAGCCCCTTCCCGAATTCCTTGTAGACGAAGAAAGTTGGAATCGTGCCTATCCCCTTGTGACACTCTATTATCATTAGGTTGCATGGGAATAACCTCAGGGATAACCACAAGGGAATCTCTATGCATAACGGGGCTACTCCTAAGCTCTTAAAGTACAGTTGTTATTGTTTGTTCAATGGTATTAAGAAGAGCAATAGGAGATTCCCCAAGCATTTCAGGGGATTTAGCATTAGCAATTAGGCCCAATGAAGATCTTCTAACCTTTTCAATTCCCTGCGAGAGGCGTCTTTCTAGGATAGTTAGTTCATTAGTCCCCAGTGAGTTTGCTCTAATCAAAAAATTGTCCAAAGTACCTGCCACCATGGTACTCGACACCGTGGCTCTGCTTCTCATTTCCTGAGTTGACATGGTCCTTGATCGACGAAGATGCGCCAACCAGAGAAGCAGGGGCCTAGAGGGGGGGCCCGGTCCGGTCTTGCTTGGTCTGTAACGGGCTGGAATGGGCCCGCCCTTGGCCCGGGCTTCGCCCGGGGCGCATCCCCGAAGCGGGATGCAGACCCAATGATATAAGGAAGTAGTGGTTGGGGCGGGAAGAGGACGGAACATTGCCGCGCGGGCTGCCAGTCCTCGCAGTCCCGCCGGTACAAGATGAATGCCCCAAAAGAAGTCTCTCCACAGAATGAGCCTCCAAGCGGTACTCAATTAACTTTGTGATCTGTTAATGCGAGGTAGGTGTGCTCATTAGTTAGCTGTGTGGTTTCAGTTGAAAGGTTAGTGAGATAGATAGGCTGGCGGAGATTAGTTAATGTTAGACAACAGGGTTAGGGTTTTAACCCCTTCCGTGCTTGCATTGGCCGTTGGGCGCGCTAGCAGTACCTCCCTGGTGCTGCGCATGACCAATGGCCGACGCAGCCCAGCCCACTCTGTCGAACGCTCTCACCGAACGGGTTAAAGAGGAAAGGTTGTGATCTATGAAATGAGGTATCGGCCAATTGCAGAATTTCAATAAGAAGGATTGAGGCAGACAAGCATGAGACTGAGAGGAGGCTATTCTCATAAATAGAAGGTATACAAAGTATGGAAGTTAAGAGGAGGGGAAAAAATGGAGAGGAATCAAGCGAGAGTAATCAATGTCAACTTTTCATGCAGAGTTTAGGAGTGTAATGGGAAAAGGCTTTCTGAGTTAGCAAGCAGTCACAGAATGTAGGCTGTAGAGAGAAACGCCATTATACATAGTGCACCTATCTGGGGAAGACAGCTTATACATGTGATATTGAGTGTATACACCATATAACATTAAGAGCCCTAGCCTGCTGTGTGCCAAGCCCAGGACAGTCCTTTTAAGCATAGGATAGAGTCTCCCAACATTGGTACAGGGTGTGTATGCTGCACAATGGGAGTTGGCACAGAAATAATGAGTTATTATTTAAAGGTCTTCCTGCACTATTTTGTAAATAGGTTTTTTCACTCACTCACTCAAAATCAGTTATATGGCACTGGCTAAAAGTGTCTTGCCAATGCGCAAACAGATTTAGACTCTTTTTTGTCACCTAATCAGGCCCAAGTGTATATTGTGTGTGTGACGTTTGCAATATATGTATAAATAAGTAAAGCAAGCCTGTGGGTTCCATTTGGATATCCCAGACGTTTCTGTGCACAAGTTGGGGGTGAAGTTGTTTTCCCAGAGAGGGAAAATGTATCAGGATGTAAGAAAGAGGAGAGCTTGACATTAAAGGAATGACAAAGGAGACAAGGTTCCTATAGTGACTAGGTGCACTGCCTCTTGGCAGACAGTGGGGATGAAGGGCGCTGCAGTCTGTTCTTCAGGGTGGGACGGGAACTTTAGGTGAAGCCAGCCCTTTTCTCTCTTTCCTGATCACTCTTTTTATGGAGTGGTGTGGCTCACTGGTTAGAGGCGGCAGACCCGGAAGTACAGGACGGCCCGGGACCAGGGTTCAATTCCCGACGCGACAGGGTTGTGGACCAGGGTCAGCAGGACTCGATAATTCTCGCCTCGGTTCCTACTCTAACCAGGGATCACACTCAGCAACTCTGGGCATTAGCTTGCCTTATCTCCACAACGGCCCCCCACATACGCCGGGGATGCCTGGTTTCACCTTTGAGATACCCAGTAAGGACCATCTCACAGGGAAAGCCAGGACGGGTTCCCCAGCGGTCTACAGCGCGGAGATACCCCATGTGGGGTGATTCATGCGCTTTACAAGACATCATTACATTACATTACATTACATTACAAGGCTGTTTGTATCGAGAAGCAAATAGTTCACTCCTCTTTGTACCTCTGTTGTGGGTGCTTCAGGCTGGAGACTTACCTGCTGTGAGGGGGCATACCCCACACAAAGGCTGTCTAAAGGGCGGCATTGTGAGGTACTTGAAATGGAAGCCACCACGAACCAGTTCTTCTACCTGCTCCTTTTGTTTTGATCCTTATAAAATTCTTGTCTCTATCACGGCTCAGAAAAACAACCAAAAATGTGATTCACTCCCATCCGCTCAACCCCTGAATGTGTACAGCCCACCCACAGGTGCTACATACTGCCAGGGGACCCCGCAGACATTAACCCTCATGTCAAATAAATAAATAAGCACAGGTTAATAAAATGATAAATAGAAATGTATTGAACACTGACCACGTATCGCGTTCCAGCTTTTTTCACCTTATCTGAACTGTAAAAGCAGCATATGAAACCTCAGGTATGTTTTAAAATGTTCTATAATGGCTGAACCAATTGAAAGTGTGTGCTGTTAACAGAGCAAGAAAAGTTGTGCCAGGCCTTAGTATTGTTAAAAGCTCACACAGTTCTTGGTGCCTAACCAAACTGGAAATAAACGTGCGCTCCACACCTGACTGCAAAATAAACGTACAATCCAAGTGCGTGTGAATAGGAGTGACTGGCAATACCAAAAGCAAACGTTTAGGAAGTAACTGATATCAGTGTGAGAGTCCCAAGGCTTCAAGGCAATGTTTAAAAAAAAAATACAAAATTGTTACCCAAATTAATGTAACCATGCGTCAGAGTACTTCAATCAAATTGTTGGTGACGGGTATAAAATCTTATCTTTCAACTTTTTCATCATGTTCAGGAGTCCACTCCGTAGAATGGGGAGGTGCGAGGGATTTGAGGAATCTGCAGTTAGACAGAAGGCCCATCAGAAGCAAAGTTAACCAAGGTTAGTAACTTCCTCTTCTGATAATTCTAACGCTAGATTCCACACATTAAGAAATGAAACCATAGCAGTATCTCCCAAATGTGAAAAGTCTGGTGGGTGGACTCGCACCAGAAAATCTTAGAAGACCTTGAGGGCACAAAAGTCCTCCTAGTGGACCTGGCTGTCAAGGCAGTAGTGTTCTGTGAAAGTGTGCACCAGCGCCTAGATCGCAACCTGGTAAATAACCAGAACAACCTTTTCTGCTACTGATCATAGAGACCTTGGCCCTCATGGTAGGGAGGGGGGTTGTTTGTGCCTCGGCTTTTGCCATTACTTGGAATAAGCATGAAGACATTTGACTTTCTTTGTCTATAGACCATTCTTGGGGGTGTTCCTCAATAGAAGCATTAAAGTGACTATACTTGCTTGCTGAAGTCTAAACGGTCTTTAAAAAGTTTGTAATTTGATTTATTGAAGACGTTGGAATGCTGGCCTTTGTACTAACCAGTGGAGTAGAGGTGTTGGCATCCAACATAGGGTCTAGATCGGCATTGCTTTGGAGTTTCCATTACTTGATGTCAGTAGTGTGTGTCCTGGTCTTCCAAGACCTCATTCTTGTCCAGCCGCTTTAGTGTTGTAACAGACTGAATAAGATACAGCTTCTTGTCTGGATGCTCTTCTGCAAACAGCTGGTGGAAGTATCTTTAATTATGCCTGTGTCCCTTGGCACTTAATGCTTAACGCTTGCTGGACGACCCTTGCCCAGGCCTACCGAGGTCAGGGGGGGATCTCTACCAAGGGGAAAACAACAGCCAGGTGCTAAGCCTTTTGCAAGGCCAGGAAAAGAACTAGGCAATTTGCACACCTGGCTGTTGTTGACTGATAAACAAACAGGAAAGGAAGACATGACGCATCTCCTCCTGCAATAGTTAGCCAGTTGAAACTAGAGTATTGTGGTCCAGAGTGTTGAATAATGACGACGGGAATGCTTGGATTGCTAGGGTCCGTGAGTTTGCAGATTGCTTCCCTCGATGGCCAAGGGATGTGCACTTTCTAAGTACTTTACAGTTGCGGAATAGAGGATTTGGAGGCGACCGGGATGCCCTCAATGTCTTTTTGAAGGCTGGCGAGGTGGTTGTGAGGTACTTTGCCCAGGGTCAAGACCAGGTGTGAGGAGTGAACAGCAGAGAGCAGGCTGCACCACAGGCCTAGCTGGGCCACCTGCACGCTCTGCTGGCTCAACCTTCAGAAGGAGTGTTACACTCCTCCCATGCCACCCGGATACTAGCTGTGCCTATTCGTTCAGGAGGTTGTTGGTGGCTGCTGGCTACTGATTGCTGCCAATTATTGTTGGTTGCTGTCCCCCTGTCCTCTCATGGGGCTGCAAGTGCCCAGTGTCTCCTAGTGTGTTACCGGTGCAGTCCTGCATGCCTCTCTCCTCTGGCTTTTTGAGGGAGGTGCTGGTCCTCTGCTGACAACAGGGGGCTGCGCTGCTGCAGGCTCTTGGCTCAGTCCCTGAGGGTAGGAGGTAGAAGACAAGCCTAGGGCCAACCCAACACACTGGGCCCACCAAGGGCTCGGGAGCCTCTAAAGGCAATGTGTAGTAACAAGAAAACAAAGGGATGGCCAAGCCACAAGCGAGGTGCCATAGCGTTCTCCAGCAATGGGCAAGGTGGGATGAGTGCGATACGCGCGTCTGCGTCTCTCTAGAAGGAGTACCAGACTCGCACCATTTGTCATTTTTTCCTTTATTAATCTTTAACCCACGACAAGAGTATTTCTTTAGTCAGTACTTTGCAAATGTTTCCTTCTACCAAGGAGGAGGCATGTTGGAGGCAGGGGGCACTTTCTGGTTTCAGGAAATGGAAGCAGTCGTTCTAGGACAGGCAGGAATTGGGAAAGCGCTGGTCGGCTGCACGCAGGGCGACACAACATGAAACATCCCCAAGAGCCATGCAGAAGGGAATGTAACACTCATTACTTACCGAGAAGAATGTGCTAGTCTGCATGAGTAATTAAATGCACCGATTAATGAGTGTGCAAGCATTAATGAGTGCAGCAGGGAATGCATGAGTGTACACAGTGAATGATTGTACCAGGGTGTATGGTGTGACTGTAGAGAATGCATACTGCAATTAATAGGTGTGGTGGAGTGAATGTGTAACCGCTCTGGAGTTGATCAGAGCAGAAGTGAGTGAGCAAGTACAGGCATGAATAGGCGGGCGTATGGAAGCAAATTAGTGCAGCATAAAGTGAGCGTCTCAGTCATCTGGTGCAACAGTAAGAGAAGGTGCAAGTGCATGCAGCAGTGAACGAGTGCATGAATGAAGCAGGGAGCAGGAGTGAGTGCAGCAGTAAATAGGTATTAGAATAAATGGATAAGTGACTGTACAAGAGTGAATGTGTGTATGCTACGCACATTCACTCTTGTTCAGTCACTTAGGGCCAGATGTAAGTAGGCGAATACCGGTCGGTAACGGCCCAAAATCGGTAAAATCGGCCGTTACCGACCGGTATTTAGAAAACGAGATGTAGGTGTCAAAAATGTACCGAATCGGAAAATATGAATCGGTAAAATACTGAATCTGTATTTACCGATTACATATTTTCCGAATCGGTATTTACCGATACCTTATTTGCAGAGTCCTTATTCACCGAATCGGTAAATAAGAAATCGGAAAAATGCCCATTGAGATGTAGGAAAGGATAAAAATACCGATTTCAATGCAATTCAGTATTTAAGAGTCGGTATTTACCATGGACTGAAAGCAGGTGGTAACCAGGTGCAGGCTATAAAAATGGGCCCAAAATGCAACAGTGTTGCAAGAATGGCGGCATTCTATGTGATTGCGAGGAGGCAAAGGCTACAGGCTGCAGGTCAGAGGGTATGGAGAAGGGAGGAGCAGGTGTACAGGCAGAGGATCACCCTGTTCCAATTGACTGAGCCTGAGATACTTCAGAGGTACAGGCTGCACCCCAGAACCATCATGGACTTAATAAGGGAGCTCCACCCATACCTGGATCACCCAACACCCAGGGCCCACGCCATCCCACCCCATGTGCAGGTGCTATGCAGCTTACACCTGCTTGCCTCTGGGAGCAACCAGAGTGTGATAGCTGCAGTAGGTGGTGTATTCCAGAGCGGTCTGTCCCATTTTTTCAGGAAGTTTCTGGATGCAATGACGCAAAGAATGGAACATTACATCCGGTTCCCTGACACACCTGCGGAACTTGCAAAAACAAAAACTGACTTCTATGGACTGGCACACTTCCCGCATGTGATAGGCTGCATAGATGGCACCCACATTCCCCTATGCCCACCTGCAGCCACTGAACACATCTACAGAAACCGTAAGTCAACGCACTCCATCAATGTGCAGGTGATATGCAATGCCGGCAACATCATCACAGACATAGTGGCCAAATTTCCTGGGAGCACGCACGACTCCTACATCTTCCAGAACAGCGGAATATACACAAGGCTTGTTGCTGGAGATTTTGGTGATGGATATCTGCTAGGTAAATAGGTGTAACACACCCTAAAATGAATGGCAGATGAATGCGACATGCAAATGTAACTCGTGTACCTCTCATTCCCTCCTAGGCGATAGTGCATATACCCTGCGTTCCTTTGTGCTCACACCGTACCTCAACCCAACTAACAGAGGCGAAAGGCGATACAATGTGGCACACAGGTCAACTCGCAACGTAGTGGAGCGAACATTTGGACTCCTCAAGAGCAGGTTTCGATGCCTCCACAAGAGTGGAGGTGCTCAACAGTAAACCCCCATCCTGTGTTGCAAGATAATAGTGACCTGTGCCATTTTGCACAATCTTGCCACCAAAGAAGGCACAGAGGTGGAGGTGACACATCAGGAAGACATTGATGATGACCAAGAACATGCAGACCCCCAAGCAACAGGACCAGCAGCAACAGATGGGAGATTGAGACGGACAGAAATTACACGCCGATATTTCTAGGACAGAAATTACACGTCGATATTTCTAGGTAATGTATGACTCATAGACAGGTATAGTGTTTGACAAGTGTAGTTTAATGGTCACTATATCATCATCACATAGGAAAAGCTATTGTCCATCAAAGCATATGTCCATGACTGCTTGTGCTCAGTTGCCGTCAATGTTTGCAGTCGTGTGGAACTGCGGCATTGGTCAGTGTTTACGTCCACGCACCACATTGCGCGATTGATGTGGCTGGCTATCAATATCTCGGCTGGGGCCTGACTCAGCATGGCTACGCCTGGCGCTCCTGCGCACCTCTGGTACAGGTGTGCTGGAGCCACTCCTGCTGGTTGACCCCTCTGTCTCCTCCACACCCGTGTCACCAGCATTGCCTGTGTTAGTGGTTAGCATTTGCTCCATCGCAGAGGTCACCCTTCCTATGCCCCGTGTCAAGTCTGTGCAGCAGTGCACAATTGCATCCTGCATGGATATAGAGCGTCGGCAAAGTAGTGACGTAGCAGAAGCAAATCTGTTCATTGCCTTTGTCTGCTGCCACATGTACTGCCGCTCCCTGCCACGCTGTAGTTGATCCCTGTCCAACTTATCCGACAGTACACCCATGTATGTGGAGATGTCTGTTATCCCCTTTGATATTGCCATGTGGCCTATTACTTTTCCATTTTGGTCATTTTGTTATTCATGCAGCGAACCTGCCTATGCACGGCTAACAGTGCTTTGGCCTGCACACGCTGCACTTTGACCATTGTGGCCTCCAGGCCACAGAAAACGCTCTCACCTTCCTGCCCCTCGCCACCCTCACGTGCGCTCCTGCCAAGGACACTGGTGCGCGCAGAGCCTGCTGTAATCTGTTGTCTGGCCTTGTCGGCCAGAGGTGCAATTGTTTGAGGTACAACTTCCTCATCCTCCGAATCAGAGGTTTGCAGGATCCTCTGAGGGGGCTCATAAGGCCTACTTGCCCTTCCCTGCATGGCCAACCTGGACGTTGCTATGGTTGTAGGCGATGTGCTTAGCAAATCAGGAGATCCAAACAACAACAGTGATTGTGGGACAGGTGTTGTGGCTCGCTCTGGTGATGAGGCTTCCTGGGTGGTGGTGTTGCCTCCTTCTACAGCGCTGTGACCTGTTTTTTTTCTTCTCTTTCTCCCTTCTCTTAGCTGCTGATGCCCTCTCCTCCCTTGCTGGTGCTGGAGTGCGTGAGGACTCTCCTGTGGAATCAAATTGACATAGGGTCAATGTTTTTGTTCACCTGTGTGTATTTCTTGAATAAATAATTTACACACCTTTGCACAGTGTACATTGTGTGTTTGGTGATGTGTGTGGCATGCCTTGCAGAGTCTTGTAGTGTATGCATTGCATCTATGTACTTATGACTACGTGTACCATGATGCATTGCTGGCACCAAGTATGAGCTGTGCAGCAGTGTAATGTTTCTACACAGTGGGGTACGAGTTCAGGTTAATGGTTGTGGATTAGGGTACATGCCTCTTACCTTGTTTCTTGCTTTTGCTGTGCTGTCCAGGTCTCCAAACCCATGGATGCATTCTGGCTCCATGGTGGTTTCAACAAGCTCCTCCATCTCAGTCAGCTTTGTTGCTTTGCCCCTGCCACCTCCTGTCAGTCCAGCACCCTTTTTTAGTGCAGCGATCTTCCTCTTGGTTATGATGCGCAGGTTATACCATCGCTTTTTGATGTCCTCGATGTCCCGGTGGGTCACACCAATGGCATTCACTTTGCCCTGTATGCCAAGCCATATGTTCCCCTTCACAGTCTCTGTATAATGCAGAGACTGTCTCCCGAAAATTTGGTTGTAGTGACTTACGATTTCCTCTACTGCCACCTGAAGTTCTTCTTGGCTGAACTTAATCTTTCTTTTGCGCTCCCCACCATCCTTTGGGCCTTCATGTGACTCCATTCTGTAGCACTGCTTGGCTGTGGATGCTCTGCTCCTCTCATCTCATCTCAGCTCAATTGTTTGTTCAGTTGGTGTGCACCTGCATGGGTGTGGCCACTCCCAGGTACTGGGGAGGGGTGCCTCATTCTGATTGGTTGGATTCTCCGGGCCTTGGGTGTGGGGTGTGTAGGGTGTCCCTGATTGGTTAGCAGGCTCACATGTCGTTTTTTGAAGTTTCCGATTCGGTATTTACCGAATCGGTAAATTCCGATTCAGAAAAACCCATTCATTCCTATGGGCCAGGAGGCCCATAGGAATGCATGGGTTTCACCGATTTGGAATTTACCGATTCGGTATATACCGAATTGAAATACCGAGTCAATCCGAATAAGTAAGTTTTACCGAATTTTTTGCTACATACCATTTTCTGATTCTGAAATACCGATTCGGTATTTAAGAATCGGCAAATGGAAATTACCTACATCTGGCCCTTAGTGCTTTAAATGGGCCGGGGGGGGGGGGCGGGGGGTTGCCTTGACACAGGTTGTGCGCTTCATGTTCTCGTGCCTCAGCAGTACTTTAAACACGACCAGCTTTGATTTTGCAATCCTGAGCTGAGTTCACACAGGAGCGCCTGAACAGCAGCTCTTCTCACCTTGACACAGCAATCTTGTCCTGTGTCTCAAACTCTTCCTGCAGGGGTGAGGCGCGGCAGGTTGTTTTGTTTAACCTTTGATCCTGCGCAGTAGGAGTTTAGAGTCCACCACAAAACTAATGGAGATGGTGTGGGGCGCATTCTTCAGGGCAGTACAGCGTTTTAGCATGCCATTGTTTTAAATGACTTGAAATGTTAGTTCATCAGCAATTTAAATTAAGCATTTTTACTTGAATGTAAATCCCTGCCCCTGCCGCCAATTTTACGATTACCCTAAAACAAAAAAATACTTTAATGGCAGCACAATTTTTTTTTGGTTTGGTGCATTTAAACTGCTTGTTTTGTATGGGAAACCATGTTTAAACCAAATGCGACAGACAGCTACATGGAATGCTTTAGACTTTCAGACAGTTACGGATTTTTGCTGGTAATGCTTTTGCATGGTGGACCTTGTAGTTCTCCTTTCTCATTATAAGTAAGGGTTTCTAAAAATTCCAGCATGCAAAGCTTTGATCGCAAAATTCAGTGACGGATTTGAACATAGCCGTATTATTATTATTAGGGCCATAACCATAGGACCGATACTTCCGATTTCTTATCTTTGCACTTGGATTTCTTGTATAAAAAGTTTGGCAAGGTTGAACACCTAGCCGGCCCCTGGCTCCGCTCCTAGTCCTGGCCCACACTCCACTCCCCAGTACACCGCTCCTTTTGGTGAGTACCTGCACTTACTTTTTTTCATTTAAAGCTATGTGCATTGCAGAGTGCTTGTGTCATCGTGAGCAAGTGAATGATGGAAACTGAATAACTGCAGCAGTGACGGAAAACGTACGTCAGTGAGAGAAAATGCAAATGAGTGAATACACGGTGGATGAATACGTATATTTATGTACAGCTACCGTTTTGAGAACGGACATGCTTTGTGTGAATGCAAGCTCAGCACAAAAGATTATATTGTGAAAAAGCAAAGTGGAAGGTTTCACACACGCCCTCTCTCCCTCTGGAATGGTAAAGGTGAATGGGCCAGCAGGGGAGCATCATGCAGGCAGGGGGTCGGGGGGCAGTACCACAGCTCTGCAAGGGACGGCAGGCATGAACTCCATGCAGTACCCGTTCCGAGCACTTTGTGGGCGCGGAGTCAAATACAATTACAAGATGCCGCTGTGTTTTCTACCAGCAGCGCCTAGCGGAAGGGCAGCGGCAGGCAGTTCTTTGGATTCCCCAGTCAATCAATCAATCAATCAAAAACATTTATAAAGCGCGCTACTCACCCGGAGGGTCTCAAGGCGCTTGGGGAGGGGGGGTCCGCTACTGCTCGAACAGCCAGGTCTTGAGCTGCTTCCTGAAGGAGAGATGGTCTTGGGTCAGGCGGAGGTGGATCGGGAGGGAGTTCCAAGTCTTGGCGGCCAGGTAGGAGAAGGACCTTCCTCCTGTTGTGGTTCTTCGGATGCGGGGAACGGCGGCGAGGGCGTGGCTGGTCGATCGAAGCTGGCGGGTAGGAGTGTAGAAGTTGAGGCGGCTGTTGAGGTATCTTGGGCCTTGGTTGTGTAGGGCTTTGTGTGCGTGGGTGAGGAGACGGAAGGTGATTCTCTTGTTGACCGGGAGCCAGTGCAGGTCTCTCAGGTGTCCGGAGATGTGGCTGTGTCGGGGGATGTCGAGGATGAGTCTTGCTGAGGCGTTCTGGATCTGCTGGAGTCTCTTCTGGGGCTTGGCGGTGGTTCCGGCGTAGAGGGCGTTGCCGTAGTCCAGTCGGCTGGTGACGAAGGCCCAGGAGGGAGAACAAGCATTAACCAGGTAGGGAAGGTGTGCGTGTGAGAGGCTGGCTGCAGCTATCCGAAGGGGGCATGATGTGTGAAAAACATGGGAAAAGAACAGTGGCCGAATACAGCAGATAGTAAACCTGGCTGATTGGCACTGTCAGGAAAAAATGGGGAGGAAGACAGACAGAAATAACAAGTTACTGGTGTAGATATACCTAGAAGTCAAAGTAGGTCAGAAAGTCAGGTCGAGTCAGTGCGGTTGGGAAACACTCCGTTGGTACGTGGGGTGGATAAAGTATTACAAGGACAAGCGACCCAGAAGTATTTAAGTACCAAAAAGAATTCAACATGTGTTAAGCTGCCATGTGAGTTACCATGTAAAATTCTTCCTTTCAATACATCTGCAAAAGCACTGTTTCAATGCGTGCAGCAAGGAAAGTAAACAAAATATGCGACGAAATAGCAAGAAAGTAGCCACGCCAGGTGCCACAAGAAGAATTTCTGAACTGCATAAAAAAATGTTCCACACAAAAGCGGATGAACTGATAAGAGCATCATTTTAAGATATGGTAAATGTAATAGATTTCACAAGCATAGAGCAAGTGCTCTGCAGGTGAAACCTAAAAAATATGCTCAAAAAAGAAATCAACTAAATCTTGCCTTCTAAGATTTTAACCTTTTAAGATCAAATATAAATTAAAGAAAAACATCATTTCTAACAGAAACACGTCTTTTAGAATTTGTGAAAGAGACGGAGTACAAGTAGGTGGGTACAAAAGACCAAGTACATGGTTTTTAATGCGAATAACAGCACTCGCTTAAACATGCCTGGATGGAAGTGCCTTAGAGAGAGTGACTATAGTATCTGGAGATCACGTTGACCGAGAAGATGGATTCGGGAGCACAAACAAAAGAAGTTGGGTTGAGGCTGGGACAGTCCACAGGGTATCTTAAAGGTCTACAGGAATTGTACATACAAAGTGATAGGTCATGTGGCCGAGCTCTACAAGGTAGAGGCTAGGGGTGCCTCCATGTATGGAGCAGAGCTATGGAGTCACTGCCCAATTACTTCGCTTTTACCACTAGATAATTCCTTTCTGAGGCAATTAGTGGCCCTTCCTTTAAGCTCTCCACTGATACCCCTAGGTATCAGTGGAGAGCTTGGGATCAGGCCAATTGTCGACGAAGTAGCCCTAAGACCCCTCCTATACTGGTGGCGCCTATGCAGCACCCCTGAGCTAGCCCCATATAGGACAAGTTGAGAGAAGTCCTGCGCCTCCAAGGCGGGGGAAAGATCCCATGGTTGACACACATTAGGGATACCTGCCAGGCTCTGGGGAGGGCAAATCTGTGAACCACCCCTGAAGAAACTAGCCCTGAGACCCCCAAAAAGGCCCTTTTTGAGTCCTATAGAGAATATAAACTTGACCACCCAAGAAGGGGGACTTCATCTGGTGGCCTAACTCTCTAGTTTTTGGAAGCAAAAAAAACAGTACAGGCTAGTTGTGGTGCTAGATGATATCCAGCCGCTTCTTACGAAGAAGCTGCTCCTCCAATTCAGACACGGTGCACTTCCACTCCGATCATTTACCAACAATTGGTCGGACGCCGCTTGTCTGGATTGTCCAGTCTGTGAGAATGTCGAGAAATCTGAAATTCATGTACTATTCTTTTGCCCTGCTTATAAGAGGCAAAGATCCCGCTGGCTGTTTCAGCTGTGCAAGAACCTGTGGTCTAGACATTGCTCTGAGGTGTTTAGGCTACTGAAGTATGGCACGGACATGCCCATTGCGTTCTCCATTTTGCGCTTCTTACACTCTATGTGGTGTATACGTAGAGCCATTATAAAGAAAATACCCTAGCCTAATTTTAGCGTAACACTACTTAGCAGGTCAACATGAACTGCCGCTGGGATGTTCTGCATTTTTGCATTGTTATTATTGTTGAAACTTTTAAATGAAGCTGCCTTTCAATTTTTAAATTAATTTATTGTTCTTGCACGTACACTTCATGATTCTGTACTTTGCGGTTATGAAAATAGCCTTCCAACTCATATTTAAATCAAAATCTAACTCTGTTAAAAGAGGAGTGTCATTTTTTGTACAACGTATTGATTACTATATCGTGTGCATAATGTATAGTGTTTTTATTTTTTTCTATGTGTTTTTATGTCCCTAAAGGCTGAAATAAAGATCTTTGACTGACAAAAATCAGGTTTCCAGAAGCATTATCAAAACATTGTACTTGTTCTATACAATGGAGAATAGGGAACTCTTTACTAATACATTCTAGAGAAAGCTAAACATTGAGCACATTAGTCATATTTTATTTTATGGTTTACTTCAAAAGTACAATTAAACAGATTCTTGCCTCCAAAGCAGGCAGGGACAGATTTAGGAACGCCTTATTAATACACTATGCAACCTAATACATACACTAATAAAAGATGTCACTGAATACTAGATTGTGGGTTTTCTGCTCACAATTCACACACACAACTCAATATAATCCATATAAAATGCCCATACTCAAAGGTTTCGGAACACTGCAAGAGATATAAACACAGTCCTGCATACTTGCTTTTTGTGCTTGCCAAAACAAGTAAATTGAAACTCCATCAAAAATATCATAGAGTACTTACAATCCCCTACAATACACTACTTAGACATTTCATCAACATCAGCAAAGGTAAAATGAAATTACTTAGATGACTAACGATATAGTAAGGAGAAATAGTTTCTTACCTGTAACTCCTGTTCTCTCGTAAGGGAATTTCCATGATCGGTATAAGCACTGAATAGTCCTGCCCGTGTGCGGGGACCCCGGAGTACTTCAATATATATCTTCTTAAGTGTAGAATTTCGTCTTTCTTTGGTTGCATCATCTGTCTCTTTCTCAAGTATCTTTGCATGCCTTCCGAAGAAGGGTGAAATTCTACATGTAAGAAGATATATAATATAGAAGTGCTTCAGGGTCCCTGAACAGGGGCGGGACTTTTCAGTGCTTAGGACTATCATGAAAATTTCCCTACAAAAAAACACAGGAGTTACAAGAAAGAAGCTAGTCATTCTCTCGCATAGGATTTCCTTGTATAGTCAATCACTGAATAGAGTAGCAAGCCTTCCCCACAAAGCTTGGTGGAGGAGGCTGAGGATCAACAAGAAAGTTTAAGCAAATAGGTTTCTGAAGGAAGCCTGCCCTAGACGAGCATCTGCTCTAGGATCTAGACAGTAGTGCTTGGTGAATGTATGTACTGATTTCCAGGTAGCTGCTTTGAAAATGTCTGGAATAGGGATATTGCATAGTAAATCGGCTGTAGCCGCTCTCCCCCTGGTAGAGTGTGCTTTAGGTTTAGCCAAGAGTATTTTATTAGCCTTTTGATAGCACAACAAAATACATGAAACTACCCATTGTGAAATGGATGGCTTAGAGGTGGATAAGCCTGTATGGACCGGACCATACTTCATAACCAATTGGACCACACTGCGGATGTCTGGGCTAGATAGAATTTTAAAACTCTCCACACATCCAGGGAATGGAGAGTTCTTTTTGCTGAAGTAGATGGATTCGGAAATAAAGTTGGTAATGTGATTCGCTAGTTGACATGGAAGCACGAAACAACATTAGGAAGAAACTTTGTGTCAGTTTTCATAACCACTTTGCTAGTGCATGGCTCATGAGAGTAGAGAGTTTGAATCTGTCTAACTTTGCAAGCAGATGTTATTGCCACATGGAAAGCGGCTTTCCAAGACAAGTGTTGGAGAGATGCCCTGTGCATGGGCGTAAAGGGATCCTGCATAAGGCATGAAAGTACATTTAGCTCCCATGGGGGGAAGGGAGTCTGATGGGAGGAAAAATCTTTTTCAAACCCGGTGGGAAATCCTTGATGACGGGGAGTCTGAAAAAAGTGTGTGTGAAGGACATTTTCTGTATGCAGTCAGACCTGCCAGGTGAACCTTTATAGAAGAGAATTGCAAGCCAGATTTTGGTAAATGGAGTAAGTATGAAAGAAGAAAACAAGTTACTTACCTGTAACTTTAGTTCCCCAGTATTGGTAAATTTCAAAGATTTCAATAATAATAATAATAACAATAATAATATGTTATCTAGCCTCATAAGTGCTGTGCCAGTCCAACGGCCGACTGCACCACTACCTCGGGAGTGCTGCCGTCGGCCGTTGGACGTTCCAACTGCACCTGCGCAATGGAACGTTCAGCACTGGAGCTGGAAGTTCCATAGCTGCTAAGGTGTTAGAGAAGCATTAAACAATCCAAAGGGCTCTTGAAGATTTCTTCTTTTTTAATTATTTTCAACTCCAATCCCATGCATCTCGATATCACAAAATTCCAAACCCAATTTAGCCCTAAATTGGGTTTGGAATTTTGTGATATCGAGATACAGCTTTTACTGCACGCCCTGCATTGAAAACGCAGAACGAATGCGGATGCAAATCCTTTTTAAAAGGCCGTACCTTCAGCGTCTTTGAAGGAGCCTCAGTCTCCTCAAGCAAGCCTCTAGGTTGTGGGGTGCCACAGGGCTCCTCACTTAGCCCCACGCTTTTTAATGCATACATGAGACCACTGGCAGAGATTGTTCGTCCGCATGGCATTACCATTGTTACCTATGCGGACGACACTCAGCTAGTGGTCTCCCTTGCACATAAGGACAGCCAGCAATCACAGACTAACCTGATTCCCTGTCTGGAGCAGGTAAAGAGCTGGATGACAAGCTCATGCCTAAAGCTCAACGGGGACAAGACCGAGCTGATGCTGCTCGGCCCTCAGGCCCCTCCCACTCTAGAGCTTCTGTGGCCCCCTAGCCTAGGCGATCCCCCGCACCCAAAGACAACATAAAGAGTCTTGGAGTATGGCTAGACAAATCCCTGCCTTTTAACACACAAGTCACCAAAGTGTCAGCAACCTGTTTCGGTCTGATTAGGCAGCTGAAAGAAATCCTACCACTACTCCCTTTTGAGGCAAAACAGGTAGTCATCCAGGGCCTAATCCAGTCTCGTATAGACTACAGCAACGCTCTATATTTGAGATCCCCAGAACACTGCTTAAACAAACTTCAGCGGATCCAGAACTGCGCTGCACGCACCCTCCTCGGAATCCCTCGTAGAAACTCTATAGGGCCTGGCCTGAAGTCCATGCACTGGCTCCCTGTTAGAGAGAGGATCAAATTCAAGGCCATGTGCATTACCCACCAAGCCTTCTGGAAATCGTGGCCGCCGATCAATCATTCTTTGATCACCCCCTACCATCCCAAAAAAGAACTCCGCTCATCGAAAGCCTTTCTAACTGTTGTCCCACAGATACGAAGAGCCAGAGCAGGAGGTCACTGCTTTTCCTATAACGCATCCAAGTTATGGAACTCTCTTCCCCTCCACCTAAGATCCAACCCGAACCTGCTCACCTTTCGCAAACAACTGAAAACTTTCCTCTTCAACCAAAAAAGTATCTAAATAAAATCATTCACCAGCGATCCACCCCAGCAGAAGTTTCCTCTACCTACCAGCGCCTGGGTGCCTCAGGGTAACTGTCCACGCTTTACAAAACTCCTTTCCATTCCATTCCATTCCATGCATTTTATATATTTTATGACCCCTTAATGAAGCAAGGACACTGGATGAGAAATCGTTTCCAGATAGGAGGTATTAAAGTGACACAAAGTCGAGACCTGAGGAAGCCGATGGGTTATGTTTAACCACGGCGAAAAGCGTTGGCATGGGAATGGAGTTGAAAATAATTAAAAAAGAAGAAATCTTTAAGAGCCCTTTGGATTGTTTAATGCTTCTCTAGATAACATATTATTATTGTAGTGATAAGCGGTGCGCTGCGATTATTGTGACTGTCAAGTGTGCTTAATCTTCGGATTACGCAGAGAAAAGTGGGGTGTTCTCTTCTCCCATTGTTATTGCAAGCACCCAATTGTATTGTGTCAAAAAACGAGATATTCAAGTGTATTTCTACATGAGCGCAACAAATCTCCTTCAACACCCAACGTTTAAAGCTCGTCCCTCCCTGCTTGTTGAGGTAGTATGTGGTTGTTGTATTGTCCATCTGAACAAGCCAGGAATGTTCAAGTTCAAGGATTTGTATAGCGCACTGCTCACCCAGAGGGTCTCAAGGCGCTTGGGGAAGGGGGTTCAGTTTTTGTCGAATAGCCAGGTTTTAAGTTCTTTTCTGAAGGAGATGTGGTTTTGAGTGAGGCGGAGGTGAGTGGGGAGTGAGTTCCAGGTCTTGGCCGCCAGGAAGGAGAAGGATCTGCCACCCATGGTGGATTTCCGGATGCGCGGGACTGCTGCGAGGGCTTGATTGGACGATCTAAGTTGGCAGGTGGGTGAGTAGAAGGACAGTCGAGTGTTGAGGCATTCGGGTCCTAGTTTGTAGAGGGCCTTGTGTGCGTGGGTGAGAAGACGGAATGTAATTCTCTTGTTGACGGGAAGCCAGTGGAGGTCTTTTAGGTGTCCAGTGATGTGATCTTGGCGAGGGATGTCCAATATGAGTCTCGCTGATGCGTTTTGGATACGTTGGAGTTTTTTCTGTAATTTTGCTGTGGTTCCGGCGTATAGTGTGTTACCGTAATCCAGTCGACTCGTGACCAGTGCGTGGGTGACAGTCTTTCTTGTTTCGAGGGGGTTCCAGTGGAACATCTTTTTGAGAATGCGAAGTACGTTGAAGCAGGAGGATGATACTGCGTTGATTTGTCTGGCCATCGAGAGAGAGGAGTCTAGTATGAAGCCAAGGTTGCGTGCGTGGTCAGTGGGTGTGGGAGCTGTGCCCAGAGCGGAAGGCCACCAAGAGTCGTCCCAGGCAGAGTGGGAGGATCCTAGGATGAGCACCTCGTTTTGTCTGAGTTGAGTTTTAGGTGGCTATGTTTCATTCAATCGGCTACTTCTTTCATGCCTTCGTGGAGGTTAGTTTTGGCGGTGTTGGGGTCTTTGGTGAGGGAAAGGATTAGTTGGGTGTCGTCGGCGTAAGAAATGATGTTGAGGTTGTGTTGACGCGCGATGGAGGCGAGTGGACTCATGTAGACGTTGAAGAGGGTGGGACTGAGTGATGAACCTTGTGGTACTCCACATATGACTTCAGTGGCCTCTGAGGTGAATGGGGGAAGTCGGACTCTTTGAGTTCTCCCGTCGAGGAATGAGATGATCCAATCCAGGGCCCTTCCTTGTACCCCGATGTTGCTGAGGCGTTGTATAAGGGTGCTATGGCAGACTGTGTCGAAAGCGGCTGAGAGGTCGAGAAGAATGAGGGCCGCTGTTTCTCCGTTATCCAGAAGTGTTCGGATGTCGTATGTTGCTGCAATGAGGGCTGTTTCGGTGCTGTGTTTGGCTCGAAATCCGGACTGAGAGGGATCGAGGGAGTTGTTGGATTCAAGGAAGGCGGCGAGCTGGCTGTTGACGGCTTTCTCAATGACTTTGGCGGGGAAGGGAAGGAGGGATATGGGTCGGTAGTTTTTGAGTTCGGAGGGGTCGGCTGTGGGTTTCTTCAAGAGGGCGCTGAGTTCGGCGTGTTTCCAGCTTTCTGGGAAGGTGGCAGAGTTGAGTGAGCAGTTGATGACATCACGGAGGTGGGGTGCGATGATGGAGTCTGCTTTGTTGAAGATGTGGTGGGGACAGGGGTCGGTTGGCGATCCAGAGTGGATTGAGTTCATCAGGCGGATGGTGTCTTCAGTGGTGATTGGGTTCCATGTGTTGAGGATGTTAGTTGGTGGTGGTGGGTTTGAAGGAGGTGGGGAGGGTTGTTCGTCGGGAGAATTCTCGAAGCTGTTGCGAATGTCGGCAATTTTGTTGAAGAAGGAGGATAACGCATCGCAGAGGTCTTGGGAGGGAGTGATGTCGTTAGATGCTGCGGCGGGGTTGGTGAATTCTTTGACGATGTTGAAAAGTTCCTTGCTGTTGTGGGCGTTGTTGTCGAGGCGATCCTTGAAAGCTGATTTTTTGGTGGATCAAATCAGTTGGTGGTGTTTGCGGGTGGCTGCCTTGAGGGTGGCCATGTTGTCGGAGGTTGGGTTTTTTCTCCATGTTTTCTCAAGAGTGCGGCATAGCTTCTTGGATTTTTTAAGGTCATCATTGAACCAGGGAGCTTTTTTGCTGCATGAATTGATCTTGTGCTTTTTCAGGGGTGCCAATTCGTCAGCGCTGTGTGTGATTTATTGCTTGAGTTTGGTGGCCGCTTGGTTTGGGTCCAATGAGAGGGCGGGAGGGTTTTGGTTGAGTGATGTGAGCAGTTGGTCGGAGGTGATTTTGTTCCAGTTTTTGCGAGGATAGGTTGTGGGTGGTAGTGGGTCAAGGTGGTTTTGTAGCTGAAGTGAACACAGCTGTGGTCCGTCCAATGGAGAGCTGTGGTGCGGTCGAAGGAAATGTGCTTGCTGGAGGTGAAGATAGGGTCGAGCGTGTGCCCGGCTATATGGGTGGGGGTATTCACAAGTTGTTTGAGTCCGAGATTGGCCAGGTTGTCAAGAAGGGAGTTGGTGTTGCTGTTGTGTTTGTTTTCAAGGTGGAAGTTGAGGTCTCCTAATAGAATGTAGTCTCTGAGGTGAGGGCATGAGGGCTGACGAAGTCCGTAATGTCATCGCTGAATTGAGTGCGGGTTCCTGGAGGCCTTTAGATGAGGGTGCCTCTAAGTGTGGTCCTAGGGTCGGTGTGGATCTGGAAGTGGAGATGTTCGGCGGTTGCAAGATTATCGTCGAAGCTGGTCGTGTTCCTGTGGATGATGGCGATGCCTCCTCCTGTTTGGTTGGTGCGGTCTTTTCGGATGATTTTGTAAGCGTCCGGTATAGCTATAGCGATGTCGGGTGCTGATGATGTGTTCATCCATGTGTCTGTGAGGAAGGTGATGTCCGGTGACGCAGTGTCGAGTAAGTCCCAGAGTTCAGTTGCGTGTCTGTGGACCGAGCAGGTGTTCAGCAGGATGCACTTCAGGTGGTTAGAGTCGGGGGTGTGTTTGGAGGATATGGATTTGGTGAGGGTCCTGAAGCAGGTGAACTTGAAGGAGTGACAGGCGAAAGGGTTGTGGGTACGACCTGGGGTGGCTTCGCAGCATTGTGGTGTGCGTCCGGGGTTGAGGGCGAGGAGAGTTGCGGCATCATATGTGAATCTAGTGGACTGGATACGGCGGGGGCAGGGGGTCTGGCGCTGGGCGCGGTCCAGGCGCGGACGGGCGTAGACGGGCTTACCTTTGGCGCACCTTCGGCGCGCATGGGGCGCGACCGCTGCGCGTAAACGCTGCGTGTTAAGGTGTTTGACATATATGGAAGATGGGACCTGAATGACAGATGAAATGCCTGTAGCTCAGATGGACTGCGTGTAGCTTGATATTGATATGGTATGTCGATTTTCTCTGTGACCACATGCCCTGGATTGGGAGGTGATCCATGTGGGCTCTCCTTCCCAGTGGTGAAGCATTCGTAACTTTGGTTTGAGGAGGAATCTCCTAATGAAATGGGGTACTTCAAAGTGGATTGGTTGGAGAACACGAACATTTCAGGGACAGCTTCGCATTAAGGAATAGTTGTATCCTATCTTCCCAATTGTTTGTCAGTTGGTCCCCCTGGACAGGCCACATGTGGAGACAGGCATTCAGTATCAAAAAGGTGCAGGAGTCCATTGAGCCAAGGAGGGAGGATATTGTTCTCACCGTTGGATGAGAAGCTTCCATGAGAGCATGACACTTGGATCGATAAGCGTGTCTCCTCCGAAGGACACACTTTTGTCCATTTTTTGTTGATTGAGGCTCCCACATAGTGTAAGGTTTGACCTGGGACAGAGGTCAACTTGTTGTGGTTGACCTGAAGACCTAAACTTTGCAGGAGATCGCAATCCAACTATAATTAAGTAAATAAGTTACTTACCTGTAACTGCAATTATCCAGTATTGGTATCATTCCGAGTCAGGGAAGTGGGAGTCCCAGGGACTACCATCACGACGACAGGGAAGGATTTGAGCATGTGAAATTATGAAAGCGCCACTTCTGGTGTAAGAAATTAGTTACTTACCTGTAACTGTAGTTCCCCAGTACTGGAAGTTTTCAAAGATTCACATGCTTGAATCCTTCACAGTAGTCATGATGGGAGTCCCTGGGAATCCCACTTTGACAACAGGTAATGATTCAAGCATATGAATCTATGAAAGATCCAATACGTCTAGGTATAGGTAGACAAATATTGTGTGTCTCCTGAGACGGGCAGCCACTACTGCTATGCACTTGGAGAATGTCCTGGGTGCAGACAACAGGCCAAATGGAAGTACTTGGTATTGGTAATGGTCCTATCCCACTATGAGCCTCAAGAACTTTTGATGCTTTCTGGTGATTGGTATATGAATGTATGCGTCTTGAAGGTAAATGGAACTAAGCCCATTCCCCTGGTGTAATTAGGGATGAATTTGGTGTAGTGCCAGCATCTGGAACTTTTCTCGCCAAATCCACTTGTGTGCTGTTTTGAGGTCGAGAATGGGTCTGAATTCATTCTGGTCTTTCTTCTTGATAATAAATTACCTGGAATTAGTCCTGTACTTCGTTATTGGTGAGGAATAGTTTCCACTGCCAGCTTTTGTAAGAGGATGTTGACAATCACCCTGTAACAGTGGGAGTTGGAAACTGTATGTTTTCGGAGATATGGAAGGAGGACGACGAGTGAACCTCAGGCAATAGCCACTGCTAACAATATTTAGCACCCAGAGGCCTTGTGTTATGTTTTGCCACTCTGCCAGATAATGTCTGGTGCTCCCCCCCCCACTGCAGTGGGTAACAGAAGAGGGGAAGTAATGATTTAGGGTTTTGACCCTCATGGTTGCTTTCCACCTTGAGCAAGCTGCTGGGTAGATCTCGCTCTAGGGTGCTTTTGTTGATATGATTGGTAGGGATGTTGGTGCTTTTGTTGTGCACCACTTTGCTTGCGGCCCAGATACCAGTGAGGGGTTTGAACCCTCTGGAAATAGAAGCGGCGGTAGGGTCGGAAATATTTCTTCTGTTCCCTGGGTTTCTCTAAGCCGACTGCCTTTAAATTTTCCATTTCCACCTTCCTCTGTGCCATCTCATCCTCGGCATGGTTTCCTACTCGAGTGATAAAAAAGAATGGCAGGTTTAACCCCTTCGAGGCTATTGACGAGCTGGGCTCATCATCGCGCTTACCTGTCCTGCGCGGATGACAAGGCCAGCTCGTCACGTAACGCGGTAATTTTGAATTTGCCGCGCACAGCGGGAAAAGCCGCCGCAGCGATGCGGTTAATATTCCTTGCTTTGATTTTGGCTTGACAGATAGAAGGCAGAGTCAAGAGTGCCTAATAAGAGCAACGTGGTGGCATGAGCTGCTAATAGGGAAGAGTCTGCTGCAGCACTAATAACCTGATTTGGGACCATTAATCCTTCATTCAGGATTCCCATGAAGTCTTCCCACTTATATCTAAGGAGATGTTTAACAAACTGGTTCATGGATTCCCACAGTGCCATGTTGTATCTGCCTAGAAAAGCAGTGGCACTGGATGCTTTAATCGTGGTTGACGCTGTACCGCACACTTTAAGACCTACAGAGTTTAACTTCCGACTCTCCTTATCGGGAGGTACAATAGAAGTGGGAGTAGTGGCATGTTGCTGCTTTGCCGCTACCACAATAACTGAGTCTGGTGTAAGATCTGTTCAGGGGAAAGCAGGGTCTTGCTCAGGAGGGTGGTATTTCTTTTGAAGCCTGTATGGTGCTGGCTTAACAGAGGGTGTAGTCAGGAAGAGGTCCATAGCAGGTTCAAGGAGACCTGGTACTAGAGGCAGCAAAGGACTTGATGCTGACCTGTGTTGCAGAGTCTCAAAAATGACAGATGTCGGTGGTGATGGAGTCGACAAAGAAATGTTACAATTGACGCTACCCTCACGATGATCTCTTGAAATGTGGTGGCATCATCCCCATGTGATATATGTGGAGAGTCTGAAAGTGTTGGGGAGCTTTGTTCAGTAGAAGAGTAGGACGTGTCCGTATAATGTCTTAACTGAGATCAAAAAGAATGACGATGGCTGGAGTGCCTAAGAGAACATAGTGCGCCTTGGGCTGTTTCGATGGCACCTAGATTGATAATGCAACCTGGAATGAGATCTGGGTGTTGGAGTGACCGGTGCCGTTGGAGCTGCAGGCAGTGGTGGAGGAGGTAAAGTTTTGTTGTCTCCTGTAGCCTAGAAGACATCGAAAGAGTTCTAGACGTTGACCAACCTTGACTAAGGAGATCGTTGAAGGAGCCTCAATGTTGGGGTGTGCCACAACTTCGATCTTCGACCGTGCCTTAACGTCAACCTGGATCTGGACTGCAACCACCTTCATGGTCTCGTAGGTGATGGATTCTTTCCTCGACAACGAAGGAGGCTTGCGGGTCGACAGAGTAGTTATCGACGTAGCTACTCTTGGCATCGATGCTAATCTGCGGCATTTTTGTGCTGTTTTCTTCCTGGCACACCACTCCAGAGACAGATGTCAGAGCCCTGGTAGAGGTCTGAATCTCAGGGAGCATAATGGATTTTGCCGAAAAAAAACACTAAATTCAAAACAAACACACATTAAACAATTCTGCTAGCACTTAAGTAATAAAACAGAATAGAAGAAAAGGAGGTGCTACATACAGAGAGTTCCTTCTCTTTCAGGATATTGTTATCATTTTCAGCTTCAATTCGTACTCGTACCACTCCAGACTTGTCCACAATTTCTTGAATTAGTTTTTCATTTTTTCCGATCACTTTTCCTTATGAAAAAGAACATAAAGTTGCAACATCAATATTCAAACATTCAAGTAAATTTTTGTTATCAATGTAGCTATTCTTGGCATCGATGCTGATCTGTGGCATTTTTGTGCCGTTATCTTCCTGGCACACCACTCCAGAGACAGATGTCAGAGCCCTGGTAGAGGTCTGAATCTCTCTTTGCCCTGAGGTCCCACCTTCAGACTGCGTATGTCGTCTTCTTAGCTCGATACCATGAAGGCAAATCTCTCTTGTCTCTCAGGGGGCTTCTTGAAAAGATCCTGCAGTGATGGCAATACTCAGGAACATGATCTTCTGGGAGGAAGAATAAACACAACTCATGAGGGTCTGTCTTAGCCTTTGTTCTCCCACAGGTTGGGTATTTGTCAAAAAGAGCTGTCATTTTTCTGTCAAAAGTCTCTCATTTCTGTCAGAAAAAGACAGAAACGGCCAGGGAGAAACCAAAGACGTCCAGTGAAAAGTTTATAACCAAAATTCAGTTGAGAATTTTGAAGAGAAAAGCCAATATTTGTCTGAGCTCAATGCTCCAGGGTCCTGTCAGCAGGAGCTGGAAAAAAGAACTGAATTAACTGCCACCTGTTGAGAATGATGGGATACTGTTGGTCTCTGGGTCCTTAAAGGCTTGGACTCTTTTTTTAGCCATATTAAGAAAGCCTATGACGCTAACCTGTCCTCATTCATCTCTAAAATAAAAAAGGGTTTTGAGGGAGATTTATTCTGTTTTCAAAAACATCTTGAAATTATACACAAATACTTAGTGATGGTCATTTTACAACTTCATGATTAAGAATTCAGCCACTGCAGCCTATAAATATAGGCAGCACTATCTGTCTCTTTCTCAAGTATCTTTGCAGGTCTCCCGGAAGCAAGGCAAGATTCTACACTTAGGAAGATATATATTGAACAAGTGCTCTAGGGTCCCGCACGCAGGTGGGGCTATTCAGTAATTATGACTATACATGGAAATGCTCTACGAGAGGAGAGACTATTGATGCACTTAATGGATTTTGCCGAAAAAAAAACACTAAATCCAAAACAAACACACATTAAACAATTCTGCTAGCACTTAAGTAATAAAACAGAATAGAA
Organism: Lissotriton vulgaris; assembly: GCF_964263255.1. Classification (NCBI taxonomy): domain Eukaryota; kingdom Metazoa; phylum Chordata; class Amphibia; order Caudata; family Salamandridae; genus Lissotriton; species Lissotriton vulgaris. Next base: position 257,744,866 of record NC_141691.1, read on the forward strand.
GAAAAGTAGGTGCTACATACAGAGAGTACCTCCTCTTTCAGGATATTTTTATCATTTTCAGCTTCAATTCGTACTCGTACCACTCCAGACTTGTCCACAATTTCTTGAATTAGTTTTCCATTTTTTCCAATCACTTTTCCTTATGAAAAAGAACATAAAGTTGCAACATCAATATTCAGCCATTCAAGTAAATTTTTGTTAAATAATGTAAGAAAAGAATAGCAAGTATAGTAATAATTTCACAGACTGAGCCAGTACCTCAATACCAAAATATTAAGCACATCTTTAGGAAATCTAATTTATAAAGAAGCAGGACCATCTAGAGGGGAAAAAACATTTTCTTGGGAGGGAGAGAGAAGAGCCTGTCTTGCTATAAATGGCCACATAACCGTGCAGCTCGTTCGGACGCATTAAGCATACTATAATAACTATGGTCGTGTGTTAATTTGAACGGCTAGATTCAATGTTCACTGCACAAGGAGGCTGTTGTTGCTGCTCGATCATGGCAGAAGGAAATTATGCATAGTTTCTGACTGTGGTGCATGGATAAGATTGGGACCACAGACCTTTCCTATACACTGCGATAGTGGGTGATGCTGCGTGGTCTGCCCTAACAGCCCTGAGAAGGCAATTGTCATGCTAGGAGGGGCAAGGATCCCTGTGTTGTGACCCCATCGCAACTCTTCAAGACAGTGTGAGTAGCTCTTGTTTAATGTTGCAAACTCAAACGGCAGGCCTGGCAGTAGCTGCACAAGTAGCCGGATCCTCCCCTCTTGCACAAAAGGGATACCCAGGCTCAATACCGAATTCTGATTACACCTAACCCAAGTACTATCATTTAAGACTACTTTCTACAGAAACATATATCAATCAACAGAAGAGTGTTAATCAATGAAAACATAAGATGCTACAATAAGAATTTTTTCAAAAAATTATAAAATTTCGAGCATCAGAGGAAACTGTTAATACAGTAGAAGAATATAGAGTGCACGTGCTCAGAGAGAACTAACTAAAAGGACCCTTTTTCAGGAATTTTTTCAGGACTACTAAGTGGTTGTGTGAATTTGAACCAGTGAGTGTAGATACGGGCGGCGGATGTGGCTGCCGTAGGTTTTCAAGCGGGGAGTCGTTCAGCAACAATTAATTCTGAACGTGAAGATTTCCTCCTGCCGCTATGCCCAGGGGGCTCACTACACTACGATATCTTATTTTTTCGATTCTCCTATAATGAGGAGATACTTGGGGAAGAATTTTCCGTAAAGAGCTTCGACAATTTCAGGTCGTATCTGTTCTTCTTTCTACTTCATAGGTTTGGACACTTTAGGGGGTGTCCACCATTGAGTAGAAGTGTGTTTTTTTCTGGTCCTGACGAATGCTGAGCTGATCTAATGCTCGATTAGCAGAAACATGTTGACCATATTTTATTACCTTTCTTTCTCACACAATTAATGGGACTCACTGGTTCAAATTCACACAACCACTTAGTAGTCCTGAAAAAATTATTATATTTTTTTCACATTGGTTTTAACAGAGTTAGAGCTACCCTCTCATTAAAATAGTTTTGAGGAGTAGTCCATACTCTTTTTAACGCACTTTTCACTTTTCCCGCAACTAACGGGGACCCGATGAAGACAACTGGCTACCAGCTCAGCTGGGGCCTGAGGGTCCTTTTAGTTAGTTCTCTCTGAGCACGTGCACTCTATATTCTTCTACTGTATTAACAGTTTCCTCTGATGCTCGAAATGTTATAATTTTTTGAAAAAATTCTTATTGTAGCATCTTATGTTTGCATTTATTAACACTCTTCTGTTGATTGATATATGTATCTGTAAGGGGTATGAGAGTGTTTTTTCCCGACCCTTTCTCTCCTGTTGTTTGAATTATTACTTTCTACAGAAGGCAAGATTAACTTGTGTGCAGGCGGTGTTTACGAAACATGCAAGGGCACTACTACTCTTCTGAGGAGCATGTGTTGAATAATGTATTAATGTATGCTGCAACTTTAAGAGCGAGCACTGATGAAAAATATATGGTGCTGTGAGCAGGAACAATACATTTTGTGAACACTGTTTGATGTGTGTGAATTAATGGAGAAAGAAAAACTGAGAAAAACACATTGAAGGAAACTAATAACATTTTAAGGAAATTACAAAAAAAAATGGAAAAGGAAAGGAAACACTTCACAGGAAAGAATTATTATTATTTTTTTTAAAACCTTTATTTTCGGTATGCACAGTACACAGCGTCTGCCTACAACCCGACCGGGCCGGCCGCTATGACAATGAACATCAGGATAGTAGGTATAGAGTCAGTACAGGCAGTACGGAGAATAGCAACTAACCAGTGTACAGGCACATGAAACAGAGAAAGCCAAAGGATAAAATAGGTTTCATTTTATGAATTTGGTGAAAAACATCTAACGAAACAAACCACACAAGCACATGGCAAAGAACGATTCCAGGGGCTCAAGTGGAGAGGGCAAAGGAACCAATCTATAAAGAATATTGTGATATATATCCAGGGTCGGGGTAGTGGTAAACAGAACGATGTAAAATATTACTATAGACAGACGTCCGGAACGTCAACTACGCGGACAATGGGACATCAGTAGTGTACTCAAATGGAGGAGTGCAAATATCCCCACGATATGCATTCCACTGGGACCAAATCCTGCCCCATTTCTTAGGACGGCCCGAGCTACATAGACCGTCTTCTCCCTGAACATGCACCAGTCCATGTTCTCCTTCCAAGCTGTTATCCCAGGCGGTCTATGGAAACCCCAGAGTTGAGCAATATCCCTCTTGGCAACCATGTTACCAAGAGTGACCCAAAAAGTCTGGGCAGCAGTACAGTCCGTGGGCTCCCAAACGTTGAGCAGGCACCGTCGGGTCTCAGGCAAGAGAGAGACCCCGGTGACCCTTTCCATGATGGCATGCACTCTAGACCAAAAAGCGGACACCACAGGACATTCCCAAATTATATGTAGAAAGGTACCACTCATGCCACAACCACGCTTACACAGCCCATCAATCGAGTAACCCATCCGCACCAGTCGCGTACCGGTCATGTATACTCGGTGGAGGATCTTCAGTTGTACAAAACGAAGGCGAGCTGGAATGGCCACCTCCTTAGGGGAGGCGACGGCCATCCGCCTTATCACCCACATCATAGAGTCTGCCAAACTGGTTCCTGTTCATAATTTTAGCAGCGTCGGTTACCAGGGCTCTATAGTCAGCCTGCTTTAGCGCCAAGGAGTGTAGGACTGCAGGAGTATCATTACCACCCAATTTGCTTTCGAGCGAAGTGATTTCAACTTCGAGGCGCACTAAGTCCTCCTGCTTGGTCTTCTTGTTGGCAGCGATGAATGACAATGCAGAAACCCGTATTACAGTTTTAAAGGCCTCCCATAAGGAAACAGACGAAGAAACAGAACCCACATTTTCATTGAAATAACAATCAATAGCCTTGATAAGCTCGGAGCGCATCTTGGGATTTCTTAAGTGCCAAGGATGAATAGGGCAACCCTGCTCTCGCTACACAAACCCACCGAGACCCCGAGCAACAAGGGTGAATGATCAGAAATGCCCCTGGGAAGATGGCGGACCTCACGCACAGAAGGAGTGTGGGCGGACAGCATCAGAAAATAGTCAATCCTAGAGAGACTACCGTGTGCTCCAGAGTGGAACGTATATTGCATATGCTTAGGGTGTAGCATCCGCCAAACATCTACCAATCCAAAGGTCTCGAGCAGCTCAGAAAGCCATAGCTGAGACGCCGGCAGGACTATGGGGGGTAATCGGTAACAATCACCAGAGACCACCGAGTTAAAATCCCCACCCAATACAAGGAGACCATCTGGAAGCCCTAGGAGAGTCCGTCCCAGATCGGCGTAGGTGGTAGCTTGAAGACCCGGGGGAATATAAACACTAACAACTGTGAGCACCTTCCCCTCCCACCGCCCGAAGACAGCGGCGTACCGACCCCTATCATCGAGTGCGACTTCGTCTATTTCAAAGGGCAGGGAGGATTTGATCATTATGCCGACCCCTCTAGAGCCAGATGTGAATCCAGCATGAGCTACCAATCTATAGCCGCGTCTATCCAGGGCCCTGCACGCATTCCCTATCAGATGGGTCTCCTGTAACAGGACAATGTCAGGGGAGTGACGTCTGAGAAACTG